>NC_139027.1:86136688-86806421 GCF_964662115.1 Mustela nivalis
GGTGACTACTGGTGACAGTAGATGGCATCCTTCTGAGTATACCCTGCTTGGTATTTAGAACCACTGGACCAGCTATTGTCATGCTAAATTCATCAGCAGATGTCAAGCATCCAATGGAGATCCTGAATGACTGCTCTGAGTATGTGGCATGTCAGTAAATAGTAAAAAGACATTACCAAGAATAATGAGATAAAGACTTTCAGGGGTCTGCATGCAAATCACAGATTCATCTTTTTGTTAGAAACCCCAGATCAGTATCTGGTAACTTTAAAATTCTTCTCTTGATTTGAAGACAGACTTTAGTTTCTAAGACATGAGGTGGGCTGGAGGTGGATGTTTATTTAGAGACGCAGGTTCCCACTAGACCTGGCCTACACATGAGAAGTCAGACAGAATTTGTATCTGAAAAATTCCCAGTTCAAGGTGAGGAGATTTCCAGAGCCCAGGAGGACTTGAATGGCTAACACAGAGCATTGCACCTTAAGTCATCTAGACATATTTGTATTTGTTCCTGAGAGCTGTGTGTTTGCCCACCTTATAGGGCCCAGATCCTAACTGATCTCACTTACACTGATCTTGTTTTACCTGTGACCATGACGATCATGGTTGGACATGGACGACGTACTTCACTTGAAAAGCTGAGCCTGCCCCGTAGGCCAGGGGAGATGCTGGGGACATTTTCAGCTGCATGTCCACCTGCAGGGTCAGTCAGGAGGAATGACCTGGGATCCTTGGGGTTGATAAATCTAACCGGGACAATGCTGGAGGCAGGGGCTGGAGGGAGGCCCACAGTCATAGATGCCATCAAATCCAGATAAAAATAGGAGAAGATCCAGGCAGACCATGAGAATTAAGCAGTCAAACCAAAAATATCAGTCTCCTTCATAGTGCTAGGCTTCAGTTCATGTTCAGGGGGGAGGCATAGAGAAAGGATTGCTACAGGATTGCCAAGCCCATTATTAAGGCCACCAAGATAGGGAAGCCAGCATGGGGGAGACACATCCCTGAGAAATCAGGAGGACATCCAGGTTGTGAGACTTAAATACAAAGTCAGATTTGGAAGTGTGACAAAGTTCACCTATGGGTCGATCCTTAGAGTTGGAAAAAAAGATTGATTAGGTGGTCAAGTTTTTAGACTTTCTAGTTCCTGTCCTTCTTAGATTCCCCATTGACCTATAGACATTGAGGTGTATTGTTCCAAGGGGGGGGGGACATTTACTTGTTTACTAATTTTTTGTTTCCTTGATTAGAGAGTAATCTCTAATCAGAGACTGTGACTTAGCCTTCAAATAATGAGCACCTACTAGGAACCCAATAAATATTTCTTCTTTCATTAATATTGAATCATGGCTAAATGCCTGCCCAACACAATGCACATAAAGCAAATTCCTTTTTTGTGTGGTCTTTATTCCTCTCAAAACTTATCCGTGAGATTGAACTCAAAAGCAGAGGATTGTGGATCTTCCACAACGTGAAATAAGAGTAGAAAAGAATCCTGTTTTGCATAAGATGTTCTCTCTCTCTCAACATTAGAAGCAATTTCATCTTTGGGAAAGCTTTAAAACAGTTGTATTGAACTAGGAAAGCCCATTTTTCCTTAGTGTACAGCTTCCATTCTGGGGGAAGTCACTGTTTGCACACAGCTGCGTTTGACATGTATACACATATACATGTGAATGTGTGCTCACCGAGCCCAGCAGAACAGGAAGAATAAAAAAGATTCCACATCCTAGACATTCTTGCCTTGTCAGCTGTTCAGGACTATTAACGGCAACCCCCACAGCGACAACTGTGGGGTCAGGTGTCTGCTTCCCAGACTGTGCTACTTGGAGCTGGGAGCAAAATGCCTCCGAGGCAGACAGAAGCCCATTTCCCAGCTGAGCAAAATCATCATCTGTAGAGCGGGTTTGACAACAGCTGCAGCAGGAAAGACAGGAGCCCGTGGCCAGGCAGGCGCAGTCCTGGGAGCTGGGTGTGTGGGCGCTGACGGAAACCCGCAGGTGTCCCGCTTATGACAGCGTCCCTCTCCAAAGCACAGCCGATTTGACTTGCCAAGGTTTACCATGACTCTTTGTCAAAGAGGTTCTAAGAATTGTCCTGTAGAAGCTTTTTAAGACACAACCAATGTAAAGCAGTACACTTAGGAATATAGTCCCTAAATATAAAATATTAAGAGAAAAATTAGAAATAGAGAAAGGCTATTAGGTAGGTAGCTTTGCAGACAAAGCAAACGCACCTCGGTGTTGCCTGGTTGAATGGTCCAAGCACAGACGTCCCCTCTCAGCTGCGACTTCCACTCTGCTGGAACAGCGAGGAGATAAAGTTGATTTTTGACCCTGCTGCTGTCCCCAGACTTCTGGGTGACCTTATACAAACGACTTTGGGCCCCCAGTCCACGCTCTCTCTCTCCAAAGCTGTCAACTTTGGCGAAACTGCCCATTCCAGGCACTTGGGGACCAGAGGGATCTGCGTAGGGAAGAGAAATGCTAGAGGGTGGAAGGGGCAGGTGTCAGTTATCCAAAGAGGTGCAGGAAACCCAGGCCGGGGTGGGAGTGGGGCAGGGGTTAGTTTTGGTGTCAGTTTTGTTAAGGGCGAGGAGCTTTGTCTCCCTTCCTTGGTGTTCATTTTCCTTTTCACATGTTTTGTTTTGTTTTGTTTTCCTGATTCTTTGGTAGATGGCCCTTGGCCCATACTTATCTTTTCAAATGCTTGAGTCCTGTTTGAACACGTGAAAAGTTAGCATCTCCACCTTCCCACTGATGACTTCTTCAAGTTATTTAAAGAGGCTCCACGTGGACCTGGGGGTTGAAAGAAGGGCAAATGGAAAAGGAGAAAGGAGCTCGAGTGAGAACAGCATAGGGTTTGGAGTAAATAGTTAAGTCTGTGGTTGGAGCCGTTTCCTGAGAGCAATAAGTGATTTAAGAAATCAATATAATATTTGGTTTCTTTCTGTAAAAACTTGGTTAGGAAGGTTTATTTCTATTTATCACTTATTTTTAAAGCTCATTGTGACCAGGTGGAAAAGCAAAAAACTGAGCCAATAATTGAGCTATTTATTTTTTTATTTTTTTTTTTAGATTTTATTTATTTATTTGACAGAGAGAGATCACAAGTAGGCAGAGAGGCAGGCAGAGAGAGAGAGGAGGAAGGAGGCTCCCTGCCAAGCAGAGAGCCCGACATGGGGCTCGATCCCAGGACCCTGGGATCATGACCTGAGCCGAAGGCAGAGGCTTTAACCCACTGAGCCACCCAGGCGCCCCTGATTGAGCTATTTAAAATTACACACCATGATCTACAGCTGTAGTCACAATGTACATTCATTGTTTTGGGTTCTTCACCTGTTGATTTATTTTAACAGCATGGTAATAACCCATGGCGGGTACTGAGAGGTCCCTAAGTTTAGAAACTAACCAGATGTTGAAACACATACCCCCTATTAATAACCCACTTCATTGTTGGTGATTTAGTAGTGATGTGATATAGCATTTCCTCTTGTATTACCTCGTTGGTTTTTTTTTTTTTTTAAAGATCTATTTCTTTATTAGAAACAGAGAGGGAAAGCAAGAGCAGGAGAAGCAGAAGGAGAGGAAGAGTCTCCAGGTGACTGCACTGAGTGCGAGCCCACTGTGCGGCTTCATCCCATGACCCTGAGATCATGAAATGAGCAGAAATTAAGAATCGGATGCTGAACCGACTATGCCACCCAGGAGCCCCTCTATTACCTTGATGACTGGAATCTGTACCCAAAGGCCCACAGCAACTGAGATGCTTGTTAAAAGCAGATTCCTGGGCTCCACCTCCTACTCCCAAAGCTCTGAGGGAGCTTTGTTGCAATGCTGTCTTCTCTCAGGGTATGAGCAGCTTGAACCATACCCACTTTCAGAAACAACCATGCTAAACTGGGGCCCTCATTGTATTGATCTGGATGTCACAATGAAGGAAATCACCTAGTTAGTTACATGGCTAGCAAAGCAGAATCTACAACTAGTATGGAATCTACTAATTAGAGATTGTCTCTGAAATATTTATAACAGCAATTTTAATCTAGCGATTCTTTCTCTTTATTTGTAGCTGGTTTGTTTGTACACATGATGACTAAAGTGTTGGAAGATCTAAAAATCCCAGAGGGCACCATTTGGGCTGCTCTTTGGACATCTAGGGATGTCTTTATCCCAGCACCGTGGATGAGATATAATTCCTTTGGAAATATCTGTGGTTTTTTTTTGTTTGTTTGTTTGTTCTGTGGTTAGAGAAGAGAAGGAGCTTATAGGGAATCAATAATTGACTCTAATTAATTTAGGCTCCTGGGTTTGTCTCTACAATCCATCTCTTCGTTCAGTCCAACTCTCCATTACAAGACTTCTCCAAATGGAAGGGATAGTCCGTATGGTTGTCCTCCAGCCCTTCCCTGTACGGGCACCACCAGACCTCTCTTCACGCTTTTTCTAACACTAAACAAACTCTCTCCCCGGCTTATGCAAATCACACCCATAACCGTTCTACCCTACAGCAAATACTGTTCTCTTTCCAGTTTGCCGGATTTATCATGTATAGCCTCTACTGTTTTGTTGGCATTTAATCATATTTTCCTTCATTACATCCCTTGCATTGCTATTTAACTTTTTAACATTCTATAAACTCTGACTGCAATAATCATATGTTCTATTTCTTTTGTTTCCCCACCAGGCTATCATGCAGCATGCAAGGTATATTGGAGTATGTATAGCGAGATGACTATTTACTGTTTTAGCTCAGCAAATTATATTTCAATTCTGCAAGATTGGATGCATTTAAACAGACAATTTATTTTTGGAAATCAATAGGATTGCATAAAATATTTTTTAAAAAGATAAGCAGATTCTTGAATATTCTTAGAAATTAGAAATGTTCAGTTTCTTAAGAAAGTGTGCACAACATGTTTTTCTCTTCTCTTTTTACATATTTTGTAAACATATATGTATATGGTAGAGGAGTGCTCCTCAGGGAGAAGATTCTTTTCTTCAATGGGATAACACCTTGCTTTTAACAATGAATAAGCAAGGGTGCCTGGGTGGCTCAGTGGGTTAAGCCTCTGCCTTCGGCTCAGGTCATGATCTCAGGGTCCTGGGATCAAGCCCTGCATCAGGCTTGTTGGGAGCTGCTTCCCCTCCTCCCTCTCTCTGCCTGCCTTTCTGCCTACTTGTGACCTCTCTATGTCAATAAATAATTAAATAAAAAAAATGAATAAACTTTCAAAAATACTTCTCTCCCTAAAGGGAAGCAGCTGTCTACACTTAGAGACTTGTCTCCTACTCCACAGCACCCCAAGGTTCATTTGTAGTGATCATCCCATCTACCTCACAGTGTCCTTTTCTTTCACTCTGTCCTATTTTCCCTTTATGGATTGTCTTTGTTTGAGAATTTCCTGTAGCATAACTGATTTTGAGATTTCCTTTTAGTTATTTAGCTTCTGCTAATAACAAGGAACTCTTTTTTGTTCCCCAATTTTATTTAATCTCTTTACCAAATTGTACCTTGTATTTAATTTATTTTTATGTTTTTAGGGAAAAAAATAAAAAAAACTTAGTTTATTGGTCTATAAAAAGAGGAATGAGGACATACTGCCTCTTCAGGTTTACCATGAAGATCCAGAATATCTTAAAGTCCTGGAATTTCTTCCTTCTTTTTAGCAACCATATTTATCTATAACCAAACACAATACATGACTTCTGAGTTTTTTTTCTAATCTATTTGTTCATATCAAAACCTTATCAGAGTATGAACTGAAATAACTTCCATTAATGTAATAGAACAAAGTTACATAGATAAGCACTGTTCCACAAAATCCAAGCTGAGTTGTGTCCAGGTGTATGGATATGGCCAACAGAGAAGTTTGCACTAGAAAGTATGATTAAGGGGTAACAGTATTCAGTGGGTAAAACAAATGACAACATAATAAATAATAAATAAGGATTTAAATGAAATACACAAAACCTTAAAACTAAGATTAAGTCTATAGCCATGAAAATGTTCTTAAGACAAATTGTGTAGGTAGGATTATGAGGTAATCCATATTTATGTTGACTTTGTTGACCATGTTTCTTTCTCGGCTTAACACTTAAGGGTTAGTTAAATATCACTGGGGGTGCCTGAGTGGCTTATTTGGTTAAGCATCTGACTTTTTTTTTTTTTATGTCCAGTTAGCCACTGTACAGTACATAATTAGTTTTTGATGTAGTGTTCAGTGATTTGTTGGTTAAGTATAATACCTAATGCTCATCACAGCAAGTGCCCTCCTCAATACCCATCACCCTGTTACCCAACTCTTGATCTCAGCTCAGGTTTTGATCTCAGGATCACAAGCTGCTCTCCATGTTGGGTGTGGAGCCTACATCAAAATAAATAAAATAAAATAAATCATTGAATAAAAGTAGTCAAAAAGTACAAACTTCCAATTATAACATAAATAAGCACCAGGAATGTAATATACCACATGATAACTGTCACTGACACTGCTCCATGTTATATTTAAATGACAGTTGACAGAGTAAGTAGATCTAGGAGTTCTCATCACAAGGGAAAAAGCATGTTTTTTTTCTTGTACCTATGTGAGAGGCCTCCATCTTAATACTGCCATCATATTGGAGGTTAGGTTTCAACATATGAAACCTAAGGGGACCCAAGAGTTCATTCTAGAGCAACCTACAAGCCGAGGAAAGAGGAAGTAGAAGGAGGATAGAGGAGAAAAGCAGAGAGGAGGAAGCTTAGTTCTGATCCTTGGGGGTAAGTGAGTGTGGAGCCTGGGGTCCTGAGTAAAGGAACAAAGGGAAGAGTGTACATGGCTGGACAGGAAGGAGAGGGAGGACAGCTGGAGACCAAGTGACCTTGAAGACCACATAGCTCAGGCAACACTGTCCCCAGCCAAGAGTGGCCTTTGCTCATTGAGAGAGAGAAGAACAAGACAGTTTTTGGAAATATAATGAAGGGACAAACACTCTCTACTTGTTTTAGCTTGCTCCTTTGTACCTCAGATGTCTTAAGAACTAAAGGCTGACCATACAAACAAGTAAGTCTATAAAAGAAGTAAATTATGGTGTGCTGCATAAATACTGAACGCTGGAACACTGAATAGAAATTAAAATAAAGTGAAAAAAATTGTGCCTTAAGCACTCTATCAATTTATCTATCTATATAAATTGTAACACATTAAGTAATAAAATGCAATATTCGATCTTTTACATATTCAAAATTCCCAAAGCTGACAATCATCTATCTCCCAGATCATTTCCATGACCTTGAATTCAATTAACCTTAATGACAAACTGGTTTCTGTGTTGTTGGGTCACAGGACTAATGCAGACATGCTGGTTTGATTTCAGCAAGGTATCTCATAAAGCTCGAAGAAGTTCCTGTGAGTTGAGCTCAGTCTGAAAGTGTCTGGTAAAAAAGTGAGATTTCCTTCTGAAGATTTTGGACAACAAATACAAAGCCAAGCTTGATAAATAAACAAGAGTCCCAAAGTGTAAAGAACTTTCTGAAAGATTTCAGTTCCCGTTCCATACTTTATATGCTTGCCTTAAAGTTAGAAGCTATAGCAGAGATTAAAGACTACATGTCTTTAGATGTGGAGTTCTTTATTTAACACTGAATTCCATCCCTTATAGTCATAAGTAAATATGTTAATAAAATTCTTGTTACAACTTCCAAAGTTTATAAGAAGTGAGCTTGCAGATGGCTACTTAGTGAAGTTCAGCAAAGACAGAATAGATCTAATTGAGAAAATGAAGAGGAAAGCAATCACTCCCTTTTTTTTTCTCATGCACCAGATCCCAGATATACCTTTGGAACAGCTGAAGCAGATGCCCTTTTAATTGTTCAAATTCAGCAAAGTTGCGATGGACGTTATTTTCTCTCCTCTATTACTGCTGGTATGTCAGTTTCCCCATCATTTTTGGTCAGGCATCATAGTCAGGTGACCATTAAATCTCATTTCCTTTTTCTCCAACTATTCCTTGGACGCCAGTGACCAGTCCAGCGGTCTTCAAAGTGGGGAAGCATAAGATGACCCTTTTCGGGGGGAGTGCTGATGACAGGTATGAGTTTTATCTTCTACATGCCCAGTTTTTAAACTTCATACGTCTTCCTTTTTTAAGAATTAAAAGATTCTTAAATCATTTGCTGTCTTAAATGATTGCTGTCTCTGTATGTACACAATTTTGCTAGTATATGGGGATTGAATTGGGGCATGTGGTTTAATCACATGTACCTCAGGAATTCGAGTTAAAATGTTTCTTCTGCATAGCTATTTAAACATTAGGCTTATGTCTATTTTGTAATGAAAGGGTTATTAAAGGAATTTCTTTTTTTTTAAAGATTTTATTTATTTATTTGACAGAGAGAGATCACAAGTAGGCAGAGAGGCAGGTAGAGAGAGAGAGAGGAGGAAGCAGGCTCCCTGCTGAGCAGAGACCTGAGATCATGACCTGAGCCGAAGGCAGCAGCTTAACCCACTGAGCCACCCAGGCGCCCTATTAAAGGAATTTCTTGCATGAAGAAACAGATGACAGAAGAGTGAAGTGAAGAATTTTGGTCAGATCTTGGAACTTCTCAACCGGTCATTGTGAAGCAGTTACTTAGGCCTGAATCGGCCTGAGTACCTACTTCTCCTCCTCATCCTGCTCAAGAGAAAGGAAACTGAGCTGTGTCTGTGAAGAATCATCAGAACCATAAAGTGGAAAATCCCCACATGTATGATCCTGCATTTCCAATTTGAGAAAACTACTTTAAGGAAATAATTGGAAAATGAGGCAAGTATTCACATATACACATGCTTATAGAAAATTATATTAAAAAAAAAGGAGAAAAAACTTAAACACAGGGAGGGTATTGGTTATATTCATGCTGATATATCCGTTCAGTGGATACATGGAATACGGTGCAGCCTTTAACACTGATGTTGTGTTAAAAATATATATATATATATGAAAGCATAGAAAATTACTCTTGATATGGAGTTCAGTTAAGAACTAATGATCACAGAGCACCTAGGTGGCTCAGTTGTTAAGCTTTTGCCTTCGGCTCAGGTCATAGTCCAGGGTCCTGGGGTCGAGCCCTTCATCTGGCTCCCTGCTCACTGGGAAGCTTGCTTCTCCCTCTCCCACTCCCCCTGCTTGTGTTCCTTCTCTTGCTCTCTCTCTCTGTCAAATAAATAAATAAATAAATAAAATCTTAAACAAAACAAAACTAACCAAAAAAAACCTAATGATCAAATGATTTACCCTGACACTGATATTTAGAGATTTAGAGAGAATAATTATAAAGACTTGGACAAAAATCCACCCAATTCATCAGCTGTCATAATCCCTGGGTAGCAGTGTCATTTGAACATTCAATTTATATATTATATATGTGAAGATTTGTTATAATGAGCATGCCCTGCATTTATAATCAGTAAAAGAAATACAAAACAGTTAAAAATGCGAGAAAGTGATGGGGCAAGCTGGCAGTAAGCCACAGGGCTGCTGGTTCCTCTGGTGAGTTGCGGTTACGATGTTACTGAGAGAAGGGATGGGCTATCCTCATCTTCCCAGCCACCCAGTCACTGCTGCTTCCTTTTTTTTTTTTTTTAAATAAGATTACATTTATTTGACAGACAGAGATTATAAGTAGTCAGAGAGGGAGGCAGAGAAAGAGAGAGAAGCAGACTCCCCACTGAGCAGAGAGCCCAATGCGGGGCTCGATCCCAGGACCCTAAGATCATGATCAGAACCAAAGGCAGAGGCTTAACCCACTGAGCCACCCAGGTGCCCCAGTTTCCTCCTTTTAGAAAAGATAGACGTTTCTCTGTGAGGAAGTGAGGCCTTTTCCAGATACATACCTGCCTTTTGCAACTTTTCAGAAAAAAAATAACCTCTAAGCACGACGGAAGTGGCAAGATCTGTACTCACATGAATGCCCGACGAGGCATTGCACTTAGGGGACCCAATTAAGAATATGTAAATGTGATTTTTCTGCCAGCAAGTGCAGAGCTCCTGTAGCCCGCAGGGCAAGGCAATGCAGCCCCCAAGTGGGAAGGGGAGGGCACTGTGCATTTTCATCTGCTCGCTCTTATCGTTGACATTTTCTTCTACTTAAGATCCACAGGTTCATAAATAATCTGCTTTGATGGAGCATTGAGAGAAATCTTGAGTCTGACAGGATAGTTTCTGCTTTATTTTTATTTTATTTTTAACTTTTTTTATGGAGCTATACTTCACATGCGATGTTGCATTAGTTTCAGGCCAGCAGCGCAGGCACTAGACGATTCTGTACATCCCTCGGCACTCGCCATGGTGAGCGGAGTCACCAGCTGTCACTGGGCAGTGTCACTGCAATATTAGTGACGGTGTTCCCTGTGTTCTACTTCTCATTCATTTGACTTATTTATTTCATGACTGGAAGTTTATACCTTTTGTACCCCTTCTGTTCTCTGTTTTGGATATTAAAAATATATTTTGTCACATTCTTCCAATTTGCTATTACTCAAATTGAGCTCCTGTCTTCAAAAGGGGGTTTCTGGAAGGATCTTCACACTGGCTGCAGTAGAGCGGACGTATTCAATTCCACTGCCGTTGAACGTGCAGAGTGGGGAGACTGGCTCCATTCTCCGCCCCGCCCTCCCCCCCCAGTGTCTCTCAAGCTCTGGAAACAAGACCGAGTAATTCTCATTGCTGCCTGTCGACTCAGGGTCTCACACTTCTGCGGCTGTCAAGGATGAACAAATTAAAGTTTTTCTGTAATTTTCTATCAGACACAGGCAGCCTTGGGATATCCTTGGCCACTTCATTTCCCCTGACATTCAATTTCCCATCATCAGTCTTGCCTGCTTTTTCCTGCCTTCTCCACGAAAAGGGCCTTTGTGGGTGCTTTCGCTTGGGGTGGGGCAGTGCAAGGGACTGGGCGGCACCTGTGTTGAATTTCTTACCGGAGGTAATACATAATGCGACTGTAGAGACACTGCAGCGTTGCTTTTTCCTTCAAGGGCATCTTTGGGCCTCTGCTTCTGTGAGCTCTTGCCCCGGCCTCTTATGTGCTCTTTCATTCTGTGAGTGTCTCAGACATGCACACGTACACGCACAGACATTACAATCATGATCACCTCCCTGGAAATATAACATTTCAAAGGATTTTTCCTCCCTTTCTTCAGTATAAGTCCTTCATCATCTTCCTGCCTAGTAGTGCCCACATCTTTCCCCATTTTATCTGTAAATCCAGCCCTTCATCTGTGGGCCATTTGTCTTTTGGGATCAGGATTGCTTTAAGGATCAGACGGCGGATATCATAGACATGGCACTCCTTTGAAAAGTGATGAACAGTCTACAGGGGAACAGTGGGTTTGCATTGTTAGCTCATAATTTCCACAGTCGGTGCTTCTTGCCTGGTGTTAGAACACAGTGAGGGTTCTCCTCCTGCTCTCCTTCATCACATGTCTTGGGACTCCCACCTAATCAGGAAATGTGGGAAGGTGAGAAAGCAGTCTAACTCATATTAAGCATGGTGTATACTTTCAGTCCTTCTTGGAATCTTATGATGTAAATAGGATTAACTTTTCTACCAATGAAGATACTACAGCTCAGGAAGGTCAAAGCCACAGAGCCAGAACATAGCAGAGTGTAAAAGGGTATAATAATTTCTCTGTGGTTTTTCTACTTATTCTGGACAAGGCTTCTCTAAGAGCCTGGTAGTGCTACTTCTGTGATCCCACCTTATGGTGTATGCATATGTGTATTGAGGTGTTTCTCTAGTGGAGGCAACTTGACAGCTTCCCATTGTCTTTTCTCTTGACAATAATCTTACCCAAGTATTTTTATTCTTGGGTTGGCTGGAAAGATTTTTTGCTGATGTAGGGAAGAAGAAGATTCTGCCTCTACCCTCTTAGGTTCAGTGGCTGGGGCCAGTGAATCAAACTGTTAAAAGGCAAAGCAACTGGAGAAAGAAAACAATTGTTTATTTATGCATGCAAAGTGTATACACATGGGAGAATTTGAGTGATGAATACTCAAAGAGGTGGTTAGAATTTGGAGCTTAGATATTATCTTAGGAAAAGGCAATAAATTTGTGGTGGGGTGAAAGGACAAAAGAAAGGGGATTTGTGCTTCTTGGAGGTGGTAAGTCATGGGAAGGTAAATATATGGGGAAACTAATGGAATGAGAATAAACATTGTTAAAATGTCTATACTGCCTAGAGCAATCTATACTTTAAATGCCATTCCAATCAAAATTCCACCAGTATTTTTCAAAGAGCTGGATATATTTTTTTTTATTATTATTATGAATCCAACTCAGTGCCAGCTTTCTGTCTCCAGTACTAATGGCTATTCTCCTCCTGAGGGAAAGAAGAAAAGGAACACCTTCACAAAGGGAAATTTATGCCCTGCTTTTAGGTGGGTAGAGGGAGGATAGAGAGTTTTCCTTGTGTCCACCATTTCTCAACTGCCTTCAGCTCAAGATAATCCTTATGCCAAAGTGATGTATTTTGAGGCAGCATGTTCTAATCCCCTTCACTGCTTCTCAAATTCTGAAAAGGGAGAAAGAGCCTAAGTAATACTGAGGGTGCTGAGGGACCTTAAGCCACAGAATGTTTTGCAAGCCCATGGCATGAGATACCAGCACAGCATAACAAGGACAACAGGTTGACACCCTCTATATTCATGAGGGCTTTATTTTAAAGCTGCTATTATAAAAGTATTACTTGGAAATTAACCAAAGTAATGTTTTGTTAATAATGTGTTCTGATAGAAACATGTAGGTTTTCCTGATCAAAGTAAATATTCTGACTTTGTATGTCCCCTTAAGGGACCTGGGAATTCTAAAGTATATGATATTCTACATTTACATGTGATACAGATATTTTTTCAAATATTTTGATTCATTTAATGTGCTTTTAAAAAATATTCTCTTTTTCCTTTTTTTTAAGATTTTATTTATTTATTTGAAGAGAGCGAGATCACAAGTAGGCAGAGAGGCAGGCAGAGGGAGAGGAGGAAGCAGGCCCCCTGAGCAGAGAGCCCAATGTGAGGGGCTTGGTCCCAGGACCCTGAGATCATGAACTGAGCTGAAGGCAGAGGCTTAACCCACTGAGCCACCCAGGCACCCCCCAAAATATTTTCACCCTGTACTTCATTAGGTACATTATGTATGATCCCTTTCCCCAGAAAAGAAGAAAGAAAAATTCAGCTTAGATTTTCTTTTCTCCTTCTCTTTCTCAAAGGCTTAATTATAAATGCTTAGTGGAGAAGCAATTGATTTAAATATTACATACAAAGAACATGTACTAAAAGAGACAATTATGTCAAGATCAACTAACCAGAATTCTCCATTAATGAGACATTAAAGTATACTCTGCTTTTTTGACAAAAAAATGTTATCTTGTAAGAAAAGATTTTGAGAGCAAGGCATTGAGAAAAAAAATTCAGAATATGATATGGGCTAATGACCACAGCAGGCCCTGACTATTTGTATCCTCCTATCTATTTCAAATTCCCTGATGATGACCAGAATCACTTTGTCTTTTTCCTACGTTGGACTCTAAACTCCTTGGCCCTGGGATGTGTGAAGTCCTGTAGACCCAAGCCACAGCACAGTGTCTGGCTCACAGTAGGTTTTAGGAATGAATTCGTAGCAAAAATGACTCAGAGATCCTGATTCTTATTCACCTAAAAAAGATAAATCAGTTCTGTAAGTTACCAGCTTGACTGGTAGGTAGGTGGGAAGGTAAATGAGCCTATCCCAGTAAGGAAAACAGTCACCAATCATACTGCACTGGGGTGGGAGTCCCAGGGACCGTGAGGGCCTGATGCTCTCCTGTATCTTCCCTGATTACACCAATGGCTCTTAGCCATTTTCTACCTTCAGTGCCAAGGGCTCTACCTACCTCTGGGAGAATGTCATGGCTCCTGATGGCAGTGGGTCTCCAGGAGGAATGGGGTTCATTTGTGTATGCACTTTGGGGGGATTCTCTTGCAGTAAAAGCAGCCATTAAATACTCAAGCTTTGGACTTGAAGTGCAAAACTCTGCTCTGCTAACTACCAGCTCGTTAGCTTGTTTAGGTTTCAATTAACCTTTCTGTGCCTGTTTGTCAACAGGGAAATGGCAGTAGTAACTGTGAATACTGTTGACCCTGGGGCAACATGGGCTTAACTGCTGAGGTCCACTTACTGTGGATTTTTTTGCCCCCAAAATACAATACATTACTGTTTTTTTCCCCCCTTATAAATTTCTCTATAAAATGTTCTTTTCTATGGCTTACTTTATTATAAGAATACAGTTATATACATATACAAAATATGTGTCAATCAGCTGTTTCTGTGATCGGTAAGGCTTCCGATCAACAGTAGGGTGTTAGCAATTAAATTTCAGGGAGTCAAAAGTTATTCATAAATTTTTGACTATGGGGGGACTGGCACCTCTAACCTCTGAGTTGTTCAAAGGTCACTTATTCACCACAATGCTGGTGTAGAGATAAAAGAGACTATAGCTTCCAAAGTGCCTGACAAACACATACGTGTTGATTTCCACGTCTACTTAAGGAATCATTCCTACACACTGACTATCAACATAATGATCATTGATTTCCCCCCTCAGCTAATCCTCGGTGACTGGACAGCCCTGGTGAGAAGTTCTTGCAGCAGGGTCTCAGATGCTCCAATGAGCATATTGTTACTAAACATCTGATCACATTTTGGGTTTGTTCCTTTGGCTGCATTTTAGACAGTCTTTCTAAGCTGAAACTCACCACCATTCTAAAAGCTGCTTTCCAAAATTTTGTCTGATTAATCCTCTAACCAGAGACCCTCAGCTTTAATGAATCCTTACTGTATTCTCTATTTTTCCTTTATCTAAAGTAGAGAGTATTCTACAGGGAAATGTGAAAAAATAATGTAAAATCAAGGCATAACATCTATTACACTCTCTCTGAGACTGAGCAGGAGTGATTAGCAGCATGTATCAGGCTGAGCAGGTGACAGTGGGGACCAGGTGACAGTGGGGACCACTGCCCACCCCACAGACCTGTGCAGTGGGAGGATCTAACAGATGGCCCATCCATCTCCCTACCCAGAGTAAGAACATCCTTTGATCCATAGCACTTCCTGATTCTAGGTATTTTCATTTCCTTCCATCTTAACTTTATCTTTGGACCAATTCCTTCAAAGAGAGCCGAGTGTTTCTGCCCCAAAGTCAGATGAAATTCCTTGTTTCTTGTGTTTAGATGAATAAAAAGGGCAAATGTAATTTAAAGAACTGTTGACCTTCTTTGTTGTTTGCACAAATTATTTTCATCTTTCTGTATGCTTGCAGCTAAAGTGGTATTAAAAAAAAAAAAAAAGAAAAAAGCAAGAACTATATTTTTTATCTCACTGGAGTATCCCCATTGCAATACTTCATGTATTTGCCTGCCGAGAAAATGCACTACAGTTCTTCATGAGAGGAATGAAGATTTATATGCTTTGTCTTTTTCCTGTGCACACCAATTCCAGCTCATGGCTTCAATAAGCTACAATAGTTAGAAGGTTTAGAAATGGTCAGCTGGAGGCAACAGATGATTTCTGAATTCAATCAAAAGATGAGCCAGTTGGAGGTGCTTAGAGCTTTCCAAAGCCTGTACACGCTTCCCTACATTGTGCTGAGCTGATGGGATAATTTCTCTCAAACCTAGTAGTCCTCCTGAAGACTTATGCTCTGAAGAACCCCAAAACACATTCATAATGCATTATGGGGCTAACTTATAAATGAACAAGCCCTGCTTCTAAGACCTGTCAGTCAGGTGTAATGGCACGGTGCCCGGGGACTCAGGATGAAGTCAGCACAAGGCTTTAGTTCATAATCATAAGATGCCATCAACTTGCTTTGTTTTTGTGTCAGTGGTGTGATAATCAGGTTTTTTTGTTCCAAGTGGTGCTCTCATGGAGAAACGGGCAATCAATCATTTTGTCTGCTTTCTTGTCTGACACCTACTGGTACCTTGAATATGCAATTTCCTTGAATAGCCCCGTATCTAGACACAGAGACTAGTTGCCTGGGCTTTCATGTTCCCTGAGTATTTGCAGATCTGTCGGGCTTGATGGATCAAAAGGATGGTGTGAAGAGACAGGGGAGGGCTGAGTCCACTTTGCAAGTCAGGGGGATCAGGTCACAAAGAGGGGGAATGTTGCTCTGATAGTGAAGGTGAGTGAGTGGTGTGAGTTCCTCATATTTCAGTGAGGTTGTTGATGACTTATTCATGCCTTCAGTAAGCTAGGTAGTTCACTATTGTTCATCATGCAGAACATATTGAACCTATAAAGATTTATCAAGTCCAGTTTAGTTTGATGAACATTTATTGTGTATCTGATATATGCAAATGTTCTTTAGGCTTCCAGACAGGAATTCAGTGATGATGAGAAAGCAGAACTCACTCTCAGGTTGCCCTCTGCCCAGATAGTGGAATAGATTTGTGTGTACACCTGAAGTAGGAGGTGGTAAAGCCTCATGAAAGGGCATGAAGAGTTGGAGAGGAAAGAGCGCACATAGGACCAGAATAACTCTATGAGGAGATAAAATTTCAAATACAGTGATGGATACACAGCCTTGCACAGTGACCGACATGCCACACTGTACAGTGACCTACTGCAGTTTGATCTACACCCCACACTGTATGGTGAAATAAACACCATACTGCACAGTGACTTACACACTAAATGGTGATGACCTACACTATTACAGAAAATGTCAGAAAATGCCCTGTCTTGATGGGAGGGTGAACGTTAGAAAGATGTAATTGTCTAACTTTGCATATAAAAATAATTTACTTCTATTCGTTTCTGAGTCTCCTTCTTCCCTTTTCTTGCAAATGATGCAGATGACTCTTAATCCTTTATTTAAATTGGCTGGAAAAAAATGAAATTACATTTCAGCTGAGATTTTGTTTTCCCAGGAAAGGGAATAAAATGGGGAATGCAGTACATATTTTAATGGAGACTCATTTCTGAAAGTGGCTTGAACTCTCCATATTAAGCTTTCAGATAAAGTTTTGGTTGGCATTTGAAGTTTGCGGTTTGTGTGGAAAACTTTAAACTGAGTGGGCCAGAATTTTACTTTCCCTTTACCACAACTTTTTATAGCTGGAACGCACTGTTTATTCAGACCTGTGCTCTGCTGCCATGTTTGCTATTTTTAAAATCATATCTAATTACATTTTCATCTTTTTTATATCCTACATTTTAAAACTATAAGATGTGGTTTGATTTTATGGGGCTTTAAATGCTATACAGATAGAGGATGACTATAAAATATGAAGACTTGTTTTGGAGAAGTTTATAAAAATTAAGGCAATTAATTATCCTTAAATCACAAAAGCCTCATCCTCATCAGAAAGTATTTTTAGGGGCACCTGGGTGGCCTAGTCATTAAGCATCTGCCTTCAGCTCGGGTCATGATCTCAGGGTCCTGGGATCGAGCCCCATATCAGGCTCTCTGCTCGGTGGGAAGCCTGCTTCTCCCTCTCCCTACCTGCTTGTGTTCCCTCTTTTGCTGTCTCTCTCTGTCAAATAAATACATAAAATCTTTAAAAAGAAAGAAAGAAAGAAAGAAAGAAAGAAAGAAAGAAAGAAAGAAAGAAAGGAAAGAAAGAAAGAAAGAAAGAAAGAAAGAAAGAAAGAAAGAGGAGAATAGAGGTTATTTTTAGAGATGTCATGTATGCCCCCTACTCAGTACTGGACACCAGGAGTTTGGAACTGCCCTCAAGGATATTATCCTCCATTTCAAGATACAAGAAAGAAAATGATGTGGCTCCAGGCTTCCTATGACATGAGTGACAGGAGCAGAGTAGGGGAGGTGAGAGAGGCAGACAGGCCACTGCTCTGGCAGGGGTGGTGATACAGCATGTGTTGGGGCAGGAAAATGGGAAATTCCCAAACCTTCGTCTTGATTTTGCTGTGAACCCTAAAGTTCTCTTAAAAAACAAACAAACAAATGAACAAACAAACAAATCCCATCTTTAAAAAAAAGACAATTTCACAAAAAGTTTCCATGATTCACAACCACCCATTGCCCTTCCAGGAGATCTTCAAGTCACTAATTCCTTCTTTCCTTCCAGAGGATATCATGTACACATGTAAGCACTGTCCCCTCTTCCCTTCCAACATAAAGATAGAGTGCTCTACCCATTACTTGACAATTGGCTTTTTAAAAATTGTTTATTTTATTTCATATACTTGAAGATAATGTGAATATTAGTTTAAATAAAGTCTTCAATCTTTTTTAATTTTTTTGAGGAGTGGGTGTTTGCACATTATTTCATAGCACGGATAACCCAAACTGAAAATATATCTAACCATCCTCCCTTTGAAAACAATATAGGCTGTTTAAAATCTTTGATAGTAGAAACCACACAGCAAAGGTTAGTATTTGAACCATGTACAATGAAATCCAGAGTACTATTTTGTTGTAGTTGGGTTGTTGTTTTTCCTAAACAGGTCAGATAACATCATGACCCTCAGCTCACTCAATCCATTTCCTGTTTTATTTATTTATTTTTTAATATTTTATTTATTTATTTGACAGACAGAGATCACAAGTAGGCAGAGAGGCAGGCAGAGAGAGAGGAGGAAGCAGGCTCCCTGCTGAGCAGAGAGCTGGATGCGGGGCTCGATCCCAGGATCATGGGATCATGACCTGAGCCGAAGGCAGAGGCTTTAACCCACTGAGCCACCCAGGTGCCCCCCATTGCCTGTTTTAGAAAGACAATTATCATATGATCTCCTGATATGAGAAATCTGAGAGGCAAAGTCGGGGGTTTGGGAGGTAGGGAAGGAAGAAATGAAACAAGATGGGATCAGGAGGGAGACAAACCATAAGAGACTCTTAATCTCACAAAACAAACTGAGGGTTGGGGGGTGGTAGAGGGATTGGGAGAGGGTGGTTGGTTTATGGACATTGGGGAGGGTATGTGCTATGGTGAGTGCTGTGAAGTGTGTAAGCCTCAAGATTCACAGACCTGTACCCCTGGGGCTAATGATACGTTATATGTTAACTGAAAAACAAACAAATCTCAATTCCTAAAGCAAGACTTGGTGCTCAGTGGCTCTCCCACTCCCACCCCAAGGTATCTCTCTCCAGTTCTATGTTCTGGCTTCTGCAGTTCTATGACATGAGTGACAGGAGCAGAGTAGGGGAGGTGAGAGAGGCAGACAGGCCACTGCTCTGGCAGGGGTGGTGATACAGCATGTGTTGGGGCAGGAAAATGGGAAATTCCCAAACCTTCGTCTTGATTTTGCTGTGAACCCTAAAGTTCTTTTAAAAAACAAACAAACAAATGAACAAACAAACAAACAAACAAACGTGATGGCAGTCTGGCCATCACGGCTTCATAGACTCTCCCAGCTCTGAGCCTTTGCTGTCATTGTCACTCAGCCAGCTGCAATGCCTTCCATCAGCAACCCCCTCTTTCTCCAGGCTCAAACGGAATCCTTAGTCTTTAAAATAGCAATCACCTTATCTGTGGAGGTTTCCCTGAACCCCACAAGCAGAATTAAAAGCCTTTCCCTCTGCTTTGTACCTCTGTTTCCATGACTGCCATTTTCTTTGTGTGTTGTGGAGAGCCCTTTGTAGGTCTGTTCTTCCAGGGCAGGCCCTGGGTTTGCTATTTTTACTCCTCTCTGTGCTGCCACTGTGACTGGTGTACAGTGGCCACACAGAAAGTATGTGTGTTGAAAGCAGAATGGATATGGTTTCCGTGCTCCTTTCTCCACTGTCATACTTGCCCTGCATTAGGTTAAGGTTCCTGTGCTCACAACAGGTTAGTACTATGGAAAGCAAGCACTCAAAAGCTCTGTCTGGAGGGAACTTTGGCTTTGTGTCAGAGTCACCTTATGTCTATAGATGACTTAGTGTCCCTTATTGTTCATCATGGGCCACTTATTTTCAGTTCCTTCATCTGCTGAATGTCTGAGCTACCTTTGCTTTCTGCTGCTCTATTTTAATCTTTCCTGCCTAGAAATCATACCTGCTGTTTGCCCTGACCAGTGACTCCCAGCTACCCTCTTCCTTATCTGCCTAGAATTTGAACCCTTTCTTCACCTTAGTTCTTCTAGATTTATATTTTCTCATTACGACATGCCTGTTCAGCCATCAAAAGAAATGAAATCTTGCCATTTGCGACAACATGGATGGAACTAGAGCGTATCATGCTTAGCGAAATAAGTCAAGCAGAGAAAGACAACTATCATATGATCTCCCTGATATGAGGAAGTGGTGATGCCACATGGGGGCTTAAGTGGGTAGAAGAAGAATCAATGAAACAAGATGGAATTGGGAGGGAGACAAACCATAAGTGACTCTTAATCTCACAAAACAAACTGAGGGTTGCTGGGGGGAGGGGGTTTGGGAGAAGGGGGTGGGATTATGGACATTGGAGAGGGTGTGTGCTTTGGTGAGTGCTGTGAAGTGTGTAAACCTGGTGATTCACAGACCTGTACCCCTGGGGATAAAAATATATGTTTATAAAAAAAATAAAAAATTTAAAAAACAAACAAACAAACAAAAAATAGCCTTAATGAAATAGGAGCAGAATGTTACAGGGAGAATAGATTAGGAAAAAAGTTATAAAGAAGGAGGTTTTGAAGGATGAGTGTAAACTGAAAAGGAATCATAAAGTGTCTTACATTGGTTACACCAATGAGCACAAATGAATCCATGGAAAATTAAATCACTAATATGGTGAACACAGACAAAAAAATCTTTCAGTTTTTCTATACAAAAAGCAAACCCATGGCACATTCTACTTTGGATGACATGTTGGCAGTTTCTTATTAAGCTAAACATAGTCTTGTCATAGAATCCAGCATTTGTACTCCTAGACATTTGCCAAATGAGTTGAAATTTTATGTCCGCACAAAACTGGCATTCAAATGTTTAGAGAAGTTTGGTCAAACAATCACCAAAAATGGATACAACTATGATGTCCTTTGATGGGTGGATGGATAAACACACTGTGGTACAGGCAATGGATTACTATTCAATAATAAAAATAAATGAGCTATTAAGCCATGAAAAGATATGAAATTAAATTCATGCTCAGTGAAAGAAGCCAGGCTGAAACTGCTTCATACTGTGTAATTTTAAGTGTATAATATTTTGGAAAAAAAGCAGAACTAAAGAAGCAATGAGAAGATCAAGGGTGGCCAGGGGCTTGAGGGGAAGAGGTAAAGGTTGAAGAGATGAAGCACAGAACATTTTTAGGAAAGCAAATAATTCTGTGTGATACAGTGATTGTGAATATGTAACATTACACGTTTGTCAAAACCTGTAGAACTTTACAGAACAAAGAATGAAGCTTAATACATGCAGAGTAAAAAATAAAAATCATCCCCAGGAAGGAATGTAGACCGCGGGGAAAGCAATCTTACTTCATTTTAAAAATGCATGAAACAACCTCACTGAAGGAGAGAATGCTACTTGCTGTCTCTCTTGGATCACTTGCTCTAGGAAAAAACAGTTGCTGTATCATTGAAAACATTTCAAGCAGCGCTATGGAGAAATACACCTGATAAGGCTGGGATCTTCTGACAATAGTTGTTTTGAAGCTGTGTATGGAAGACCCACAGCAAATATTAATCCTCAATGAGGAAAACAGGGAGGTTTTCCCCCTAAGGTCTGGAAAAGAACAGGAATGTCCACTCAGCACTATGTTCTTCAACATAGTACTGGAAATCCTAGCCTCAGCAATCAGACAACAAAAAGAAATAAAAAGCATCTACATTGGCAATGAAGAAGCCAAACGTTCACTCTTCACAGACAACAAGATATTCTTTTTTTTTTTTCAACATGATATTCTATGTAGAGAACTCAAAATACTCCACCAGCAAATTGCTAGAATAGGAATTCAGCAAAGTCACAGAATTATAAAATCAACACACAGAAGTCTGTTGCATTTCGATACACTAACAATGAAGCAGAAGAATGAGAAATCAAGGAACTGATCCCATTTACAATTGCATCAAAACTCATAAGATGCCTAGGAATAAACCTAACCAAAGAGTGAAGGATCTATACTCTGAAAACTATAGAACACCTATAGAAGAAATTGAGGAAGACACAAATAAATGGAAAAACATTCCATGTTCATGCATTGGAAGAAAAAATATTGTTAAAATGTCTATGCTACTCAAAGCAATGTACATATTCAATGTAATCCCTATCAAGATAGCACCCAGAGTTTTTCATAGAGATAGAACAAACATTTCTAAAATTTGTATGGAACTAGAAAAGACTCCAAATAACTAAAGGGATGTTAAAAAAGAAAACCAAAGCTGGAGGTGTCACAATGCCTGACTTCAAGCTCTATTACAAAGCTGTAATCATCAAGACAGTATGTTACTGGCACAAACACAGACACAGAGATCAATGGACCAGAACAGAGACCCCAGAAATGGGCCCTCAACTCTTTAGTCAACTAATATTTGACAAACTAGGAAGAAATATCCAGTGGAAAAAAAGATAGTCTCTCCAATAAATGGTGCTGGGAAAATTGGACAGCTATGTGCAGTAGAATGAAACTGGACCATTTCCTCATACCATATACAAAAATAGACTAAAAAACACCTAAATGTGAGATAAAATCCCAGAAGAGAACACAGGCAGCAACCTCTGTGACCTTGGCCATAGGAAGTTCTTGCTTAGATGTGTCTCCAAAAGCAAGGGAAACAGAGGCAAAAATGAACTATTGGGACTTCATCAAGATAAAAAGCTTTTGCCCAACAAAATAGTCAACAAAACCTAAAGACAACTGACAGAATGGGAGAAGATATTTGCAAACGTCTTATCAGATAAATGATTGGTATGCAAAATCTATAAAGAAGTTATCAAACTCAACACTCAAAGATCAAATAATCCAATCAAGCAATGGGCAGAGGAGGTGAACAGACATTTCTCATCCAAATGGCCAACAGACGGAATAAAAAAATCCTCAATATCACTTGACATCAGGGAAATACAAATCAAAACCACAGTGAGATACTACCTCACACCAGTTAGAATGGCTAAAATTAACAAGGGATTTAATCAGGGAATGACAGGTGTTGGTGAGAATGCAGAGAAAGTGAACCCTCGTACACTGTTGGGAATGCAAGCTGGTGCAGCCACTCTGGAAAACAGTATGGAGGTTCCTCAAAAAGTTGAAAAAAGAGCTATGCTATGACCCAGCAAACATACTACTAGGTATTTACCCCAAAGATAAAAATGCAGTGATCTGAAGGGGCACCTACATTCCAATGTTTATAGAAGCAGTATCCATAGTAACCAAACTATGGAAAGAGCTCAGATGTCCATGGATAGATGAATGTATAAAGAAGATGCGGTATATATATATGGTAGAATATTACTTAGCCATCAAGAAGAATGAAATCTTGCCATGTGCAACAATGTGGATGGAACGAGCAAAGTAAATCAGTCAAAAAAAGACAAATAGCATATGACTTCACTCATATGTGGAATTTAAGAAACAATGTAAATGAATATAGGGGACAGGAAGGAAAAATAAGATAAGAAATAAAAAAGAAAGGGAAGCAGACCATAAGAGACTCTTAACTCTAGGAAACAAACTGAGGGTTGCTGGAGGGGTCGTGGGTGGGGGGAGTGGGGTAACTGGGTGGTGGACATTAAGGAGGGCACTTGATGTAATAAGCACTGGGTGTTACACCCAACTGATGAATCACTAAATTCTACCCCTGAAACTAATAAATTAAATTTAAATAAAAACGTTTTAAAAATAAATTTTACGTGACAAAAAAAAAATAGTCATTTTGAAAATAGATCTTCTAGCATTCAAATAATTGCAACCTTGGCCAACCTGGTGGAACAGAAACAACCAGTTAAGCTCCTTTCAAATTCCCGACTCACAGAAACTGTTAGATAATAAATGTGTTAAGCATCTAAAAGACACAGAAAAAGAAGGAGGGGACTGAGGGAGAGGAAGAGAGAGACAGAAGGAGGTAGGGAGCAGGGGATGGAGAGAGAGAGGAAAAGAGATGAAGTGTTTGAGAAAGAAGTTGATAGATATGGAGGAAGGACCATGGAATTCCAATCTAGAAAAGAGAATAAATACATAAAAATAGAAACCTTCTTGAACTTTAAAAGTATTCAAATACACTGATTCAAAAAGTTGGCCATATTTTGAACAAAAAAAAAAGGGGGGGGGGAGAATTTCAAGTTTAACCCAAAAGAGAAAGTTAAAAGAGAGAGAGAGAGAGATTGAGAGAACGTCATACAGGAATCCCCGCAGCCAGAAAACACAACAAAACGAAAACAAAAGGAAACATGTTATTTCTAAGAAATCTGCATGACCTCAGATATTTACTCTGCTATACTAAATTACAGCAGAAAAGAAAAGAAAAAAATAATAGTAGGAGGAGTGATGTCAGCAAAATGGCCAAATATCAAGTGACAATAATTTGACATCCTTCCACAAACAAAGGTGCCTCGGTGAGATCTGGAGGACCAAGTAGGAATTTGGAAACCTTGGTGCAGCCCAAGACTGAAAAAGGCCATTTTGAGAAGACAAGGCTCGCAGCCACACCACAGACTGACTACATGCAGTCTGGTTACAGAAAAGGGAACACCACACCCCTGGGAACTTTGCCACAGCCCACTTTGGCTGTGGGTCTGTAAATTCTTTCTTCTCTACTCCTTGGAATGTATTTTTAGGAAATAGTCTCAAATTTATGTTCCATTGGCATTATCGCACAACATTAGGGAATATCCTTAAAATTAGAACGAGTAATGCCCTTGTAATGATGAGCTCTAAGATTGATGAAGAGGATGGTTTGCTAATGAAATGGAAAGTAGATTAAGTAAAATGTCACATTAATTAGAAGAATGCAAGATGATGTAGAAAGCGTCAGAGCTCAGCTATATTTATTTTTAGGTGCTTTAAAAATCAACCTGATAGTAACATGTCAAAATCATACAGGTGGTCATTTTTAAGACAGTGGGATATAAGGTGATAATATAAGTTAAGGAACAGGCTAAATTTCTCTAACAAAGAAGCCAAAAGTTCAGTTGTTCAACAAAACAGAAGAGTAATAAAAGCTGGAATGCTCCAGGTGGCTGTGAGAAGTTGTCCTGAGTTAGAAATTTCCACAGACAACCCAGAATTCGCTCCATATCACTATTTTGTCCTCAGTTCTTTATCATATCCTTCCTAATTAGATGGATCGCAACACTTCCTTCTCTGCAGATTAGAAAGAAATGCCAAGAGATTCCCCAAAGGATGTGAAAATTTCAGACCTATTTATTTCTCTGATTATAGGTTTTGACTTTCAGATCAAACCTTAGGTTCCTTTCTAAAATTTTAAATCATTGGTGGGTTTTAAAATGTTGCTAATTACGAGACACAAAAAAAAAAAAAGAAAGAAAGAAAGAAAAAGAAGTCAAAGTATTGAAAATATTAAAAGTGAGCAATGTACTTGCAAAAAAGTGTTTTCAACTGAAATTCTCAGCTAATGACAATGACAATGTGGGTGTTATGTAGTTGACTATTTTAACTGACAAACATATATGATTCAGTGGCACATGAAACACAAGAAGACAGATGAAATATGAAAGCTATTGATTGGAAAACCTGGGCATGAATGGGATGGTTTTATAACTGGTAGAAAATGTCCACTTAGGGACAAGATAATTGCTCTGTCAATCTAGATCCTGCGGATTTAATAGTCTACTTGGGTATTTTTGTTGCCGTGATATTCCCACCCCTAGGATTATGGCAATGACTTTTGAGTAAATAGAACCAGTTAATAATTTTATTTTAGAGGTCACTAATGGCAGTGATTTATGGACATAGCATTGCCTCAAGCTTAAAATGAGTGAATAATAAAGCTAATAATAATGGCTAATGCTATGGGCCAGGGATATTTGAAAAGCATTACCTATGTCAATTAAATCCTCACAACAGTCCTCTGAGAGAGGTACTATTATTATCCACATCTTATAGATGAAAAAGAAAATCGCTGTTAAATTGCTTTAATAATCTTTCTAGGTTCATGTGTGTTTTAGAAACACAGTGAGGGTGTGTTTGTGTGTGCTCCTGTTACAGAATATTAGCAGAAAGCAGATTGCAAGAAGAAGCAAATATAGTTAACCCTTGAACAACAGGGGGATGAGGGGCATGGAACGTAATCAAATAAATGTCTGAATATAATTTTTGACCCTCCACAAGCTTAACTGCTAATAGACTACTGTTGACTGAAGCCTTACTGATAAAATGAACAGTAGATCAACATACATTTTGTATATTATATATATTATATACCGTGTTCTTTTTTTTTAATTGTGTTATGCTAGTCACCACACAATACATCATAAGCTTTTGATGTAGGGTTCCCAGATTCATTGTTGACATGTAACACCCAGTGCTCCATGCAATGCGAGCCCTCCTTATGCCCACCACCAGGCTCACCCATCCCCCATACCCCTAAAACCCTCAGTTTGTTTCTCAGAGTCCACAGGTCTCTCATGGTTCATCTCCCCCTCTGATTTCCACCTCCCTTTCCTTTCCCTTTCCTTCTCCTAATGTCTTCCATGTTATTCCTTATGCTCCACAACTAAGTAAAACCATATGATAATTGACTTTCTCTGCTTGACATATTTCACTCAGCATCATCTCCTCCAGTCCCATCCATGTTGCTACAAAAGTAAGGTATTCATCCTTTCTGATGGCTGCACAACATTCCATTGTATATACTGTATTCTTATAATAAAGTAAGCTAGATGGCTTCTTGGCCTTTTGGCTAACGTCAAGGGTAGTTTCTGTTCTTATAAGTTTAATATCTGAAAAGCCTTCAATCTAAGGACAATATACTACCTGAATTTTTCGAACAAGGAGATAGAATTGGAGTTTATTACTCTGTCTGCCCTATACATTGACCTGGTATTGCAATTCTTTTGGGAATGGTGCACCTTCATGGGGGATTTTAAAAAATAAATAAATAAGCTAGAGATAAAATAAAATGTTATTTACTGTACTGTCCTATCTTTAGCTCTATAGTAAATTTACATCAGCTGTCTATAAGATGAATCATCTATTAGTACCTGCATCGTATTGTCTTAGTATGATACAAAACACCATAGATGGTGCATGTATTATTAGTACTGGGCATCAAAAATGCAAAGATAATGTACAGTATTTGTGTGCCTAAATTTTGATAAACTTTAACTTTTTATAATAGATTGTAGATATTTTATGGTAATCAATGATAAAATTAGAATCAAATCTGTATATATTTTATGCATTTATGATACCCTTTTTCTTAATTTTTCAACATTTATAAGCTATATGTTTCATCTGCAAGATTTTTCAAACTGTCACAAATATCCAAAAAATTTTCCAGTATATTTATTTAAAAAATTTGCTTATAGGTAGACCCACAGGTCAAACCCATGTTGTTCAAGGGTCAAATGTAGTTGGAGAAATTTCCCCATGATGTCAGTAACACAACCAAAAATGTGATTGCATACTTGAGGAACCTTCTGGTAGAGGAGGTAGATGGATTACGAGGAACAATAAGCCAGGAATCGGCTTTGGCTTTGTTCAAAAATTAAAACTTATGTCTTCTGGAAAGGAAAAGCATTCTGGTAATAATAATAACAAAGGAGAAAGAAAAGAAGAAACGGAGGGAAAAGAAGGGTCGGTGATAACTAACATTCACTGAGTGCCTACAGGGGTGATGACGTGCTTGTGTTACATTTCTGCATTTACAGATGAGGAAACAGGACAGAAGCAGAGGAACACCAGTGAAGCTATGGCCAGGAAGTGGTCAAGCAGGGACTCCTACCCAGGCATCCTAACCTTTAGATAGAACATTTCTGGACACATAGAGGTGTTAGTGAAAGGTATTTGTGAATCGGCAAGGACTTAGCTCAACACTTAACTCTCCGCAAAGCCTTCCTCTGCATCCCCACACCGTGATGGTCCTCTTCCTTTGGGCCCCTGCAGGACTGAACCATTGTAGGCAGGTCCTTGTTTGATCTGACCCTGCATCTTCTCTGTCTGTTTCATGCATGCATGGCTTGTTTTTTTGCGGGGGGAGGGGGTTATTTTGTTGTTGTTGTTGTTGTTTCTGTTGTTGTTTTGTTTTGTTTTAGCTACAGCAAGAGCTTCTGTAGAAACAGGTGTTCTGTTTTCTTCCATTTCTATTTAGTGCTGTGCATCCTTGCTTCGTGTAGTCCTCATTCAACTTTTCCAGAAGGCATAGTGAAGTAAAGTGATGGTAGTCATATGCAGGTTGGGGCAGGGGAAGGGACACATCCCTTCTCTGTCCTACCTTATGATTAGTGGGACAAGCTCTCCAGGCCTTTGCTCATGGTATTCTCTCCACATGGTCTCTGTGCATCCTGCCAATGTTCTTCAACATCGATCCCACATGTTGCCTTGCCCAGGTGAATTGATTTCTTCCTCTTTTGTCCTTCCAGCTTATAAAGAAAACTTGCCCCTGGCTTCCTTCTGTTTTTGCCTTCTCCTCTTTCAAGATAGTGTCCATTTATTTCTTCCCCTGGGGTCTGTCACACTCCTGGCATCTTGCCTTTGCACACACTCCTGGCTTTGCCTGGAAACACCTCACATATCTGCATGTCTCACTTTCTCACTGATTCAAGCATCTCATCAGAGGGACCTTGTGTGCTCCTATAGGGAGAAAATTTCACAAGGAAATGCACGTTCTCTGTTCCAGCCCTGGGAGCTTAGAAGAAAGTGTAAGGGCATATGGTCTGGGTAGCAACATTGATGCCACCATGCTACTTACAATAGCCCCCAGCTGCCTCTTTTTGGTTTGTTGGTTTTAAAGCTTTTATTTATTTATTTGAAAGAGAGAGAGAGAGCATGAACTGGGGAGGGGCCGAGGGAGACGGACAAGCAGTCTCCCCGCTGAGCAGGGAGCCCAGTGCAACCAGGACCGTGAGATCACAATCCTGGATGAAATCAGATGCTTCGCCAGGCTGACCCACCCAGGCACTGCTCCCGCTGCCTCCGACTCATGGGGTTTAGCTTTACAGCACGTGTCTGCTCTAGTGTTTGCAACCTCCTCCAAGCTTCCAGGGTATAATCTGAAACCGGTCCCCTGTGCAGAAGTCAGAGAGAGACTGAAGAAAGGCCACCACTCCAGGCTGGCAGGTCTATTCAGCAAGAAAGCTTAACATTCGAGGCTTGTCTTGGTGGCTGTAGCACCCACCCACCAAATCGTAAAAGTTCATAAAGCAGCCTTACTTGGGTTCGGTCACATGTACTGTGAAGGTGTGCTCAGAACCGCAACACTATCTCAAGGCTGTGTCCCTGGAGCAGCTTCTTGGACTGGGGAATGCAACGGGAACCCACAGTCCAAGGTCGGGGGTAGGTGTAGAGGTTTACTTTTGGTTGTCTTTCTCCCTCTAGGTTTCATACCCCATCAGACAGAACAAGGGAGTGGACTTTGTTTAAGTCCCCATGGTGCCGTCAGCATAGTGTCTGGCACATGGTAGGTGTTGCTGCATAGACACTTGTTATATGAACCAGGGAATAAAAACGTGTTGGGATTAATGGACTGCCTTGTTTTATTTAACTTTCATTTAAAAATCAAGTGTGGTTCTGGGATTCCCTGGTGGCTTGGTCAGTCAAATGTCTGCCTTCAGCTCAGGTCATGATCTCAAGTCTCAGGATTGAGTCCAGTGTCTGGCTCGCTGTTCAGTGGGGAGTCTGCTTCTTCCTCTGCCCCTCCCCCTTTTCATGCTGTCTCTCTTTCTTTCTCTCAAATAAATAAATAAAATCTTAAAAAAAAATAAAATGTGGTTCTGGGATGTCTTTTAGTGCATTATTTGTTCCATTAGGTATTTCAAAGATTCTATATTTTAAAGTTTGGTAGGGCCTCATTAACTGGTTGCATTTACAAATGACCTCAGCTTAGGCAGCTGTCCCTTAGCAGTGACAACTTTTGCTCAGTAGCATTTTTATTAAGTTTATCAGTATATTTCTTATTTTCAATAACATAGAGAATCTGTGTGTCAAACCGTTCTTTATTTCAGCAAGTTTGGGGAAACCAACAACCAACTCTATCTTCTCTCTATCTCCCCATCTCTCTCTTTATTTATCGTGTGTACGTGGACATGTGTGCAGTGGTCATTGTGAGAGACGATGTCAGCAAAGGCAAGCTCCTCAGATACAGATTGTTTGGTTTGAGGTTGAGCAAATTGAGTCTTGTGTTTGTGATGCATTCAGGGTCATGTCACGAAACAGTGGCAGAACAGGTCTGGAATCCAGATGTCCTGCCTTCGAGAGACATTCTTTCTGCCACACAGCACAGCTTCCTTTCATGAACTGCTGTATTGTATGGCAAAGCTATGTTCCCTTTGCATGGCATGGCTCTTCTAAGATGAGCTTTTGAAATGTTAGTTAATTCCCCAAGTGAACATCTGAGCTTGAGTGATATGATTATTCCTTCTATATAGGTACATGAGGGGAGACATCTGCGCGAGGCTGAAGGATTGTCCATGGTCACCAAAATGATTTGTTTGAATTCAGAGCCTTCCTTGGATATTGGAACAGCCTTTTCTTGTGGCTCAGAGAACAAAAAGTTATGCAAATCAGGGAGCTGTATTCTGACTTCAGCCCATCTGGACCCTGATTACAAGGAAGCAATTTTCTTATAATACTTATTCTAGTACGTGCTTCCTCTCTTGACTCTTGAGTCATTGCTACATGAGGCCAGTTCAGCTTGAGTGATTTGCTTCCACTTAATGGACTTTATTTTTGCCTGGATTGACTAGATATTTTGCATTTATCTTCAGCAGCATAGGAGAAGTTATTTTTGGAGGGGAGACTTTAAAATCAATGTGTTATTCTAAAGTGTTGAATGACAGTAACCCAGAAAAATTGTCGTATAATTGCTGTCCCCTCCTAAAATCTACCTCCTCCCTTTCTAATACAAAATGTGAGGAAAACTCCAGCATCGTGATGGCTATTATTTTTTGCTTCCAGAGCTATAAGCACTGAACTTAAGAATATCACCCAGGATGCCCACATAGCAAACGCCGCATGCTTTATTCAGGCATAAAGGATGCTGAGGAGTTTGCATGTGCTGGCTGGACAGGGGCACACTGTTCTCTTGGTTATGTGCAGTGGCTCCAAAGCCACAGTGTGGCTTAGTCTGCTTAGAACAAGCAATGATGGATTTAAACAGATCATCTCCAAAATTTCCTTGAGAGAGTAGGTACAGACATTTCTATTTTTATACAATTTCAATGTTGGGAAATAGGCCAGAGATTGCAAATTTCCTCCCTTAAGACATGGACGGAAGGTTTTGAGAATGTAAGAACATGTGTGCATGTGGGTATGTTTCTGAAAGAGAGAATGGGTGCTTGAGAGAGACAGAAAGACAGTGACAGAGACAAAAAGAAAAAAACACAACTCTTTCTGTTGGACCCTTGGTTGACCCAACAAACTGACTTTTCCTGACTGGGTCAGTTTCTTCTTTATTATTTCTCTCGCCCTACCTTAGGGTTATTCAGGTATGCTTTTACTAAATCTTTGAGATAAATACTTAGCTCATTGCTTTCCAAACTCTTTCCCCACCCCTCACCCCAAGATAGGGCTTTAAAAGCATCCATATATTCTCTATAGCCATGTTCTTATTCTTGAGGCTGACCAATCACCTCCAAATGTTCACAGAGATGGGCCTGGATCCTTGTGTGACCTGGCAAGTCCTAATCAGGGTTGATTTAGGCCAGCAATGATCTTGGCCAGCCAGACTTGCTCAGTGTCATTTGGTACTCTCATGTCTGGCCTCAGTGCTCCTAAATAATGGAGTTGGTGTCCAATTCTTCCTGATACATTGGCTCTGTCCCATAGGTGCCCACCAAAGAAACCAGGTCCTTGGAACAGCAACAGCAGTAACTATGACTCCAGGTTGCCATGTCAGGTAGTGGAGGTTGTGCACTGCACAACTCCAAGGAGTAACATTCATCTCATTCCTTCCAGAGATTCATATATTTACTCCAAGAAATTTTCAGCTTATAGGGACTGAAATGTTCAGAGGAAGCAGTGCTTATTTCAAATTTGTACATCACTAGATGGGATGTCAGTGAGGCTGCTTTCTTTGAGCAGGAGAAAGCTCACCCTAGCCCTCTGGTTCTATAGTGGTCTTCAGCTAGCAGCTGTAACTCACCTATGACCCAAAATGAGGAGTCCCTATGACCCCAGTCTTGCTCTCCCTGTTCTGGTGAGGACTTTGCCTCTGCTGTAGACAGTGATGGTCCCAAACCTCGCGTTCTCATGCCAGACACATGCACATGAAAACACTGCTCCTGCTCTTTGGTATTGTAGATAATGCAAGCTCATCCCAGCTTTGCTCTGTGGTTCCAGCCAGAGCTGCCCTTTCTTTATCTCTCTCTTTGAAAGCACTCAACATGCATCATCCTTGCTGCTGGGTCCTGTCATCTCTCTTCTTGGGACTCCTGGACCACTGCAACCATATCTCTTCCCAAAGTACAGTGCAGCCTGAGTTGTGGAGGACAGTCTAAGTCCAACAGTTTCCTAAGACAGGGTAGGGGCATCTGTACGTGCACACACATTCTCCTTTCTTTCTGGACTGGCTTGACACCCACCCTTTTAAAATCAGTAGGTGTAAGTGTAAAACTTGAGGTAGGCATGTGGAATGGACTTATGTGGATATGCGATGAAAAAGCAGGGTGGTTAGGTTTATTTTCCAGAAAAGAAAACAGCAGAAAAAAGAAGAGAAATGTCCTTCATGCTCCTATTGATCAGGAAAGAGAAGCAGAATAAATGGCATGTTGCTTAAAAAGACCCTATGTTAAGTGCGATGAAGATTTTATGCCCCAGTCGTTTGCTGAGCTACAAGGTTGTTTGAGGTCACTAAAGTTCACTGAATTGTTGGGTTGTCTCAATTCTGCGAGGGTCTTGCCCTTTTAGATTCAGTCTGACGGGTCTGCTAAAAGTTACACAGGCGCACTCAAATACACACATGTGCGCTCACACACACACACAATGGAGTAGGAGAGAAGCTTGGACGCTGTGGACATGCTAATCCATTGGGCTCCTCCATGCGAAGAGACACTCTGTCTTCCCATTATTGTCTGCCAGGGGCTGAAAAGTACTGCATTTGACACATCTTTTAGAGCGCCCTTCTTCACTATGCATTTCTATGGCAACGATCAGTGTAGCACCGGGATCCTCATTAATCCTCTCAATGTCCCTATTTGGTAGGCAGCTGACAGCTAATATAATCTTCATGCTGTAAGTGAGGAAAACTTAAACCATCATTTGTCAATATTGCCGGGAAAGAAGAAATGTATAAACCATCTATAAGCAGACCTAGGAGCGTATTAAAAGTTTTGGAGAAGACTTTCTTGCTTTCACTTGTCTGTTTCTCTCTTTTCTAGTGGCTTCATCCTCCTCTTACATCCTGCTTTCCGAAACCTGTCTCTTCCATTTACACAGAGGAATAGAGCAGGATTGCTCCCAATTTCCCACATTCAGAAATAAATCAGTGGAGGTGTCTCCTAACACTCCTCTCCCTCTTGCCTACTTTGGATTAAAGAACATACAGCTGAGTTCAGGATCACATTCTGGTCTGAACGAGGCCCTTCACAGAGGCAGTTTGCCCGCCAGCATTCACCTTTTCCTTCAGCAACTTTATAGCATCTTATGCATTTATTTTATAACGCCACCTGATTGCAAGGTTTAGCGTTTTGTCAGTGGACACCGATGTCTCTGGCAGGGGTTCTGCAGTGCCCCATCTGCAAGTGTACAGCCCGGCAGATGAGTAAAGACCAGGCACTGAGTTGCCTTCCCTGTGGGCAAGAGGTGAGACTGATTTTGAGATGCACCGGACATTGGGGGCTGCCTGAGAGTACAAAATAATTTTAGACAAAGAGATAACTTTGAAAGAATAAATGATTTGAGAAGGAATTAACAACTTGCTAGATCTACACATTAGTTCTAACTCTCACCCCAGTGAAGTTGAAACATTGAAGTTGAAACATTATCTCTATTGAAACATTGAGGTAATGTCAATATTGTTTCAAAAGTAGCAAGCTTGAAGTCAGCCAGAGTATCTGTTCATGAAAGGGGAGATATTTTAAAAACACCAATACTCCAGTAGCTCATCCATTCACTTGAAGCAAGTGCTATTCTTTTTGGATATGACGAGATGTGATAAGATACAGAGTATCTGAGATTTTCCTGTAATATATAAAACTATGATGGGAACGTTACATTTCATCTTTCTCACTAAGCCCACTTTTCTATGTAGCCAGCATTAATATATGGTAGAAATAATGATAGACTAACACAAGCAATTAAAATATCTGCCAGTGAGTTGAATTATGCCCCAAGCTCAGAACTGTAGAAAGAACTTCAATCACGTTAGAAGATTATGATCATACCTTTCAGTGATTAAAAAGAAGTGCCCATAAAGGTACCAGATGTAAACATCTTTAGCACTGAGAGAAGGAAAAGACTAATTTCCTTCTGTATTAGAGTTTTTATGCTTCTTTGCAAAATCCTGATTCTCTCAGTCAAACCACACCATGGAAAGCAAGCAAAACAAACATCAGTAGCAATTACAATAAAAATCGAGAAATGATATCATGTGCCAACTCTACACCCAGTGGCATTCCTGGACCTTGAGACATTTCGAGCCCTCCCTTGTCCCTCAGCAGGGCCGTTTCCTGGAGCTGCTACACACTGATTTTTGGCTTCATCTCTTCCTTGCCCTACCAGTCATAACTAGTGTCTTTGTCCTCTGCTGGTCTACTGTGAAAGCTGGTGGCTGCCTGTGTCTTGAGTGGCATGGGGGTCTTACCCTAGAGCTACTGATGCTATTTTCAGTGGGACAGGAGAGAACTTTCTTTCCACCAGAAACTTCTTTCCAAATTGTGATCTTGTTCTTGTCATCTTATTGGACAAGCTTGCAAAAAATCAGGAGCAAAAATGTTCTAGGGCTAAGAAGGCTGTAAAGAGGAACCACAGGGTTTGAATCTTGGAGCTCCCTTCCCCAGTGATCAATGTCTCAAAATGGATCTTCAACCTCCATCAGTTGGGGAAAGCGATCTGGGCACTCTTGGACTCTCCTCAGAGATTATAAATTTTGAGGATTTTCATCTGAACATTGTAAATCGCTATTGTAGATCTCCAATGTCCTCCATTATTTGACCAAATACCTAATTTGTTTCACTTAGAGTCCTGTTTATTATGGTGGATTGGAATGTGCCACTGGCCAAGATTTTATGTTAAAGATGAAGCCTCAGAACCCCAGAATGTGATCTTGTCTGGGGTAAGGGTCATTACAGAGGTAATCAAGTTACAGAGAAGTGAATTAGAGTGGATTCTAATCTAACAGGACTGGTGTCCTTGGGAGAAGAGAATATTTAGAGATGGATTTATATAGAGGGAAGATAATGCAAAATCATAGGGAGAAGGCTAGCTACAAGCCAGAGAGGGGGCCCTGGTGCACATTCTCTCTCAGCCTTCAGAAGGAACCAAACCTGCTGACACCTTCATCCCAGACCTCCAAACTCTAGAACTGAGAGACAATAAATAAGGTAGCTACCCAGTCTGTGCTGCTTTGTAATGGCCACCCACACTGACTAATGCAATGGTTATCCAGGATAATTCTTACTCCCTCACGATCTTTATAAAAACCAAATACCACTGGGTGTGGGATAATTTGGCCATGTACTTGTTAACTGATACAGGCAGATGGGTAGGATGACCATATTATCATCACAGAAATATTTTGAGGGTGACCAGTGGTGATATCACAATTACCTTGAATAAACAGAGATCATTAGTGACTCCCTTTGGCAAACAGGATTGGTCATTCTCTGTAACATAAAACAACAATAGAACAAGATTCCATGCCCTTGGTATTCTATTCCTTTCTTCCATTTATTGAAGAAACCAGGCCAGTTGCCTTGTGTTTTCACAACTAGATTTTGCTAATTACATCCCTGTGATGTTATTTTTACATGTATGTATGTACGTATATAGATAGATAGATATTTATATATATTATACATTTATATAAACTATATATATTTACATATTTATTATGCATATATATTAATCCTTTCATGTCATTTAAAATGCCACTTGGGTTCTAGAGGCCTTATCAGACTTGGGTTCTTTTTTTTCTTTTTGCAAAAAGACTTCATTGGTGGTGCTGTGTACCTCCCATTACATGCCATCAGGAAGTACCCATTGTCTTATTATCTCTTCACTTGTGGTGTTAAGATTGAACAATGGATTCATGTATCAATGTTAGGTCCAATACCTATAGACTTTGCCTCAGCCTTTCATTTAAAGATAGTGCTGAACGGGTCAATTGTTTTTACCTGGGTTTGCAAAATGATGATGTTCTGCTCTTCCTTCTGTTCTTTCAATTGCAGTTCTTCTATTAAGCAGAACTTTCCTTATCATGTATTTTGTTACTCTGCTGCCCAGTTTTAGAGGAGGATCAAGGAAAATCCTTGAATCTTTCCTTTTATTTGCAAATTCTCAAAATACAATGATGGCCTAAAAACCTCCAGAGTTAGTTAACCTGCTTGGGCCTTCTTGCTTTCATTACCATCTCGTGGATTTTAACATCCTTGTTGAGTTTCAATTCATGTTCCAATTGTCCTGAGTCTGCCCCTTGGAGCTCTTTCAAGTTGGCTCCTATATACTTGCCCCAGAATTCTTTCTTAGTGCCTATGGTTTCAGTTGCAAGATATTCTAGACTTGTTTTAGACATCTTCGGCCCCAGACCTGAAATCAGTCATTTGTCAAGAAGCCCTGGTTTTTAGTGAGAAGTACTATTTAGAAACCATAGTCTGAAAATGAGTTATGCTCCTTATAACTGAATTAATCATTGCTTCTGGGCCTTTCCAGTAAAGAGAGGAAGAAAATGCATATTTTTAAAAGAAAATTATATTATGAGTATATATTGGTATTTCCAATTCAAATTTAAGAATGTAGTGTTTTTACATTACTTCTTTGACTTTATGCTGAGGACATTGTTTCCTAAGATCATTTACATAATTATTTATTTGCTTTATCCTGTTATATATATAATAGTTTCAAAACATCAGTATAATTTTATTATGAAGATTTCATTACTGGTTGTAGTTTAAGATGTCATTGTCAGTTCCTTCTGTCTTTTGCTCTCTCTAAGATTTTACTAGATATTGTCACTCCTGTCCATGGTGGTTGAATCAATTTGCAACTTCATCCGAAAATATGAGAGTGCTGTGTACCAAAACAAGTATGACATACTTGTAGATTTTGTTCAGTTACAGTGCTGAAAAAAAGATATCAGTGTGGTTTACAAAAAAAAAAAAAAAGAAAAAAATGCTTTCCTTTATAAACTTAAGGGTTTTATTTTGTCCATTTGACAAATCATTCTAAAACAAAGTCCATAGTTTAAGCTCTGGTCTAAAGAGGCCCAGCTAATACTCTGGTCTTTTTTAAGCAGCAAGATTCTGCACAGAAATGATTGTGAGCCAGGTTCTTCCATGGTGTTTTAAAATTGTCTTAATATCTTAACATTTACTTAATAAATTTACTTTCTCTTTTAAGGAACTAGTATGCACATCTTTTATTTTTTAAAGACCACTTGGCATTTTCTTTGAGCTGTTTGTTCTTATATTTTGCCCATTTTTCTATACTTGTTTTTCTTCTACTTTTATAGTTTTCTGATCTATTAATGGAAAATATTTTAGGACCAGCAAAATTCTGTGAAATGGATTACAAACAGATTTTCACATATCTCATTTTTTCCATTGTTTATTTTGCTCTTTTTTCCAAATACTAATGGTTGAGGGTTTTGAGTAGCTTAATGTATTCTTTTTCCTCTTCTTACTTCTGATTTGTGAGTTATAGTTAGAAAAGATTTCTGATTTCCAGGTTTTTAAGAGATTCGTTCATGTGTCTTCCAGTACTTACATGGGGCTGTTTGTTTTTTCATTGGTTCATCTTTCTTTTGGCATTAATTCTTTGAGCCATTTGGTTTATCATCTTTTTTCTGTGAGAAATTGCTCCAATGTTATCTTTTTCCACATCACTTGTACAGTTATCCAAACATTTCCTGTACAGAAATCCTTCTTTCCTTCACTAATTTGAGATGCAATCTTTTTATATCATCGTATTTCAGGAATTTTCATTTTCAGTAGGGTCTTCCCTTGGATTATGGGTTTTGTTCCATTGAGATTTCTGTTTATTCATATGATATTAACATTTTTAATGACAGTATTTTTATATTATTTTATGCCTGGTGGTACTAGTCTTCTCATTCAAAGCTTTCCTGGCCATGCTGGCTTGCTTGCCCTTCCAAATGAGCTGTATGATCAATTTGTCTTGCTTCAGAATAAACAAAAAATCTGACAGTATTTTTTCCTGCCTTGCACATTATGATTCAACTTACTGTCTCTTCCTCTATCTGCATCTCCCCCCTCCTTTATCCTTTACTTTATAATATTTGCAATAGAAAAACACACATTCTATATAAAAGAATTCAGTCGATGCAGACAATGTAAAAGAGAAAAAGAATCACTCAAATCCCAGATATAATAATTGCATTAAGCTGGAATCTTTAGCTGCTGCCCTAAATGGATCTCATCATGTAGTGGTTTTGGTTAAAAGTACTCACTGGGACTCTGTTGGCTGAGGTTTATCATAGTGGAGACTATGTGGCATTGCCTTTGTTCTTGGACACCTTGGTTACTTACAGTGACACTAGGTCATGCTCATGGAGGGGAGGTTACATTTCAGAAACAAACTAAGTCAATATATTAGTAGCTTCACACAGCAAAGTTTTCTCTCTGCTTAGACGCCCAGTACCACGGAAGTCCACATCTTGTCCTTGTTTCTTCTATAGTACATGGCCGTCAAGTTGCCCAGGGCAGGACACAGAGAAGATGAATTCAACTGCCTTGGCTCTAGAGTGAGGCACATTACTTTGTCTCTTCTCACTCAGCCAGAACTTGTCAGAGGACCTCAACCTAGCTAAAGGGAGGTGGAGAAACACGCAGCACCTGTGGACGCCATAACTACCTATACCTGTGGATCAGAGCAAAAGTTACTCTTTTTTTTAAAAAATTATTTTTAAAGATATTTTTTATTTATTTGACACAGAGAGAGAGAGGTCACAAGTAGGCAGAGAGGCAGGCAGAGAGAGAGAAGGAAGCAGGCTCCCTGCCAAGCAGAGAGCCCGACACGGGGCTCAATCCCAAGACCCTGGGATCATGACCAGAGCCGAAGGCAGAGGCTTTAACCCACTGAGCCACCCAGGTGCCCCCAAAAGTTACTCTTTACTCGTGTGATGATATGAAGAAATCTGACAAGTCTGTCCCCACGTAGTTGACTTATTTGTATTTCCTGAATGCCTGAAAAGTTTGTCTTTATTTTTGAAATTCAGAGCTTCACTAGGATAAGTATTACATTAGGTAGCTCTTCAATTTCTTCCCCCTAAAATAGAGCTTTGAAAAACAACCTCAGATTTTATCCTTTATTTCAATTTTTCCTTGAGATTTTTATTCAGTTATACATCTCAACATTTCTCCATTTCACGTACCGAGTTCTCTTAACCCAAATTACCCTTTTCTATAATGTCATGCTTTCTTTTAGATTTCTTATCTCCTTTGATCTGCTCTTTTTTTTTCTTTTGAAATCACAATTATTGCATTTTTCTGCTGTCTTAATAGGTTAGAATATTAACATTTTTATTCTGTCTAGCAACTTCTAAGTTATGCAACTAGTGCTATAAAAGTATTGATGTCAGTCCTCAAAACTCTCTGCAACTCACTTCAGCTTCATCCTATGGTTTAACCACGGTTCCTTTGAGCTCCAATTTTCACGATATTATGTTTCCATTAAATTTTCTTGAACATGAAAAACACAATGAAGTACTTCCTTTTCCTTGTCATGTTATTCCAGACCAAATCCTTGATTCTCATTCCAGAGGCTGCTCTTCTCCCATCCCCTCCCCCGCCCTCCCCATCCCTGCCCTTTCTCTCTCCTTCCCTTCCCTTCTCTTCCCTTTCTAGAGTGTGAGATACTTGCCATGGCATTTCCTGTCATCTTGATCAAGCAATCAGGCACTAAAGCAGGCTGTCTGGTCCAGAGTTTCTATTTTTTTCTCACTTACTGCATGTAAATTCATCATTCTCCTTGTAGCTGATTGCAGGCTGGCTATTTTTGATTTCATCCATTTTTTTAGACTAAGCTGGGAGGCTAGAGAGTAGGGGGGTGGGGAGCTCAGATCAGGTTACATGTGGAAATGGTTAAAAGACTAAGCTCTATTCTCACTTCTGAGATGGTGTTAAGGACTTCAGGCCTTGGCTTATCAGGTGGCATGTGAATTTTATTTTTAGATGGTAATACCTATTGGCTTTGAATCATTCTCCAAACCTAGTAAGTCCTAAGGGTTTGCTTCTGTAAGACCGAGTCAGCCTGTTGGTTGCTTATTTGTTTCATCTACCTCATGGGCAGCATTTTCACCCACATTAATAAAATTATATATTTAAAAAAGAGTATTTCCTTCATTCCTAAAATTTACTTTAGATCACTTTCCTAGGCTTAGAGGTCAGTCATCATTCTCAAACTGTGCTTGCTTCTGTTCTTGACGGCCACTCCCAGAAGTTCGCCATGTGAGCTTATGTTCCTTGTCTGTGTGCTCTTGGTACATGCTTTAGAATGTTGTTTTCATTAAGTACTGGGAGGGAGGGTTCTGTGATCTGACTTCATCCCACCAACTTTACACAGAAATTTTCAAGGATATGTGCCTGAAAATGTGACAGTGGAACACCATACAACAGAGACCCTTAGCCATTCTTAAACATATGATATCCTGGCCCTTAGCTGAGACAGATAGACAGAAACATAAATTCTGGAAATGAGGACTAGGACTGATCATGTTATGAACTGAAAAACCCTGACTATGAAAGCTTCCACTTTTTCTGTTCCTAACCCATTAAGAATTCTCAAGGCAATGTTTCTTCTCCATTAGTTTTTAAAAGCATCTGAACATTATCTAAATAAGGTGTTTGTAGCAAGAAATAAAGAGATTCCTTCTTGGTATTCAGGGATACCCATAATTCCATACAACCTCGTTTAATAAAAAAAGATCTGATATTATTCCAGACAGCACTTTAGATAAAAGGGAAATATGTACAAAATGCTGATTTCTTTTCTGCACACCCAGAGGTCTTGTTAATGCTAAATAATCATAATTTAAGTTAATGCCTGGCTTTGCATATAGCGACTATATGTAATAATTAGTGCTAAGTTTTAAAGCTTTTCTTCCTGTAGGTTTCTCAAGAAATGAAGATGGGTTGCACCACTGTTGGGTGAACCACAGGGATCTTAGGGGGAACAAAATGAAACGTTTGCTTTTCAAGATCTTTATTTCCATTTCAGAAAATTATAATATTGTTCATCACCATTAACTCCATTTAGAACAACTAACCTTATAATACACATTACCTCACAAAAAGTGTCTGGGGAACCTGGGTGGCCTAGTTGGTTAAGTGTCTGCCTTCAGCTCAGGTCATGATCTTAGGGTCCTGGGATCCAGTCTCAGAATCTCACTCAGCAGGGAATCTCTTTCTCCCTCTCCCTCTGTGCTCCCTCTCTCTCTCAAATAAATAAACCAAATCTTAAAAAAAAAAAAAAAAGTGTCTGATTATATTGCTTATGTCGTTCTCAAATCTTATATTAAAATATGAAGGCTGTACACATGAAACAAATGGAGAATATGCAAATGTAGATTCTGTCCTGGTAAATTTAGGAAGAAGCAGTGTTTGTAAAAAAATCCTTTCACTCCCTTTCCCTCCATGCGTGTCCACTCCTCCCAACTGCTGCTAGGACCTTCTTTATAAAGATTACTTTCAGGGAAGCCTGGGTGGTTCAGTTGGTTAAGTGGTTAAGTTCAGTGGTTAAGCATCTGCCTTCAGCTCAGGTCATGATCCCAGGGTCCTGGGTTTAAGCCCTGAACTGAGCTCCCTGCTCAGTGGGGAGCCTGCTTCTCCCTCCCCTCCCCATTCTTGCTCTCTGTTGCTATCTCCTTCTCTCTCTCAAATAAATAAATAAACTTTTTAATTTAAAAAAGGTTACTTTCAGTGCATGACCTGGCTCTTTTTGTGGTTCACTCTGAATATAATTCAGTGTTCCACTTTCTCCAAGAAACTAGAACATAAATCAAGTTTCCTTAGATATCATCAATCCTTGGGTGCAAATTAAGTTAATTTCCTTAAAAATAAAAAGAAAACTAAAAAGATGAATATAATTATACTAAGATGGAATTTATAATTTACAACATTACATAGTACAGTAATATACAAGATTTTTATAAAAGATAGGTAAATACAAAAAATAGGTACATATCATTAAACCCTGTGATGTTTGATATGTACAATTTTATTTTAAATAAGTAGTGATAATTTAAGCATGCATATTTGAGTCCATTAATCTAAAAAATTAATAAAGGGGAGTATAGCTAAAAAGCCAAGAGAAGAAATAAAGTGGAAAACAAAAAACATTTGTTGAACTATAAAGAAGTCTAGAAAAGATAAGAGACCAAACAAAAACAGTGACAGCAACAACAACAGTTAGGACAAATAGAAAACAAATAGCAAGATGATAGACTTAAAAAAACCAATCATACATGAAATGTAAATGGATCAGACATTCCATTTTATAAGTAGCCACTATCTGACTGGATCAAAATTACTTAACTATAGACTATCTATAAGAGATGTACAATAAGGGGCTCCTGGGTGCTCAGTGGGTTAAGGCTCTGCCTTTGGCTCAGGTCATGATCTTAGGGTCCTAGGATCAAGCCCTGCATTGGGTTCTCTGCTCAGCAGGGAGCCTGCTTCCCCCTCTCTCTCTGCCTGGCTCTCTGCCTACTTGTGATCTCTCTGTCTCTCTCTGTCAAATAAATAAATAAAATCTTAAAAAAAAAAAAAAAGAGAGATGTAAAATAAACATGAAGTCCCAGATAGGTTGACAGTAAAAGAGGAACAGCAAACCATTCCTATGGCAAGTGATAGAAACCTAGTATGGTTCTATTAGTATTAGACAAACCAATATTAATGTCAGTATTGATACTACTGATAATATCAATCAGACAAGAAGTATTACCAAAGATAAATAATGTCATTTAATAATAACTAAAGATTGAGTTAACAGGAAGATATAGCAATAGTAATTTTGTAGACATCTAGGAACAGTTTCTCAAAATATACAAAGCAGAAACTGAACATTTAAAGGGGAAAATAAAGGAAATCACAGTCAAAGTTGGGTATCTTTTTATGGCACATTTAATAATTCAACCAAAAAAAAAGAAGAAGAAGGAGAAGAAGAAGAAGAAGAAGAAGAAGAAGAAGGAGGAGGAGGAGGAGGAGGAGGAGGAGGAGGGGGAGGAGAAGAAGAAGAAGAAGGAGACATCTGTAAGGAACTAGGAGATCTGAACAAATACAACAACCTTGATCTACCAACTTTTGCAGAAAATTACAACCAACTATGGCAAAATGTTGCCATACTTGAAGATATGTCAAATGTATCTTTTCAAGTGTACGTGGAAGATGCATGATGACAGATAATATACTGGGCATAAATGAATACCAAATACTCGAGTAACTTGAATTTTACAAGATATATTCTTTGCACAAGAGTTGAATTAAAAATAGAAAAATGGAAAGCAATAACATAACTAGCAAACATCCAACTACTTGAAAATTAAACCAAGCATTTCTAGCTAACATGTGGCTCTAATTAAAAATTGACTCAAAAATGATAACAAAAATGCAACATACCAAAATTTGTGGGATGTTAGCAAAGTGTGTATAGTAAGAAAAATATCATTAAAAGATCTATGTCAGTAATAAAAAAAAAGGCTTCAAGTCAATGATTCTAAGTATCTCCTCTAAAAAGTTATAAAAAGAAGAGCAAATTATATGTGAAGTAAGTAGAAGATAGGATTTAATACAGATGAGAGGTGAAACTAGCACAGTAAACTGAAAAACAAAATAAACTAAGGCTGTTTTTTGAAAGAATTCATGAGAATAGTCTTTTGAAACTTCCATTAATAAAAAGAAATAAAATACATTTTTCAATATCAAGAATTAAAAAGATGATGTCACTATAGTTATAAAGGACAAGAAGGGAATATTGTAAATAGCTTGATGCCAAAAAATTTAAAAATCTAGAAAAAACACACGAAGTACTTGACAAGTAATTTTATAAAACCAACATAAGAAAATATCTGAATGTTTATCTCTAAGAGAAATTGAATTTTTTTTAATTTTTTATTTTTTATAAACATATATTTTTATCCCCAGGGGTACAGGTCTGTGAATCACCAGGTTTACACACTTCACAGCACTCACCAAAGCACATACCCTCCCCAATGTCCATAATTCCACCCCCTTCTCCCAAACCCCCTTCCCCCAGCAACCCTGTTTGTTTTGTGAGATTAAGAGTCACTTATGGGGGCGCCTGGGTGGCTCAGTTGGTTAAGCAACCACCTTCGGCTCAGGTCACGGTCCCGGAGTCCCAGGATCGAGTCCCGCATCAGGCTCCCAGCTCCATGGGGAGTCTGCTTCTCCCTCTGACCTTCCCGCCTCTCATGCTCTCTCTCACTGTCTCTCTTTCAAACAAATAAATAAAAATCTTAAAAAAAAAAAAAAAAAAAGAGTCACTTATGGTTTGTCTCACTCCCAATCCCATCTTGTTTCATTGATTCTTCTCCTACCCACTTAGGCCCCCATGTTGCATCACCACATCCTCATATCAGGGACATCATATGATAGTTGTCTTTCTCTGCTTGACTTATTTCACTAAGCATGATACGCTCTAGTTCCATCCATGTTGTCTCAAATGGCAAGATTTCATTTCTTTTGATGGCTGCATAGTATTCCATTGTGTATATATACCACATCTTCTTGATCCATTCATCTGTTGATGGACATCTAGGTTCTCTCCATAGTTTGGCTATTGTGGACATTGCTGCTATGAACATTCGGGTGCATGTGCCCCTTTGGATCACTACGTTTGTATCTTTAGGGTAAATACCCAATAGTGCAATTGCTCGGTCATAGGGCAGTTCTATTTTCAACATTTTGAGGAACCTCCATGCTGTTTTCCAGAGAGGTTGCACCAGCTTGCATTCCCACCAACAGTGTAGGAGGGTTTCCCTTTCTCCGCATCCTCGCCAGCATCTGTCATTTCCTGACTTGTTTATTTTAGCCATTCTAACTGGTGTGAGGTGATATCTCATTGTGGTTTTGATTTGTATTTCCCTGATGCCGAGTGATATGGAGCACTTTTTCATGTGTCTGTTGGCCATCTGGATGTCTTCTTTGCAGAAATGTCTGTTCATGTCCTCTGCCCATTTCTTGATTGGATTATTTATTCTTTGGGTGTTGAGTTTGCTAAGTTCTTTATAGATTCTGGACACTAGTCCTTTATCTGATATGTCGTTTGCAAATATCTTCTCCCATTCTGTCAGTTGTCTTTTAATTTTGTTAACTGTTTCCTTTGCTGTGCAAAAGCTTTTGATCTTGATGAAATCCCAATAGTTCAGTTTTGCCCTTGCTTCCCTTGCCTTTGGCATTGTTCCTAGGAAGATGTTGCCGTGGCTGAGGTCGAAGAGGTTGCCTGTGTTCTCCTCAAGGATTTTGATGGATTCCTTTCGCACATTGAAATCCTTCATCCATTTTGAGTCTATTTTTGTGTGTGGTGTAAGGAAATAGTCCAATTTCATTTTTCTGCATGTGGCTGTCCAATTTTTCCAGCACCATTTATTGAAGAGGCTGTCTTTTTTCCATTGGACATTCTTTCCTGCTTTGTCGAAGACTCGTTGACTGTAGAGTTAAGGGTCTATTTCTGGGCTCTCTATTCTGTTCCATTGATCTATGTGTCTGTTTTTGTGCCAGTACCATGCTGTCTTGATGATGACAGCTTTGTAATAGAGCTTGAAGTCCAGAATTGTGATGCCACCAACGTTGGCTTTCTTTTTCAATATCCCTTTGGCTATTTGAGGTCTTTTCTGGTTCCATATAAATTTTAGAATTATTTGTTTCATTTCTTTGGAAAAGATGGATATACTTTGATAGGAATTGCATTAAATGTGTAGATTGCTTTAGGTAGCAAAGACATTTTCACAATATTTATTCTTCCAATTCAGGAGCATGGAAAATTTTTCCATTTCTTTATGTCTTCCTCAATTTCTTTCATGAGTACTTTATAGCTTTCTGAGTATAGATTCTGTGCCTCTTTGGTTAGGTTTATTCCTAGGTATCTTATGGTTTTGGGTGCAATTGTAAATGGGATTGACTCCTTAATTTCTCTTTCTTCTGTCTTGCTGTTGGTGTAGAGAAATGCAACTGATTTCTGTGCATTGATTTTATATCCTGACACTTTACTGAATTCCTGTATAAGTTCTAGCAGTTTTGGAGTGGAGTCTTTTGGGTTTTCCACATATAGTATCATATCATCTACGAAGAGTGATAATTTGACTTCTTCTTTGTCGATTTGGATGCCTTTAATTTCCTTTTGTTGTCTGATTGCTGAGGCTAGGACCTCTAGTACTATGTTGAATAGCAGTGGTGATAATGGACATCCCTGGCGTGTTCCTGACCTTAGCGGAAAAGCTTTCAGTTTTTCTCCATTGAGAATGATATTTGCGGTGGGTTTTTGATAGACGGCTTTGATGATATTGAGGTATGTGCCCTCTATCCCTACACTTTGAAGAGTTTTGACCAGGAAGGGATGCTGTACTTTGTCAAATGCTTTTTCAGCATCTACTGAGAGTATCATATGGTTCTTGTTCTTTCTTTTATTGATGTGTTGTATCACATTGACTGATTTGCGGATGTTGAACCAACCTTGCAGCCCTGGAATAAATCCCATTTTGTTGTGGTGAATAATCCTTTTAATGAACTGTTGAATCCTATTGGGTAGTATTTTGTTGAGTATTTTCGCATCTGTGTTCATCAAGGATATTGGTCTATAGACCTCTTTTTTGATGGGATACTTGTCTGGTTTTGGGATCAAGGTGATGCTGGCCTCATAAAATGAGTTTGGAAGTTTCCTTCCATTTCTTTTTTTGGAACAGTTTCACGAGAATAGGAATTAGGTCTTCTTTAAATGTTTGGTAGAATTCCCTGGGGAATCCGTCTGGCCCTGGGCTTTTGTTTGTTTGGAGATTTTTAATGACTGTTTCAATCTCCTTACTGGTTTTGGGTCTGTTCAGGCTTTGTACTTCTTCTTGGTTCAGTTGTGGTAGTTTATATGTTTCTAGGAATGCATCCATTTCTTCCAGATTGTCAAATTTGTTGGCGTAGAGTAGCTCATAGTATGTTCTTATAATACTTTGTATTTCTTTGGTGTTAGTTGTGATCTCTCCTCTTTCATTCATGATTTTATTTATTTGGGTCCTTTCTCTTTTCTTTTTTATAAGACGGGCCAGGGGTTTATCAATTTTATTAATTCTTTCAAAGAACCAGCTCCTACATTTGTTTAATTTGCTCTATTGTCTTTTTGGTTTCTATTTCATTGATTTCTTCTCTGATCTTTATGATTTCTCTTCTCCTGCTTGGCTTAGGGTTTATTTCTTGTTCTTTCTCCAGGTCCTTTAGGTGTAGGGTTAGGTTGTGTACGTGAGACCTTTCTTGTTTCTTGAGAAAGGCTTGTACCGCTATATATTTTCCTCTCAGGACTGTCTTTGTTGTGTCCGACAGATTTTGAACCATTGTATTTTCATTGTCATTTGTTTCCATGATTTTTTTCAATTCTTCTTTAATTTCCCGGTTGACCCATTCATTCTTTAGAAGGATGCTGTTTAGTCTCCATGTATTTGGGTTCTTTTCAAACTTCCTCTGTGGTTGTGTTCTAGCTTTAGAGCATTGTGGTCTGAAAATATGCAGGGAATGATCCCAATCTTTTGATACCGGTTGAGTCCTGATTTACGACTGAGGATGTAATCTATTCTGGAGAATGTTCCATGTGCACTAGAGAAGAATGTGTATTCTGTTGCTTTGAGATGAAATATTCTGAATATATCTGTGATGTCCATCTGGTCCAATGTGTCCTTTAAGGCCTTTATTTCCTTGTTGATCTTTTGCTTGGATGATCTGTCCATTTCAGTGAGGGGAGTGTTAAAGTCCCCTACTATTATTGTATTATTGTTGATGTGTTTCTTTGATTTTGTTATTAATTGGTTTATATAGTTGGCTGCTCCCACGTTGGGGGCATAGATGATTAAAATTGTTAAATCTTCTTGTTGTACAGACCCTTTGAGTATGATATAGTGTCCTTCCTCATCTCTTATTATAGTCTTTTGCTTAAAATCTAATTGATCTGATATAAGGATTGCCACTCCTGCTTTCTTCTGATGTCCATTAGCATGGTAAATTCTTTTCCACCCCCTCACTTTAAATCTGGAGGTGTCTTCGGGCTTAAAATGAGTTTCTTGGAGGCAACATATAGATGGGTTTTGTTTTTTTATCCATTCTGATACGCTGTGTCTTTTGACAGGGGCATTTAGCCCATTAACATTCAGGGTAACTATTGAGAGATATGAATTTAGTGCCATTGTATTGCCTCTAAGGTGACGGTTACTGTATATGGTCTCTGTTCCTTTCTGATCTACCACTTGTAGGCTCTCTCTTTGCTTAGAGTACCCCTTTCAATATTTCCTGTAGAGCTGGTTTGGTGTTTGCAAATTCTTTCAGTTTTTGTTTGTCCTGGAAGCTTTTAATCTCTCCTTCTATTTTCAATGATAGCCTAGCTGGATATAGTATTCTTGGCTGCATGTTTTTCTCGTTTAGTGCTCTGAAAATATCATGCCAGCTCTTTCTGGCCTGCCAGGTCTCTGTGGATAAGTCAGCTGCAATCTAATATTTTTACCATTGTATGTTACAGACTTCTTTTCCCGGGCTGCTTTCAGGATTTTCTCTTTGTCACTGAGACTTGTAAATTTTACTATTAGGTGACGGGGTGTGGGCCTATTCTTATTGATTTTGAGGGGCATTCTCTGAACCTCCTGAATTTTGATGCTCATTCCCTTAGCCATATTGGGGAAATTCTCCCCAATAATTCTCTCCAGTATACCTTCTGCTCCCCTCTCTCTTTCTTCTTCTTCTTCTGGAATCCCAATTATTCTAATGTTGTTTTGTCTTATGGTGTCACTTGTCTCTCAAATTCTCCCCTCGTGGTCTAGTAGCTATTTGTCCCTCTTTTGCTCAGCTTCTTTATTCTCTGTCATTTGGTCTTCTATATCACTAATTCTTTCTTCTGCCTCATTTATCCTAGCAGTGAGAGCCTCCATTTTTGATTGCACCTATTAATAGCTTTTTTGATTTCAACTTGGTTAGATTTTAGTTCTTTTATTTCTCCAGAAAGAGCTTTTATATCTCGAGACGGTTTCTCTAATATCTTCCATGCCTTTTTTGAGCCCAGCTAGAACCTTGAGAATTGTCATTCTGAACTCTAGATCTGACATATTACCAATGTCTGTATTGATTAGGTCTCTAGCCTTCGGTACTGCCTCTTGTTCTTTTTTGTGTGTGTTGAATTTTTCCGTCTTGTCATTTTGTATGAAGGAGCAAGTACAATACTAAAAGGGTGGCAACAACCCCAGGAAAATATGCTTTAACCAAATTAGAAGAGATCCCAAGTCGTGAGGGGCTAGAAAGCGGATAAAAAGACGTTCAAAAAGGTAGAAAGAAAAAAAAAGAAAAAAGAAAAAAAAAGAAAAGAATTAAAAAAAAAAACAAATAAAAAAAATATAAAAAAGAAAAAATATATATATTGGGTAAACTAGTTAAAAAACGTTAAAAAAGAAAAAGGCAAAAGTTAAAAAAACATTTAACAGAAGTCTAGAAAAAAAACAAAAAATGAAAAAGAAAAAAATTAAATTAACTGTAAGACTAAAAAAAATCACAGGGAAAAAGCCATGAGTTCCATGCTTGGCTTTCTCCTCCTCTGGAATTCTGCTGCTCTCCTTGGTATTGAAACCGCACTCCTGGGTAGGTGAACTTGGTCTTGGCTGGATTTCTTGTTGATCTTCCGGGGGAGGGGCTTGCTGTAGTGATTCTCAAGTTTCTTTGCCCCAGGCGGAATTGCACCGCCCTTACCCGGGGCCGGGCTGAGTAATCAGCTCAGGTTTGCTTTCAGGAGCTTTTGTTCCCTGAGCACTTTCCGTAGAGTTCCGGAGGACGGGAATACAAATGGCAGCCTCTGGTCTCCCGCCTGGAGGAGCCGAGAGCGCAGGGCCCCACTCCTCAGTGCGCCCTCAGAGAACAGCGCCCAGTTACTCCCGTCTGCCTGACCTCCGTCCGTGCTCTGAGCTCACTGAGCCTGCGACCGGTTCAAGGTCACCCCGAGCTGCGAGCTTACTGTCGGCTCTGTCTCTGTAGCCGGCTTTCCCATTTCAATACCCGCAAGCTCTGTGACACTCAGACACCCCTGATCCTTCTGTGACCCTGCGGGAACTGAGGCCACACTGACCCCGCGTGGGCTTCGCCCTGGTTTAGCCTCTGGAGCGATGTCCCTCAGTGGAACAGACTTTTAAAAGTCCTGATTTTGTGCGCCGTTGCTCCGCCGCTCGCAGCCAGCCCCTCCCCCCGGGGTCTATCTTCCCATCGCTTTGGATTCACTTCTCTGCCGGTCCTACCTTTCAGAAAGTTGTTGTTTTTCTGTTTCCAGAATTGCTGTTCTTCTTCTCTTCGATCTGCTGATGGATTTTCAGGTGTTTGCAATCTTTAGATAAGCTATCTAGCTGATCTCCGGCCAGTTGAAGTAGTCTCAGCCTGCTACTTCTCCGCCATCTTGACTCCTCCTCCTATTTCTTAGTTTATGTAGGTTTTTTTTTTTCTTTTTTTGGTAGATTCCACTAGATTTTCTATATATTTGTATTGTTTGGGGACCGAAGGCTCAGCTGGACTCCCGCTTCGGACTGGCAGGTGTCTGGCACCGTGGGCCCAGGCGGAAGGCGCTGGCGCAACTCCGAGCTGAGCTCCACTTGAGCGAGGATGGAAACTCCCCTTGCTACCCGGCCCCACGCCGAGCTCCTCGCTGTCAAGGCACGGAGCGACGCAGGCACGCTCCCCACTGCCGCCTCTGTCCTGGCGGGTCTCTCTGCCCTCCTCTCCCGGTTCGGCTGCTCCCCCAAAGACCACACCCTGTCACCTCCGCAGCCCTCCACTCCTTCCTCTTTGACACTTCCACCGGTTACCGAGAAATTGCATTTTTAATCAATAACTTTCTCCCACCAAAATTCCAAAGCAGATCTTCTCAATGCGGAATTGTGCCAATATTTCAAGAAAAATTTTACCAGTGTTATACAAACTCTTTAAGAAATTTGAGAGAGGAAGAATGCCTACTCAGTTACTATATGAAGTATGTCCCTTTAATATAAATATCTCTATAAAATGTTGGTATGGAAAAATCAAACATACATTAAACATAATCACAGCCAAATGTGGTTTAAATTGGGAATGCAAAGTTGGGTCAACATTGAAAAAAATCAATCAATATACTTAATCACATTAATGTAATCAAGGAAAAACATGTACAATTACCTCAATAGGTACAGAAAGAGCATTTGATGAAATTCAACTCCCAATTATTATAAAATTCTTTCAGTAGGGGTGCCTGTCTAGGTCAGTAGGTAGAGCATGAGACTTTTGTCTTGGGGTTGTCAGTTTGATCTCCACTTTGGGAATAGAGATTACTTAAAAGTAAGACTCTTCAGAAAACTGGAAATTGAATGAAACTTACTCAGTTGCATAAATAACATCAACAAAAAATCTGAATCCTACAGTTCTGATTCATAATGATTTATATCTCTTTTATCCACTATCTATACACTTTATCATTAATTGTGAGTGGGTTTTTTTTGTCTTTTTGCATCATTTCTTTCTTAAAATCAGTCTTGTTTGATATTATGTCTTCATACTTTTTTCTGTCTTATAGCCTCAAGTCAATGTGTTTTATTGATATTTCTTATGTACCAGGTTTTGACCTAATATTTGACCTAATATTTTCCCTTAAATTCTAATGTTATTTCTTTTACTTTGATTAATAGAAAAAATGTTTGATTTAGTTCTAAACTTTTATCATATGTTTTCTGTTTTAATTCTTTCTTATGCTCTATCATTTGTTCCATTGGGCATCTTGGTGTTCTAGGTTTTTGTGTATTTATTTGAAAACCTGCTAAGTTTTATGGGTGAAGAGGACTGGGACATATAGGCATATTACAGAATGAGTAAATTACTGGGATGAAAGGCACAGCATGGGAAATATAGTCAATGATGTGGTAATAGCTTTGTATGGTGGTATATGGTAGCTATACCATATCTGGTGTATATGGTGAGCATGGCATAACATATAGACTTATCAAACCACTGATTTGTACATCGGAAACTAATGTAACATTGTGTGTCAACTACACTTTAATAAAAAAAAAATCTTGTAAGTTCTGTATTTTCTATTGTGTTACTGTTGTCAATCAGGTGGGGTTTGTTTGCAAGAAATGGAAATCTGTGTGAGGAGCAGTGGTTCTAAGGTAAGGAACTGAGAACCTTCAAGTGGGTGAGAGGGCTGAACTCTGGGCTGGCCTTCAGGATAGGCTCCAGACTGTCCCCTAACACTGTCTGACTGAGGGGAAACTACCAACGTAACAGAGAAGAGGGTAGTGAAGAGCCTCCACAGATGACAGGAGCACCCTGCCATCACTGGGAAGCCAGGAGGATCAGGAAGCTTCTCACCACCATGGCCCGCTGACCTACAAGGAGGGAGTAAGGGGTACTGGGGCAGCGCTCAGAGGACCCCAGCATCTCCAAAATGACCCTTGCCTGCAAAAATTACCCAGAAGAAAAGAAGTATCCTGCACCTGACTTCCATCTTCCAAATCTTGACAGAATGCATGAATTAGCAGACCAAGCTTCATGCTGTTCAGTGAAATGCAGTTTGCAGCTTTCTTCTGTGCTGGGAACACACAGGAAAGTTGGAATAAATGGTGATTACAGAGCCAGTGCATGGGTTGGTTTTGAATTTGCAGTTAAATAATCTTTACAGGTGATATTTTCTAGGGAATCCCCTAATTCATTGATATAAATTCTACAGAGCTACACATTTAGCTAGAATTACTTATCTGAATCAGTTATTTGGAGATTTCACAACTGTACAATTTCCTGCAAGAATTCTGACCTGAATTTTTAGAACTGACCTCATTTCAAGCTGTGTCCTTCACGGGTATTCCTCTGACCTATTTGAAAGTTATGATCAGATATTACCTTATTCTTCTGTCATTTTACAGATAGTTACACACATTCCAACAGTCTTCTTTCTTCATTATCACCCTAGTTTTATTTAAGAAATCTTTAATCCACATAGTCTGAATTTTTTTTTAAGATTTTATTTATTTATCTGACAGACAGAGATCACAAGTAGGCAGAGAAGCAGGCAGAGAGAGGAGGAAGCAGGCTTCCTGCTGAGCAGAGTGCTCCATGCGGGGCACAATCCCAGGACCCTGGGATCATGACCTGAGCCGAAGGCAGAGGCTTTAACCCAGTGAGCCACCCAGGCTCCCCCTGAATTGCTTCTTTAATAGAATACAGCTTGGGGCACCTAGGTAGTTCAGTCGTTAAGTGTCTGCCTTTGTGTCAGGTCGTGATCCCAGGTCCTGGGATCGAGCCCTGCATCGGGCTCCCTGCTCAGTGGGAAGCCTGCTTCTCCCTCCCTCATTCCCTGTGCTTGTGTTCCTTCTCTCACTCTGTCTCTCTCTCTGTCAAATAAATAAATAAATAAATAAAATCTTAAAAAAAATAAATAAATAAAACAATACAGCTTAATTGGAAGAAACAGAAAATCTACTTTGTAATACAGGATGTATAGGTGTATATGGTACAAGTATGAAGGGCAGCATGAAGTTGTCATGCACCATTTGGAAAAAGTGTTCTTTTTTTTTTTTTTTTTTTGCTATTCAAATAAATCTCAGTTTTAATAAGATCCTCTACTCACACATTAATACTGAAAAATTGAAATAACACATCAAAAAAATTTTATTACAATTCCAGTTTTTGAAAACCAGAAAATCTAGCTTATGCACCCTGCCCTAATTACGGTCTAGCCAAGCCACCCAGTATTTTCTGTGTATTCCTTCTGCACAAGTTACTTGCCTTCCAATTTTTGATGTTCGGTTTTATCTTAATGACTTCAGGCTTCTCAAATGCATAGGCAACACTCAAAACCTATTATTGCTTCCTTGGATCAAGTCAAAAAGTGGAACTAACCCATACTGAAGTCATTCAAATGCAAACTACACAATTCCTCACAAATTACTGGCATCAAGGTAGAAAAAATACAAACACACACACACACACACACACACACACACACACACAAAACGAAGCTTTGGGTGCCTGAGTGGTACAGTTGGTTAGGCATCCAACTCTTGTTTCAGTTCAGGACTCGACCCCAGGGTCTTAATCTCAGGGTCATGGGACCCAGACCCTAGTGTGGCTCCGTGCTCAGCATGGAATCTGCTTAGATCTTCTCTCTCCCCTCCCTCTGCCCCTTCCCCTGGCACACACACTCTCTTTCTCAAAAAAATAAAAAAATAAATAAATCTTAAAAAAAAAATAAGACTGAACACACACCATAGATTATCAAAATACTATAGTTGTTCCTAAGATAGAGCAGCTTTCCTAAGCTGCTGCATAATCATCCTAAAAGTACCAGCAAGAAAAAAACAGTACAAGAATAAGATTTATGTTTACATCGACTCCCTGTCATAATTATCCTCCCTGCTTGGTATCCTCTGATACATCCTCTAAGACACAGGCAATAATGACAGCTACATTTGAATCTCTCTATTCTTGATTCAACCTTAAGTTCCTCCCACTGTGGTTCTCTGTGAAACACAGAATGCTGTTTCAGGTAGTGCTGGAATTTATTTATTTACTTTTAGATTTATTTTAGATTCATTTGTTTGAGAAAGAGGGAGGGTATGAGTATAGGGGTGGGGGTGCACGGGAGGAGCAGAGAGTCTTAAGCAGACTTGGCACTGAGCACAGTGTGGGGACACTGGGCTCAAGCTCATGACCCTGAGATCATGATCTCAGCCAAGAGAGGGAGGCTTAACTGACTCTGGCACCCAAGCACCTGGGAGCTCTGGTATTTGCTAAGTCACATCATCGTCTCCATCTTTTCTTTCTGAGTGGTTAATAGTATCCTTCCTTGTTGAGTTTGCACTCAACAAGCCCATGAGGTTTGTTCTCTCTGTAAGCTGTTTGTGTGGGTATCCTGGTGGAGATGGAGCGAGATGGATAATAAGGCTGAGAGTCAATTTACTAAGATTCTTTGTTAATACTTCTGAGATAGTCTGAGAGTCTGAGCCTTCATGGAAATTCTCTTTAGTGGGCACCTAAGAAGATTCCAGGGTCCAGTTGGGTAAAGCTTCTTTGGCAAATCCACTGAAAGCCTAGACATAGACCAAATCTCCTCCTAGAGCTGCCAATTCCAGTAGAAGGTGATGTTCACTCTCAACTTGCTATGAAGTAACCTGGAAAGAACTATATCCCCCAGGAAGAGTGAGAAAAACCCAGACTCCAAGAAACTGTGGCAAAAATAAGAACAAATCTGGAAAAATTATTCTTAAAGTCCTTGGTTGGGTGCCGGGGTAAGAACAGTGAACTCTGCCTGCCAGTACATTAGCATAATGAGGCCAAGCACATTCTGAGTGCTAGTTCTTAACAAGGAATAAAAGGGAAGAAGATTTTGCTGCAGGTGATCCTAAAATAAGGTAGAGGCGGTCTGCCGTACTTCTGGGAAAATAGCTGATTGACACAAAAAAGAATTATATGGCTTTCTCAGACCTTTGTGCAATTTTGTTTAACCACTCCATGAACCCTAAATGCTGTTAAAAATGCCTCAAAGGGAATCAGGAAGGTTTGTGCAGGCAAGAAAAGACACTGTCAAGTTGAAGAAAAAGCTAGTATTTTGTATTACCCTAATGTTTGTCTTAAAATCTAGAAATTTTAGGGAAAACTACATAGAAAGATTGAGAAGTCAAAAGTCTGTCATTTCTTTTTGCATTTCCCATGGAATCAATATTTCTGCTTTCAGTTGGTGGAAAACTCTTGATTCTGGCTCTTCTCTGGAGTGTTCTGTGCATTATTCAATGCTTAGTATTCATTAGTTTTTCTCTATAAAAGACTTAGAACCACATGTGTTTTATCTACTTTCAAAAATTAATCTAAAACAGAATAACTATTGAAAATCTCCCATTTGTGAATCATTTAATGCTTGAATCTCAGTAGGTATTGACTATGCCCTTCTGTGGTGTAATCTTAAATTACGAATAGCAGTCAATCTTTCTGTCTACTTTGAGAGCCATGACAATACCATGTGACTAAGGCTGCCCCAAGAATGATGATTGCCAGCCAGGGGCTAAAATGATCAGATTCACCATAGATGTATGTAAGAAGGCAGCGCCACCATTTCTATTCTACAACAGAGCAACTGGGCAAGGGAGGACAAAGTTAAATGTGAAAGTTGGTCACAGACCCCAGCTCACTGGAAACCTGGTTATTTTCTTGGTAGACTGGTCAAGACCTTTGAATTACAAGATAACTCTCTATATGAGTTGTCTTATTCATTATTTATGAAGTTATTAGACCAGCTATTGTTATTATTATCAATTATTATTATTAACTGGATTGCAACTCAAAGAAACTTGGAGAATATTTTAGGATACAAGAAAGAAGGGATTGAAAGAATTCGAACTGAAAGATTAAGTGTTGGGATGAGGAAAAAGAAACATGAATCAGAAGGATTACATTCCAGTAAAATATCACCTTTTTCTCAGAGGATGGTTTTGAAGGTCAGTGCCATCTAATCTGTCCAAGAATCCCTTTTCCTGAAGCAGACGTGATCCTTGGGCAGGGCAGAACAGAGTTTTATAAAATCCACTTTATCTTCTACATTGTGTTTAAAGTTTCTTTCTTAGAGGGTAAAGGAACAACATCTGTGAGACCTGGAGTGGCCACTGTAAGCCCAGCGCCCACAAAGGTGGGACCTCCAACAGTGATGACACTGGAATGATTGATGGTGTTAGAGAGACAGCGGTGGGCTAAATGCTATTGGTGGTGGGTCAACTCCCTTGCCCTTGACTTTGGTTTTGTTCAGGTAAACAAGTTTTCATTGAGAACCACCTACATGGCATGTACCATGTTAGCTGTGCATTGGTAGGTGAAGAACCCACAGTCCTTCTCCTGGAGGAGCTCATGGTCTGATGGTAAGCTCACCACACAGGTGATTTCTGTCCAGTGTGGCAAAGGTAGAGACTAGTTCCAGGGCTGAGGGAAAACTGGAGGCAATCCACATCTCTTGATTGCAGGGTTCAGAATAGCCTTTGCAGAGGAGGTGATGATATAAGCTGGGTTTTCCACAATGAGTTAACCAAGTGGATAAGCTGATAAAAGCAATCCAGGAAGAATATGGAGTCTGGTAAAACCTGACCACAGGCAGCTTGCTATTACTAAATTTAGAAGTATAAAGTAAAGGGGCACCTGGGTGGCTCATTGGGTTGAGCTTCTGATTCTTGATTTCAGCTCAGGTCGTGCTCTTGGGGTCATGAAATGGAACCTGGCATCAGGTTCTATGCTCAGAGCAGAATCTGCTTGTCCCTCTCCCTCTGCTCCTCTCCTGCTCGCACACTCTCTCTTAAATAAATAAATAACATCTTTTTAAAAATGTGTAAGGTAAAATAAAAATATAGAACACACGGGATAGACCTATTTTAATAATGGGCTATTTATAATATTTAATCTAAAAATTGTCACAGGAACACCTGGGTGGCTTGGTTAGTTAAATGTCTTCCTTCAGCTTGGGTCATAATCCCAGAGTCCTGTAACTGAGTCCCATGTCAGGTTCCTTGTTCAGTGCAGAACCTACTTCTCCCTCTCCCTCTGCCTGCCACTCTCTCTCTTCTGTCGAATAAATAAATAAAATCTTTAAAAGATAATAAAAATTGTCACAATATGTAATCTTTGCTAAACACTTTGATGAAATATTTAATTGTGTGATATATAGAGAGAATCTGCATTATGAGATGATGCCATATTCTTCACTCTCTAGGACTTCCAAGGAATAACTAGCTAGTTCAGTCACCTTGAGATTTGTTTTAGTCTTTTAAATGAATGTTTATAGAAATGGAAGTGGCCAATCAGTATGGGGTCAGTGGCTGCGCATACCAAGTTGCTTAGGAAGGTGGGGAAGGATGTGCAGAGAGGCGGTATTAGTGTGGGAAACACCATCTGAAAGCCCATCTTTCTAGTTGCCATAGGAATAAACAAATGACCAAAAGGATGGTAGTACAGAAAATCCCGTGAATTATCAAGGTTTTACAAGGTACTTTGACATGAGTGGAGGATAACTGGAAACAAAATCAGTGGATGGATGTGTCTGAAGTGGTGGTAAGACTCTCCTTGATTGCCAGACTAAAGAAAGGTTGCCACTTGAGACCCTGCTTTTTCCAACTGAGCTCTCAATCCCTTCTCACCTGGCTGATGAACCTAATAGAAGGGTTTTCCAGAATTGTCCAGAGCCAATGCAGGGATAGTATCAACATCTTGCTGTTTTGTTCTTCTCTTAATTACCTGATTAACAATGAAGACTGAGCCATTTCAAACTGCGTATGTCTCTTGTCTGCATTATTCCTTCCCTTGATAGCATGGAAACCCTGATACCTGAATTTCACCCAGGGTGTATGGTGAACTCAAAGTTACTCAAGTTTTTTAAAAAGAAGGTGTAGAGTCCCCAACCAAGACTATTTCTTTTTGTTGTTGTTGTTCTTTAACTTTTTAATATTTTTATAAACATATAATGTATTATTAGCCCCAGGGGTACAGGTTGTGAATCACCAGGTTTACACACTTCACAGCACTCACCATAGCACATACCCTCCCCAATGTCCATAAACCACCACCCTCTTCCTACCCACCTCACCCCAGCCACCCTCAGTTTGTTTTGTGACAGTAAGAATCTCTTATGGTTTGTCTCCCTCCCGATCCCAGCTTGTTTCATTTATTCTTTTCCCAATCCCCAAGCCCCCCATGTTGCATCTCCACTTCCTCATATCAGGGAGATCATATGATAGTTGTCTTTCTTTGATTGACTTATTTTCCTAAGCATAATACCCTCTAGTTCCATCCACGTCATTGCAAATGGCAAGATTTCATTTCTTTTGATGGCTGCATAGTATTCCATTGTGTGTGTGTGTGTGTGTGTGTGTGTGTGTGTGTGTGTGTGTGTGTACCACCTATTCTTTATCCATTCTTCTGTTGATGGACATCTAGGTTCTTTCCATAGTTTGACTATTGTGGACATTGCTGCTGTGGACATTGATCCTTCGATCACTACGTTTGTATCTTTAGGGTAAATACCCAGTAGTGCAATTGCTGGGTAACAGGGTAGCTCTATTTTCAACTTTTTGAGGAACTTCCATCCTGTTTTCCAGAGTGGCTTCACCAGCTTGCATTCCCACCAACAGTGTAGGAGGGTTCCCCTTTCTCCGCATCCTCACCAGCATCTGTCATTTCCTGACTTGTTACTTTTAGCCAGTCCGACTGGTGTGAGGTGGTAGCTCATTGTGGTTTTGATTTGTATTTCCTTGATGCAAAGGGCTATTTCTGACATTCCTTATGTCTCATTGACAGTCACTCCTATCTCATTTCTATGTTCTTGGGATATCTGGGCCCATGGCACAGAATGCCACTATTATACTTCCTTCACCGGAGTTAACAAACAAAATTAAAAACTATCTGGGCCGCTGGCCAAAATGTATTGATCTGCTGATATCCATATGTACAGAACTGTTTGTTGTCTTAATATTCAGAGCATTATATTAATCCATGATTGTTAATTTGTATTTAAGGACTAAATGGTGAAATAAAAGTTAAAGTACTTGTTTTTATCTAGTCAGATAAGACTTTTCCACTTGTCATATTGTGTGGTTGGGTTAAACCACCATGCATTAAGTACACCTATCTTTAAACAAACTAGAATTTCATGTTTTTATAAGGTTATTTCTAGTTCCTACTAGCCATTGTGTATGACTGAAGATTCTGAAGTCTTACACTCTTTTCTCTTTCTTTAATAAAGTTAAGAAGAGTGTAATTTGTACAATTCAGCTGTGGATTTGCTTCCAGATTATCGTCCAAGCTCCTGAGCCCATCATGCTAGCTCTTTTTTGCATAGTACTTTGTATGACAGAATAATGTGATTCTATAATACATGCATTATATGGTAGCTACTGTATTTTTTCAAAGAATAACTGCTAAAACTTCTTTGTATTACATTTTATAGCTACAGTGCCTGCCACTTGTGCAGTTTAAAACAAATGTGTAAGGTAGGAGGAGAGAAATAATTGTCTCTGTTTCACAGATCAGGAAACTAAAATTCAGAGAAGTTAAGGGTCTCCTGATCACAGGGCACATGAGTTACTAAGACTTCCTTTCAAATGTCTTTCTTTCTGGTTCACTGCTCTTGTCAGTAGACCCCTATGCCTCCTATGATGTGTTAGTTACTCTGTGTATTTTTGTGTGTGTTTGGGGGTCAGGGTTTCCCAGAAAGCAGGAGAGGCAGCATCTGAAGGTTGGATGGGCAGGACAGAAGTGCCCCTCCATGCTGGGACGAGGTGTACTCTGTTTTCTGTTACTTCTCAGTAGTGTCCAGGCATGCCTGAGATGACTCACTTTTGAAAGAAGAAGCAGTGGAGGTACCTTAGGAGCACATGGGCATGGTGGCCATGAGAAGTTCACATGCCACATGCTGCCTTTTCAGCAGCTGGCAAATCCAGCTTGACAAGGGGCCCCTGGGTGGCTCAATTCATTAAATGCCCAACTCTTCATTTCTGCCCAGGTCATCATGATTTTAGGGTCATGGGATTCAGCCCTGCGTCAGACTCCATACTGCATGTGGAGCTTGCTTGAAATTCTCTCCCCCTCTCTTCTTCTGCCCCTCCTTTCCTTAGTCATACCCATGCATACACACACACACTCTTAAAAAAAAAAAAATTAAAGTAGACTTAACAGTAGCCGCCTTCATTGTCTAATGCTGGGGAGATCATTCTCTCATTTTCTGACACAAAATGGTGTCAGTGAAGCTCTACAGGGACAAAATGGGAGAAGGGAGAAAAGAGAAGAGAAGCCTTATCTCCCTCAAGTCCAGGAGCCTACAAAAATAATGCTTTCCTTGACCCTGTGGTAAAGCTTAAGCATTCTGGAATATTTTACATTAACACAAGTACCTTATAAATCTTACAAGTGTCCTCTCTCTCTCTCTCTCTTTTTTATGGTCACATTTTGATTAATGGTGCTTTGTAAATAAATAAGTAAAGAAAGACATATAACCTCTCAAATGCCTTCTGAGAGGTACTTTGCTTATGAAAAAGGGAAATTCAATTTATGATTTATTTTTATTTCATTATGTTCCCCTGCTGATGGCTGACATTCCACTGAGAGCTCTTCATAGTCGATGTTTGTACAAAACACGACAACTTTTCCCTTCCTTTCACTCTCTCTCTCTTTCTTTTTTACTTTTCGAGAACTTTCTGCAAAACACTAACTCAGCTGAAATGGAATTCAGAATGTGTGGAAAACTAAGTTGGTCATTATAAGGGGTAAGTGTCCACAGCAGCTCAGGGAAACGACAACGTGCCAGATTAAGAATAAAACGGCCAATGACCTGTGTGCACACTAAAAGCTATATCAGTTAGTCCAGGGAAATCTTCGAGAGCTGTTCGTGTATGCCCTACGGTCCTAACTCCTTATTTCAAAGCAGCTTCAATAAACTGGTTACCCATGTTCCATAAGAAATGGGCTCTATGTGTAAATACAGCAGATAATAAATTTCACAGGAGCAGTGTAGTAGCTTCTTTTATGCTGACGTTTGTAGGCTGACCAGACGGTCCTGCTTCAAACAGGACCGTCTGGATTTTCCCTGTTGACTCAGTATAATTATTAACAGTGACCCTTTTGACTCCCAGACATGTCCTGGTTTGAATAACAAATTGTATGTTCACACAATATATCAGCAAATTATTTACGTATAGGTATCCTTGAGTGATTTTAGACATTTGGTCGTCTGGGGTTCACGCTTCACTGGCAGATCTTTAAGGGTCAAAGGGACCCAAGGATCTAATTATGGTTGAGGTTCTGCCTAAACAACACACATAGCTGAAATTATGTCTGTCAACGCTTTATAAAGTAAAACCCTACATAGACTGGGCTGACAGACAACCTCTGTGGGAAGGTGGCTCCTGGATAAGGAAAGATAGAGTGCTTCCTAAGAAGGATCTGGATGAAATTATGAGCAAAATAAGGTAATGTGTGACGATTGTGCAAATCTGAGCCAGCAGCCTGATAAATAGGGAGAAAAATGATATCAGCACCGTGACACTGCAGTCGGCCTTTCAAATATATGAAAGTAGAGTATCAGTCTCCATCGTTAACCACACTAATCCAAACTGGGAACAGGAGCAGGGAACGGAGAAATCCACATAATTCAAGAGTGCTGAGAAACAGAAAATCTAGAATGTTAGTAGGAATGATTCATGTCTCCAGAGTTTGGGTTCACATAGTGGTGTTATCACTATAAAAGAAATATAAGTAATTTTTACTTTAAAAGAATCATTTTAAGAGCTTCAGAAGGAAGAAATTTAAGAAAAGTCATTTTCAGAACTTCAGTCTTTAGATATTAAGAAAAGAGAGATTCTATGATCATGATCTACCTAAATGTTATAAGTTACATTTAGTAAATTCTTAAAGGTCAAAGATTACTTTCAATCGTTATCATCAGATGTGTGAACAAGGCGAGTTGCGGCCAAGAACATTGTCTTTTGCATTAAAGAAAAATGTTCAGTTTTAAACCCTCACCTAATATCCCTCTCTTAGATGCTGAGTGAAAGCTGAGAGAAAAAGTAAGAAAAAGATTTTGAGAGGCTTAATGTCAAGGAGGTATTATTTGCTGTGCTTCTAAGAATGTGTGTGTGTGTGTGTGTGTGTGTGTGTGAGTGTGCGCGCACGTGCGCGCGTGCACTCGCGTACCCACACATTTTTTTTTTTTCTCTGCTGAACTTATACTCAACCATGACTAGCAGTAACAGATTTTATGTGCTGCCATAGAGATTGGTGCTGACTCTGAAAATTTAGTAACCACCATAAAGGGTATCAAATGTAACTGCATCTGTCACTCACATGGATTAGGTAGAAATACCAGGACAGAGACAAGCTCAGTGTCACTGTATCATCTGATGTGGTCTGCAGAGTTCAATATAGCCTTCTGGGATACATTCACCAGGAATCCTTCTTAACTGAACAGATGTGGTCCATGATTTATTCTTATTTGGGATAGGTCTACCCATCAAATAAAAAAGTTAAAATTAAAAAAAAAAAAGTTAAAATTTGAGCAAATTTTTAATCCCAAGAGTTATTAAATAGTATTCAATCTCAAAAGGAATGTGTTTAAACTATTTGGCTTGGTATTTTAGACTGTTCAAAATTTAGCAGCCTATTTAAAAATCTTCCTCTTGGCATTTGCTATATAGAACCACAAATGTTAAAAAAGCAAAATCAATCTTAATTGAACAGGAAATACCTCTGCCAGAACCAACAAACTTGATAAAAGATGGTTGGGATCATTTTTTTGCAAGTGTGGTCAAATAAATCTGGATCAAAATGTTCTTACCCTTTATTTCCTTTAAGAATATTTAATGTTCTGCTCAACTGTCAAATTATAGAAAAAAATGAATAAGGAATTTCTACAAAGCTATCAGAAATTTTAGAACATTTTTTACCATGAGTGTTACATCTTCTGTTGGCTCACATAAAACTCTCCAAATCTTTGTTCTTGATGAATCATTTTGTAGAGCTGAATCTGGGTATAATATGTAAAAGCAACCAGATAATGGATTAAATTTGGAAACAGGTTTCTTTGTGACAGCTAAATAATGTCATGTTTCTTAAAAAGAATCAAGCATTTTTTCCTAAGAGTGTTTTCATTTAATTCTAGAAAGTGTTTTAGCCCAGATTCATTTTGTAGAGCTGAATCTGGGTATAACATGTAAAAGCAACCAGATAATGGATTAAATATGGAAACAGGTTTCTTTGTGACAGCTAAATAATGTCATGTTTCTTAAAAAGAATCAAGCATTTTTTCCTAAGAGTGTGTTCATTTAATTCTAGAAAGTGTTTTAGCCTAGTGTTACTTATAGTGTGGCTTGTAAGCCAAAAAATTCAGTCTTGGAAATTGTTACAGTCATTTGAGAATTGAGAGTAATTTTATATCTGTTGAATCTAATTTTAAAAATTAGGACTTTATTTTTTCGCCAGTAATTTGATTTTTATGTATTTTATAAAAGTGGAAATTTAAAAAAAAAATGTTATTTCAACACACACACACAGTTTGGGAAACATTTTTCTAGCCTACACATATTTTCCAAAAATAAAGATGTCCAGTGACTTCCAATTGTCTTTGAAAATCACAAGTTATTTGAGATCAGAATATACACCAAAATTGGTAACAGTAGTAGTATTTATAACTTATTCTCAGGTTATTTTTCTAAGTGAGACAACTGAAGTAAAATTGATTGAGAATATATTTTGGAAGCATCTATAATTTTTAATGTCATTTATATGAAACAAGTTAAAAATTTAAGGCCATGAAGTTTAAAGAGCAGAAAGAAAAAAGAGTAGCTCGATTAAAATCCTAAAGCTAGGAAATCTACAGCTTCACCCAGAGGACCTTCTGTCAGTGCGTAACAGGCTCAGCCTCAAGTTTTACTTAGGACTATTAATGGGCATCAGGTAAGACCAGAAGGCCAGAAGGACCTGGTCTCTGGCTCATTCTACTGTAGAGAGTACTTTGCAATTCTATGGGCGGAGGCCAAGAAGAAGATCCATGGCTCCCTCTCTCCAGTGTCCGGAGGAATCCCTGTGTTCAACAAGCTGCACCAAGAGCTAAACTATCAAATCAGGATGGATTTTCTTTTTTTGAAATTTGCAAGGAAATGAAAACTTAAATAATCATCCCTCAGTGTTCAGCTTTCTATTTACCACATTTAAAAACTCTCAGGGTCTTTAGGTGGCTGGGTGGCTTAGTCCATTAAAGGTCTGCCTTCGTCTGGGCTGTGATCCCAGGGTGCTGGGGTGAATTCCCTGATAGGCTCCCAGCTCAGGAAGGGTCTGCTTCTCCCTCTCCCTTTGTTATTCCCGCTGCCTATGCTCTCCCATGCACACTCTCTCTCATATGAATAAATAAAATCTTTTTTTTTTTTTTGAATAAATAAAATCTTAAAGAAAAACAAACCAAACCAAAACAAAACTTGAAAAAAATCCTCTCTGGAGCTGTTCTCCAACGGCAGCTGTAACAAAACAAAACAAGAAACAAGAAAACAAACAAACAAAACTCCCAAAACTTGAAGGGCAATTTTAATGTGATTTCTTAAAAATATTTCACATACTAAACATTTTTAAATGAAAAGATATGAATTAAGGGGAGCTATATTTTTTTGCTAGAAAATTATTTTCCTTGAATATAAAGAGGGTTAAGTTGCTTGATGCTGAAAAGCAACATGACCTTAGGTGTTTTGCACCTGCATAAATTTTAAGACTGATGGGTTTAGATCAATGTGTGGCCAGTTTTTCTATTCTGGGCTGGTGGACCATCCATTTACAAATGAAATCTGCAGCTATTCACTTCAGGGATTAGGATGTTAAGGGACTTTTTCTTTTTAAACTGCCTGAATAGGATTCTTTTTGAAGGCAGTGTGCAGAGCCCTCAGGTCACTCTGTTGTCAGGAATTAATTGCCTTTGTGCATTCTTTCATCAATAAATACTTATTGAGTATCATCTACATGTCTAGCACTGGGCTTGTCACTAGGTACCCAGTGCTTGATAAAACACCAAGATCCCTGCTCTCATGTAGATTACAGTCTAATGGGAGATGCAGACAAAGAACAAAAAGATAAATATTTAATTAAAAACTGGGGCAATGAGAAGTTAGACATGGGAAGCCCTCTCCTTGCTACTTCGTTTGGTCCTTATCTGCCTGCTCAGCTCTTCCCTGGAGATGGTGTGTGGTTTATCTACATTGAGCTCATGGCCTGATAGCTCTGTCCAAATACCACCAATGTCTAAATCCTGTGGTTCTTATAGGACTCCTAATAGAAAAACTCCTTCCCGGGCCCCATCCCCAACCAACTGAATCAGAATCTCTGGGCAAGGATCCCAGGCATATTTTTAAAAGATCCTCCACTGATTCTACTACGCAGTGAGGGTGAAGGGGCTCTGGGAGAATTCCATCAGCCACGGCAAGAACCGTCTACTGGGTCCCAACCCTCCACTCCCAGGGGACTCCAACAACATGGGTCACAAACAGCGGTGTTAGTGCGGGCAGACCAGCTTTTACAACTCTGCAGGAGCCAACGGTTAGAACTTCTATCTGGTTATGACCAGGTTCTCCTGGAGCAGGAGCCCCATACCTCACTCTTGATTCCTGTCCAGCAATCAGCCTGCTGCAGAAATAAGCAGATGAGGGGCGCCTGGGTGGCTCAGTGGGTTAAAGCCTCTTTCTTTGGCTCAGGTCATGATCCCAGGGTCCTAGGATCGAGCCCCGCATAGGGCTCTTTGCCCAGCGGGGAGCCTGCTTCCTTTCCTCTCTCTCTCTTTCTGCCCTGCCTCTCTGCCTACTTGTGATTTCTGTCTGTCAAATAAATAAATAAAATCTTTATAAAAAAGAAAAGAAAAGAAAAGAAAAGAAAAGAAAAGAAAAGAAAAAGAAGCAGATGAGCTATGACTTGACAAGAGATGGAAATTATCTGCGACTGGAGACTACTTCACCTCCCCAAAAGAATATACTCTGGGTCTACTGTTTCTCTTATCACCACTCTCCCCCTGGCATTTGGACAGGAAGGCTGGATCCTCTCCTTTTTCTGATCCGATCTAGACTCCGAGTTGCCGCGCTTCCTTCCGCCGGATCCATTTCTTCCCCTGCACTCTCGTTGGTCCCATCCCAGGCATAGTCCCCCAACATCCACAGCCCCCCAAATGATATTTTAGGGTTTTTTCCTGATAGGGTACCTTCTAAAGTGTCTTTACAGATTTTGCATTGTTAAGTTCCATTTCTTTCCTCGTGTGTCATTGCCTTACCCGGGTATGTCCTCCTACTCACTGATCATGATGTCTAGATTTTCAGAAATCATTTGGGACCAAACATTCTGTTCCTTTATTCTCATAAAATTATACACCATTCTAATGTCTTAGAAGTCCAGTGTTTGAGCATTAAAACTATATACAAAAGTTACTCTTTGCTCCAGAAGTATGTTAAAAAAGAAAAAAAAAATCTATGAAATCCCTCTACTTTCTAAGAAAGCATGACGCTGTTATTCTTCTTCCATGGCTCCTTGTTGAAATCCTACTCATTTTCCATGGTCCACTTCCGGGCATCTTTCTTTACGAGGACTTCTTAGATCACACAGGAAAGAATAAAGCTGTCTTTCTCTTCTAAATTCCCACGACATACTCTGTATACCTTTAGGAACTCATTGCAAATTGCCTCTTATTATAGATATGTTTTATAGATATGGGACATCCATTCTCTTCCCTACTCACTGCAGGTTTATTGAAGGCTTTATTTTTACCCTTTTTCAGGATTTGTCACTGTCTCTTGCAAATAAGTATTTTTGAAATAAATGGAACAATGGCTAAGTCAATGAATGAAAATGTTAATCTGAAATAACACTTTACCTATGATTGATTGTTTAAGCCAAATCAATCACATATTTTAGCAATAAGCAAAGATCTCAGCATAATTAATCATGGACTTTCTACTGAACTGTTCATATGATCATAAAATGAGACAATATTATTAAGCAGTTGCTATATTCTAGGCCCAGAGCTCAGATTTTGTGGGATTTTGTGGGAAGACAAAAGAAAATGGCAGGAATTATCCATGCTTTCAAGAAGGGTGTAGACCAGTCGGACAGAGGTAGTAATCCATTTATCACACAAAGGAGTGAGTAATAACAACTATGTAAACATCTGGAAGGAAACTTCTTTCCTTTTTGGAAGCCCACTAACCATCAGAATTGACCTGGCCTGGGAAGGCAAGGCAGGCTTCCCAGAGGGTATACAGCTTGAAATATCATCATAAAGGAAGGGAGGGGCATTACAGAGGGAGTGGTGTGTGTGAAGTGTCAGAAGGAAGAGAGAACGTGAAGGGAAAGGTGGCAAGGCAGTGGCAGGTGGTGGTGAGAGGTACATGGAGGGTGTGGACAGGGGAAGCTGGTGAGGATGTGCCAAGATCACATGTGCATTTTGCACAGAGCCCTGGGGTCACAGTGTTAACATTAGATGAGAAGGCAGAGTTGGTCAAGCTGTAAAAGGCGCAGGCAGGAGAGCAGTGTAGGACAGACATGAAAGGCTTGGATCAAGGTAGTGATGATGGAGAAGTAAAAACAGTGAGTGATATTGGGAGACACATGTGACATGAGGTGGTGAGAATTTGGACAAGAGAGAATGTGCAGCAGGCAGGGCAGGGAAGTAGTCTTGGAGGCTTTTCAGGTTTCTATCCTGAGTACCTGATGGGGATGTTGACTTCCACCCAGACAGGAAACCCTGGACCAGAAACTGGACTGGATCGGGGGGAGTGGGCAGGGAGCGGGTGAAATACCAGGAATTCAGTTTCAGACAGAGCGAACATTACATTTAAAATACCTCTTGTCCTTGTTACATTTATTCTATTGGTCTTATATATTCACTAGGCTCGGGCTCCAAAACAGAAACAGTCTTAGACAATGTAAGGAGACTGAGCTTACGTAGTGTCTGTCCTGCTGGTATTTAGCATTTCAGTCAGAGCTGTGCTTACACACCTCCAGTGCTTAGACATGTTAGGTACTTTCAAGAGGGCTCGTAACCTTGACCAGGGAGATCCTGCGAGGGAGCTTAGGAGCTTAATTCTGTACTCAGATTAAAAAATGCCCCTGGATCCTTCATGGTGAAAGTGGCATTTGAGAGCATAGAAAAATGAATCAGTGTAATATAATCATTCTGAATGATTTGACTTTGGTGCAAGCAGATTTATTTCCAAGTTCAGTGAAATTTGAACTTTATAGGGTAATCGATGCTAGAGAAGAGTAGAAGTTTCTAAATCTAAATTTTAATAATGCTTTCTCCCTTTAATGAGATTGCAGGAGAATTTTATATGAGTTTGTTTATTTATTTATTTAACAGAGAGAGGGAGAGTATAAGCAGACAGAGCAGCAGAGGGAGAGGGAGAAGCAGGCTCCCTGATGAGCAGAGAGCCCTGATCCTGGGATCACTACCTGAGCTGAAGTCAGATGCCTACTCTTAATCAACTGAGCTACCCAGGAACCCCATGAGTTTTTTGGTTTATTTTCCTTATAAGCTCCAAATTTTTACAAGTCAACATATTTCACCTTTGTAATTTTTAAAAATCACATTTTTCAGCTTATAAAATTCAATGTTCTCGATTCAAGTAATACAGATTTTTCGCTGAAGAGCTAAATGATCTGCTATGTGAAATGTACAAGGGGAGGGGCCATGTCAGATTCTGACCTTAGGCACCTGCTTTCACGTTTGGAATCATGGTGGAGGTTGCTACAGAAGCCATCGTCAGCAGGACATTCACCAGGAGCGAGAACTAACAGCCTCTTGTCAGTGAATGGCTGGGCTTCCAAAACAGTGCTCTCCATTAAATTTGCTGGGCCAATAAGCAATTACAAATAAATTACAATATTCAGTGTCCAATGACTGGAAAATCCCGATTGCTTTGAGCAGAGACCATCCAGCAGTTGTTTTGTTTGGAGCAAGAAGAGCCCTTCATTTCTCAGCTGGCCTTCAGACTGCAAGCCCACGCTCATGTGCTCTTTTATGATGCTTTCTTTTGTATTCGTGTTACCATGGCCGCGGGGTACTGTTCTGATATTTAATAGGCTTTTATTAGACAAGTTCCCTGAGCATCTTTTTTAAATGGAAGACTCAACTTTGAAAATCTAGTCCATATATCATGGGGTTTGGGGATATAGATGAGGTTCAGAGGGGTGAGGTCCAGAGCTGATGACCAAGAGAGAATTCTTGAGAAGGCTTTGGTGCAGAATGGTGGTTTATTAAGGCACAGGGACAGGACCCATGGGGAGAAAGAGCTGCTGCACCAGTTTTGTGAGAGGTGGCTGATGATATATTATAGGGTTGGTTGAGGTAAGGAAAAAGGGAAGTTTCAAAAGGATTTTCGTATGTTAAAGAAGACCCACAGGAGTCCTTGCCATTACCAGGTTAAGGTTGTTTTTCCCCTCTAGCAAGGCATTCACATGAAGATAGGTGGGGGCTTCCAGGAGCAACAGTACACTTGGCCTGCTTCAAGTATCTCTCAATGGGCTGCAGGTTATAAAGGACATTTAAATGTAACTATATTTCCTTCTGGAAGCTAAGTTATTGATAGAAATGCTTTGTTCTTATAAATTGCTAAGACATTTGTAAACTGAGGGAGGGAGGGACACTCCCTGTCTTGCAGGACTGTGATCTCTATAGGTTAACTATTTGTTTTTCCTTTCTTTAGCTTTATTTATTTATTTTTAATTTTTTAAAATTTATTTATTTTCAGCATAACAGTATAACAGTATCATAACAGTATCATTATTTTTGCACCACACTCAGTGCTCCATGCAATCCATGCCCTCTATAATACCCACCACCTGGTACCCCGACCTCCCAGCCCCCCCACCACTTCAAACCCCTCAGATTGTTTTTCAGAGTCCATAGTCTCTCATGGTTCACCTCCCCTTCCAATTTCCCCCAACCCCCTTCTCTCTAACTCCCCATGTCCTCCATGCTTTTTGTTATGCTCCACTAATAAGTGAAACCATATGATAATTGACTCTCTCTGCTTGACTTATTTCACTCAGCATAATCTCTTCCAGTCCTGTCCATCTTTAGAACAATGAGGAGTGCCTGAGGAATGTCACAGGTATCCCAAAGGGGGGGGTGGGGGAGGGAGTTGGAGGTGACAGCTTCTGCTTTGTCCTCAGCTTGCCTTCTGTTTTCTCATCATATATATGTATACACATACACACACATGTATACATTCACATATGTATATATACCTATATATATTCAAATGGGCTTTGACAAGGAGAGGAGAGCATACTAGGTGTACTTCTTCCAGAAACTGATATTTGCATTTGTCATAAAATAACACCAACTTATCCTTATCTGGTGTCTTAGTTAGCTCAGACTGGCACAACAAAATGCCCTCAGCTGGGCCACTTCAAACACAAACATTCATTCCTCATAGTTCTGGAGGCAGGAAAGTCTAAGAACATGGTGTCAGTTGACTTGGTTTGGTGAGAGCTCATTTCCTGACTCGTGGACGGCCATCTTACTATGTCCTCACAGGGCAGAAGGGGGAGGGCATTATGGTGTTTAGCCCCCCTCCCTCCCCCACCCCCCCCAAAAACCTCACTAAACCCATCAGGGGGCCCTACACTCATGAACTCATCTAAACCTAATCTGTTTATCTCCAAAAGACCTCAACTCCAAATAGCATCACATTGGAAATTAGGGCTTTCACATAGGATTTTTGTCAGGGCTGGGGTGAGGGATTAAACAACTTGAGTCCACGTCATCTGGCTGTGGAGACCACTTCCTTGTCAGGTTGTTCTGGGTTGAAGCAGGAGTGGGTAAGGGGGTCACATCATGTGCACAGCCTGCCTTTGAGCCAGTGGGACCCACATTTCAGCCTTTCAGAGGTCCATTGTTGGTTCTTATTATGTAGTATGTTTCATACTTCTTTTTTATTGTTCCTTCTCCTACACGGATTTTTGGCAATAGGTATACTTACTTATCTTTAGTTACTAAGTGGTCAGTCCATTTTTCCATTGGTTTCTCTTTCTTTCTTTCAAGATTTTATTTATTTGTCAGAGAGAGAGGGAGAGAACCAGCACAAGCAGGAAGAGCAGCAGGCAGAGGGAGAAGCAGGCTCCTCACTGAGCAAAGAGCCTGATGTGGGGCTTGATCCCAGGACTCTGGGATCATGACCAGAGCCCAAGGCAGATGTTTAACCGACTGAGCCCCCCAGATATCCTTGATATCTGTTTCTAAGAATGCCTCATAAATGACTCCTATTGTTAACTTTCCAAGTTGTAATTACTGTAAATTACTGTTATGAACAAGTCACCCTGGATGTAGTTAGTATGGGAGCAGAGAATTGCTAACTGTTTGAAACTACCTGCTGGTGATGTGCTTTCACAAAGTTGCAGGGTCTTTTCTGTGAATACTGCCATCTGGGTTTTATTTGACACAGCACATGATGGCCTTCTTGTCTGAAGTATATATTGATATCTAGTTAAACAAATCGTGAAGATTAAAAAAAGGTCCCCAAATAAAATGTTTTTCTCTTAAAAAGGTTGACAATTCTTGTACTTTTATGTTGCTTGACTTATTTAACAAAATTATGGAAACATTTACATACAAAATTAAGCAAATTTTAAGTGGAGGTATATTTTGATCAATTTGTCCTTTCTGTTAAGAACAAAACTGCTTGGTCATAGAGTAACTTTGTGTTCAACATTTTGAAGGAGAGCCAAAATGCTTTCCAAAGCAGCTGTGCTATTTTGTAATCCCATCAGCATTATATGAGGATTCCATTTTCTTTATGTCCTTGCCAACATTTGTTATTGTTTGTCTTTTTTATTCATCCTAAATGGGTGTGAAGTGGTATCTCATGGTGGTTTTGATTTGCATTCCCCTAATGCTGATCATTTCGAGCAGCGTTTCATGAGCTTATTGGCCATTTGTGTATATTCTTTGCATAAGTGTCCTATTCAACTCCTTTGCTAATTTTTTCCACCTTTACTGAGATATATTTGACATATAACATTGTGCAGATTCAAGGTGTACAATGTGACGATTTGATATATATTTATATTGTGAACTGATTACCACAGTAAGATTAGTTAGCATGTCTGTCGCTTCACATAGTTACTGTTCTCGTGTGTGTGTGTGTGTGTGTGTGTGTGTGTGTGTGTGTGTGTGAAGAACGTTTAAGATCTACTCTTTGAACAACTTTCAAGTACACAAGACAGTGTTGTTAATTATTGCCTACATGCTGCGTATTAGATCCTCAGAACTTAATCATCTTATGACCCAGTTTGTACTCTTTGCCAGTATCTCCCATTTCCCTCACCACCAGTTCCAGGTATCCAGAATTCCACTCTCTGTTTCTATGAGTTCCATTTCTTTAAATTCTTCATGCAAGTGAGATCATGTACTATTTGTCTTTTACAGTTTGACTCATTTCACTTAGCATAGTGCCTGCAAGTTTCATCCATATTTTCACAAGTGGTAGGATTTGCTTCTTTTTTATGGGTAATGTTCCTCTTAAAGTACTTTAACACAAATATTTATTAACAGCATTATTAATAAAAATAAAAACTGAAACAAACCAGATATCTATCAACTGATGGATATATAAACAAAATATCGTATGTCTATATAAAGGAATATAATTGGCAATTAAAATGGATAAAGTACAGATATAGAGTATAACGTGCGTGAACCTTGAAAACATCATGGGAAGTGAAAGAACCCAGTCACCAAAGTCCACACTGTATGTTTCCAATCACAGTTCCAAAATAAACAAATTTGTAGGAACAGAAAGTAGATTAGTGGTTGTTGAGAATTACGGAGAAGGGGAGAATAAGACAAGATTCATACATACACATGGTGTGAGATTTCTTTCTCAACTGAAGAAATTTTTATAAAATCAGGTAATTCTTTACTATTCTATTACTAAGAATAAATAATAAAACACTGAGTCACACTTAAGAAGGATAAATGTTATGGTATATAACTTGCATCTCAATAAAATTGTCAACTTGTTTTGTTTTGTTTTTTTGATTAGCAAATGTCATTTTTGTCCCAAGCTGCAGGAGTGTTATGGTCTACCAGAAGCAAGATTAAAGTTTTGGAAAGTGGAATAAATATAGCCACTTATTTCCTTAATTAAATTAGCAGTGGCAGTCATAGATCCCCCCCAAAAAAATTTTAAAAATTTCAAGCCCACAAAAAAATCGGAAGAGTAGTGCAAAAAACACTCACAGACATGCATCCATGTTCAACAATTATGAACATGTTACTACATTTGTGTGTGTGTGTGTGTGTGTGTATTCAGAATCATTTGATTGTAAGTCACAGATACTGATACTCTCTCATCAAATTCTCCAGATCCAGAATGGGTCTCTGAAGAACAAGGACATTCTGATACATTAGCACAGGGCCATGCTCAGGCAAGAGATCCACAGCAAGAGTATCTGTAGCACACTAATTACCACAGACAGTCTGTATCACGCTTTCCTGATTTTCGCCAACAATACACTTTTCAGTTTTTTAGTTTTTAGATCCAGGGCATAATCACTATATTGTGTTTAATATCTTTTTCTCCAGGACAGCTTCCCTCTCCTATTATCTTTCAAGCCATTGACATTTTTAAAGAGTCAAGGCCCATTATTTTTTCAAATGTGCCCTGATATTTGTGGGGGTTTTTTGGGCGGGGGTTGTTTTTTTTTTGTTGTTGTTTTTTTTAAAGTTTAGGTTCATGTTCAACACTTTTGGCAAGAATATCTTATTGGTGATAATACATCATATTTTGAAACATGATGCTGGTTGTCCCCTCTTAGTGAAATTCAGTAGAATACCTTGTTTAATGTGGTATCTGTCAGACCTTTCCACTACAATAATCCTGGTTTTCTTGGTCATCAGTGAATTGTCTTTGCAATGAATAAGTAATAAAAGTGAATTATCCTTTTCCTCCTATTAATGAAGTGGATTAATATTTTTAAAAATATGTATGTTTAAGGTGTTCTGTTCTTTCAATGCTGGGAATTTATGGAGGATAGTTCTGATTCCCAGGGACCATTGTTGGCTGTGCCCACACTGCACTGCCTGGTGGGAAAAGTCTTGGGGGTTGTTGGTTCTCCAGCTAATTGTGTCACCACAGCAAGGTTGTGGGTTAGGGAGTATTTCCTAATCTATGTCAGTAGTATCATTAATCACCAGGAAATCAGAAGACTCAACAGGGCTCAACAGTAAAAATACAAACGTCCTATATATATTCTGCTTGTATTTTAAAATAGATTTAATAGCACCTATTTGGGTTGGAGGAGAGGAGCTGGATGATATAATGTTATATGTTATATGTTCTTCGACTTAGATATATTCTGTTTCTGGCCCAAGAAGAACATATATGAATGAACTGCACGTTGACAAGAAGCTTAGAAGTAACACTTGGTCTATCAAGGGCCCTTGTGTGCTTAACAACATGGTACACCTACAGACCTTCTTTAGTTTACCTCCAGGAGACATGAAAGTAGCCATATACTAGTAGCACCATCTGCTATGGAGGCTGGAGAAAACCAGAGCACAGAATTGTGACCCATTACATGAAGCCATTGCCTGTTCATTTCTTTAACATTAATGAGTAGTGGATTTATTTTTTCTTTGGAGGATGCTACGAGCTAAATAAGAGGTGAGGTCAGCTGATAGGCTTCCTGTTTGGAAACTGCATAGTCACATCTTCTGAGAGACTCCAAATTCTGAAAACACCTTGGAGTAATAAGACTAATTTAGACAAAGAGAATGAATTAATGCTGAAGAGTAGAGAACAAAGACATTAAGAAACCACTCAAAAACATTTCAAGGATTTAGTTAAGAGACAGAGCTGGAAATTTAGAACCTTATTATCCTGGTTTGGAAAAGGATTTCAAAACATTAATAAGGGCCCTAACTCACCTCCCCCAAAAGATTGTTTTACTCAAAGGCCAGTTAAGAAGCAGAATTAGAAGTACAAAGAACAATTCTCTAGGCAGGTTTGTTGGCCTTTTTCCTTGCCTTACTCAACCACTTAAGTTCTTGAGAGAATATTAAGAGTGAGTAAGTTGTAAGACTTTGAGAGAAAAGGGGACCCTTGGAATGACAGGTTGCATCAGGCATGCTGCTCAGGCAAGTGGGGTTGGTCTGCGAGCAGTCAGTGGAAGAGCAAGACTCCTGAAGAGCCCAGACTGGGTAGTCAAACTCAAAGATCATCCTGGAGTGGCTTGAGGCTTTTATCCAGAGGGTCACATGCACAAATGATATGAGGCATTACAGTCAGATGTTGGGACCATCAACTGCAGCTGCTAGGCCTTCCAACCAGAGTCAGGCTCAGGGATTTCCTGTCTGCCCTAAGGCACAACCTGCTGGTTCTCTCATAACCGTGCACATCCCTGACTTCAGAGTGGACTCTGTTTTAGTACCACAGATCATTTTCCTCCATAAGCTTATGTAGCCCCCAATAATACTTTGATTGTGTAATATTTTCTTATCATTGCCCTCTCTGTCCATCTTGAGTGGTTTGGGTTTCATACGCGTGTAATTTCTGATACAGATAGCATCTTCTCATGACCAAAATGTTACATCACCCCACAAGGAAAGCCAACTGGAAGGTAATAGGCTTGCTTAATTTCTTTTTTATTTATTTTTTTTGCTGTGACTTTTTTTTTTTTTTTTACATTTTTAAAATTTTTTGTTACTAGCATACTGCGTATTATATTTGCTTCAAGGGTAGAGGTAGGTAATTCATCAGTCTTACACAATACACAGTGCTTCCCATGACATATACCCTCCCCAATGTCCATCACCCCACCAATTTCTTACTGGCTGAGACATGAACACCATCTTCGAGATTCCACGCCTGAAGCTTTCTCATTCTGTGGTGTGGGAAATGTCTCTTTTGCTGGAGTCTGTCAAGCTCACCATTGGGTTCTGCAACCTCTGCTGCCACACCAGTGCCACTGGAGAAGCTGGGGCTGGCAACATTGGAGAAGCTGGGGCTGGCAACATTGGAGAAGCTGGGGCTGGCAACATTGGACCATGGGCTGACAGGTTTACTGAAGTCCCTGTAATCAGTAGTATTTTTAAGTGCAATTTTTATGGGATTTTAGAAACTTCTGATAATATACCATAAATTAAATTAGCTAGCCCTCTCAGAAAGTAAGGAGTCATTTTGACATCCAGAATAATTTATTTAAGTTTCTTTTACATTTTTTCAGAGAAAATCATCCAACAGCTTTAGATTTTAGCTATATCCGTGGTTGTCTTGTTTTTTGTTTTGTTTTGTTTTTTAATTCATCTTTTGTCCAGAGACTAAGTTGAGATTATAAAATATTTTTACAGAGTTCATGTTTAAAAAGGTAAGGAAGAATACTGGAAAGTAAGAAAAAAAAATTTAGCAAACTCTTCATAGAGAATAATTTTATCCTGTTATTTTCACACCTGCAGATCCTATGTAGAAGTTAAGAATAGACTTCCTTCAGCAAGTTCATATTCTGGGACTCATCTAAAAACACAAAAGCCATCAGGTTTGAGGTTGAGCTTCACACTCTTTTTTTTTTTTTTTAAGATTTTATTTATTTATTTGACAGAGAGAGAAATCACAAGTTGGCAGAGAGGCAGGCAGAGAGAGAGGGAGAAGCAGGCTCCCTGCTGAGCAGAGAGCCCGATCGATGCTGGACTCGATGCAAGGCTGGATGCTGGGCTCGATCCCATCCTGGGACCATGACCTGAGCCGAAGGCAGAGGCTTAACCCACTGAGCCACCCAGGCGCCCAAGCTTCATACTCTAAAAGAGGGAAATGCAACCATTTTCTTCAGAGCCTCTCCAATCAGCAACTCTGATCACTTTTCATTTCATCTGTGCCTCTTGGAGAGTAAGTGTGTATTAACTTGGTGAGAATAAACATTTTTTACTGATTGGCACCCAGATAACACCATGGACAAAACAAATGGTATCAGAATTCCCACCACTGCCAACTTAACTTAGACATAATTACAGAAACAGGAAATACTTCCAGTATGTGGAGAAGCCAAAATGGGAGCATAACCCCATCTTGAATCCTCTGAGCTACTAATTAACAACAGCAAGATGTGAAGTAATTACTCAGGAGCCAGCACGATCTAATCTAAGAGCCTGAGTACTGAGTGTTTCCTGGAATCCACAGCTAACATCTTTACTAAGATGGGGCAATTTGTCTGCTTGGGGCAAATTAATTTGTATTTATTTGTATGAAACAAATCCGATGCCTTCCCTTATGACTAAAAGTAATTGCAGTTCCTATCCATTGATCAACCTCATCTGTCTAGGTTTGAGAGCTGAATATAAAGAATGAAAAAGGGAAAAGGCCAGAGGACTCTTGACACACTACTGTTTTAGCCATAAAAGGACCAGAAGACACATTATTAGAGGTGAAGAGGAAAGACCAATTAGAAAGGTTTGCTAAGCATTTCAAATGGAAACAAGAGGGAAAAAAGGAGCAGGAGATATTTTCTAAGAAATTAGATTTTTTTTTGTTTCTATATTTAATAAGGGCCCATTGAGTGTCCTGCATTAAAAAAAAAAAAAAAAAAATGGGAGGGAGAAAAAGGAAGGAAGGAAGACCAGCATATCCCAGATATTAGCTGATTGCCTCCTCAGTACTCAGTTCTCTCTTTTCTTCCTCACAACCCCTTATGTCTGACCAGGGACTTTATGGTTCTTGGGAAGACCCCAACCCCAGCCTAGGGCTTGACCACATAGCGTATTTCACCCCCTGACTACAAAAATTGGTTCTAAGGTGAGCAGGCTACTCATGTAACCTCAATTAGTGACTTTGAGTAGTTTTTCTGAAAATGCTGGGGCAAACCAGTTTTAATGAGGAATGCTAGGTCCAAACAAGGAAGAAGGAAACTGCTGGCAGCCGACTTGGTACCAAGATCTGACTCTGGGAGGTTGAGTGGAGACACAGGAAGAAATCCACGTTTCTGTTATTAGAACACATGAACTCCTTTAGTGTTCAAGCTCATTTCCACTTGGGTTTGTTTCTCTGTGAAAGAGAAATATTTGTAATTGAATCAGGGGAAACAAAGATTATCAAGAAATTTCAGAATACTAAAGATTAAGTTTTAGTTCTAAAACCTTCATTCAAGAGAAAATTAAATAGGTCATCTATAAAGAAATGATAATCACAATGGAAGTCAACTTTTCATCAAAATTTCTATCTGTTGAACATATGAAAAAATAGCTCCCAAACTTTAAGGGAAAAATATTTTTATCCTAGAAACATGAGCATTTTGAAATGCAAGGTTATGACATTTTCACATTTACATTTTCATTAAATTCACCTCCCACATACTCTTTTTTAGGAAGTTACTTAAAGATGTGCTTTTAGATGGAGTGTCTGGGTGGCTCAGATGGTTAAGCATCTGCCTCTGGCTCAGGTCATGATCTCAGAGTCCTGGGATTGAGCCTCACATGCTCCCTGCTCAGTGGGGTGTTTGCTTCTCTCTCTGGCTCTGCTTCTCTCTGCTCTGCTCATGACCTCTTGCTTTCTCAAATAAATTAAATAAAAAGATGTGCCTTTAAAGAAATGTGGGCCTCAAACAAGGAAGAAGAAGATACAGTGCAGGCTGAGTCCATCAACCTAGTTCATGAGATAAGGACATCCTGGGACAGCCGCTGGGCAGTGGCTCTAGGGATGATAGGTCACAAGTGAGGCAGGGATGAGATCAAGGAAGGACGTCTCTCAAAACATACGATAAGATGATATGATGGGACAGATCTGAAAAGAAAAGGTGCAGAGAAAATTAAGCAAGTCAAAAAGTCGGCAGTTACTCACTAGAGAAAGGAATTATATACTTGGTAAAAATTTTATCACACACAATTATTATGAGATAATAATGTGAACACTGCTTATCATTCAATTATGAAAGGATACATGACTCTGTTGGAAGAAAGTGATGTGGCTTTTGGAAACCCTAATCCATATTATGATACAGTAGAATGCATCCAAAGAATTTATAGGTAAGTATGAGAGAGTTTACACTTGACTAATAATGTTATATTTTTCAATCAGCTGAAGAGTTATGAATTTTACTTTTGCATTTTTCTTCTTATATTTTGGAACAAGGTTTTTGTTTGTTTGTTTTTTCAAAAATAAGCTCTTGAAAATCCCATAGGCCCTAAGCAGTTGTCTGTAGTGCTGAATAGATACACATCATGGGAATGGTGTTAGAACAATCCATTTTCGTCAGTTATAAAGTGAATCAACTAGAAAAAAAATAATGAAATTGTGATTAATGGCAGTATTAACAAAACATGTATTGAGTGCTTACTACATGCCAGGCATGTCCAAACTATTTATGTGGGCTTTCATTTAATAAAATCTCATGAAATATATGGTATTGGTATGAATCCTTTTATAGATGATGAATGGATATATAGAAATGTTAAATCACTAGGCTAGAGTCACCCATGCAGTCTCTCCCCAGAACCTGATAAAATCTAAAACATAAATCCAAGATAGCAGTGAAGCACATTATTTAGAAACATGAAGTTCAGTACCAGAAGAAACAAATGACAAAAAACTTGAAGTGGTCATTTGAGCAGTGTTTTTGGGAAGGAGTGGTACAGCAAATACTGCTCATTTTCATTATTCAGTATGTTTTTTTTTTTTTTTTTGCTGTTTGATCTTTTAACCACATGCTTGTATTACTTTTCAAAATATTTAAAAATTAAAAATAAAGAAAGTGAAAGCAACAAATGGCAACTTTATGTCCCCAAATAAATTTTTCTCTTTTTTAATTTTTTTATTGTTATGTTAGTCACTATACAGATATCATTAGTTTTTGGCATAGTGTTCCAAGATTCATTGTTTATGTATAATACCAGTGCTCCATGCAATACATACCCTCCTTAATACCCATCACTGGGCCAAACCACCCCTTCAGTCTGCTCCCCTCTAAAACCCTCAGTCTGTTTCTCAGAGTACACAGTCTCTTATGGTTCTTCTCTCCCTTCCGATTCTTCCCCCTTCATTTTTTCCCCTTCCTTCTCCTAATGTCCTCCATGTAATTCCCTGTGTTCCACAGGTGAAACCATATGATAAATGACATTCTCTGCTTGATTTATTTCCATTAGCATAATCTCCTCAACATCCATGTTGTTGCAGAAGTTGGGGATTCATCTTTTCTATTTTTTTAAATTTTTTATAAACATATAATGTATTTTTATCCCCAGGGATACAGGTCTGTGAATCGCCAGATTTATACACTTCACAGCACTCACCAAAGCACATACCCTCCCCAATATCTATAACCCCAATATCCAAACCCCCTCCCCCAGCAACCCTCAGATTGTTTTGTGAGATTAAGAGTCACTTATGGTTTGTCTCCCTCCCAATCCCATCTTGTTTCATTCATTCTTCTCCTACTCCCTTAACCCCCCATGTTGCATCTCCTCTTCTTCATATCAGGGAGATCATATGACAGTTGTCTTTCTCCACTTGATTTATTTTGCTAAGCATGATACCCTCTAGTTCCATCCACGTTCTCACAAATGGCAAGATTTCATTTCTTTTGATGGCTGCATAGTATTCCATTGTGTATATATACCACATCTTCTTGATCCATTCATCTGTTGATGGACATCTAGGTTCTTTCCATAGCTTGGCTATTGTAGACTATTGTAAGGCTATTGTATTGCTGCTATAAACATTCGTGTGCATGTGCCCCTTCGGATCACTACGTTTGTATCTTTAGGGTAAATACCCAGTAGTGCAATTGCTGGGTCATAGGGTAGGTCTATTTTCAACATTTTGAGGAACCTCCAAGCTGTTTTCCAGAGTGGCTGCACCAGCTTGCATTCCCACCAACAGTGGAGGAGGGTTCCCCTTTCTCTGCATCGTCACCAGCATCTGTCATTTCCTGACTTGTTAATTTTAGTCATTCTGACTGGTGTGAGGTGGTATCTCATTTGGGTTTTGATTTGTATTTCCCTGATGCCGAGTGATGTGGAGCACTTTTTCATGTGTCTGTTGGCCATCTGGATGTCTTCTTTGCAGAAATATCTGTTCATGTCCTCTGCCCATTTCTTGATTGGATTATTTGTTCTTTGGTTGTTCAGTTTGCTAAGTTCTTTATAGATTTTGGACACTACTCCTTTATCTGATATGTCATTTGCAAATATCTTCTCCCAATCTGTCAGTTGTCTTTTGGTTTTGTTAACTGTTTCCTTTGCTGTGCAAAAGATTTTGATCTTGATGAAATCGCAATAGTTCATTTTTGCCCTTGCTTCCCTTGCCTTTGGCGATGTTCCTAGGAAGATGTTGCTGTGGCTGAGGTTGAATAGGTTGCTGCCTCTGTTCTCCTCAAGGATTTTGATGGATTTCTTTCTCACATTGAGGTCCTTTATCCATTTTGAGTCTATTTTCATGTGTGGTGTAAGGAAATGGTCCAATTTCATTCTTCTATGTGGAGCTGTCCAATTTTCCCAACACCATTTGTTGAAGAGGCTGTCTTTTTTCCATTGGGCATTCTTTCCTGCTTTGTCGAAGATTAGTTGACTGTAGAGTTGAGGGTCTATTTCTGGGCTCTCTATTCTGTTCCATTGATCTATGTGTCTGTTTTTGTGCCAGTACCATGCTGTCTTGATGATGACAGCTTTGTAATAGAGCTTGAAGTCCAGAATTGTGATACCACCAACTTTGGCTTTCTTTTTCAATATTCCTTTGGCTATTCAAGTTCTTTTCTGGTTCCATATTAATTTTAGAGTTATTTATTCCATTTCTTTGAAAAAAAATGGATGGTATTTTGATAGGAATTGCATTAAATATGTAGATTACTTTAGGTAGTATAGACTATTTTCTATATATAGAAATATTTTAGGAAATATTTCTATATATTTAGAAAATATATAGAAAATATAGAATATTTTCACAATATTTGTTCTTCCAATTCATGAGAATGGAACACTTTTCCATTTCTTTGCATCTTCTTCAATTTCTTTCATGAGTACTTTATAGTTTTCTGAGTATAGATTCTTAGCCTCTTTGGCTAGTTTTATTCCTAGGTATCTTATAGTTTTGGGTGAAATTGTAAATGGGATTGACTCCTTAATTTCCCTTTCTTCTGTCTTGTTGATGGTGTAGAGAAATGCAACTGATTTCTGTGCATTGATTATATATTCTGACATTTTACTGAATTCCTGTATAAGCTCTAGCAGTTTTGGAGTGGAGTATTTTGGGTTTTTCACGTATAGCATCATATCATCTGCTAAGAGTGATAGTTTGAGTTCTTCTTTGCCAATTTGGATGTCCTTAATTTCCTTTTATTGTCTTATTGCTGAGGCTAGGACTTCTAGTACTATGTTGAATAGCAGTGGTGATAATGGACATCCCTGCAATGATCCTGACCTTAGCGGAATAGCTTTCAGTTTTTCTCCATTGAGAATGATATTTGCAGTGGGTTTTTCATAGATGGCTTTGATGATATTGAGGTATGTGCCCTCTATCCCTACACTTTGAAGAGTTTTGATCAAGAGGGGGATGCTGTACTTTGTCAAATGCTTTTTCAGCATCTATTGAGAGTATCATATGGTTCTTCTTTCATTTATTAATGTATTGTATCACATTGATTGATTTGCGGATGTTGAACCAACCTTGCAGCCCTGGAATAAATCCCACTTGGTAGTGGTGAATGATCCTTTTAATATACTGTTGGATCCTATTGCCAAATATTTTGTTGAGAATTTTCGCTTCTGTGTTCATCAAGGATATTGGTCTATAGTTCTCTTTCTTGATAGGATCCTTGTCTGGTTTTGGGACCAAGGTGAAGCTGGCCTCAAAATGAGTTTGTAAGTTTTCCTTCCATTTCTATTTTTTGGAACAGTTTCAGGAGAATAGGAATTAGTTCTTTAAAAGTTTGGTAGAATTCCGCTGGGAAGCCCTGGGCTTTTGTTTGTTTGGAGATTTAGGATGACTGTTTCAATCTCCTTACTTGTTATGGGTCTGTTCAGGTTTTCTATTTCTTCCTGGTTCAGTTGCAGTAGTTTATGTCTCTAGGAATGCATCCATTTCTTCCAGATTGTCAAATTTATTTGCATAGAGTTGCTCATAGTATGTTCTTATAATTGTTTGTATTTCTTTGGTGTTGGTTATGATCTCTCCTCTTTCAGTCATGATTTTATTTATTTGGGTCCTTTCTCTTTTCTTTTTGATAAGTCTGGCCATGGGTTTATCAATTTTATTAATTCTTTCAAAGAACCAGTTTCTAGTTTCTTTGATTTATTCTATGTTTGTTTTTTTGTTTTCTTTTGTTTTGTTTCTATTTCATTGATTTCTGCTCTGATCTTTATTATATCTCTTCTCCTGCTGGGTTTAGGGTTTCTTTGTTATTCTTTCTCCAGCTCCTTTAGGAGTAGGGTTAGGTTGTGCACTTGAGACCTTATTGTTTCTTGAGAAAGGCTTGTACCACTATATATTTTCCTCTCAGGACTGCCTTTGCTGTGTTCCACATATTTTGAACCATTGTGTTTTCATTATCATTTGTTTCCATGATTTTTTTCAATTCTTCTTTAGTTTCCTGGTTGACCCATTCATTCTTTAGAAGGATACTGTTTAGTCTCCATGTATTTGGGTTCTTTCCAAATTTCCTCTTGTGATTGAGTTCTAGCTTCAGAGGATTGTGGTCTGAAAAGATGCAGGGAATGATCCCAATCGTTTGATACTGGTTGAGACCTGATTTAGGACCGAGGATGTGATCTACTCTGGAGAATGTTCCATGTGCACCAGAGAAGAATGTGTATTCTGTTGCTTTGGGATGAAATGTTCTGAATATATCTGTGATGTCCATCTGGTCCAGTGTGTCATTTAAGGCCTTTATTTCCTTATTTATATTTTGCTTGGATGATCTGCTCATTTCAGTGAGGGGAGTGTTAAAATCCCCTACTATTATTGCATTATTGTTGATGTGTTTCTTTGATTTTGTTATTAATTGGTTTATAGCAGGGGAGCCCCTGCTCCCACATTAGGGGCATAGATATTTAAAGTCGTTAGTTCTTGTTGGACAGATCCTTTGAGTATGATATAGTGTCCTTCCTCATCTCTTATTATAGTCCTTGGCTTAAAATCTAATTGATCTGATATAAGGATTGCCACCCCTACTTTTTTCTGATGTCCATTAGCATAGTAAATTGTTTTCTACCCCCTCACTTTAAATCTGGAGTTGTGTTCAGGTTGAAATGGGTTTCTTATAGGCAACATATAGATTTTTTTTTTTTTAACCATTCTGATACCCTGTGTCTTTTGATTGGGGCATTTGGCCCATTAACATTCATGGTAGCTATTGAGAGATATGAATTTAGTGCCATTGTATTGCCTGTAAGGTGGCTGTTCCTGTATATTGTCTCTGTTCCTTTCTGATCTACTACTTTTAGGCTCTCTCTTTGCTTAGAGGACCCCATTCAATATTTCCTGTAGAGTTGTTTTGGTGTTTGCAAATTCTTTAAAGACAGAGTTTTTGTTCGTTCTGGAAGCTTTTTATCTCTCTTTCTATTTTCAACGATAGCCTAGCTGGATATAGTATTCTTGGCTGCACGTTTTTCTCATTTAGTACTCTGAATATATCATGCCAGTTCTTTCTGGCTTGCTAAGTCTCTGTGGTTAAGTGTGCTGCCAATCTAATATTTTTACCATTGTATGTTACAGACTTCTTTTCCCGGGCTGCTTTCAGCATTTTCTCTTTGTCACTAAGACTTGTAAATTTTACTATTAGGTGACGGGATGTGGACCTATTCTTGTTGATTTTGAGGGGGCTCTCTGTGCCTCCTGGATTTTGATGCTTGTTCCCTTTGCCATATTAGGGACATTCTCTCCAATAATTCTCTCCAATATACCTTCTGCTCCCCTCTTTCTTCTTCTTCTAGAATCCCAATTGTTCTAATGTTGTTTCATCTTATGGTGTCACTTATCTCTTAATTCTCCCCTTGTGGTCTAGTAGCTGTTTGTCCTTGTTTTGCTCAGCTTCTTTATTCTCTGTCATTTGGTCTTCTATATCACCAATTCCTTCTTCTGCCTCATTTATCTTAGCAGTGAGAGCCTCCATTTTTTATTGCACCTCATTAATACCTTTTTTGATTTCAACTTGGTTAGATTTTAGTTCTTTTATTTTTCCAGAAAGGGCTTTTATATCTCCCAAAAGGGTTTCTCTAGTATCTTTCATGCCTTTTTTGAGCCAGGCTAGAACCTTGAAAATCATGGTTCTGAACTCTAGATCTGACATATTACCAACATCTGTATTCATTAGATCCCTAGCCTTCGGTACTGCTTCTTTTTTTTTTTTTTTTTTTTTTTTTGTGGTGAATTTTTCTGACTTGTCATTTTGTCGAGATAAGAGTATATGAAGGAGCAAGTAAAATACTAAAAGGGTGGCAAAGACCAGAGGAAAATATGCTTTAGCCAAATCAGAAGAGACCCCAAATCGTGGGGGGGCGGGGGAGAAAGGGGATGAAAGGAGGTTCAGAATAAAAAAAAGAAACAATTAAAAAAAGAAAAGGAATAAAGAAAAAATATAAAAAAGAAAAAAATATATATATTAGGTAAATTAGTTAAAAAACATTAAAAAAGAAAAGGGTAAAAGTTAAAAAAAATAAACTTTAGCAGCAGAAGAAAAAAAATTGAAAACAAACAAACAAGCAAATTAAATTAACTGCAAGACTAATGAGTCATGGGGAGAAAGCCGTGAGTTCAGTGCTTTGCTTTTTCCTCTGGAATTCCTCTGCTCTCTTTGGTATTGAATATGCACTCCTTGGTAGATGAATTTGGTCCTGGCTGGATTTCTTGTTGATCTTCTGGGGGAGGGGCCTGTGTAGTGATTCTCAAATGTCTTTGCTCCCAGCAGAGTTGCACCACCCTTACCAGGGGCCGGGCTGAGTAATCCACTTGGATTCGCTTTCCAAAGCTTTTGTTCCCTGAGCACATTCTGTAGAGTTGTGGAGGAGGGGAATGAAAATGGCAGCCTCCCAGTCTTCGGCCCAGAGAAGCCAAGAGCTCCGGGCCCCACTTCTCAGTGCGCGCTCAGAGAACAGCCCCAATAACTCCCGTCTCCCTGGCCTCTGGCCACGGTCCAAGCTCACCCAGGCCGCGACCGGTTCAAGTTAACCCCGAGCTGAGAGCTCACTCCTCGGCTCTGTCTCTGTAGCCAGCTTCCCCATTCTAATACCTGCAAGCTCTGCGACACTCAGACACCCCTGATCCTTTTGTGACTCTGCGGGACCTGGGGGCCACGCTGACCCTGCATGGGCTTCACACCAGTTTAGCCTCTGGAATGATGTCCCTCAGTGGAACAGATGTTTAAAAGTCCCAATTTTGTGCTCCATTGCTCCGCCACTTGCTGGGAACTGGCCCCTCCCCCCATGGTCTATCTTCCTGTCGCTTTGGATTCACTTCTCCACCAGTCCTACCTTTCAGAAATTGGTTGACTCTCTGCTTCTAGAATTGCTGTTCTTCTTCTCTTCAGTCTCCCATTGGTTTTGTAGGTGTTTTCAATGTTTAGATAAGCTATCTAGCTGATCTCCTGCTACTTGATGTAGCCTTAGCCCCTCCATTTTGACTCCTCCCTCCAGGATTCATCTTTTCTGATGGCTGAGTAATATTCCATTGTATATAAGGACCACATCTTCCTTAACCATTTGTCTGTTGAAGGGCATCTTGGCTCTTTCCACAGTTTGGCTATTATGGACATTGCTGTTATAAACATTGGGGTGCAGGTGACTCTTTGGCTCACTACATCTGTATCTTTGGGGTAAATATCCAGTAGTGCAATTGCCAGGTCATAGGCAAAAAAAAAAAAAAAAAAAAAAAAAAAAAGCTAGAGGGTAGCTCTATTTTTAATTTTTTGAGGAACCTCCAAACTGTTTTCCAAAGTGGCTGCACCAACTTCCATTCCCACCAACGGTGTAAGAGGGCTCCCCTTTCTCCACAACCTCTCCAACATTTGTTGTTTCTTGCCTTGTTAACTTAAATAAATTTTCATGTCTTTCCACATGGACTTGATGTTTAGGTGAGTGTCCTTCCCCTCCCTCACTGCTGGAGTGACAGCAGCAGAGCATTCCAGGGGCCACTATGATGCTCATGGGCTGATTGTCCTCTCCCTTGGATTATGTCTTGCCATACTCGAATACTTTCCACTCCATTTTAGAGTACAATAAGAGTATTATTAATAGAACAGACTAATATAATAGAGCTGAAATTATCATGTGAAAAGGGGACAGAGAGAATCTTGATCAAACATTTACATTCTGAATTAAAGGGGGGCAGGGACAAGGTCCTTTGCTCTCCCAAATACCTTCATTTATGTGTTAAAATTCCTATTCCTTTGTTCATTTACAAAAATAACACTTAATTGACAAATGTTAGCAGATGTTAATTTTGTAATGTTAGTTCATGTTGGTGGGAAGAACTGCTAGATACCTGAATTAAATGGAGGGCAAACCACTACTAGAAGTCTCAAAAACTTTGCTGGTCATTGTGTGTGTTTGGGTGGGAGGTGGTGGGTAGTGTTTAAAGGTGAGAGGCACTAATCTCAACTATTGAACTAGTCAAAATCCTGAAAGCTTGATTTTTTTTAAAAGATTTTATTCATTTATTTAACAGGCAGAGATCACAAGTAGGTGGAAAGGCAGGCAGAGAAAGAGAGGGGGGAGGAAGCAGGCTCCCCGCTGAGCAGAGAGCCCGACACGGGGCTCGATCCCAGGACCCTGGGACCATGACCTGAGCCAAAGGCAGAGGCTTTAACCCACTGAGCCACCCAGGTGCCCCGAAAGCTTGATTTTTATAGTCTTATTCCAATATTTAAAATATCCTAACCAAGTCAAATCTTTGCACTCAGATTTGATCTGACGATGCATTGCAATAAATTGAATTCATTTTTTAGCATACTATCCAGCATTTTGTCTCACAGTATAATGCAGGGTTAAAACAATGATATTTTGAACCTCTCAGCTGTTGTTCATCTTTTCTCAGTGTACTTTATCCATGTCAAAACATTTCTCTTTATGGGGAATCATCACTCACTGCCACTGGTGAGCACATAGCTGAAGACTTACAAAGATTGAATGTTTGTAGGATGACAAAAATCACAATAAATACCACTGGCAATATCCTTCTTTCTAAAAAAACTTACTGAGACTCAGAATCTAAAACCATGTGTTAAAGTTGGATGAAAATTAAGGTATTTTAAGGTATAATTTTCTTCCAGTAAAGCAAGTTGAGTTACTACATATCCCCAGCTCATTCTTAACACTTAATACATAAAATGAACAAGGCAGAGCACAGGACATGGAAACAATAGGAAACTAATCATCCAAACCCAGGAGAAAAGGAGACATGTTTCAAATGACAAGTCATAGGATGTAGTAATGGGAAGATGAGAAACAGGAAGTATGTGAACATTGAGATAAATACTAATGGCTGCTATCAAAGAAGTTTGTCAGTAAATCACATAGGGAAAACTTAATTATTCTCAATTTTCTCCATAAGACGTCATCAGGGACTTTATCAACTGTATAGTGGAAGTCATGACATTTATGTTTTTTACACCATCTTGCCCTGTTTTTCATGTTTTTCCCCCCAAATCTTGTTGAGTGACCATTAAGTGACATTTCCTTGATAATTTGTGAATCAATTAAATCTGTTATGTTTCTCTACTTTTTATTAAGAATGAGTTATTTTTTACTGGATTTGGCATCAGCATCTGTTTGATTATACCAAGGATTTTCATCTCCTGAGATGTGGCCACACACTAGGGGGCCATGGTTGCCGCTGCTGTTTACCACTAGGGAGATTAGGCTCCTAACTGTTTCCAAGTATCCTTTTACCTACTGCCTAAATGCTACTGTGCTTTCCTCTCAATACCTGTGGGTGTGTGTGATGGGAGAAAGAACTCCTTAGTTTTCACTATTAATATATTAGGGAAACATGCTGAGCCATAAAACTGCCACTTCTTCACCACAAGGAGAAAGTGAAATTCAGTATTAGGGCTTCCAAATGGCTTTGAAGAACAATTGGTATGTTTTTGTCAAATAAAGACCAAAATTACTTATTAATTATTAATTATTATATGGGTTCTACTTTTTTTTTTGGTCTAACTCTTAACGACTCAAGATATTTAAAAACTGCCAATGTCATTGAAACTCCAAAATTCTGGTTTTGTTTCTCAATTCATGGTTCCTACAGAATATGTGGAAGTAGAAATGTTCCTTGGTTATTTGACAGTGAATATTAATTGCTTTAGTTTAAGGTTTGTTTACTAATTGGTCATTTTAGGAAACTTTCCTTCCTTTACTGAGGGGTTTTTTGCAACATTTATTGATAGGTCAAATAAAATGTTTTGTTTTGTGTATTAAAGTGATCATGCACCTACTTGTGAGCTCTCTGTCAAATAAATAAATAAAGTCTTAAAAAAATAAAGTGATCATGCTTGCAATTATAATTATTGCTTAGACTGAAAATTAACTTTTTCTAAAAATGAACATTCTTGGATCCACTTAATGAAAGAACTACATTTTGTGTATGTATATGCATATATATACACACACATACATGCATATATATTTCTCTATTATGATTTTTACAATTTTATTTGCAATTTATGAAAATATAATCCCAAACAGCTTATTTCATTAAAAACAAACAAGCAAAACAACTTCTGGAGTACTGTAGGTTAAGGGTCAGACTCTTTGTTTTGGTTCTGATTGTGATCTTAGGTCATGATGTCAGGGTCATGAGATTAAGCCCTGGGTCCAGCTCTGTGCTCAGTGTGGTGTCTGCTTAAGACTCTCTCTCCTTAGGGGCGCCTGGATGGCTCAGTGGGTTAAGTTTTTCTGCCTTCAGCTCAGGCCATGATCTCAGGGTCCTGGGATGGAGCCCCGCCTCTGGCTCTCTGCTCAATGGGGAGCCTGCTTCCCCCTCTCCCTCTGCCTGCCTCTGCCTACTTGTGATTTCTCTCTCTGTCAAATAAATAAATAAAATCTTAAAAGAAAAAAGTCTCTTCTTCTCCCTCTACCCCTCTCCCTGATCTTTCTTTCTCTCTCTCTCTCCCTTTCAAATAAAATAAATGAATCTTTAAAGAAAAACAACCTGTCAATAAATGGCAGGAGAATGGAGGAAGAAGGAAAATAAAATATTAAAAAAAGAAAGAAGAAATTACTTTAATACTTGGAGGTAAGTCTGAAACCTTTATTTCTTAATATTATGTCAATTGAATATGCTTTAAGGAATTTACTCTTTAATTACTTATAATTAAAGAGTAATTTTAAAAATTAAATTATTGAATATGCCTTAAGGAATTCACTTAAAAATTTAATCAGTCTCACTGAAATTTTTTCTGGAGGTTTTAATACCAGGATTTTATTTTAAAAATATAAAAATTTTTATAAGACCAAAGGTACAAATAGAAAAAATAGAAAAGTAATGCCCAGTCATGAGCTACTTCAGTGGTTTCCAGCTTGGAGGAATCACAGATCAGAAACACCTTGACAAAGCTTTCAAAGGAATCGAACCAGAGGAATAACTTTTTATCTTACCAAGTAAGCAAAAACAAGCAAAATCAACCACCAAACGAACAGAAAGCCCTTCTGTGAGTTCTCATCCTCAATTTATAAAAGAAAGAACATGGTCTGAGAAAGATATATTTTTTTAATTTAATGGTATTAGCTTTATGAGAAGTGCAATGTATTTTTCTGATTTCTTTTATAAGTTCTTTCATGAGAGATGAAAACCTTACTGCAAAATGGCCTGTGTAGTTCTATTCCTCTGTGGAAATTGCTGCTTTAAAGGGCTGGCACTTCACTCGGCAACATTAAAGGAAACAATTCAGATAATGAAATACACACACACACACGCACACACACATACGCAACAAAACAAACCTATCTTCATTAGAAGCTCTACTCCTTCCAGATGAATGAACAGGGTCACTGGAAACTGGGAAAGATAAAAGCAGACACATTTGCTGCCACCATCATTAATAGAGACAGAAATCTGGAAATGAAGATTTAAAAAGTTAAAAGGTGGATAAACATTTCAGAAAAGATGTTACTTAAAGCAGTCCTTTCAGAAGTTGTTGAGTGAAGTGATCTGAGTCAGATCGTGACTTGTGGAGAATCACAATGCATGTCAGGCTATCACAGCTCTGAGAAATTGCTGTGCCGATGCCTTTTGTTCATACAGATATTGTACACTTATAGTTAACCTCAAAACTCCACCTCTCATAACTGTAAACCTGGAACATGTCATATTCTCCAGTGTTCTGCTTGTCTATCAGACCCTCCTGAGATGGTTCAGGAGAGTAAGGCACCAAGGATACAGGCATTAAAACTAGACCTTCTGGAATTGTATCCAAGGACATGAACTGTATTCATTCACTCATTAATTCAGCCTTCATGGAGAAGGCACAAATAAATTTTCTATCATTATAAACAATTAAATAATAAATGAGTACAATAAAAGTGTCTAACTCTGAAGATTACAATCTATGAAGAAAAATAAAAACGTATTCAAGAAGCAAAAATAACATACAAGCATACTAAATAAAAAGAAGCATAAATTATGCAGAATGACTCAAAGTTGAAAATAAAGAGGAAATAAGAGTGGGTTGTATATATATATACAAATTTCTAACAAGTTTTTTTCCCCAAGCTGAATTTTAAAAATTAATTCATTTTATGACCCTGAGAAACTAAAAGATCTGGAAAAAAATGAGAAAATTGAGCTAAACTTTTTCTTCTCCCTCTAAAATTGGGTGGTATGATTCTAGGATAGAATTTCCCATCAGATGAAAATGACATCTAAAGAAAGTCAGGAATTTTCTTTCATCAAAAAAATTTTCTTTCATCAAAAAAAGTAGATAGTTCTTCCTCACCCATAATCAGATCCCTAGAAATATTCCAGATAAAAAAAAAATTCCATATGGCACTTGTGGAAAGTAACATATTTGACGAATAGCTCCTACAGCAGTTTAAGGGCAGGAAGGGTATGCCTGTAATTCATGCCACACACTAGGCGAAACTTCCTGTAAGGTCTGTTTGGGGCTAGATTCTTGCTCAAAACACTTCCTACTACATTACACAACTCCTTTTGCACTGATCACTGAAATGTCCAGTCATTCATTTAAACTGCCTTAAACTTGTGCCCCATGGTTCTTTTCTTAATTACGATTTATTGGATTGCAACTAGATAACTTTCACAAACCATTTTATGCAAAAGAGAAATATATTAAAAGTGTACAGGCATGTATTTAAAACACAGAGCAAAAAGTACAGTTTGTCTTGAAGAGGGCTTCTCTAAGGAATGAAAATCATAAAGAATCAAGGTATTTATGTATTTAATTATGTGTGGTGAGATATAATTCTAATATGACAGAGTTCACCGTGTTAAAGTACATAACTCAGTGGTTTTTAGTGTGTTTACAAGGCTGTGCAACTGTCACCATTGGCTGATTTCAGAAGATTTTTAGGACCTGAAAAGAAACTCATACATGTACCCCCTCCTCCCCTATCCACCATCCTATAGAAAAGAGTAATGTTTTTACTGTCTCCATAAATCTTTCTATTTTGGGCATTTTATAAAAACGGAATAATACAGTGGGAGGTCTTTTGCATTTGCTTCTTACAGTTGGAAAATGTTTTCAAGATACATCTGTGCTGTAGCAAGTATCAAGATTTCATTTCTTTTTATGGCTGAATAAAAATTCAATTGTACATCTATACCATGTTTTGTTTATGTATTCATCACCTGAAAGACATTTAGATTGTTTCTACTTCTTGGCTATTATGAATACCGCTGCTATAAACATTCATGTACAAGATTTTTTATAAACATGTTTTTATAGGTAGGTATATGTCAACAATGAAGTTGCTGGATCCTGTGGTTTTAGTGATGAAATTGCATCTTCCCTCCCCTCAGAAATGCATATGTTGAAGTCCTAGTGCCCATGCTTCAGAATGTGGCCTGATTTGGAAATAGAGTTGTTATAGTTACAATTAAGATATGGCTAAGACAAATTCATATTACAGTCAGGTGAGTTTCTAATCCAAGAGCACTGGTGTCCATCAAAAAGTGAGAAATCTGGACACACAGGGAGAATGCCATGTGAACAAGAAGGCAGAGATTGGGATGATGTGTCCACAAACCATGAAACACAAAAGATTGCCTACAAACCACCAGAAGCCAGGAGAAACACCTGGAACACTCGCCTCACAGTTCTCAGAAGGAACCAACCCTGTGGACACCTTGATTTCAGATTTCTAGCCCCCACTGTGAGGGAATAAAATTGTGTTGTTCCAGTCACCTAGTTTGTGCTGCTTGGTTACAGCAGTCCTAGCAAACTAATGCATGTGATAATTCGTTGTTTCATTTTTGAGAAAGAGTGAAAGTGTTTCCAAAGTAGCTGCACCATTTTACATCCTCACCAGTACTCTGTGGGAGTTTCAGTTTCCCCACATCCTTGTCAATAAGTGTTATTGTCCAACTTTAAGTATTGCTTTCCTTTTAGGTGCAAACTGATACCTCATTGTGTTTCAGAGAGTATTTGCTGATGATCTTTATTAGTTCCAGAATATTAGTAGTAAAGTCTCTACTTTCATTTATGTCTTAGTATTTAAGACTTCTTTCTATTTTTCCTGGTTAATCTTGCTGAAAATTTGTCAGTTTTGCTGATCTTTTCAAAAAACCAACTTTGGTTTTCTTTGTTTTTCTCTTTTTTTTTTTTTTAAATACATTCTACATGCTGGACTCTAGGAGAAATTGTTCAATATATCTGTATATATAGGATATTGAATAATGTAATGAAGGATGATCTTTTTTTATCTTAATTTCAGTGCAGTTCACATTCAATGCCTTATTAGTTTCTGGTGTACAATAGAACTATCCAACAGTTCCATTCATTATTCAGTGCTCATGAAGACAAGATTTGTATCAAGATTTTTCTCTACTATTTTAATTCGCTGTTTTATTTATTTCTAATCTAGTCTTCATTTTATCTCTCCTACTTCTTGCTTTGGTTTTAGTTTTTTTTGTTTTGTTTTGTTTTTTCCTTTTCTAATGTTTGAAGTGGGAAGTCTAGATTATTCATTTAAGATCTTTCTTCTTAATGCAGGCATTTACACTACAAATTTCCCTCAGCAACACTTTTGATGTGTCCTATACATTTTGGTTGTTGAATATTTGCTTTAAAATATCTCAAAATATCTTCTGATTTTCCTTGTGATGTCTTCTTCAATTCATTGGTTATTTTGAAGTATGCTGCTTATTTCCACAAATTTGTGAGTTTCTAAAATTTCCTACTGCTGTTGATTCCCAATTTCATTCCACTGTGATCAGGGAACATAATTTTTATGACTTAAAGCCCTTTGAATTTATTGAGGGTTTTTTTAAAATTTTTTAAATGGCATAACATATGCTCTATTCTGGATGACAGTCCATGTGTAATGGACAGGAATGCGCATTTGGTGTTATTCAGTGTTTTGTGTTTTGGTATTTGTTAGGTCTGTGTTTGTAGAGTTGAGTTCTATATTTCCTTGTTTTTTTGGTTTTTTTTTTTTGCCTAGTTACTCTATTATTGAAAGTGGTTTAGGGGCGCCTGGGTGGCTCAGTGGGTTAAAGCCTCTGCCTTCGGCTCAGGTCATGATCCCAGAGTCCTGGGATCGAGCCCCACATTGGGCTCTCTGCTCAGCAGGGAGCCTGCTTCCTCCTCTCTCTCTTCCTGCCTCTCTGCCTACTTGTGATCTCTGTCTGTCAAATAAATAAATAAATAATCTTTAAAAAAAAAAAAAAGAAAGTGGTTTAGTGAAATCTCTAATTATTATTGTTGAATTATCTATTTTTCCCTATAATTTTGTCTTTGCTTGACATATTTCGGAACTCTGTTGTCTGGTGCATATATGTTTGTACTTGTTATATTTACTTATCATTATTATTACATAACAAATATGATAATATACCCTTGTTTCTAGTAATAATATTTGTCTTAAAGTCTATCTTGCAATATTAGTGTGGCTCTTCCAGCTTTCTTTTGGCTACTGTTTGCATGGTATATCATTTTCCATCCTTTTATTTTCAACCTATTTGTGTCTTTGAATCTAAACTACATTACCTCTATGTAATACATAGTTGATTTTGTCCTTTTATCCATTCTATTAATCTGAGTATTATCTTTAAGTGTAGTCTGTGTGTAATCTTTAAGTGTAGAGCTTAATAGTTTTACATTTTGTGTAATTAATGATAAGGTCAGACTTAAATATAACATTTTGGTTTGTGTTTCTTTTATATCTTGTTGTTCTCCACTTGTTGTTCTCCCCTCCATTATTACCTTTTTTATTGTTAAGTAGATTTTTTTTCAGTGAAACACTTAATTCTCTTGTCCTTTCTTTTACTACACATTTTTTAATGGTTCCTTTGAAGATTACTGCTAACAACTTAATTTATTATAATTTTGTTTGGATTACTATGAAAATAATTTCAATGTTATACAAAAAATTGGTCTTTTTATAGATCTGCTCTCCATTCCCCACTTTTTGTCACAAAATATATCTTTATGCATTATTCCCATCAACTCAGACTTATAGTTATACAGTATGCATTTGCATTTTAAGTCAAATAGAGGAAAACAGGGTTACAAACAAAAAAATATTAATACTGTTTTATATTTACCTATGTGGTTATCTTTATTAGTATTCCTTATTTCTTCATGTGGTTCCAAATAACTGCCTAGTGTTCTTTCTTCTCAAAATAAAGGACTGCCTTTAGTGTTCCTTGTAGGACCAGTGTGCTACCAATGAACTCTATTATTTATCTGGGATTTCTAAATTTCTTTTTCATTTTTTGTAGGATCACTTTGTTGGATACAAAATTCTTGGTTGACTTTTTTTTTCCCTTTCATGCTTTTAATAAGTTAATCACTGCCTTCTGGACTCCTGGTTTCTGTCTTTTTAATTAATATTCTGTCAGCACTAAGACATTTAGACTTTCTGTCTTTGTTTCTCTCAGTTGTGTTTCCTTTGTTCTGGTTTGTTTCTAATATTCATTTAATCAGTCTAGACCTTGAAGTAAAATTTAGAATTTCTCAATTTGCACATGCTCATATCAAAAGTGTGTACCCAAAGCAAACTGAGCCCTACAGAGTTCTCAAAATCTTTGACTTATCACCATCAGATATTTTCACTGCCTACTGGCAACTGCTTATTTTTTTTTAAGATTTTATTCATTTGAGAGAGAGAGGAAGAGAGCATGAGTAGAAGAGAGGTAGAGGAAGAGAGAGAAGCAGACTCTCCACTGAGCAGGTAGCTTGAAGTGGGGCTCAATCCTAGGACCCTGAGATTATGATCTGAACGGAAGGCAGATGCTTAACCTATTGAGCCACCCAGGCCCCCAATGGCAACTGCCTATTCTAAGGTGCACCAGCCATTAAGATCTGGCTGGGCCTTCTCTCTTCTCACATTCCTATTTCCTACCTATCATTTCTCTGCTGAATCTCCACTAATGTCTTCTGATTCTTAGACAATATGATGGAATATTCAGTTCTCTTTAGATCTAATGCTCTAATTCACCTTCAGGCTCATCAAAATGTTTATAAAAACAAAAAAGGCTTCCTTTTTTAAAAAATTTAAATTCCTTTAGAAGCAATTATCAATTCACATTATTCTCCTTTTCTGTTAAATGATCACATTCACATTTCTGTACATGGGGTACCATTGCTCTTCCTCCTTACAAATGTTTTCCTATAGAACATTTTTATATCATGGAATAATTAGTTTAGTAGAGTCACTTATGCTTTTCCTCTAACTATAAGTTATTCTAAACTATAAGGTTTTTTTTTTTTTTTTTTAGTGAGTAAAAGGTATTCAATATATAATAGTGGATGAATAAATACTTTTTAAGAATAATAATGTAGATTATGTTAGTTCACTAAATAAATACAAAAAGCACATACTGCAATTTATTGGTAGAGCTGAATGGTAGAGGAAACCTTTAGCTGTAGTATAAACAATATTTACAAAAGTAGTAAGGCAATGATAGGATGCTTGTTAAGGACCTAGTTAGCTTGAACATTATGTTCTATTCCACTGAACACTGTGGAAGCAAATATCTCCTTTTGATCCATCCTGGTCCCTCTTTATTCACCTGGAAGGGCTGGGTGTGACCTTGCCTTTCTTATGTTAATGAAGAGAGTGTTTCATTTCTTTAGCTATTAATCTCCCTACAATATTCACAAAAATTCCAGCATTGTAGGCCACAAGCAGACTGAATTTTCTTTCTTTTACTCAGGTTTGATGAGTTCTTCATACACAGAAACACAAGGTGAAACTTTGAAGGAAGAAAAAGAGTGATTCCTAGTACAGCTGATTTGTATTCAAAAGTGAACCATTCAAAATCCATTATACTGACTTTTAATCACAAGGCAGATAGGATGGAAACTCTTTTTGCTACAGGGAACATTTCTTTTTTAAATGAACTATCCTACCATAGTAATAAGGTCTCATTTAGGGACAGCACTTCAGACTCTAAGTTTTGTTACATAAAGAATTATATATGCTTTGTAACAGAAAGGATTAACTTATTTTATAAACTGGGTAGGAAAGGCAGGTTTTATAATCCTTTTTTTTTTTTAATGAAAATACTAAAATATAGCACAGGTAGATTTGCCTTGGTCACACTCAGAGGTAAATTCCTCAGATATAGTGGGATTAGAGCAGATTTTCTCAGTATCAACAGTGACTTAAGGGGCTAGAGTAGGGGTCTGGTGCAGGAAAGCCAAGTTTAGGTAGCTCTCAACATATACTTTTTTTTTTTTAAGAAACCATGAATAATAATCTTTGAATAAAGGAATGAATGCCACTTTTGCAGCTCTTAAAGATTATGAAGATAATTTTGGTGATGCTGATGATAATGATTGTGATGATAGTGTTAACATTTATCAAAAACTAACAATAGGCCAGGAACTGCGGTAGGTGCTTAGCTTGAGTTAATTTATTAAATCCTCACAGAATCATTAAAATGTTAATTTCTTGGTCTGGGTCCCATCAGGAGACAGAAACCACACCATAATTTGAAGAGAGGAAGTTTAATATAAGGAATTATAAAGCAATTATAGGAGGATAGAGACATAAAAAGAATGTGAATGGATAACCAAAAACTGAAGGGAATGATTAAAAAAGAAAAACCCTAGAAGGGGTGTTTCCTTTAAGACTGGGGTGCAGAACTCACTTGATAAGTATAGTACTGAGTAGTGCAGACATTTGCTAAACTACTCAGGCCAGAGCTGGACCACAGTCACAGGAAGAAAGTTACCATCAGATGAGTGTAGGTGGTGGTAAGGTAGGCAGAGGAAGTATTACTCACTGTTGAACAGCATTGCCACGTGACCTGTGGTGACCGGTATTCTTCCTGTGAGGCCCTTGAGAAGTATTCCCTTTAACACAGGTGAACTAAGGCAGGTGGGAGGTGTGCAGAGGGAGTTGAGATCTACCACAGGGACAAACACAGGACATGGTGTTTCCATGGCCTGGGAGCTGAAAGGAGCAACTGCCAAGACAGGTCAGGGCTATATGGTCACTGAGAGATTGCATATTGGGGCATAGTTAGGGCAGAATGTAGTAGGATGTCCCCACAGACTTGCAGGGCTGACCAGAAGTGCAGCAGGCACAAGGAAGAGTGAAATCTCAGTGCACCAGCACCAGGAAGACCTCCCTTTCTCCAAAGTGCCCTCCAGCTCTCTCTACAGACAAAGCTTCACACTGTGCTTAACCATAAAGGAAAAACTCATTCTAACAGAGCAGGTACTGAAGGGTGAATTTCAAGCTGAAGGCACTAAATTAAACTGGCACAGTAGGAATGCTAGTAATCCCTTCTTATTTAAAAAAAAAATTATTTATTACCTTTTGTGTTTTTTCTTCCAGCTTTATTGAGGAATGATTGAAAAATAAGAATTGTATGTATTTAGTTTGCACACCATGATTTTTTTGCTACAGACTTCTAGTGGTTCACCAAAATACGCTCTCACTCTATTTCTTTGTTGAAATTCTCTTCGCTTGTGCATTATTCTCCTGGACTCAGTATTTTTCTGACCATTAATTTGAAGTATTTATTGGATAAAGCACTGATGTCCATTTTATTAAGGTTGGCTTCTGGAGATTGATCTTGTCTTTTTGTTTGGGACCTGCTCTGTTTCTTCATTTGTCTTGACATTCTGGGTCGATGTCTATGCATTAAATAAAATGGCCACTTTTCCCAGTCTTGCAGACTGGTCTCATGCAGAAGATAAACCCCATCAGCTAGCCCAGCCTGAGTTCCTGCTTCTTCTCAAGGCTTTGGGATCATCCAAACCTCTGTATTTATTCTTAATGTCTCCCAGTAGTTTAGGTTGAAGATGCATTCATGTCTTAAAGGTGAAGTTCACAGTCAGCATCTAGATTGAGGCTGAATAGAAGCTGTAGCCTCAGGCAGCAGCCAGTACGGTATGCACGCAAACCCTTTCCATGAAGAAAGTGGAAAATGGGCATTTTTGCTGACTCCTTCTGTGCTGAGCCTAATCTTTGGTATAGGAACAAGGGGTTCTACTTTCCTGGTTTAAAGCTGTTTTTTTGGTTGCTATAGTCCTGTGGGACTCATGAATGCAAGCTCCAATAGCCATCAGAGCCAGGCGATCTGGAGCCTTGCCCCACAGGAAGAATGATAGAAGTTGGAGCTTGAGATTTGTGGACAATCTTCTTCCAGAAAGAAACCCATAACTTTGTGTCTTTTGATGGAATGAACCAGGGGGAGAAAGTGGGTGAAGTTCCTAGTGACTATTTTAAGGCTCTGAGAAGGATCCTGGTCAATACCTAAATGTATACTAATTAGAAACCAGACCGTCAGGTAAAAATTGTAATGTATGCAGTTAAACCACTTCCAGTAGATCGTCATTTTCACCTGAGTCCTTTGTGCGGAGCCCCAGGGAGATACCTACAGTGAGCTGGTGTACCAGCTAGCAACTGCTACTTTATTTACTATGGTCCTCAGGACTTCTGAATGGAAGCTCCACAGGCTTTCAGAGCTAAGTTATTTGGGGGCTTCTCCTTGGGATGACAGCCTTGTAGTTGGAGCACTAGATAGATGTCACCCAAATCCTTCACTTCTCAGGAAGAAATGGGGAATTAGGGGTTCCCTTCTGATTGCATAGGGGGATTTATGGTAACAGTGAATATCAGCCTTTCTTACACATTTTGGTTGGATACCATTTGGCTGTCCGACATGTCAGAGTGACTCAACTAGTATCTGGATTTCTCTGAGGCAACTTCAAGTGTAGCCAGATCTTTGGTGAGCCACGGGAAGAGATAAAGTCAAGAGCCATGTATATTACCTCTTAGCCCAGAGTCATTGCTTTAACCTTAGATCTCATACCAGCAGGGATTATTTACTGACTATACCAGGAGCCTGATGTGAAGCTATCTTCTTGATATGTCCATCTACTATCAGAGAACATAGAAAATGATGACTCTGTAAATTTAATGTTATTTTGAAAGATACATTTAAGCAGAAGTGAAACTGGTTACATGTTTAAGCTGTCAGACACATCAAGCACATCCAGGAAGGAACAGGGAGGATTTTATGCCAGTGTTATTAAGCCTGAATTGCCAAGATACTTATGGAAAATAGACTGGGTTACTAAAAAATAATAATAAAAGATGCCTTGAGTTTTACCTTTCATATGTTTCTCCAAGAAGTTTTGATATTATTTTGAAATCCTACACCAATGCCTTAAACTTATGAGTAAGGAAAATAACAATTCAGGGTGATGCCCGAATCCTCACTGCTAATGTGAGACGAATTTTTGAGCGGGTAAAGGTTGCCCCTAAGGTGACCCGCCTACTTTGTGGGAAGCCTGGGTACTGGGATCTGCCCATCCCCCATTTAAATATTGAAAAAGCAGATCCATCAGAGGGACTTGGCCAGCAAGTTTCATAAAGCTTTGTTGGTTCTAAAATAAATAAATAAATAATAAAATAAAATCCTACACCAAATGCAAAAATTATATTTTTGAGATTCAAAATCTTCCTCACCCTACTGGAGAAAGGCTTAGAAATGTGGCACATGTCTCTTTTTGGTTTATTTTGGCTTAGTATACTAGGGCTCAACAGGGCTCATTTCATTGCAAGAAAAATAATAAACCGATTTAAGGTATTTTGAGAAACAGAGGAAGAGGATCAAGCATTCAGAGCAGTCTCATGAAAATCCAGAGAGAGTTGAACGATCAGGTCTTGCAAATGTGTGGAACTGAGGCTCTAGAGGCTGATTCATTTTCACTTCTCTCTCAGTCTCATGGCCACTGTGGCTAGGGTCTTCCCATCTTTATTTCTCATTGCACATCTTTTCTGGTCTCTTCTCCACCTACCAATCAAGATTCTGGAGCATGTCTATCTTGCTTGTATTCACTGCAGTGCCCACTGCTCTTCCTCAACTTCTCTCTGCATCTCTTACTTCAAGTTCCTGAGTAAGAATCTATTTTGCCCAAGCTCATTTTACAAATCTAGCATATAAAGTCACTGATTCAATAGGCTATAGCCTGAGGGGTAGAGTTAGATGATATGTTGTCCACTCAATATGGGCTCTTGACAGAATCGGTTTTCTGAGATAAGGTTGGAAGGAGTTGGTTCATGGTAACCTAGTTAGAGAACAAACTGTGGTGCAAATAGACTGCTCCAGAGAGTGAGAAGATTTTTGTTTTGCTTTGTGTGTGTGTGTGTTTTAAGAGGAACATTTTGGACCAGTCCTGACAATACTAACACCTGGTTATATGACATTATGTCCCTCCATTGTAAATGAGACTAGAGAGACTACTAGAAGGCTATAATATCACTTCCAGCTCTAATTGACTTGACCGTAGGAACGAGTTAGGTTCCTATAAGTACAGGACCAAATACGGCGCTTGTGTCATCATTTTATCTTGACACCAGATAGTGAGATCAACAGGCTTGGCAATAAATTTAACAGACTGGCATACTTGTTATAGTCGCCTTGCATTGCTGGGTCATTTACATGAAGGAGATCTATTTAGACTTAGAAATGTTGTTTATTATTTGTAATCTGTTCCTTGTTTAGGAGGGAAATATTTTTTATGAACAAATTTATCTTACATTAAGCAACACTTAATCCTATTGCACTGATGATGATAGAAGAAAAAAGGAATAGGCAAAAACACAATTCACCTCTTCTAGTTCATGAAAAAAAATCTATATAATATAAAAATAACACGTTATAAGATATTCTAATAATGTAAAGTATGTCAACAAAGGAATAAGAAAAACCTTCATCTCACCAGCACTTATATTATCATAGAAAATGATGATAAAAATAAAATTATTTAAGTAATAATGTATAATATGATTTTAATATGAAAGATCTAGAAAAAGAGACTTCTTCTCAACAAAAAGTAATTTATAAAAGTTCTCTTTAATAAATATTTGGTCAAAGAGGAAATAAAAATTATAAATTATATAATAGCCAGAAAGCAATTAGGTAACTAATTAGAATGTTGCACATTGAAATATATAAAAAGTCAGATAAAACAGTGCTCAGGGATGCCTGGGTGGCTCAGTCAGTTAAGTGTCTGCCTTTGACTCAGGTCATGATCCCAGGGTCTTGGGATTGATCAGGATTTCTGCCCAGTAGGGAGGCTGCCTGCCACTCCTCCTGCTTGTGCTCTCTCTTTCTCTGACAAATAAATAAATAAAATCTTGAAAAAAAAGGGGGGGGGCTGAGAGGAAAAATCATTTCTTAAACACTTATGTTTACAAAAGGAAGAATGAAAATAAAAGAATTTAGCATCCTATTTCAGATGTTAGAGAAGAATTAAAACAATTTTAAAGAAGAAACAAAAAATGAATTAAAGTAAAAAAACATAAATATTCCAAAGAACTATTTCTCAAAGAAACAATGAACTAAATAAAAGATTAATTTAAAAAGAGAAAAACTCAGGTAAAACACACAGACACAACCTAATAAATGATAAGGATGCAATAAGTACAGAGAAGAAATTTTTAAAAATTTTTATAGTTTGCTATAACTATCAAAATCTAGTTTGATAAAGGAAATATGTCATAAATAATTTTCAAAGAAAATATAATTACTAAATCTGACCACAGGTCGACAGATTCTAAAATATGATTTAGTCCCAACATGTAAAGAACTTGGAAGTCGTTATTCTTGTACTCCCAAGAAGAAAAATAATTGAACAACTAAAACCCAACACCGTTTCTTAGATTCTCTAGAGATTTGCAATCACATGGCAAGCACCCATCCAAAACTTGGGGGAAAAGTAGGTAAAAAGAGTCAAAATTAAGCTCTGTTAACTTGACCTAGAAGCCACTGGATCTGAAGTGGGTAGAGACATTCGTATGGCCACTTGAATGAATTTTTTTTTTTAATAAACATTTGGAATTTTATTTAAAAAAAAAAAAAAGAAAAGAAAACATCACAACCATGAACATTATTGCAGTTAGAGGCCCTCTGGTTCTCCATAATAATACTGGGCATGCTCACAAGGGGTTCCCATTATTTAGTCTTAGTCAACCATTTTTAAAAGAAGGAAAAAAAAAAGGCACACTACCATTTAACTTGTTTTAATGTTTCTTTATAAATGGTGAAAAATACTAAAGTACAGACAAGGAATAATCATAATTTTGTGGCCAACATTATAAATATGGAATTATAAATTTAAAGCATTTTCTGGTTTAAAAAATAAATCTGGTAGTCAATGCAGCTCTGCGGGGTCTCTGCGTCTAGTAGGCCGGTCTCTGCGTTCCTGACGGTGCTCGCCTTTATCCATTTTTCCAGGTCCTCCACGCCTGCCTCTTCATCCTCTCATCTGTTCCATCAAAGGTCCAGGGGGTCCGCCGGGACCACCCCGTCTTCCTCCACCAAAGCCGCCTCGGTCCATGCCCCGGCCACCACGGAAGCCCCCTCTGTCTCCACCACGGCCACCTCTGAACATCCCACCGGGACCACCGCGGTCCATGAGGCCGCCTCTTCCGCCCTGCATTCCACCAGGGTCACCTCTGTCACGGTCACCGCCAGGAGGTGGAAAGGGTGGTGAAAGGAAGCCTTCAGGCTTCGGGGCCTAACACTAGTTGCATTCTGTTCTCTAGGCAAAGTTCTGGTTTCCACAACCCGGATTGGAGCACTGCCAGTCTCCAGCCCCGTGCTGGACATTTCCTCCTCCGGATGAGTTCCCTCGGGAACCCCGGGGCTTTCTTGGGGGAAAGCCACCTCTGTCTCCTCCACGGCCTCCCAAGGGACCCATGGGGCCTCCAGGACCTCCTGGGCCTCCTGGACCTACACGTAGGGGCGGCGGCATCCCTCTGCCCTCACGAGGCGGCATGCCACCCCTCCTCATTGGAGGCTTCTTCCAAGCAAGAGATACCTTAAGTTTGCTCCCTTGAAAATCTTTCCCATCAAACCACTCCACAGGAGCCTTGGCAGTTGGCGGGTCTTCATAGGACACTGTAGCGTCACCTTTGGGCTTTCCTGTTTCCTTGTCCAAGTAGATATGAATCATGGGTTGTCCGGTTCTCTTATTCATCTTAACAACTCCACACTGCTTAAAAAAGTTAGCCAGATCATCTAAAGTCACATTGCCATTTAAGCCTTGCACATAAATTGCACTGTTGTCCGACTCTTCATCTGGATCTACAGGTGGGCCTAGATCAAGATCTGGTTCTTCATCCATGGGTCCACCAGGGTCCACCATGCTTATTGAAGCCACCTCGCTCTCCAGCGCCCATTCCACTGTGTCCTCCTCCCCGCCCAACTCTGCTCATGCCTCCACGATCAAATCCCCCTCTTCCCCTGCCCCAGTTATCAGGGCCACTCATGCTCCAGTTTTCTCCTGGTCTGGAAAATCCTCCAGACTCCTGCCCATAAACACCCATGCTACTGGGGTGGTCCTGTGGGAATGAACTCTGCTGCCCGTAGCTGCTGCTCTGTTGGCTATATTGACTTGGAGCCTAGCTGTAGGATCCAGTTTGGGGGGGATAACTAGTGGGTGGCTGCTGCCCATAGCTGCTTTGTTGACCATAGCTACTCTGCTGTCCATAGCTGCTCAGCTTGCCATAGGTGTTCTGCTGCGAGTAACTGCTCTGATCATAACTAGTCAGCTGTGTAGAGGAGTAGCTGGTAGGAGGATAAGATGGTGGTGCCATGACTGGCTGCATGGGGTAGCTCCCAGGTACCTGGGGATAACTGTAGTTACTTTGTCCATATCCTAGGCTGGGCTGGTTGTAACCCCCTGTGCTAGATTGAGGTTGACTAGTCTCAGCGGGTTTGTTACCATACTGCAGTCTTGCAGGTGCGGTGGCTGCCGGCTGCTGCCCATAGGCTGGGTAAGCAGGTTGAATGCCATAAGCAGACTGAGCTGCATAGGAGGCCTGGGTGGTAGTGACTGTAGCAGTGGTGGTATCGTAAGCACCAGTGCCATAACCCTGGACAGGCTGGCTGTATGCCTGGGGGGCAGTTGGAGTAGTATAACCAGCAGGAGGCGGTCCATAAGAAGTTGCATAGGTGGTCTGCCCATACATAGCAGTGGTCTGAGCTTGGGTATAGCTGACATGAGTGGGCTGTCCATAGGTTCCATAACTTTGCTGCCCATATGCCTGGGTGGTCTGTGCATATCCTTGAGTGGGTTAGGCGGTATATGCACTGTAGCCCTGCTGGGCTGCAGCTTGGCTGTATGTACTGTAATTTGTGGACGCCATTTTCTCTCTTTCCTTCTCGTTCCCACTTTAATGAATTTTGAATGTTGAATGTGGACTGGCATGAGAACTAAAAACTACTGGGGCTCAATGTTGGGAGATCCCCAAACTTACATGGATTTTTGCCCTACCAAATTTTCATGGTAAATATTGTAGGAAGAAAAAAATCCTATTTTGTCAAGAGAAGGAAAAAAATTAAGGAAAAAGGATAAGAATTACCTTGAAAGTCTCATCTAAAATCCTTTCAACTAGAAGGGGAGCTGAATGAGATACATTTAATATGTCTACAGGGAATAAAAACAAAACAATTCTGTACCCATTGAAATTATCTCTCAAAAATAAAGGAGAAACAAAGACTGTCAGACAAAACTGAAGGAATTTATCACCAGTGGATGGGCCTTGCAAGAACTATAAAATAAGTCCTCCATAGAGAAGGAAAGTGACATAGTTAAGAAACTTGGATGTAAATAAAGAAAGAGAATTAGAGAAGGGGGAAAAAATGAAGGTAAAATTAAATATTTTTATTTTTTTCTTATTTCTAGTTGACTTCCTGTTCAAGTAGTAACAGCCACTACTACTACTATTGGATGACCTCGTATGCAGATACGTGAAATAAGTGATGTTATAAGGGATCAAAGGTAGGGATTAGGAATACTTTGCTATAAGGCTTCCACATGATCCATGAATCAGGACACAATTATTTGAAAATAGATATAGATTAGTTCTAGGTAGATATTGAAAACTTTGGAGAAACCATCATAAATTTTTAAAACTCTTCTGAGAGGAAAGAAAATCAAATCATATAAAATGCTCAATTAAAACAAGAGAAGACAGAAAAAAGAGGAAATTTTTTTAAAGAACAATAATAAGTTCAATAAATGAAAACAGCCACAGACATGGAAGACATTAATCTAATCACATTTATAATCACTTTAAATATGAATGGTATAAATACACTAATTAAAAGCCTAAGACTGACAAAGTGAATAAAAATTTCAAACCCCAACCACAGGCTGTCTACAAGAAATCCATTTTAAATATAAAGTCACAGATTAAAAGTAAACAGATACAGAAAGATATACCATGCTAACATTAATCCAAAGAAAGCTGGAGTAGCTCTACTAATATCAGACAAAGCACAATCCAGAACAAGGGAGATCATCACTAAAAAGAGGAAGCATTACATAATGATAAAGGGGTGCATTCTCCAAAAAAGACATAAAATCCTTAACATGTATGCATGTAATGACAAAGTGTCAAAATAAGTGAGACAAAAGGTGATAAATCTACAAGGAGAAACAGACCAATCCACTATTATTGTGGGGGATTCCAACACACCTCTTATCAGTGATTGACAGATCCAGGAGGCAGAAAATCAGTAATGATACAACTGAACTGAATGGCACTATCAATCAACTGGATGTAAGTGACATTTCTTTTTTTTTTTTTTTAAAGATTTTATTTATTTATTTGACAGAGAGAGATCACAAGTAGATGGAGAGAGAGGCAGGCAGAGAGAGAGAGAGGGAAGCAGGCTCCCTGCTGAGCAGAGAGCCCGATATGGGACTCGATCCCAGGACCCTGAGATCGTGACCTGAGCCGAAGGCAGCGGCTTAACCCACTGAGCCACCCAGGCGCCCCATGTAATTGACATTTCTTGAATATATCATTCAATAACAGCAGAATACACACTCTTTGCAATTTATATGGACTATTCACCAAGATAACCACATTCAGAGTTATGAAACACAGCTCAAAAAATTAAAAAAATTAGAAATCATACCAAGTTTTCTTGCAGACCATAATGAATTGAACTAGAAATAACTTAAAGCTAAAATACCTGAAAATATTTCGAGATTAAACAACACACTTTCCCCTTAGGAAATTAGAGAGTGAAAAGCAATCTACGATTATAGCATGCAGAATAAAGGGAAAGATACAAATTAGAACAGAAACCAATGACATTCAGAACAAATCAATAGAGGAAATCAATGCAACCTAAATCCAGTTCTGTGGAAATGACAACAGAATTGACAAACTTCTGGGATGCTTGGGTGGCTCAGTCAGTTAAGCATCTAGCTAGTGGTTTTGGTTCAGGTCATGAGATCAACTCCTGAGTCAGGCTCTGCATTCAGTGAGGAGCCTTCTTGAGATTCTCTCCCTCTGCAACTCCCCTCATGGACACACGTGTGTGTGCTCTCTTTCTTTCTCTCAAATAAATCAATACATCTTAAAAAAAAAAGAATTGATAAACTTCTGGTGAGAATAACTAAGAAAAAGAGAGAAAACACAAAGTATTAATATGATAAATTGGGATCATCACTACTGATATTATGCCCATTAAAAGGATCATAAAAGAATGTTACAAATAACTTCATGCTCACAAATTTGAAAATTAAGAGGACTGATTTCCATAAAGATACAATTTGTCAGAAGTTTGTATGCCAAGCATATAAACTCTTTCTCACAAGAGAAATAACAGAATTGGCCTATATCTAATAAAGAAATTGAGTCAATAATTAAACTCCTCCCCCAAAAGAACAAAGTTTTCATAGGTGAATTCTATCAAATATTTAAGTAAGAAATGATACTAGTTGTCTAGAATTTCTCCCAGAAAATAGAAGAAAGGGAACATTTTCTAATTCATTCTATGAGGCAGGCATTACCCTAATAATCAAACCAGATAAAGATATTCCAAGAAAGGAACACCACAAACCAATATTCCTCTAAATACTTCAAAACTCTTGGGGCGCCTGGGTGGCTCAGTGGGTTAAAGCCTCTGCTTTCGGCTCAGGTCATGATCCCAGGGTCCTGGGATTGAGCCCTGTATCGGGCTCTCTGCTCAGCGGGGAGCCTGCTTCCTCCTCTCTCTGAATGCCTCTCTGCCTACTTGTGATCTCTGTCTGTCAAATAAGTAAATAAAATCTTTAAAAAAAAAAAAAACTCTTCAACAAAATTTTAGCGTATCAAATCCAACAATGTATAAAAATAATTACACTAGGGGTACCTGGGTCGCTCCATGGGTTAAACCCCTGCCTTCAACTCAGGTCATGGTCCCAGGGTCCTGGGATCGAGCCCTGCATCGGGCTCTCTGCTCAGGAGGGAGCCTGTTTGCCCCTTATCAATCTGCCTGCCTCTCTGCCTACTTGTGATCTCTCTCTCTCTCTGTCAAATACATTTAAAAAAAATCTTAAAATAAAAAATAATAATTACACTCATAATCAATAGCCGTTAATTCACAGTATGGTTGGATCAAGATACAAAAAGTAATATAATTCATCACACCACAGGCTAAAGAAAAAATCATATTATATTGAAAAGAGAGAATTTGATTAAACATAATGCCTATTTATTATACAAACTCTCAGCAAATCAAGAATGGAGAATAACTTTCTCAACTTAATAAAAAAAGTTTATAAAACCCTATAGCTAAACAAACAAATTCTATAGCTTAGCATCATACTTAATGTTTAGAAATTAAATATTTTTCCTGTAAAATCTGGAACAAAGCAGGATATTAATTCTCACCACTTCTCTTCAAGACTGTACTAGAACTCCTAACTAATATAGTAAGATGAAAAAAATGAAATAAATGGCACAGAGACTAGGAAGGAAGAAATAAGACTGTATCCATAAGTGACATGATTATTTATATAAAAACATGCAAAATTGACAAAATAAACCTTCCTGAAACTAAGAAGTGATTTTAGGAAGTTTTCAGGATTAACATATAAAGTTAATTACAGCATAATATTAATGGACAATTGGAATTTGAAAGTAAATTATCTACATTGGCAGCAAAATGCTGAAATGCTTAAGCATAAATCCAACAAAATATATATAAGATTGACATAAGGAAAACCACAAACTATCTGATAAAACTACCTTAAAAAATGGAAAGATGTTTATAGGAATTATAACTAATTTCCTGCCTCTACTTAACTTAAAAAAAAAAAAAGCTTTAGAGAAGGACATGGGGCTTAGGACAAGAAATGTTCCTTCAGCCATTTTCTCATCTTTTTCTCATCCATTAGACTAGATCCACCTGGAGGGCAGACAACATAGTCTACCCATCCTTGAGTGTCCTGCTGCTAACAAAGTGCCTGGAACAGACTAACTAAATGTTTATACAGAGAAAAATGAGTATGTATTCAGAGAGATTAGTTGACTTGTGAAGAATGGTGTGGCCAAAATAGGTAGATTCAAAAGCAAGATTAGATGAAATTCCAGTGTAAACATGGAAAACAGAATTATTTGTGCAAGGAATAGATTGGCCATATTCAGTAGTATATTATGTGCTAAACTTCAAAAGTGGGACCAGTTTAAAGTCATGGGATGTTTAGTGATCTCCATGGAATTTGAATTTTAGATTCTCATTCTGCCACCCATCACAGGATGTTCTTGGAACACAGACATCACTTTGAGTTGTAGGTGACTCTGTGAATGGAAACATATAATTAATTTGAAGACGTATAAATAGTCAAAATTATGAAGGATTTTGGTAGAGAAGAAAAGATTAAGTAAGGGAAGGCTGAGAGCAGGAATCTACTCTGTGGTAAAGGAGCTACCCCATAACAGTGTGACCCTGGGAACTGATGGATTTGGCTGGTGACCAGTCAGCCGGTTGGCGGGGGTGGTGGCCAGGACTGGCTCTCTCCCTCTAGTGGAAATTTATGATATTCCTAAATCCCAGTTCCTCGAGGAGCTGGGCAGCTGTCCTTCCAGTCAGACCTAGAAACAGCTGATACTCCAATCCAGGCGGTCGGGCCCCCAGAGGTCTATTTCCTAACTGCCAAGTTTGCTTTCTCAGGGCCGCAGAATAAGACAGACCTTCAATGGGAACATGGGTCTTTGTGCCAGAAAGAAACCCAGACTGTGCCAGGCAGATGTCCTGGTTTGCTGTGCATCTCTGTGGGGTAATGATAGTATGAGAGCAGTGAGGATGGCATGCTTGCATCTCTGCTTCCATGACCTTGGCCTCGTGAGTTTTCCCTTTTGTAAATAAAGCTTTTCTTAATCCATGTTGTGTGATGGTGTGATGTTGAGAAATTTTTTCTGCCCTCTTGCAGGACAGATGGTAACCCTGGAGAGACCCACCTGGTACAACATATGTCCAGCCTTCCCTGAGAGCTATCATTATCAGATACTGAATGACATTGTCTCTGTTCATTTCATCCTTCATCCTACTTCAGGTCAGTGTTCTTGCTAAAGTCTAGCAATCTGTGAGCACCTTCCAGTGGACTAGCACAAATTCTAAGTACAGCTCTGCATGCTGAAAAAGGAGCAGAGGCTTGCCAGCACTGAATGGATGCATGGCCTCCAATAAGGTGGAAAACACATATCCTTTCTCTTCTATTTGATATTTGAAAATGTCAAAATTTCAAGGAAGGGAATTTCTGATTGGTTAATGAGCTGTTTACGAAGTCTGTGAGTTGATCGCTTCTTGGCCTCCAGCTAGAGAAGTCTGTGAGTTAAATTGAAACAAATATTCATTTACTCAGTTTAATCAGTATTATGAAACAGAGTCTTTTTTTTTTTTATCTTTCTGTACCTTTCTGCTCTTCTGTCCTTTATGTTCTCATTGGATAATGTAAACATTAACTACATATTAAAGAATTGCTGCATTTGAGACTTAAATGTTTGAGAGAAAATTTATTTCATCATGTTGTCCAAGAGACAATACTTTCTCCCAATGTGGCCATCAGTAACTTTCCTTAATGAAAAAATGCAATGAAACAGTGACTCCTTTAGAAAATCTTCAGATAGTGGATTTGAAACTTTTGTCTTTCAAATTTTAATGGAAATAATACACTGTTCTCTTTGATCACTCACGGATTACTTAGCCCTTTTTTGTTAGTCTTTGAAAATCCTTCAGTGTAATTTCCATTATGTTCTTAATACCTTTAGACATTAAAAAGATTAAAGGAAAGAGAAACGAATTTTTTTTCTCTTTTCTCTGTGTCAGGCATATTAGATTGTTTGGGAATAGCTTAAGAAAAAATAATTGAGAGGGGCTACATTTACCAGAGTTAAATAAGTTGGCCATGATGTAATTTTCAACAATGCAACTACTCAAACATTTGTCATATTTAACTATTTGTTATAGTTGTAAGTTGGTTTATTAAAAAAAAAAAAAACACAAAGATTTATGACCTGGTAATAAGATTAACTCTCCAATATGTTTTTACTCCCTGTTGAGAGATGGAGAAAAACATTGGACAATGTTATCAGAGTTCTAGGAAGATTTTCATTCATACTTGTTTTCTAAATTCAAAATATCAGCTCTGCAAATTAAACATATACCAAGTCAAACCGATTTTCTATATTTAGAAGAAATAGAAATTTAGTTGACTTTAATAAATTTCGAGGTAAAGAGACAGGGAAGAGATTTTGCTGATTTCCTGGTTTTCTCTTTGTTTTTCCTCTTCTACTCCTAATTTTTCATATACATTTTTTCTTCTGCTTTTTCTTTGTCTTTCATGTTATCTTACTTAATACACCATTTTATTAAAAATTGACCACAAAGAGTCTCTTATTTTTTTATTATTTCAAAACCAAATTTTCTTCTGAAGTATTTTACACTGAAAGTGAAACAGCATCTATGTTAATCTTATCTAAGGCAACTAATCACTCAATTTCATTGCCCAAATAAAGTTAAATACCAACACAAACTACTTTTCAAAAATATGTGGATAAAGGTCAATTTTGTTTTATATTAACCTTTTCATTACCTTTATTATAATTTTATATATGTACAAATGTACAAATCATTAAGTGTGCACCCGATGAACATTTACAAGGTGAGCATACCTTGTAATGATAAATGAAGAGACAAACCAGCCAGGGGACACCATTTTCTCTTCCAGGATACACCCTGACCTCTTCCCAAAGGTAAATCCAATCTCTTCTCTGTTTGTATTGAATTGACTTTGCTGCCTTTTGTAGTTTATAAAAATGGGGTCATAGAGCATATATTCTTTTATGTCTTGATTCTTTCATTTAATATCTTGCTTGCATAAGATTCATTAGTGTTAATGTTTATAACAGAAGGTTACTCACTTTTATTGTTGTATAGTATTCCACTTTACAATCTATGACAGTTTACTTACTCATTCTACTATTAATGCAGATTTTTGATCTATATATAGATATGGAGATTTTATACACACACACACACACACACACACACACACACACATATATTTCTACAGCATAAATATCTACTAGTAGAATTGTTGGTTCATAGGGAATGCATAGGCTCATTTACATGATATTACCAATTGCTTTACAATTGATTTCACTAATTTCCACAATAAATGAGCAGGATATGAGAGTGTAAGTGTTTCATGTTCTCACCAACACTTCATTCTTTTTAATTTTAGTCTTTTTTTTTTTTTTTTGGTGTGTTGTGGTGTTGCACTATTTTTTAAATTTACATTTTCTTAATAACTGCTGAGATTGAGTACTTTTCCATATGCTTGTTGGTCGTTTGGATATCCCACCCATTCTAAGTTCTTCTTTAAGTCTTTGTCCGTTTAAAACTTTTTTCCTTATCCTCATCCTTTTTTAAAACCAAACTGTAATTTTTTGAAAGTGAATCTTTTGTTCAATATAAACTGCAAATATCTTCTTTTATTTTGTGGATTGTATTTTAATCTTTTTAATGATATATTTGTATGAATGAGACTTCTGTTGTTGTTGTTGCTGTTTTGTTTTTCACTTTTGCTATTTTGAGAGAGAGAGAGAGCAGGAGTAGGAGGGACCAGGCAGAAGGAGAGGGAGAGAGAATCTCAGGCAGACTTCATGCCCAATGCGGAGCCTGACACATAGCCCAATCCCACAGCCCTGAGATCACAACCTGAGCTGAAACCAAGAGTTAGAACCTCAACTGAATGCATCACCCAAGCACCCCTGGATAAACAAGAGCACTTAAGTATATCCAGCTCATTAGTAATTTTTTATGTTAGTGCTTTGTGTGTCCTATTTTAGAAATCTCTTCCTAACCTAGATTGTAAAGAAAATCTCTTATTTTATATCAACATTGTTTGCCTTCTACCTTTAAATATAAATTAACAAAGAAATAATTTTTTAGGTATGATGTTAATAGAGGTCAAGATTTAATTTTTAAGTAAATTAATACACTTTATTTTTTTTATTTTTTTAAAGATTTTATTTATTTATTTGACAGAGATCACAGTAGACAGAGAGGCAGGCAGAGAGAGAGAGAGGGAATCAGGCTCCCTGCTGAGCAGAGAGCCCGATGCGGGACTCGATCCCAGGACCCTGAGATCATGACCTGAGCCGAAGGCAGTGGCTTAATCCACTGAGCCACCCAGGCTCCCCAATACACTTTATTTTTTTAGAGCAGTTTTAGGTTTATAGAAATTTGGGTAGGAAGAACAAATTTCCCATATATCCCCCAAGCCCCCTATAGATTCCCCTGTTATTGACACCTTTCATTGTTATAGCACATTTGTTACAATTGATAAGCCAATGCAATATTGCAATAATGTAATTACTACAATAGAGCAATGCTATTAACTAAGGAAAATTGTTTACATTAGGGCTCCCTCTTGATGGTGTAGGTGCTATGAATTTGACAAATGTACACTAATCCATCATTACAGTAACATAGAAGATAGTTTCATTTCTCTAAAGATCTCCTGTTCTCCACATCGTGCCTTTCCTCTCTTCCTCTCAACTCCCAGAACCACAGAACTTTTATTATGTTCTTGTACCTTTTTCAGACTATAATATACATTGGAAATATAAAGTGTGTAACTTTTTAAGACTGGCTTCTTTCACTTAGCCTTCATTTCAGGTTTATTCTTCCTACATTTTCTTGTGCATAAATGAACAGATAAATGCATATCTCCTTTGTATTTCTTTAACTATTACAAAAAAGGTAATATACCACAGGTTCACTTGGCATGTATTCACTTGGCAATGTATTTCTTCCATGTCTTTTTTAAAGCTTGATAGCCAATTTCTTATTATTGTTGAATAATATTCCATTGTATGGATGTACCACAATTTGTTTATCCATTCACTATTGAAGAATATCTTGCTTCCAAATTTTGGCAATTATGAATAAAGCTGTTATAAACATTTCTGTGCAGGTTTTTGTAGAAACATAAATTCTCAACTCCTTTAATAAATATGAAATGGTGTAATTGCTAATCATATGGTTGAGTATGCTTAGTTCTGCTAAATAAAAATATCTTCTAGAATGTCTGTACCACTTTGCATTTTCATCAGCAATAAATAAGAGCTCCTGTAACTCTGTGTCCTCACCAGTATTTGATGTTGTCAGTGTTTTGGATTATAACCATTCTAATAGGTGTGTAGAGGGAATTCATTGTTTGAAATCATGATTTCTTTATGACCTACATTGTTGGACATCTTTGGGTATGTTTCTTTGCCTTCTAGATATCTTCTCTGATGAGGTGTATCTTCAGATATTTGTCTATTTAAAACTTTTGATTGTTCATTTTTGAACATTCATTTTGAACATTGTTGAGTTCTGAGTGTTAATTTTATATTTTATATTGTTGTCCTGTATAAGACTGGTGTTTTGCAGAGATTTTCACCCAATCTGTAACTTGTCGTTTCATTCACTGTGTAGTGTCTTCTGCATAGTAGAAGTTTTTCATTTTCATAAAGTCCAACTTACCTTTCATTTCTTTCATGAATCATGCTTTTGGTCTTATATCTTAAAAATCAGCATCAAGTACAAGGTCACCTATATTTCCTTCTTATGTTATCCTCTAGCAGCTTTATTACAGTTTTTAAATAGATAGTCTATTTTGAATTAGTTTCTGTGACATATGGGAAGTCTGTGTTTAAAATCATGTTTTTGCATGTGGATGTCCAGTCAGGATTCATTTTTTTCCACCATATGTATACCCAAGTACTCAGTACAACTCATTCGTAGCTAATTGCCTTCATTTCAGGTTTATTCTTCCTACATTTTCTTGTGCATAAATGAACAGATAAATGCATATCTCCTTTGTATTTCTTTAACTATTACAAAAAAGGTAATATACCACAGGTTCACTTGGCATTTTGCACTTTTTCCTTTAAAAATTATAATCCAGAAATCATTCTGTATCCATTCATGAATAACTAACTCACTCTTTTTGTCCTTTCTTCTTTATTATTATTTTTATTACCACATGATGATACAGAGTTTACTGATACACTTTCTTACTTATTAGCATGTAGGATTACTTTCAACATTTTTCAGTTTCAGAAAATGCTTCAGTGAATAGCCCTGAAAGAAATGGGAGAATGGTCTCAGAGGTGAAGCCCAATTCTCTCACTATTATGTTAAATGTACATGCTATTGACATGATAACAAATATTGATCGTATGGCTGAGGTAGTGTTCTCTAGGTTTCTCCACTGTAAAATCACCCCAACCCATACACACACACTTCACTCTGCTCTTTGGAAGCAATTTATTAAGAGTAGCCCACATGGACATTTATTTTATACTTTGGATTAGAATTCAGCACTTCTTTGTTTATTTTGTTGTTTAAAGCATTCTAGCCTTGGTCATTATAAGCTTCTTTTACATGTTCCCATCATTTGAACACTTTTTTACTTTCTGGAACTAGAAGGATAGCCAGGCTTGCCTGTACATTCCCTTCTCCAGCCCTAGAATCGGCTGTTTCTCCAAGGAGTCCTGATTCATTTTATTGAAGAATGACATTTGAAACCAAGTCCTAGGCAATGGGTGTGTGCTCATTTCTAATGCAGTATCATTGCTTCCTGGCTCTTTCAGTGGACAGAACTAGAAAATATATGTATGCACACTAACCCATGTAAACACACATATGTAAATGTTTAAAAAATCTATCTGTATCTATATTAAGTTAAAAATGAGTTCATACTGATGTCTCTGAATCTAATCCTGTAACAAATCCTGTAACAATTATTTCATCCTTTCTCTCTTGCTCTGATTAGCTTTTGCAATTGAATCTTGATGGCGTGGGACACACAAAAAATTATGGGTAAATGACAAATTGGGAAAAGGTAGAGAGAAAAAAAAATTATCTCTGAGATTAGTATAGATGGTCACATCATGACACATCAGATTGTAACATTTTAAAACTGGTATATCTCAAATTTTCAATCAGCTTCCAGGCATCTGAATTGTGTACCAGCTATCAAGAGCAATGTGTACAGTGTTTCTCAAGAACATCATTATTGACATTTTGATTATCGATTTATGAACAGATAATTCCCCATGAATTATAGGATGTTTAACCTCTCCCTACTAGATTCCAGAAGTGCCTTCCAACCCTCACTTGTAACAAAGAAAATGTCTCCAGATAGTGCCAAATGTCCCCTGAAGGGCAAATTTGCTGTTGCTTGACAACCCCTGGCATAGAATAAGACTTGACTAAATTCTTTCTATATGAAAATAGACTTTGTTTTTTAAGTGAAAAATGCCTCTGCCATTGATGAGAGAGAGAGACTTGTACTCATGTTCTTAGATTTAACATTTCCAGCTGAGCTCAAGAGTAACCCCATTTTCTTATGTAGATGTACCATCGTGTAAGATATATGGCCTCTCAGAACTTCTACTACATGGTGGTTCTCATACATAACTTTTAAAAATGAGTCTCAGTGGATTTGTGACTTGTAAATATTTTGTAACTGAAGAACCTACATTCAACCTATACATCTTTGGAGATGAGAAGTGGAAAGGAGGGATGAGAGGTTCATGGAGGAATTCTCAATCCTAAATATGAAAAATATTTTTCAAAATAAAACTTGTGGCAATAATGGAAAATTCCTTAAATAAATGAGTTTTCCCAATTCACAATTTGCTTTTACCATGAATAAATCGCTCCCTTTTCTATTTAATGTAGCTTCTTTATTTAAAGATTCTGTTATTTCATGGGGTGCCTGGGTGGTGCAGTGGTTTAAAGCCTCTGCCTTCGGCTCAGGTCATGATCCCAGGGTCTTGGGATCGAGCCCTGCATCAGGCTCTCTGCTCAGCAGGGAGCCTGCTTCCCTTCCTCTCTTTGCCTGCCTCTCTGCCTACTTGTGATCTCTGTCAAATAAATAAATAAAATCTTTAAAAAAAAAAAAGATTCTGTTATTTCAGAATGCTGCCCTTCTCTGGTTTAACATTTAGAATCCAGCTCTTCAGTGAAGGAGATATTTCATTTATTTTGCACCCGAAAGGAATATACAGTTCTGGAACTATTTACAAGTTACTTCAACTACTTATTCATAATTGGCTGAAATATTTTTATAGAATTGCGTCCAGGTTGAGTTTGACAAGATTGTGAATTATAGAACAGTTGTTCTTGATCTAAACAATTGTCAGTCTATGGAAATCAGCACAGCTTGAGGCCAAGTTGTAGGAGAAGGTTAATGCTCAGACCCTTAACTGTATGGACTTTTCTGACTCAGACATTCCTGGTGTGACAAGTAAAGACAGTGGCCAGTAATCTCAGCAGGCCCTTACTGAACACTTGTCTGGAACATATAATTTTCCTCAGCATTTAGCTCCTATGAGGGAAGAGTCTGAAGAGCCCTTAAGATCCACCTTTCGTTTTAAACATCAGTTGGTTAAAACTCATGCAGGACAAATGATTCACTCAGTCTCACAGCTGGTAGGCTGGTAGAAGTAAAAGGGTCAGATTTTGTGTTTTCTGTGTTTCTGACCCCTAGTCTGTATCTATTTCTTCTAGACCTCTCCTTAGAGCATGGGAGGGAGTCTGGTCGGTGGTCCACTCAATCAGGAGCCGCAATCAAGTGTTTCCTTCAGTAGAGAAGTCCAGAGCCAGAAGAAGCCAGAGAAATCCAGAGTGTACTACTACTTTTCCCTAGAAAATTAAAATGGGAAACATAAATGTATCAAGAAAATGCAGCTTTCCTTAGTAAAGAGCCAAGGGAAAAGGAAGAGGAACGTGACTAGTAGGGGAGAAAATGAGTTACTGTGGGATATTGTGTTCTACAGGAATGTTAGGAGAGACAGAATGTGGATTCTATGCTACAGTGGGTACCTTAGGTCATCTGATAACATTAAGTGACAGAAAATGGTAAAAGCTTACACAGAAATCCAATCAGTGGGAGATTGTAGGCAAATATGAATAATGCCCACTTCATGACATTTATATCAAGGTCTTGGTGGGTCTGATAGAAAATGGAGAAATAAAACGTAATCTCTAAATTAAAAAAAAAAAAAAAGATTCTTCTTAAATCCGTAGCTAAAAAAGATGTGTCTCTCAGTCAGAATAGCTGTTGCATGAGGCACTCCAAAACTTAATAATCCTTAGTGGAGAATGCTGATTCTCAAACAAACAAATAAACAGACAGATAAAGCACCCAAAATAAGAAAGACTAAAATGTTAGGAATTTTTTGTAATAAGGCAGACAGGAAATGACTATATACTGGCTTTCTGTAATGTTGTGCATCCTATGTCAGAACCAAAAGAAGCTGTACAACCCAAACAAACATCATATCAATAAAAATACCCCAAATGTTTTTAAATAGCTGAATACTTGATACGATGTCTGAATGTTTGGCTCTATTTCCCCATCAATCTGAAATGTGCGGTATGGTGATTCAGGGGCGGAACTGTTCACATTATTAATTCTTTATAACCAAACATATTAACCACCTGCCATGACTGGATGATCAATCTCTAGTGTTAATCTTAAAAACCAAACAGCGAAAATGAGTTTACGCAGGAATAACAGAGAATTGAAATCAAGGACAAGCAAGGTAGAGCAAAACCATAGCCAAGTCTAAAGAATAAAGGAGAGGATTTGCCTTCTATAGAGAAAACGGGACATTAAGAAGGCTGTTATAAATGGTCCATTAAAGTAAACTGGGAGTTAGAAGTAGGGCGGCTTCTCATTGGTTGAGTTGTGACAGTCTTTCATTTTCTAGGCTGTTGCTGGGGAGGAGGAAAGCCGGTCTTCCTCCTGCTGAGATAGTAAAGTAGTACTCATCCACCAGCAAGGTGGGTCTCTTTCTATTGGGTCTGAAAATTGATGAGGAATGATGATAGGACATGAGAGCTCCCTCTGCTGGCACCCCTACTCCGTTCTAAATGAGATCTTTTATTAATTTTCCCATTAGTATCAAGGTTATGACAGTTGTTGGTCTCTGGCAGGCTACTGATTGATGGATTTCATTGATAACTATTTATCTGGCAATGATGTATTAATTTGGCTATTATAATTTACCTTACACATCAGTGAGTTCAAGTATCAGGAATAATATTTGGGAACTTTTTCTCCCAAATTACCAGGGGACAGTAGGAGAAATAAATGTCAGATCAGAATAATTAAAACCACTAAAACCAAAGCCTTCTGCTCATTAGAGTCAGTAGACTCGATAATGTAACAGAGCTGCTGCACCGGTGTCCTATATACATTTTCATTATTGAAAATATTCTAAATATTCGCACCATCTGTCATTTTAGAAGTTATAAAACACTCTCCAATAGAGTTCCTATTTAATATTCCTTATAGTTCTGTGTGGAAGTGTGGAATAATACAAAAATATATTTGGTCTTTGTCCCATGTTACTGACACAGAGCTCCTTAAAAAAAAAAAAAAAAAAAGCTTGGTGTTTCCTGAGTGATAGGAATGTCTTTTGTTATTCAGGAAGCCTGCTTTTCCCATTACACCTGAGTTTATGCTAATGAGATGACTTAAGGAGGGGCCTCTAGGTAGACTCAGCATAGGGTCAGTCATCTGAGACAACAGGAGATTAGAGGATTGGAATTTCCAGCCACACTTACCAACCTCTTAGGACAGGGGACCGGGGCTGGGGGGGATTGAACTCTATAAAACTTAAACACAATTTGGAAAGCTTCCAGCTTGGTGAACATGTTAAGGAGCAGGGAGGGTTGCGCACCCAGAGAGGGGATGGAAGTTCTACGCATTGCTTTCATTTGTTCCTAAGTTACATCCTTTATAATAAACTCATGCTAGTAAGCAAACCATTTTCCTGAATGCTGAAAGCCATTCTAGCAAATTATCGAAACTGAAGAGAGGGTCATGGAAACCCTCAATTTGGTCAGAAGTACAGGTGACAATTGACATTTGAAATGGGGCTGTTTAACATGGGGGATCTGTACTAACTCCGAGTAGTTAATGTGAAAATTGAATTGAATTGAATGGTAGGGCTTCCGGTTGGTATCTGGAGAGTTGGAAAATTGATGGGTATGGAGTTTAAAAAAAAAAAAAAAAGAAAAAGAAAACCCACATATTTGGCAGTAGAAATGTGAGTAAAAGCAGTTCAGGTAGTTAAGGCAATATCACTCCTTTTTATAGGTAATAGAAGTAAGGCTTACAAAGCTGGATTAACCCAAACAGTAAGCCATAGTAAGTGCCCATGGAATAGGTTCCATCCTCATTCCTGAACTTTCTCTCCTCTCTATTGTTATAATAGGTATGGTCTGTAACTAGTCACAGGTTGAAATATTTGGATATCAAAGCTGCAAAAGCTTGACTGACATGCAGAGAGTAGGGTAGACCCAGAATAATTGGACAACTAAGTCCATAGAAGCTATTTTCCTTAGAAATTGGGAAATAGAAATCCTCCTCTTAGAAATTGTATGCGAACTGTTTGTTGTTGTTGTTTTAAAATTATTATCCAAATTCTCTTGAAAGTAATTTCTGTTTTTTCTCAGCAAGCTGCTGTAGTGACACAATAGTTGATTCCCACAAAAAGAAGTTCATTTGTGCTATAAACTTATTGCAAGAGAAAATGCTATCTATGAAACCTGAGGCTCCATTCAGACAGAGGGAGAGATTAGTAAATTTTATTAAGCAGAAAATTGGCAAAGGTTTGACAACCTCTTGCTAATGCTGTTAATGGCATTTCCTTCAGACAGATTCAAAGGTTAGACTGAATTGAAAAATGGCGGCTGTGTGTGTGTGTGTGTGTGTGTATGTGTGTCTGTGAGTGTGTCTGTGCATGTGTCTGTATGGGGAGTGGTTGTAGGCAGTAATAGGAAACAATTCAGTCCAAATAGAAAAAGCTATGCTTAATGGTAGCAACAACCAACATCACAGACAAAGTGGTTTGTTGTGCATCACACTTAAAATGCATTATTGGGTAATTATCACATGAAGCAGACTCATCTTAATGTAGTGATTGTGTGGGAAATAGAACTCCTAAACTACATGGGATGCTTTAGATCACACTTAGGAAACTTGAAATGGAAAAACCCAGAAATTTTCCTTGGATGTTTTTATTGTAGCTGTGTTTCGAAATATGCAAATATGTTCTAACGATGTTAGCTTCATCTTACTTAGCTGATCCATGTATGACACATTAAATGCCATCCTAAACTGATAAATCTGGGCTACGATTTCAACACAGTGGTCCCCTTGCACATTCCTTTTCTTCTGAAATGACCTCGGAAAGCTTCAAATGGAATATTACCTTAATTGCAATAGGTAGATTCTGTACTCATTTTCAAAATCTGAGTAAATAGATAAAAATTTTACTCTGATGGACAGCCTTCCTTGATTACTATAACCACACACTCAAACGGCATATCTGACAGATTCCATTCCTCTTAATCTCCTTAATGCTCTTAAAAAATTTCTTGCTTAGCACTCTTGAACAGCTTCCAATGGTGTTATGATCAACTCCAACCTCCTCCGTGAGCTCCAGAAAGGCGTCTGCTTTCTGTCCCATACCTAGTCTTCTGCCTCATTGCTTGTCACTTCACCACCATATACTCAAGGCATATGGAACTTACTGCATTCCCACATCCTGCTGTGTTCCCGTATGTTTGTGCGTTTTCCAGGAGTCATTCAATTGTGTGCCTGGAATAGACTTCTTCCATCTCTCCACCTGGCTGACTCTCTGCACTCATCCTTCAAACCCAAGTCAGGTGTCACATTCTCCCACCTTCCCTGAGGAGCCATCCCTTTCTCTGCAGGCTGGATTGTGTGCCCTGGCTCTACCCCCTACAGTTGTCAGTCTGTTATTATTATAGCCAATGTCTCACTGCATTGCCATTGCCTATACTTGTCATTGAGGACTTTTGGAAAACAGACACCATCTAATTTTATGACCCTTGTGCTTAGCAGCATGACAGCATATAGCAGTCAATGAATGGTGTAGTGAATGAATAAAGTCAATATGAAATAAACTTATTTTTTACACAGATCTACGAAAGATATCTTTTATAGTTCTATTGTGATTGTCCTGGGCCATTTCATGGTGATATTGACCAAGAGGGGAAAACAGGCTGACCAAATTGTCCAAATGTCTTCAGAAAATGCCTAGTGTATATGGAATATCTAATTTAGCAGAATTTAAGGCCAAGGCATGGGTTGGAGAAGAGTGGCATTAATTAACGATTTTATTCTGCCAACGATTTAAACATAATCATATCATGCATTTTAGACCATACAAATGATCCTGACATGGTTTTACTTAATCTATCCTTTTTTGTTCTATTCCTCTGTGTTGAGCAATAGTGTAGTTGGAGTAACGGCACAGAGTGGTAGCGAAGTAAAGGCTGAGAGAGGAGAGGTAGTGTTTGAAATGATTATCGTTTTTTTCATTTATTTTTTTAAAAGACAGTATTTATTTATTTGACAGAATGAGAGAGACAGCAAAAGAAGGAACACAAGCAAGGGGAGTGGGAGAGGGAGAAGCAAGCTTCCCCCTGAGCTGGGAGCCTGATGTGGGGCTCAATGCCAGGACCCTGGAATCGTGACCTGAGCTGAAGGCAAATGCTAACGACTGAGCCATGCAGGTGTCCCTAAGATTGTTTTTAAAGGAAGAGGCAATTCCTACTGGACCATGTCACTATCTGACAGTTTTGCAGTACATTTTTATAGTACAATTATTCTCCCAGTGGTCTAATCAAACTATTTCATGATTTGTCTTCTCATCATAAACACCACATGTCTCCCCTCTCAGATGATAACCGCCTTCTACCAAGAAAATAGAAGCAACCAAAAGGAAACTTCACCTTCCTTCCATGGAATCTACCAAGCCTCCTACATCTGCCTCCTCCTCTGAGATAAGGGACTCTGTGTCTATGTGCCTGTAATTCCTCACTACATGGTGGAACGCATCCCCTCGCACCCAGCATGGATTTTGCTCTGGCATTCCATCCTCTTACTCTAGTGTTTTACATGCTGTTTCTCTTTGTTGGTTGTGGTACAGCAGAGTAGTGCACCATTGTGGGGTGATAGCGGCTCATTTGCGAGTAAATATTTAAACGCTTCCTAACCCTTCATAGTCATGGCCCCATTTCTTGGTCCCTCTTTACAGCTGAAGGGGATTACACTATGCTACCCCAAGTATGCCACTTTCGCATATGGATTATTTTGAGTCAAGGCAACCGGGAATCAACACATAGGAATTAAGCCTCCTTGGAGCTTCCCTTATCTAAGAGCAGAAATTTCTGAGCGGTGAAGACTGCCATAAATCCCTTCTCCCCAGGGAGCTTCATAGCCATAAAGAGGACAGAAAGTCAGCACCAAAATGGGGCTCCTCAGGTAAATAAAATTTATAAGAATCATCCTTATCTTATATTACTTTCCCCATACATTCACTTTCCCACAATTTCCCACTTCTAGAAGCTCCACCCTTTGTCTTATCACTTCTCCATAAATGTATTGTCGTTTGTTAAAATGGTATCCAAACCTCCAGTCACAACTACCTTTTGGGGTTTTCATTTCATTTTGGTGAAGCCACCCACAAACATATGAAATAAATGTTTTTATCCTGTTAATCCATTTTGTCAGTTCAGTTTGCAAGGATTCAATCACCAAACCTAAGAGGATGGCTGGAAAATGTTTCTCCCCTCCCTGACACAGCCAAACATCTTGAAAGAATGATGTATAATTGCTGATTCCACCTCCTCGTCGCATTCCATTCTTGCCCGCCTCACTGCAACCTGGTTTTTGATTCTAACCCCCATGGGTCTGTTTTGGTTGGGCAGCCAATAACTGCCTTGTTGTGTTTCTCAGTGCAACTGACTATGTTTCTCCTTAGACTTCTGTGACAGCCCACAATCCTGGTTTCTACCAACATGCCTGGAGCCACTTCTTTGTCTCTTACTTGGTTTGTTCTCCACTCAATCTCTAGATGTTAATGCTTATTCCTAAGCCCCCTCTCTTATCTATTCATCTTTTTTCCTTACGTAATTTCAACCACAGCATTTAAAATGTATATTACATATTTGTTGATGATGCCCAGATTTGCCTGGATTTCCATCTTTAACAAAAATCTCCAACTCAAGCATCCAACTTGCCTATTTGAGATCTCAGTCTGAATGGCTAACAGGTACCAATAACTTGACATACCAAAAAATAGTCACTTAACTTCACACCTGAGCCCTTAGAATTGCCTCCCCCACAGCCTTATCTGTCTCAGTAAATGCTACCATTTGCTCAGTTGTTTAGTCCAGAAATCCAGAAGCCAGGCTATTCCTCTTTTCCTCATTCTTTCCATTCAATCCATCTGGAAGGCTGTCCCCATAAAATGTCTCTTATGTGACAATTTCTCTCGTTCCTCATAGCTGCCAGCCTAATCTCAGCCAACATGGGGTTTTGTGACCAGTCTCCTAACTAATCTTCCTCCTTCTCTTCTTGCTTCACATAGCTGCAGAAGTGGTATTTTTTTTTAAAGATTTTTTTTATTTATTTGACAGACAGAGATCACAAGTAGGCAGAGAGGCAGGCAGAGAGAAAGGGGGAAGCAGGCTCCCTGCTGAGCAGAGAGCCTGATGCGGGACTCAATCCCAGGACCCTGGGATCATGACCTGAGCCGAAGGCAGAGGCTTTAACCCACTGAGCCACCCAGGCGCCCCAGAAGTGGTATTTTTTTTATTGCAAGTAAGAACATGTCCCAAACCTGTTTAAATGTTTCGGTGATAACTCTCTTCTTGGACTTAAAAAAAATCAGAATCCTTAATACAGTCTCAAAAGTCTTCCATGACCTGGTTTCTACCCATCTTTTCAGCCTGTTCTCTGACAATGCTGTTGCTAACTGTTCAGTCCTCTTGGCCTTTCATTGCTGTTTGAACATATCATTCTCTCTACTGCATTAGGGCTTATAGTGTAAGTGATTTCTACTGTGTTGACACTTCTTCCAGATCTTTCTTCACATAGCTTGCTCCTTCAGTCATTTGTGTCTCAGATCACATTTAACATTATCAGTGAGATCTTCCTTGGCCACCTAATATAATTAGAAATTTCCCAACTTAACTTGTCCTCCATCTAACCCCTGGTGATATCACCTAATTGGTAATAATATATCACCAATTCTTTTACTTCATACAGTTAATTGTCCATATGTGTCTGTGAGTATAAACACAACCACAAAGTTAGTGATGCATGAAGATGCATCTCTGCCTCTCTCTCTCTCTCTCTCACACACACACAAACACATTTTAATTCCATGTGAAAAATGTGCACACCCCTTGCTTCTTTCTCTAACTTCAAATCTTTTTTTTTTATTACATTCAGTTAGCCACTGTATAGTACATAATTAGTCCTTAATGCAGTATTAAACAATTCATTAGTTAAGTATAAGTTTCTCATCTTATGCAGTAGCTAGATCAGGTAGAGGAGACAGTGGTTAGGACACTCCATCCACACCAAAGGCAAGGAAAATTTTCAGCACACAAGAGCTCTGATACTGGCTAACTGCTTAGGGAAGGATAGCACACTGAGAAAGGTAGAGGGGACAGGGCCTTCAAGAGGACAAAAGCAATGAAAGCTCTAAGAAACCAAGCAAAGGGAGAAGAATGAAGAGAAAGACCCCAGTGGGACATTCTGGATAGGATTTTGACAGTTAATGGGCCACATCATAAATGCCTACACAGTGAAGTTATTTGTTCTCATTCTGCTTTTCTATCCTCTTGACTCCAACCCAAAGAGTACGGACCTGTGTACACAAAATGCTTGATTCCCCTAGCTCTGATAATACATGTAAGATGAGCTGGAAGTCTCCCTTAAACCATTCTGCAAACAGGGACTCACACCAGTGACCTATTTTGCTTCTAGACAAACTATTTGTCTCCATTAAGGCACATTCATTCTTCTTTTTTAAGCACAGTTTCACTTTTAAACTCCTTTTGATGACTAAATACCAGTAAGTACTGCACTCAGTCTGTTCTGCTGAGCATTCTCAAACCTAAAACAAAGAGACCATTTGTTGGCTTTGAAGAGGCTGCTTGCCAAGGGCAATGTTAATGTTCTGGAAGTGCACATTCCTCCTATCCAAGTGAGCAGAAAAAAAATATTCCAGCAGTCCAAGCACAACACAACATCAGGCAGATGGAAGACAATGAGCATGGGACGGCCCACTGGTTCAATACACTGTGGCAGTCAATGGATATGTACCACTTGTCCTCTGAGCTGGAGCTCAGAGTGCTCCAGGAATCAAGAAGTAGAAAGTCAGAAAAACAGGAGGTAAATAATGAGATGTTAGACATATTAAAGGATGAGATTGTATTTCACTTTTTGCCCTGCTCCAGTTCTACAGTTTCAATGATCTCCCATAAACTACCTTATTTGTACACATGTGAAGTCAAGGCCATTCTAAAGCAAGATGCTGGAGAACACAATGGCTTGAAATGGAAATAGAATTTTCAGCTCCGAAATTATTTGACCTGCACACTCTGGGGAAAGCCGCTCCCCCTGAGATGAGGAAGGTTTGTGTAGATTAATAAGACAGCACACAGAAGCTACAAAAACTCAGGAAGGGGAAAAATCATGATCAGAGAATAATCTAGTGTTAAATTAGTGTAGTGCTGGCTATCAGCATGAAAATACTACATGCAAATCCGCTGCAGGTAATTTAGCACTAATTACTAAAAAGCTCTGTTTTTCTGACCTTCTCTCCAGCATTCCTCCTTGTTTATGTACTTTCAGCTTTCCTGTATTTTCTATTGTCAGTTTAGCTCTTATTGGGTCATCTGGGAAGTGCAGCACATGGTTGTGACTATAGCATGAAACATTGGGCTTATCTTGGGATTTCCATATAGACAATGCTTCCATACTGCTACTACGGCAATTCCCGTGAGTAGTGTTGAAAGCCTTTCCAATACACTGTGCTCACTTACATATATTCATGCGTTTATTTCTCAGAACAGCAGATACATTACAGAATGCACTGGTTTGATCACTTCAACTCTGCTCTACTTGGAAAGCTAATAGAACAAAGCTGAAAGAAAAGAAATTGAAGTTACAATTTATTTAGCATGTTCTCCACTTACCACTATGGAGCTGAGGTTCCAATAACCTTCAAGGGGGAATTTCTGCCCCTTGGCAGATCAGGGACCCAGAAACCTTGCTAATTTGCTTTTGAGCACTCTTATAGGAGTTGCTATTTTAAAGATGAGGAAAGACTTAAATATGCACCACCGTTGCAGTATTTCCCATTCAATTCTGCAAAAGCCTTTTGACTGAATGTTGAGCAGATTCAGTCATGACCTATCTTCTTTGTGTACATCCTTCTCCTTTAGACAATGCACTCAAGGTCAGCCGAGTAAACCACTGCTCCCTGACTCTCCTTTGATCATCTCAAACTCAACAACTTCATCATACTGGAAAATTAGAACATAAAAATGAAAATGCTATATTTTCAACATCAATTGCAATGGCAACCTAAGTGACAAGACCTTGGAGGCGGTAGACATTAGTACTGAAGAATACATCATATTAGTCTTCCATTTTATGAGTTTTGGTTTGTTTGGTTTTGCTGTATATCACTTGTTAGTCTCATCTGCCGCCAGACTATAAAATCCGTAGGGACAAAGACTGAGTCTTGGTTGTATTTTATTTCTAACATCTGACAAGTGTCTAAACCTGATAGAAACATATAAACTGGCTGTTGGATTATTTTGAAAGGTCATTGTGGTAGGGTTCATGAAGGATATGGGTCTTACTCTGCTTATTAATCAGATAACTGAGGAGGCAAGGTCTTAAGGTCAAGTCTGTTACAATAGTCCAAGTTCATGAAATTAAAAGGTAAAAATGAATTTGAGTATTTTATTCATTTATTCAACAAATATTTAATGTTTATTATTGTAAGAGATGTAACAGTGAAAATACGCATAGAGATTCCTACCACCAATAGTTATAGTGGGAGAGTCAGACAACAGACAAGAAAAATACACACATACACACACACACACACACACACACACACACACACGTGTGTGCTCATGTGCATGCACATTTGACATAGTTCTAAGGAAAACAAAGCAGGGAAGAGGGCTAGAATGTACTGAGAGGGGTATGATCATATGTTCTTATGATCATATCTTATAGGCCAATCTGGATAAAGCAGAATAAATGAGGAGGTAAATAGGAGGTGAGGTCACAGAGAGATCATGTAAACTTTGCAGGTCATAATAAGGGCTTTCATTCTCTTACTGAGTGAGATGAGACAACGTTAAGCAAAGCATTGACATAAATGACTTATATTTTAATAGTATCGCTTTAGCTGCTATGATGAGAATAAGGTCAGAAGCAAGAATACTAAATTTAAAAAACTACTAAAATATTTTAGGCAAGTATGGTGGTAGCTTGTGCAATGGTAATAGTAGTCAAAGTGATAAAAAAGTAATAAGGGTTTGGATCTATTTGACATTATAACTAAAATGACTTTGTGATGTGATATGAAAGGAAAAAGGAATCAGGTATGACTTCAAGGTTTTGTCCTAAAAAACTGGAAGGATTTGCCATTAACTGGGATAGAGGAAAAACATTTTAAAGATCAGTATGGTACAAGGCAGGTGAAATAACAGAAACTCAGTTAGGACATATTAATGTCTATTGAGATGCCTATTGAGCATTCAAGTAGGCTTTGAGTGGGCAGTTGGATAAATGGGTGTGGAGTTTGGAAGAGGGCCCCAGAGTTATGAATTTGAGAGCTCTCATAACATAGATCCATAAGACCAGATGAGATTACATGGGGAATGAGTGTTGACAGGAGAGAACAGAGATCAAGTGGAATACCCAATTTTAGAAGTTGGGATGATGAAAAAACTGATGAAGTAGACAAAAGAATATCCAAAGAAATAAGAAAACTAGATGAATATAGGTTCATGAAAGCCAACTGAAGAAAGTTTCAAAAATGAGAATCATCAACCATGTCAAATGCTAAGGATAAATGAAGTAAGATAAAAACTCAAATGTAACCATTGTGTTATTTATTTATTTATTTATTTAGCTTTTAGTTGTATTCTTTTATTTTGATAACATTTTCTACTGATATGATTTCAAATATAGGAAAGTTGCTAGAATAAAAGAAGGAACTCTCCCAGTCTTTTTATTTTTTCCAGCATTAATTGTTTATTGGAATCAAGCAAAGGGTTTTTTTTTTTTCAATTTATTTATTTTCAGAAAACCAGTATTCATTATTTTTTCACCACACCCAGTGCTCCATGCAATCCGTGCCCTCTATAATACCCACCACCTGGTACCCCAACCTCTGACCCCCCGCCACTTCAAACCCCTCAGATTGTTTTTCAGAGTCCATTGTCTCTCGTGATTCACCTCCCCTTCCAATTTACCCCAACTCCCTTCTCTCTAACGTCCCTTGTCCTCCATGATATTTGTTATGCTCCACAAATAAGTGAAACCATATGATAATTGACTCTCCCATTCTTTGTATCCATATTTGCCAAGTGTTTATACTTTGCCCTACTTGTACTACAATTTTCTCTCTATATCATCCCTCTGTAGAGATGTATGTCTATAGCTCCATATATAAATATATAGACATATATTTATTTATTTATGTTTTGGAAACATTGTGTCCCTTTACTCCTAAACAGTACCCACCACCTGTAATTATTCAGTTCAGTAATTATTTCCTAAGAATGAGTATATTCCTTTATACAATGATGATATAGTTGATTAAGATGACTAACTTAAGAAATATGAATATATGATGAGCTAATCAGTTGTCTCCATTTTAATTTTTTCAATTGTCCCAAAATATCTTTTATAGTTATTATTTTTTAGTCTAAGATCAAATGCAGGATGAAACATTGCAATTACCTGTCATGCCTCTACAGATATTTTTAATTTGGAATAGCTTCTCAGCCTTTCTATATCTTTCCTGACCTTGATATTTTGTAAGGGTAGAGACCAATTATTTTTTAGAATGTACTGAAATTTGAATTTGTCTGATGTTTCCTCATTATTATATTCTGCACTTTTGGCAGGAATAGCATCAAGGCGATATTACATCCTTCTCAGGATATCCTATTAGAAGGCACGTGATGCCAGTTAAGATGGTGATTGCCAGGTTTCTTTACAGTAAAGTGACTTCTTTTTCCTTTTAGGTAATGTTTGGTGATAATTTGAAGAGATAACTTTTAACAAGTAAATATCCAATTACACATTAAATTTTCAGCTATTAGTTTTAAGACGGATTTATAATATTTCCCTCCACCTTTTCTTTAAATATTAATTGACTCTATTGTGAGGAAGAGCTTACAGTTCTTCATTATTTTTTTTTTTTTTGTTATATGGCTCTTTGTCTTACTTATTTATATCAATATGTATTAATGGTTTTTTATTATTCAATAGAAGATAATAAACATATAATTATTTATTTATCAATCTAATTTCCAAACCTGTGGCATAACTATTATTTTTTAGTTATGGATTTGAATTAGCATAACTTGTAAATATTGGTCATGTTTACTCTGTCATTTTTTTTTCTTTTACGTGTAATGATTCCTGTGTCCTATTTAATTCATCTTAGCCTACTCCAAATTATAGAAAAAATTCTCAGGGATATCACTGGGAAGGAAAGATTATGAATTTCCAAAAACCCTCTACTTCATAAAGAGAGAGAGAGAACCTTGGCAAAAATTGTCAAAATCAGTTTTTCCAGAACTCTGATGACTAGCCAAAGGCTTAAAATTATGCTGGGAGAATTTATTTAAAAAAAAAAAAGCTAAATCTCAGTAAGAACATGAGTTTTGTGGCAATTTTACTTGTCCTATACTCAAGAACTCTCCACCTCCTTGGTATCCTTAAAAATTGACAGCTTTAATACAGGAAACCAGCAACCTAGTGGTCATTGGAAGTCTCAATATAAGCGGGAGCTTTCTCAAAACCCCATTTTCAGAGAATTATCATTATTTGGCTTTTCTGGAATTTCCCTAGAATGTCTGTCCCACTTGCAAAGACTCCTCCCCCCAAATTTTTATTTAAATTCCAGTTAGTTAACTTACAGTGTAATATTAGTTTCAGGGGTTATAGTTTGGTGATTCATCACTTACATACAACATTCTGTGCTCATCACAAGAGCACTCCTACATACCCATCACCTGTTTAATCCATCCTCTGGATTGGATGGATCTCCCATCCAGTAACCCTCAGTTTGATATCTATAGTTAACAGTCTGCTTCCTCGTTTTCTTCTCTTTTTTTTCTTTTCCTCAATTTTCATGTTTTGTTTCTTAAATTCTATATATGAATAAAATCATATGGTATTTGTCTTTCTATAACTGACTTATATTCCTTAGCATAATACTCTCTAACTCCATCTATGTTGCTGTAAATGGCAAGATTTCATTCTTTCTTGTAGCTAGTATTCTTACTATATGCTAATATTCTAATAATCTTCTTTATCCATTCAGCAGTTGATGGACATTTGGGTTCTTTCCATAATTTGGCTATTGTTGATAGTGATACTAGAAACATCAGGGTACATGTATCCCTTTGAATCAGTATTTTCATATCCTTTGGGCAAATACTAGTAGTGCAATTGATGGATTGTAGCAATTTATGGAATGGGAGAAGATATTTGCAAATGACATATCTGATAAAGGGTTAGTATCCAAAATATATAGAGAACTTACAAAATTCAGCACCCAAAAACTAAATAATTCAGTTAAAAAATAGGCAGAAGACATAAATAGACATTTTTCTAAAGAAGATATACAAATGGGCTAGCAGAAACATGAAAAGATACTCAACATCATTCATCATCTGGGAAATACAAATCAAAACTACAATGAAAGATCTTCTCACACCAGTCAGAATGGCTACAATTAGCAACATAGGAAATGACAGGTGTTGGCAAGGATGTGGAGAAAAGGGAATGCTTGTGTATTTTTGGTGGGAATGCAAGCTCAAGTAGCCACTCTATAAAACAGTATGGAGGTTCCTCAAAAAAGTCAGACTTGTCTTTATTTTATTTGACTCAGGCTCCTTTAGTGAGAATAGCCTTTTCCTTAGAGGTGTTTAGCAAAAAGAATCATCAGCAATTGTTCAATATTGCAGGTACCTGAGGAGGTGAGGACAATTGGTGCAAATAACAAGCTAACCAAAAATTTAAAGAAAAACTGAGGAATTAGATGCCAGTAGGGGGACTCTGGCACATTCCTTGAAATCTAGAATATCACACCTATGTGAGGACTGTGCACATCCTGAGAAAAGACTGAGAACCTGTGCTCTGATTGACCCCGAGTCTCTGTTAAAGCAGGAAGTGAAGGCAAGGTAGAATTACAAACTGCCTATCTGAATGTCACCCACATGACCCAACACACACACACATAGCTCTACAACAAAAAAACTGAGGCTTATGGATTCCTGAAATTGAAGGAAATCTCTGTCCATTCAGTAAAATAGAGTTGTCAGTGGTCACAAAGAACAAAGAATACAAACTTCACAGAACTAGCTCAACAAAGTCCCTAAACAAGGAAATAATAATGGTAGTATAAGTAAATTCAAGATGGAAAAACAATAGAAAATATATTGAAATTCACCAAAATTAAGTAGCTCAGTGCTTCAAAAAACACTATCAAGGAAGTTAAAAGAAAGCTCACAGGATGTGAGAAAATATTTGTAATTAATTCTCTTACAATTGAACAATTGCACAATTCTCAATATCTCTTGAAAAAGTGATCACTTGACTTTTGAGCTCAGATATTTTTCTCTCATCTCCTAAAATATGCCAAATTAAACAAAATCAAGAAGATTGTTCTCACGTAACTTGTCAGAACAAGGTAAACTATACCTTTAGTAAAGATGCCTTTGTTTAATCACCAGGTACAGTTAGTGTCTGTGTGTGGCATTATTAAACTTGTTGTCCATTAGGCTTTTGGCATATTCTTCTTATGGCTTAATCTATTTTTTTTTTTTAAATGTAGACTTTTCTTGCATTTACCCATAAAGGGATATGTACCTCCACCCTTTCTTCCTATGGATTGTCTCCCTAAATGCCTACTCATCTGTCCTTTGTGTTCGAAATTTCTGGAATTGACCACTCCCTGATACGTTGTGCTAATGGCAAAGCTACTATTGCTCTGAATAAAGTTTCCCTTCAGTCATTTGCTCCAACCAAATATGATTTACATGTTCTCTCTTGCTAACCCTGCCTTTAGCCTTTACCTGAAATCTTTCTGGAGTAACTACCCTTACAACAGGCTTTTCCACCAGCCAGATAGCCTATCCTGGGCATACATCTTTGTTCCAGTTAGCAAACCTTCAGTTTTATTTCACGTCTTCCCATTTTCCGAACAAATACATATATATAACACATATGCATATGTGTTATATATATGTATATATATACATATATATATACATACACACATACGTACATGCAAGTATGTATGTATATATATGCATGCACATATATACATATACATACATATATATATATAGAACAACACATCCCTTATTGTTAAGTAAATTCAGTGACAGCAGGTTCACAGAAAACTTATTTTGATCAAGATAACTGAATATATTTAAAACTCAAATTTAACATCTAAGACAATTCAATCATCTAAAGAAAGGTGCCAATACAAAGACTGATGACGAAGGCCATTAAATAAGTAATGTATTTTAGTACTAGAAACTTATGAAGGGAATTTCTTTTTTTTTTTTTAAGATTTATTTATTTATTTATTTGACAGAGAAAGAGAGAGAGAGAGAGAGAGAGAGGGAGAGATCACAAGTAGGCAGAGAGGCAGGCGGAGAGAGAGAGGAAGGGAAGCAGGCTCCTCGCTGAGCAGAGAGCCCGATGCGGGACTCGATCCCAGGACCCTGAGATCATGACCCGAGCCGAAGGCAGCGGCTTAACCCACTGAGCCACCCAGGCGCCCCGAAGGGAATTTCTTAATTAAATGCATATGGTATCTTGATGTATTAAATCTCTGTGTTCCTCTCTGACTATATGTACCTATATCTATAAATCTATATTTATATTTATAGCTATAGCTATATTTTTATCTATAGAAGTCTCTATCACCTATGTTTCTTGTGGTGGATTGGGAAAATGGCAAGGGTCAGGTGTAAGTCTTGTGTAAGAGTTTTCAGGACAAGATACTTTGCAACAGCAGCCAAATATTAGAAAATCCGAAAATAAAATGAAAAACACTGCATGGTTTCTAATTGGGAGCTAGTCCAGGGAAAGATAAAGGAAGAAGCTATGAAATCATAAGAAGATTCCATGAGAAATCTTAAGATTAATCATCTCATTAATATTGCCAAAGAAGACAATTCTATCCTTTCTTATCAAAGAGATGGTACAATGAATAAGCTTTTTAATGAGTTTTTTTTTTTCTTATGTTAAGGGGAAAAAAAGTTTTTCTGCAAATGGTAGAGTCCCTTTGTGTGTTAATTTTTTTTTCCAGAAGACACAGGTTTTTATGAATAACTCCTTTAAAACATATACTTGGCAATAACTTTCAAATATCTGTTTGATCTAATAAGAGCTGCAAGAAATTGCAAAGAGAAAATATAAAAGTGCCATTTTGAACAGAACAATGTACACATTTTGAATTGAATATGGAAGAAAAACAAATCAGAGGGAATTGATTTCAACATACTAAGGGGAGTTTGTAGTTGAATGCAGAAGACATCCTTAGAAAATATTGTTTCTGGGCGCCTCAGTGTCTCAGTTGTTAAGTATCTGCCTTCGGCTCAAGTCATGATCCTAGGTTCATGGGATTGAGGCCCGCTTGGGGCTCCCTGCCCAGTAGGAAGCTTGTTTCTCCCTCCCCCAACCCCCGCCTCTTTTCTTTCTCTCACGGTCTCTCTCTCCATTAAACAAATAAAAAAATATATTGTTTCTTACATGTTGACATTCTTTAATTTCTGAATTCTATGAGTTCTTTTTGTTTGTTTGTTTGTTTTGTTGTTGTTCATTTCTAAGAAAATGCTCGGAAGACATTATCATGATGCCCTATGAAGTTTTATTACATAATGTCAGGACTATTGCTCACTCTTTACATTTCTCTTGTGGTATCTACAAGGTGTATAAAATTCTAACAGCATGACACTTGAAAGAATGGCTACTTTGTCATCACCTCATGTATTTAGAATAAGATCATTTGCTTTATATGAATAGTTAGAGCTGAGTTTTAATTTCTGATTATTGCTGATATTTGCACACATCCTGGGTGGTGAAGTGTGCTCTCAGACAGATCCCTCAGAATATCTTTAACCTCAAGAGAAATATCCTATAGATAGAAATATCTATGGCTTGACATACGGAAGAAGTTCAACAGGTTTTCTTCTTTGTCCTCTATTTATTGGTAGTCTCTTTACTTCAAGTGTTCGACCATGAGATCATGGGTGTCACAGCATGTATGCATATAAGAAAGGTTTATTTCTTAAATGTGGTTTCACTTATTTCATGTCCAAGGTTATGTGCCCATATTTTTCTTTAACCTATCCAAATGGCCAATAGACATATGAAAAAGCGTTCAACATCACTCAACATCAGAGAAATACAAATCAAAACCATAAGATACTACCTCACACTAGTCAGAATGGCTAAAATTAACAAGTCAGGAAACAACAGATGCTGGCGAGGATGTGGAGAAAGGGGAACCCTCCTACACTGTTCGTGGGAATGCAAGTTGGTGCAGCCACTTTAGAAAACAGTATGGAAGTTCCTCAAAAGGTTGAAAATAGAGCTGTCCCACAGTGCAGCAATTGCACTACTGGGTATATACCACAAAGATACAAATGTAGAGATCTGAAGGGACATCTGCGCCCCAATGTTTATAGCAGCAATGCCCACAATAGCCAAACTATGGAAAGAGCCAAGACGTCCATCTACAGATGAATTTATAAAGAAGATGTGATATATATACACAATGGAATATTACACAGCCATTAAAAATGAAATCTTGCCATTTGAAATGATGTGGGTGGAACTAGAGGGTATTAGGCTGAATGAAATAAGTCAGTCAGAGAAAGAATTATTATGGTCTCCCTGATATGTGGAATTTAAGAAATAGGCAGAGGATCATAGGGGAAGAGAGGAAAAAATGAAACAAGATGAAACCAGAGAGGGAGACAAACCATAAGAGACTCAATCTTAGGAAACAAGCTGAAGGTTGCTGGAGGGGAGGTGGGTGGAAGGGATGGAGTCACTGGGTGATGGATATTGGGGAGGATGTGTGCTATGGTGAGCACTGTGAATTGTGTAAGACTAATGAATCACAAAGCTGTACCCCTGAAACAAGTAATATATTATATGTTTAAAAAAAAAAAAAACCAAACAGAAATAAACTACCAGCCTTATTACAGCATTATGTGCAGGGGAGCAATAGTACAAATTGCGGTAACATTAACATTAAGATCTATTGAGTGTTTATATTCACCAGACACCAATGTGCATCTACTCCTCACCTGAGGCACAAACTCCCTCTATCACCATTTTATTTGCATTTGAGAGAACTTCGCTTCAGACAGTTTAAACGACTCCACTAAGCTCAGAGTCAGGATTTAACTCACCCTCTTAACCATTGTTTCTTTTCTGCTTTTTGTATTACCAATCAATAACATGAATTATTTCCTGTAGTTTTCTATTTCCTTTTATCTCAAGCCTTCTGTTAAAAATTGGATGAGTTTTATCTGTGATTTTATGATTCCTTCTCCTTGTTTATTCATTGTTCCATTGGTAAACACAAAATGCTGTGTTTCATCAATTAAGCCCAGTGTCTTATTGATTGCTCTTCCTCAAGGTTTCATTACCCATGTCTTTAATGATTCATAGAGTTCTAATAGAAAATATTTGTTGGGAAAAACTATATCATCAACACAGTGATTTTCAAAGTCACTTCATTGTACATTTTCTGCTATGTGCTAAAATATTCTGCAAAAACATGTATCTCTTGTAAGGGCTGACACTTTCTCTCATTTCTATATACAAATCATGATGCATCATTGAGAATTTACATGTGTTCTAGTTTATAATAGTTTAATTACCATAAAAATATTAATGGCCAAATACTTACAAAGATACAAATACTGCAGCAAAATAAAATTTACAGAGATTTATAGAGTTTTTTAAAATAGAGATTCCTAGATGACTTATTTTTTTCTTCATTGTAGTTTTCTCATTTTTTTTTAAAGATTTTATTTATTTATCAGAGAGAGAGGGGGAGAGAGCGAGCACAGGCAGACAGAATGGCAGGCAGAGGCAGAGGGAGAAGCGGGCTCCCTGTTGAGCAAGGAGCCCGATGTGGGACTCGATCCCAGGGCGCTGGGATCATGACCTGAGCCAAAGGCAGCTGCTTAACCAACTGAGCCACCCAGGCGTCCCTGTAGTTTTCTCATTTAAAAAAATGTTAGTAGTGTCTGTTGGAGGGAATGTGAGCTGGTACAGCCACTCTGGAAAATAGTATGGAGGTTCCTCAAAAAGTTATTAGAGATTTACCCAAAGATATAAATGTAGTGATCTGAAGCAGCACCTGCACCCCAATGTCATAGCAGCAATGTCAACAATAGCCAAACTGTGGAAGGAGCCAAGATGTCTTTCAACAGACGAATGGATAAAGATGTGGTCCATATAAACAATGGAAGATTACTCGCCCATCAGGAAGGCTGAATACCTACCATTTACATCGACATGGATGGAACTGGAGGGTGGTATGCTGAGCAAAGTAAGTCAAGCAGAGAAAGACAATTATCACATGGTTTCCCTCATATGTGGATTATAAGAAACAATGCAGAGCATCATAGGAAATGGGAGGGAAAACTGAATGGGAAGTCATCAGAGAGGGAAAAAACTATGAGATACTCTTAACTAGAGGAAACAAATTAGGGCTGTTGGAGGTGAGGTGAGTGAGGGTATATGGAATTTGGGTAATAGACGTTAAGGAGGACATGTGATATGATGAGCACAACTGATAAATTATTGAACACTACATCCAAAGCTAATGATGTGCTATATGTTGGCTAATTGAATTTTTAAAAAATTAATAAAAAATAAATTAAAATTTTTAAAAATGTTAATTAAAATATATGAAATACAAAATACAAATACAAATATAAGTTCTATATTTTTAATATTTTTAGTTGTATACATCTGTTAGGAAAGTTTGAAAATCTATATATTACTTATGATTAGTTCTACTTAAAAATGAGTTTTAATGATGTATGATTTACATACAATAAAATCCAATCATTTTAAGTGCATAATTCAATGCATTATGAAAAATGCACACAATTATATAACTGCATAAAAATAATGACTTTCTATCACTGCAAGCAACAAAGTCTTCTCCCTCTGTCACTGTCTCCTGGGAATCAGTGTTTTGCTTTCTGTTATTACTGCTTTTTCTAAAATTTTATATAAATATAATCACATATGTGTAGTCTTCTTTGCCTCTTGCTTCTTTCATTTAGCATAATGCGTTTGAGACTTACCCACATGGTTGTGTCTGTCATAGTTGATCTCTTCTTATTGTTGAGTAGTATCTCATTGCCTGGATGATTCACAACTTGTTTATCTTTTCATTGGTTGATGAACACAAACTACCCATATTTGGGTTTTTCCAGTTTGTGACTATTGTGACGGAAGCTAATATGAACATTCATGTAGAAAGCTTTACATGAGCATAGCTTTCCATTTCTCTTGGTTATATATCTATGGAATCTTAATTTAAAAGTTTAAATCCCTATTTAAATAGATAATATGGAAAATATACAAGTGACAATTTAAGAAACTGTTGAACTTTTTAAAAATGGCAATGGCAAATATTTCTTATCTGATTATTAAATTCTGAGGATTCCATCTTTAAATTTCTTATTTGTCATTTGTGTGCAGGTAGTTCTCACTTTGCGTGAGGGATCAAGATCATAAAAAGGATTGCATAAGCTGAAACTTAATAGTAAGTAGGAAAAATTATGATTATTTCATAACTTCTAATTTTTTCACAAAACATTAAAAATTTCTTACTGCTAACTATAGATGTATAAGAAAAGAAAAAATAGCAAAACTAATTTTAGTAACATTTAGTAATATTTAGTAATAATTAGTAATATTTAGTACAGTACAGTATAATTTAGAACACTGGGAATAATGAGAATTAAATTTTTTTTTTTTAGAAATTACCACAAATATCTTACTTACTTTTCACTGCTCAAGAAATAGCTCAAATAATACTTGCTTGCAGAATGACAACACAAAATGAGCATCTTATCTATATCTTATCTTATCATGTGTCCCTTGATCAAGGTATTCTATTGAAATCTTTTTTCCATTTAAAAAATCAAATTGTTGATCTTTTTTGTGTTATAAGAAATTTTTCTACATTCTGGGTATAAGTTTTGATCAGATATGTATTTTGGAGATATTTCTCCAAGTCATTTACTTTGTGTCTTTTGAGATGAAAAGTTTTAACTTTGGAGATCAAATTTATCAATGTTTTATTCTGTTTATTCTTTTTCTGTTACCCATAGAATCTTTGATTAACCCAGGGCCACAGATAGCTCCTCCTATTTATTTTTTCTAGAAGTTTTATCATTAAGGACTTACACTTAGATCTATTTTTAATTAACCTGTGACCTTGCTAAACTCATTATTTCTATGGCTTTTATGCAGATACCTTAGTGTCTTCTGATCAGATGATTATTCTATTTGTGAATATGAGAGATTTTATATATTCCTTTTTGACCTATGTGTCTTTGGGACACCTGAGTTGCTCAGTCATTAAGCTCCTGCCTTTAGCTCAGGTCATGGTTCCAGGGTCCTGGGATCAAGCCCCAGGTCTTCTCCCTCTGCCTGCCATCCCTCCTGCTTATGTTCTCTCTCTGTGTCAAATAAATAAATGAAAACTTTAAAAGAAAAAAAGCTGCATGCCTTTAATTATTATGTTTTGCCTTTTATCACTTGCTAGCTCTTACCACAATAGAATTTTTTAAATGTGGTGAGAACAGTCTTACCTTAACTTTAATCTTAAAAAGAAAGCAGTCAATTTCAACATTATATAAGATGCCTGTTGTAGGTTTTTCAAAATATCTTTTCATATACTGAGGGAATTCTCTTGTGTTTCTAGTTTGCTGAGAATTTTATTTTCCTCAACTGAATTTTGCTAAATTTTATGAAATGCTTGATCTGTATCATTTGATATAATCATAATTTTTTGTTTTTTTCTAGTTTGCTGAGAATTTTATTTTCATGAATTTTGCTAAATTTTATGAAATGCTTGATCTGTATCATTTGATATAATCATAATTTTTTGTTTTTAATCTGTTAATATGAATTATACTGATATCCTATTGTTAAATCAACCTTGCATTTCTGGAAAAATCTGCACTTGGTCATTATGTATAATTTTTATAATGCATTGGTTATTTTGATGTGCTAACATTTTCTAAAACTATTTGATGCTACAGTCATAAGGAATATTAGTCTGTAGTTTTCTTTTTCTTTTTTTGAAAAAAATTTATCTGGTTAATAGCAAAGTTAATGCCACCCTTAGGAAGTGTTTCCTACCCTATTCTGGGAGATTGTATACAGGGTTTGTATTGTTTCTTTCTTAAATATTTGGTAAATTCAATAGTAAAGTCCTTTGGGCAAAGAATTGTCTTTGTAAGAAAGTTCATAATTAGAACATCAATTTCTTTAATAGATACACAAGGCTTTTCTTGAATGTGATTTGGCAACTCATTTCAAGGAAATTTTGCATTTTAATACTTATATATAAAAATTTATACATAATATTTTCTTGTTATCTTTCAAAAATACTTTATTTTCTCAGAGCTGTTTTAGGTTCACAGCAAAACTAAGTGGAGATTACAGAGATCTCCCCATATACCTCCTGTCCTCACACATGCATGGCTTCCCCCACTATCAGCATTCCACACCAGAGTGGCACGTTTGGTACAACTCATGAGCCTATACTGGCATGTCGTAATCATCCAGAGTCTGTATTTACATTATAGTTTCCTCCTGGTCTTGCACATTCTGTGGCTATGGACAAATGTATAATGGCAATATCCATCATGATGATATATACAGAATATCTTCACTGGCCTAAAAATCCTCTGTGCCCCCCCCCATTTCATCCCTCCCCCATCCCATGCAAGGCAACCACTAATTTCTTTTCTGTCTCTATAATTTTCCTTTTCCACAATGTAATGCAGATGGAATCATACAGTAAGTAGCCTTTAATTTGCCTTCTTTCACTTAGTCATATACACTTAAGCTTCTTCTATGTCTTTTCTTGGCTTGACAGCTCATTTCCTTTAAGCACTGAATAGTACTCCATTGTCTGGAAGTACCAGAGTTTATTTATCCATTCCCCTAACTGAATGGCATTTGGTTGCTTCCAAGTTTTAGCAAATATGAATAAAATTACTATAAACATCCATGTGCAGGTTTCCACATGTACCTAGTTTTTCAAATTCTTTGAATAAATACCAATGAGTGAGATTACTGTATCAGATGGTAAAGGTGTGTTTAGTTCTGCAAGAAATTAGCAAACTCTTTCCCAAAGTGGCTGTAACATTTTGTATTGCCATCAGCACTGAGGGAGAGTTTTTTTACTTCCACATCCTCATCAGGATTTGGTGTTAATGTTCCTGATTTTGACTATTCTAATAGGTGCACTGTAGTATTCATTGTTGTATTATTTGGCATTTCCCTGAGGACAGATGTAGAACACTTTTTCAAAATTCCCCCCCACACATATTCATGGAGAACCACCAGGTGGTATAAGTAACAGAGCCAAAATTCTTCCTACCATAGTTCCAATCATATTAACTTCCTTAAGTTATATAGATACCTATATATTCCCTAATAAAGAAATAACATTTCCTCGATTATATCTTCCTGACCTTATTTCTATTCTTAGAGTTTCTCACTTTTAACCTATAATCACCAAAGGGAAAGTTTTCCTCCTGAGAGAATACAGAAGATGCCTCCTCATGTTATATGCAGTTAACTTTCCAGGTACAATAGTTAAGTATTATTTTCTTCACTAAATTCCTGCAACTGTTCTCAGATAATTCATTTATTAAATGAATAGAAATTATGTACTTAGTGTCTTCTAAATGACAGGAACATGGACAAGAATTGAGATCATAAACTGAACATATTCTAGAAATAGCATGCATAAATTACAGACTAAAACTCCTAAAAATTTTTGAAAATCTTCTGTCTTTCATAAAAATAAAACTAATCAATGTCATTTTATTATGACATTATTTCATCTCCATGCATGAATATTCTGTTTTGCTTTCATTAAGAATTTAAATTGAGTGATGCCCAGTGGCTCAATTGGTTAAGCAACTGACTTGGGCTAGTCCATGAATCCAGTCCCACATGGGGCTCCCTGCTTAGTGAGGAGTCTGCTTCTCACTCTGACCTCTCCCTTCTCATGTACTCTCTCTCTCTCTCTCTCAGTCTCTCTCTCAGATAAATAAATAAATAAATAAATCTAGCTTTAAAAAAAAAAACAACTTTTAATTGAAAAAGACATTTTAAAATGGAAATAAGTGAAGACAAAAGAACTATCTGAACATTTTTTTATTTATTTTTAAATTTTTATTTATTTATTTGACAGAGAGAGATCACAAGCAGGCAGAGAGGCAGGCAGAGAGAGAGAGGGAAGCAGGCTCCCCACTGAACAGAAAGCCTAATGCGGGGCTTGATCCCAGGACCCCAAGATCATGACCTGAGCCGAAGACAGAGGCTTAACCCACTGATCCACCCAGGCACCCTGAACATATAAAAACATATGTCATATGAACTTCTGAAATAGGTCTATTCACATAAAAATTATGAAATCTGAAGTAGTAATTATGCCTTTACACACATTACAAATAGTCCAATAACATTCTTTCTGTGGCAAAAAGAACTGTAAACAAAATTTAGATATTTTAGATTTCAATATTTCATACTTTACCATATGGTTTTCTCTATTTTCTACTTTGAATTTTCTAAAAATGCAAATTAATTAAACTCAAAGTGAAACATAGATGAGGTGAAATTCCTGGAGGGAATCATTGTTCTGCTTTGAAGAAAATTCCACAAATCAAATACATAAAAATTTTTCATAAAACATGATATTACAGAGGGGAATAAGATAAGTACTTGTTCTCCTCTCATTATTGAAAGGTTAAATTCCTTTGCTCTTTTCCTCAATCAAACTTAATATATCCCCATGGTGTAAATCACCAACCTAGTATCCCAAAACTGGAATAAGTATTAAATTAATTATAATAATTATTGGTTAACTATTGCAACTGTTTAAAATGAATTATGTCCTTTCTAAAAAAAAAGTTACAATACTTGTATGTGCAATACATTATTGAAGTAGCATATTAAATTTATTTTTTTAAGATTTTATTTATTTATTTGACAGAGATCACAAGTAGGCAGAGAGGCAGGCAGAGAGAGGGGAGGATGCATGTTCCCTGCTGAGCAGAGACCTTGATGTGGGGCTCGATCCCAGGACCCTGAGATCATGACCTGAGCCAAAGGCAGAACTTTAACCAACTGAGCCACCCAGGTGCCCCAAATTTATTAAAATCTATAAGTCAGTCATATGACTTGACAATATTTAAATCCAAATTATTAAATATTCGCTTAGGTCTTAATTCGATTTCCTACCAAATATTATGTAGCGAGATAAAATAAACAAAAAGAAGTCAGGAGCAAAATCAGTTCTTTAATATTTACTTAGGACTATGACGTTAGATCAACACTATCCAATAGAACTTTCTTCAATGGCATAAATGTTCTATTACTGTACTGTCCAAAACAATAACCTTTAACCAGTTGTAATTATTGAGTACTTAAATACAGTTAATGTTATTCAGGTATTGGATTTGTATTTTATTAAACTTTAATTAATTGCAGTTTAAATAGCCATATTTGGCTAGTGGACAGTGTAGTGTGGTTAGACTCCTTTTATGAAAGTTTTTTTTTTCTTAATTTTACCAGGACCTATAGTAAACAAAAATATATCTTATTTAAAGTTGAGGTATGACTGGCATTATAACATTCTATTAATTTCAAGTAAACAACATAATGACTTGATATTTGTATATATTGCAAAATGATCAGCACAATAAAACTATTTAATATCTGTCTCTATACATAGTTAAAAAAATCTGTTCTTTTGATGAAGATTTTCTAGATGCACTGCCTTGGCAACCTTCAAATATGCTCTACACCATTGTGTACTTGTTTAACTTATTTTATAACTGGAAATTTATATCTTTTGACCACCTCCATCCATTTTACCTATAAATTCTTCTTTATTCCACATTTTTTTATCCATTCATTCCTCTTTGGACATTGTATCTTGGCTATTGTAAATAATGTGGCAATAAATATAGAAGTGCATTAATCTTTTCAAATTAGTGTTTTCATTTTCTTTAAGTAAATGCACAGAATTAGAATTTCTGGATTGTATGGTAGCTCTATTTTTAATTTTTTGAGGGGCTTCTGTACTGTTTTCTACAGTGATTGCACCAGGGTACATTCCCAACAGTTCCCAAGAAGTCCCTTTTCTCCACATCCTTCCAGCTCTTGTTATTTCTCTTTAAAAATAGCCACTTGAACAGGCATAAGGCGATAACTCCTTGTGGTTTCAGTTTACTTTCCCTGATGATTACTGATGTTGAGCGTCTTTTCATCTGTACATCTTTGTATATGCTTATTTACCACCTGTATATCTTCTTTCATGAGGTGACTTTTAAGATATTCAACTTTTTTTAAAAAAAGATTGTTTATTGATTTATTTGAGAGAGAGAGATCACAAGTAGGCAGAGAGGCAGGCAGAGAGAGGGAAGAAAACAGGCTCCCCACTGAGCAGAGAGCCTGATGCGGACCTTGATGCTAGGACCCTGAGACCGTTACCTGAGCCAAAGACAGAGGCTTAACCCACTGAGCCACCCAGGCACCCCTCAACTTTATTATTTTTTTTAGTTACTTTCTTGTTGTTGAATTTTAAGACATCTTTATATATTTTTGATAGTAGTCCTTCATCTGATGCATCTTTTGCACATATTTTCTCCAATCTGTGGCTTTTCTTATAATTCTCTTTACATGATTTTTGAAGACAGCAGTTTTTAATTTTGTGAAAGTGCAACTTATCAGTTATTTCTTAAATGGATCTTGCCTTTGGTGCTATATCTAAAAAGTCATCATCATACATGAGGCCATCTAGATTTTTCTCCTATGCTATCTTCCAGGAGTTTTATATTTGTGTGGCTTATATTTCAGTCTGTGGTCCATCTCATAGGGTTAATTTTTGTGAGGGTCAAAGATTTTGTCAAAAGCATTTTCTGCAGGCGTCTGGAAGATGGCGGAGAAGTAGCAGGCTGAGACGACATCAGGTAGCAGGAGATCAGCTAGGTAGCCTATCAAACCATTGCAAACACCTACAAATCCAACAGGAGATTGAAGAGAAGAAGAGCAGGAATTCTAGAAACAGAAAATCGACCACTTTCTGAAAGGTAGGGCAGGTGGAGAAGTGAATCCAAAGCAACAGGAAGGGGCCAGTGCCCGGCAAGCGGCAGAGCTATGAAGCACAAAAGCAGGACTTTTGAAAGTCTGCTCCACTGAGGGACATTGCTGCAGAGGCTAAGCTGGGGTGAAGTTCACGTGGAGACAGCATGGTCTCATGTCCTGAGACAGGGGTCACAGGAGGGGGGGGTGTCTGAGTGTCACAGAGCTCACAGGTATTAGAGCGGGGAAGCTGGCTACAGAGATGGAGCTGAGGAGAGGGGTCCCAACTCAGGGTTACCTTCAACTGTGATCCATGGCACAGTTAGGCCACTGCTCTGTGAGCAGGGACCTCACAAGATCTGGGGAAGAACCCCTCCCCCAAGGGAGAGCATAGGGATCTACTGCGTTTGGAGACTACTCACAGGGCTATGTGCCAGAGACAGAGACACTCAGTCACAGGCTGGGTGAGCTCGGCACAAACCCGGAGGCCAGAGAGTTGGGAGTGATTGAGTGCTATTCTCTGAGGGCGCACTGAGGACTGGGGCCCCAAGCTCTCGGCTCCCCCAGGCTGGAGATTGGGAAGCCACCATTTTTATTCCCGTCCCCTGAAACTCTATGGAAAGCATTCAGGGAGCAAAAACTCCCCAAAATGAACCCAAGCAGATTAGTTATCCAGGCCCCTGGTAAGGGCGGTGCAATTCTGCCTTGGGCAAAGACACTTGAGAATCACTACAACAAGCACCTCCCCTAGAAGATCAGCAAGAAATCCAGCCAAGACCAAGTTCACTTACCAAGGAGAACAGCAGAATACCAGAGGAGGAGAAAGCAAAGCATGGAATTCATGGCTTTCTCCCCAAGATTTCTTAGTCTTGCAAAGTTAATTAATTTTTATTTTATTTTTTATGCTAATTTTTTAAACTTTTACTCTTTCCTCCTTTAAGTTTTTTTTTTTTAAGATTTTATTTATTTGACAAACAGAGATCACAAGTAGGCACAGAGGCAGGAGGGTTGGGGAGGGGGTGGAAGCAGCCTCCCTGCTGAGCAGAAGCTGATGTGGGGCTTGATCCGAGGACTGTGAGATCATGACCTGAACTGAAGGCAGAGGCTTAACCCACTGAGCCACTCAGGTGCCCCCCTCTCTTTTAGCATTTTTTAACTAGTTTATCTTAATAATACCTTTCATAATATATATATAAAATTAAGTTAGATACAATGAAGGATAAAAAAGAGTATAATAATGAAGGTTCAAAAAAGATATATATATATATATATATATTTATTTATTTTTATAAATATATATTTAGATATGTAAATATATTTTTTATATTTATAAATATTTATATATATAAAAGATATATATATATATATCTTTTTTGAACCTTCATTATTATACTCTTTTTAATCCTTCATTGTATCTAACTTTATTTTATATATACACATAGGTATTTTCTTCTGAAAAAATTTGGGATACAACTTCTTCTAATAGACCAAATATACCCTAAATCTACCACAAGGCTTTGTTCTAGTCTCCAGCTTAAGCAAATTCTTTCCACTTCCTTATTTTTAATTCTCCCAGCCAACTTATCTTATCAACTCCTTTTATAGAATTTTTTTAAATTTTCATCTTTATAGTCATATTCCATCCTTTCATTATGTTTACCCTTATTTGTGTGTGTGTGTGTGTGTGTGTGTGTGTATACACACACATGTATATTCATTTTTTAAAATTTTGGAAGGTAGTTTCTTCTAAAAGACCAAAATACTCTCAGAATTAGGTGGGTGACTCTGTTCTATTCACTGATCTAATATATATTTTTTATTTTTTTCATTAAATTTTTTTTTTTCTGAACATCTTTTAACCCCTTCTTCCCCCCATGATTTGGAGTCATTTCTGATATGGTTAAAGCACATTTTCCTGGGTTCTTCACCACCCTTTCAGTATTTTATTTGCTCCTTCATATATTCTTATCTGGATAAAATGACAAGGGAGAAAACTCACCACAAGAAAAAGAACAATAGACAGTACCAAAGGCTAGGGAGCTACTCAATAATGACATTGGTAATATGTCAGATCTAGAGTTCAGAATGATGATTCTAAGGTGCTAGCTGGGCTCAAAAAAGGCATAGAAGATATTAGAGAAATGCTGTCTGGAGAAATAAAGGCCCTTTCTGGAGAAATAAAAGAACTAAAATCTAGCCAAGTTGAAATTCAAAAAGCTATTAATGAGGTGTAATCAAAATGGAGGCTCTTACTGCTAGGATAAATGAGGCAGGAGAGAGAATTGGTGATATAGAAGACCATATGACAGAGAATAAAGAAGCTGAGCAAAAGAGAGAAAAACAACTACTGGATGACTAGGGGAGAATTCGAGAGATAAGTGATACCATAAGATGAAACAACATTAGAATAATTGGGATTCCAGAAGAAGAAGAAGTGAGAGGGGAGCAGAAGGTATATTGGAGAGAATTATTGGAGAGAATTTCCCCAATATGGCAAAGGGAACAAGCATCAAAATCCAGGAGGCACAGAGAACCCCCCTCAAAATCAATAAGAATAGGTTCACACCCCATCATCTAATAGTAAAACTTACAAGTCTTAGTGACACAGAGAAAATCCTCAAAGTAGCCTGGGACAAGAAGTCTGTAATATATAATGGTAAAAATATTACATTGGCAGCAGACTTATCCACCAAGACCTAGCAGGCCAGAAAGAACTGGCAGGATATATTCAGAGTACAAAACGAGAAAAACATACAGCCAAGAATAGTATACCAGCTAGGCTATCATTGAAAATAGGAGGAGAGATAAAAAGCTTCCAAGACAAACAAAAACTAAAGAATTTGTAAACATCAAGCCAATTCAACAGGAAATATTGAAAGGGGTCCTATAAGCAAAGAGAGAGTCAAAAAGTAGTAGATCCGAAGGAACAGAGACAATATATAGTAATAATCACCTTACAGGCAATACAATGACACTAAATTCGTATCTCTCAATAGTTACCCTGAATGTAAATGGGTTAAATGCCCCAATCAAAAGACACAGGATTTCAGAATGGATAAAAAAACAAAACCCATGAATATGCTGACTACAAGAAACTCATTTCAGACCCAAAGACACCTTCAGATTTAATGTGAGGGAGTAGAAACAATTTACCATGCAAATGGACATCAGAAGAAAGCTGGGGTTGCAATCCTTATATCAGATCAATTAGATTTTAAGCCAAAGACTATAATAAGAGATGAGGAAGGACACTATATCATACTCAAAGGGCCTGTCCAAAAAGAAGATCTAACAATTTGAAATACCTATGCCCCTAACATGGGAGCAGACAACTATATAAACCAATTAATAACAAAATCAAAGAAACACATCGACAATAATGTCATAATACTAGTGGACTTTAACACTCCCCTCACTGAAATGGACAGATCATCCAAGTAAAAGATCAACAAGGAAATAAAGGCTTTAAATGACACACTGGACCTGATGGACATCACAGATATATTCAGAAAATTCCATCCCAAAGCAACAGAATACACATTCTTCTCTAGTGCACATGGAACATTCTCCAGAATAGATCACATCCTGGGTCCTAAATCAGGCCTCAACTGGTATCAAATGATTGGGATCATTCCCTGCATCTTTTCAGATCACAAATGCTCTGAAGCTAGAACTCAATCAGAAGAGGAAAGTTGGAAAGAACCCAAATACATGGAAATAAACAGCATCCTTCTAAAGAATGAATGGGTCAACCAGGAAATTAAAGAAGAATCTTAAAAAATCATGGAAACAAATGGTTATGAAATCACAACAGTTCAAAATCTGTGGGACACAGGAAAAGCAGAACTGAGAGGAAAATATATAGTAATACAAGCCTTTCTCAAGAAACAAAAAAGGTCTCAAGTACACAACCTAACCCTACAACTAAAGGAGCTGGAGAAAGAACAAGAAAGAAATCCAAAGCCTAGCAAAAGAAGAGAAATAATAAAGATCAGAGCAGAAATCAATGAAATAGAAACAAAAAAATAAAAACAAAAACAAACAAGCAAACAAAAAAACAGTAGAACAAATCAATGAAACTAGGAGCTGGTTCTTTGAAAGAATTGATAATAATGATAAACCCCTGGCCAGACTTATCAAAAAGAAAAGAGAAAGGACCTAAATAAACAAAATCATGAATGAAAGAGGAGAGATTCCAACCAACACCAAAAAAATACTAACAATTATAAGAACATATTATGAGCAACTATATGCCAGCAAATTTTACAATCTGGAAGAAATGGATGCATTCCTAGAGACATATAAACTACCACAACTGAACCAGGAAGAAATAGAAAACCTGAAGAGACCCATAACCAGTAAGGAGATTGAAGCAGTCATCAAAAACCTCCCAAAAAGCAAGATCCCAGGGTCAGATGGCTTCCCTCAGAAATTCTACCAAACATTTAAAGAAGAATTAATTCCTATTCTCTGCAAGCTGTTCCAAAAAATAGAAATGGAAGAAGAACTTCCAAACTCATTTTATAAGGCCAGCATTACCTTGATCCCCAAACCAGACAAGGATCCCATCAAAAGAGAGCTATAGACCAATATCCTTGATGGACAGAGATGCAAAAAGTCTCACCAAAATACTAGCAAATAGGATCCAACAGTACCTTAAAAGGATTATTCACCACACCAAGTGGGATTCATTCCAGGGCTGCAAGCTTGGTTCAACATCAGCAAATCAATCAATGTGATACAATACATTAAAAAAAGAAAGAACAAGAACTATATGACACCCTCAGGAGATGTTGAAAAGTATTTGACAAAGTACAGTATCCTTTTCTGATAAAAACTCTTCAAAGTGTAGGGATAGAGGGTACATACCTCAATATCATCAAAGCTATCTATGAAAAACCCACAGCAAATATCATTCTCAATACAGAAAAACTGAGAGCTTTTCCCCTAAGGTCAGGAGCACGGCAGGGATGTCCATTATCACCACTGCTATTCAACATAGTACTAGAAATTCTAGCCTCAGCAATCAGACAACAATAAGAAATTAAAGGCATCCAAATCGGCAAAGAAGAAGTCAAACCATCACTCTTTGCAGATGATATGATACTTTATGTGGAAAACCCAAAGACTCCACTCCAAAACTGCTAGAACTTGTACAGGAATTCAGCAAAGTGTCAGGATATAAAATCAATGCACAGAAGTCAGTTGCATTTCTATACACCAGCAACAAGACAGAAGAAAGAGAAATTAAGGAGTCAATCTCATTTACAATTGCACCCCAAACCATAAGATACCTAGGAATAAACCTAACCAAAGAGACAAAGAATCTATATTCAGAAAACTATAAAGTACTCATGAAAGAAGTTGAGGAAGGCACAAAGAAATGGAAAAAATGTTCCATGCTCATGGATTGGAAGAACAAATATTGTGAAAAGGTCTATGCTACCTAAAGCAATCTACACGTTTAATGCAATCCCTATCAAAATCCCATCCATTTTTTCAAAGAAATGAAACAAATAATCCTAAAATTTATATGGAACCAGAAAAGACCTTGAATGGCCAGATGAGTATTGAAAAGGAAAGCCAAAGTTGTTGGCATCACAATTCCAGACTTCACACTCTATTACAAAGCTGTCATCATCAAGACAGTATGGTTCTGTCACAAAAACAGACACCTAGATCAATGGAACAGAAAAGAGAGCACAGAAATAGACCCTGAACTCTATGGTCAACTAATCTTCAATAAAGAAGGAAAGAATGTCCAATGGAAAAAAGACAGTCTCTTCAACAAACGGTTTTGGGAAAATTGTACAGCCACATGCAGAAGAATGAAACTGGACCTTTTCCTTACACCACACATGAATATAGACTCAAAATGGATGAAGGACCTCAATGTGAGAAAGGAATCCATCAAAATCCTTGAGGATAACACAGGCAGCAAACTTTTGACCTCAGCTGCAGCAACATCTTCCTAGAAACATTGCCAAAGGCAAGGGAAGCAAAAGCAAAAATGAACTATTGGGACTTCATCAAGATCAAAAGCTTTTGCACAGCAAAGCAAACAGTTAACAAAACCAAAAGACAACTGACAGAAGGGGAGAAGATATTTGCAAACAGAATATCAGATAAAGGGCTAGTATCCAAAATCTAAAAAGAACTTATCAAATTCAACACTCAAAGAACAAATAATCCAATCAAGAAATGGGCAGAGGACATGAACAGACATTTCTGCAAAGAAGACATCCAGATGGCCAACAGACACATCAAAAAGTGCTCCACATTACTCAGCATCAGGGAAATACAAATAAAAAACACAATGAGATACCACCTCACACCAGTCAGGATGGCTAAAATTAACAAATTAGGAAATGACAGATGCTGGCAAGGATTTGGAGAAAGGGGAACCCTCCTACACTGTTGGTGGGAAGGCAAGCTGGTGCAACCACTCTGGAAAACAGCATGGAGGTTCCTCAAAAAGTTGAAAATAGAGCTACCTTATGACCCAGGAATCACGCTACTGGGTATTTACCCTAAGATACAAATGTAGTGATCTGAAGGGGCACATGCACCCAAATGTTTATAGCATCAATGTCAAGCCAAACTATGGAAAGAACCTAGATGTCCATCAACAGATGAATGGATAAAGAAGAAGTGGTATATATATACAATGGAATACTATGTAGACATCAAAAGAAATGAAATTTTGCCTTTTGCAATGACATGGATGGAACTAGAGGGTATTATGTTTAGTGAAATATGTCAATGAGAGAAAGAAAATTGTCATATGATCTCCTTGATATGAGGAAGTTGTGAGGCAACATGAGGAGTTTGGGGGGTAGGGAAAGAATAAATGCAACAAGATGTGATCTGGAAGGAGACAAACCAGAAGAGACTGTTAATCTCACAAATCAAATTGAGGGTTGCCGGGGTGAGGGAGGTAGGAGAGGGTGGTGGGGTTATGGACAATGGTGAAAGTATGTGTTATGGTGAGTGCTGTGAAGTGTATAAACCTGGAGATCCACAGACCTGTATCCCTGGGGCTAATAATACATTATATGTTAATAAAAATATTTTTTTTTAAAAAAAGCATTTTCAGCATATATTGGTATGATAATGGGCCTTTCTAAATTTAGCCTATTGATCTGATAGGTCCCATTATTTGATTTTCAAATGTTGAACCAGCCTTGTATAATTGGGATATATCCTACTTTGTCTTGTTGTATGATTCTTTCCATACACTTCTGGGATTTCTCTTGTTAATATTTTAGAATGTCTATTTTTAAAACTTCTTGAGTTTTGTTTTATGGTCTGAATATAGCCCATTTCGATGAAGTCTCCATATGCTCTTGAAAGTGTATGATAGAGTTTTCTTTTCTCTTTTTTTTTTTTTTCTTTTTTTATTTGAGAGACACGGAGCACAAGCAGGGGGAGAGGCAGAAGTGGAGAGAGAGAGGGAGAGGGAGAAGTAGACTCCCCACTGAGTCGGGAGCCAGATGTGGGACTTGATCCCAGGATGTGGAGATCATGACCTGAGCTGAAGGCAGCCGCTTAACTGACTGAGCCACCCAGGTGCCCCTGATAGAGTTTTCTATAATATCAGTTAGGTTTATTTGTTGGTAATGTTTAAGCTTTTAATAGTTTTCTGATTTTCTGTTTAATTGTTGTATCAATTACTGAAAGAGGAAATTTGAATTTTCCAGCTATAATGGAAGATTTCTCTCCACTTCTCTCCCTCTTACTTCCTTATTTCCTTCCTTCCTTTCTCCCTCCTTTTCTTTCTCTCCAGTTCCTTGTTTTTCCATTTCTTTGCCTGTCTTTTTTCCTCTTTCTTTCTTTCTTTCTTTCTTTCTTTCTTTCTTTCTTTCTTCTTTCTTTCTTTCTTTCTTTCTTTCTTTCTTTTTTTTCCTCTTTTCCTTCCTTCCTTCCTTTTCTTCCTTACCTCCCTCCCTCCCATCCCCTTTCCTTTCCTTTCCTCTCCTCTCCTCTCTTCTTCTCTCCTCTTTCTTTTTCTTTCTTTCTTTTCTTTCCTCCTTTCTCTTTTTCTATTTCTTTTTTCCTTTTCATCATTTATTGGTTCCTGTTTTGTTTTTTTTTCAACTCTGTTATTAGTTGAATACATATTTGGGATTGTAATGTCCTCCTAAGTAATACCACTTTCCTGACTTCCTGATTCTTTCTATAAAGTCTATACTGTCTGATTAATATTGTCCACTCTGGGGGTATCTGGGTGGCTCAGTCGGTGGAACATGTAACTTTTGATATCAGCGTCATGAGTTCAAGCCCAATGTCAGATGTAGAGATAAACAAACAGACTTTTAAAACATATTGCCTTTTTTTTTTTTTTAACCATTTTAGTTCTTTCTCTTTCCTGACTTTCTTTGGGTTATTTGAAGGCTTATTTTTGTTGTTGTTGTTGTTTTTTAATGTTTACATTTCATGTCCACTTTTGGATTATTAGTTATATTTGTTTGGTAATTTTAGAATTTGCAAGATGTAATTTTGGTTATCACAATATACCTACACAGAATAAAATATCACTTCTATTTTGTGCATAACAGACTTCTGTTTTGTGTTCCTTAAGTTAATGGTTTATATTCTACTTTTGTATATGCTATAAATGCATTCATATATATGTATAGAAAGATATATTTTTGTTGTATATTTTATAAATACAAATATATTGTTAGCTTAAATTTTTAACAGATCAACTGTGAAAGATATTGAATAATAATAAGACATTTTTACATATTTCCACATATTTATCATTTGCAGTTCTTTTTGATCTTTTCTGTAGGTCCAAATTTTCATGACATCATTTTTCTTCTTCATGATAAAATTTCTTTAACATTTCTTACAGCAGGTGTGCTGGCAATGAAGTCTTTCAAATTTTGATTGTCCCCAAAAGTCTTTATTTCACCTTTGGTTTTCAAAGTGATTCTTGCTAGTAAAGCATTCTAGACTGACAGGTTCCCCTGCCCAATTTATTACTTTAAAGATGTCCTTTCACATAGTCTGAAAAGAAATCTGTGTGTATTTGGTCCTCTGTCCTTGTTCCCTGGCTTTTTTTTTCTTTTTTTCTTTTTTTCTCTCTTTATTCCTCATTTTTTTTGCTATTTGATTTCTATGTGCCTTTGTTTGGTTTCATTTATATTTATGTCATCTGAGGTTTTTAAGCTTCTTGAATTTATAGGTTTAAAATTTTCGTTACATTTTGAAAATTTGGGCTATACTACTTCCAATAATGCTTCTGTTCCTTATTCTCTCCCTTCTCTTTCTGGAATTTTTTGGAATCACACATATATAATGTGTGCCTCTTCCTGGAACTTAAATAGCTACTAGTCTGCCTGACATTGCTCCACAAGTATCCAGGCATCTGTTTATCTTGTCAGTCTTTTTTCTCATTGTACTTTTTTGTGCATATATTCTGTATCTTTAAGTTCAGTGAAGAATCTTTTCTTCTATATTGTTGTATCTACTCTTAATCCTATTCAGTATATATATATTTTTTTCCCTTCAGATATTGTATTTTTATCTCTTGAAACTATTTAAATAACTTTTACATCTTTTTTTCTTCTTATCATGGTCATATTTTCCTTTACTTTCTTGGGCATAAATAGTGTATTTGTAATAGATGTTTTTGTGTCCTTGTTTTCCATCATGTCTATTTCTTGGTTTGGTCTTAGCGATTGGTATCTCCTTTGAGTTATGAGTTCTGTTTTCCCACCTCATTGTGTACCTGGTAAATTTTTTTTTTTTTTGATCCCAGATATTAGGAATTTTACCATGTTGATTCCTAGATTTTGTTATATTCCCATAAATAGTATTGAGTTTTGTTCTTGTTTTAATTGTTTTAGGATTGGCTCAGCACTGTTTTGGATTAATTTGTCTCCAGACAATATACTTCTGAGAATTCTACTTGTTAGTCATAGGAATAGAAATTATTCCTGGTCCCTGGTAATCTCCAGAAAATTTTCTGTATACTTTTTTCTGATAGTTCTTTTTGTAGCCTTGGATATTTTCCTCTCATGCAAGGGCAGATCAGCACTAAGCCAAAGTTTCCCAAGGTATTTTGGTGCTTTTGTGCTCTGTAGTTATCTCTTTTCCCCTTTCTAGTTGCCTTCTCTCCCAGTACTGACCTCAGCTAAACAAAATTGCTGGGCTATGCTCACCCTGCCCCTGTAATGAGCCTAGAGACATCAGGGATCACAATCTTGTGTTGACAATGGTCCATGTCTGCAAAATATTGTTTCATTTATTACAGCTATTTTTATATTATTTTTAGGACAAGGTGGTAAACCCAGTTCCTGGTACTTGATTTTGCCCTGAAGCAGAACACTCTCTCTACCTCAATTGCCTAGTTTCTCATTTCATTGTGATTATGACTCTCCCTCCGTATGTTACTAAGAGGAAGATAAGGAACATAGGTAGTAATTAGTTGAAATATAAACACTAAGCTATGATATCTAAAAACCACTGCAGTGATGTTCCCTTACATTTAACTTTTCTCAAGTGAAGGAATTGCCTATCTGAAAAGTTTATAAATTTGTCATAATTAATCAGAATTCCAAATCAATACTAGCTCATTTAGTAGGAATTCAGCTATAATTCATATCATTGAAGAGAACGACATCAACAAGGTTAAAACTGTATTTCTAAATATTTTAATATTCAATTTTCAGTGTTCAATGTTCATTGAGTATTCTAATGTTCAATATTCAATGTTCAATGTTCACTGAATATTCTAATATACAGTAATATGGACTTACCATTGTTCATTTAACCATTCATCTGTTGAAGGACATTCCACCCACTCCCTTGATTTTAGCAATTATGAATAGCCCTGCTTTGAACATTCACAATAGGATTTTGTGTGAACTCAAGAGTACAATTGCTGGGTTGTGTGGTAGGTGTATGTTTAGTTTTATAAGAAACTATAAGATTATTTTCCTGAATGGCCATATGATTTTAAATTTGTATAAACAATGCATGAAAGATTTACTTCTTGATGTCACTATTTTTTTTTTATTTTAGCTTTTCTAATTAGTGTATAATGTGCTGTGGATATAAAATGCATTTTTCCCAATAACTAATGATTTTGAACATCTTTCATGTGCTTATTTGCCATCTATATATCCTCTTCAGGGAAACGTCTATTTTTGTGCTTTGCCCATTTTCTAATTGGATTTTCTGTTTATTTTTACTATTGAATTTTGAGCTTTTTACTCCTACATGCATTTCTATTGCTGGATAGTTTGCAAATAATTTTTCCAGCTTGTGGCTTAGCTTCTTTTCTCTTCAAAAGGTCTTTCCTAGAAGAAAAGTAGTTCATTTCAATCAATTTAATTTATCATTTTTTTCACTTACAGATGATACTTTTGGTGTCACTCCTAAAAACTCTTAGCTTGGCCCTAGGTGCAAAGATTGTCAATTTTTTCCCTGTCATTTCATAGTTTTACATTTAACATTTAAGTCTAGAATCCATTTTGAGTTTTTTTGTTTGTTTATATACCTTTAAAATAATATTATTGAGATATAATTCACATACCATATGATTCATTTATTTAATGAATCCATAAAATGTAATAGCTTTTAGTATTCATAAACATATGCAACCATCATCCTAGACAATTTTAGAACATTTTCATCACCTCAGAGAAACACCAGACTCTTTAACCATTATTCCCCACCCCCAACACCTCTAGTACTAAGCAATCACTACTCTTCTGCCTCTATAGATTTGCCTATTCTGAATATTTTATTTAAATGAATCATATACTGTGTTACTTTTTATGTCTGGCTTCTTTTGCTTAGCATAACATTTTCAAGGTTCATCCATGTTGTAGCATTATGTATCATTTCTTTTCATACTTGAATTATATTCTATTTTTTGGACAGATACCACATTGTTATCCATTCTTCCATTGATGAACATTTGGATTACTTTTACTCTAAAGCTATTGTGAAAAATACTGCTATGAACATTGATGATTCTAATTCTAATTCTAACATATGGGGTTGGAGGTTCCTGCATGACCGACCAAGCAATAGCCTGGCTTAAGCTGGGTGTCCTACAATTCAATTCAATTCTGATACCATTTACCTGGATATAGTATCAGACCCCACATGTAGGGCTCAGTCCTATAAGTCTGCTGCCCATACACACTTCAGACACCAATCAAAACTCCAGATTATTAGTCATGCTTCTGACTATCTGACTATAGATTGGAGGTTTCAATGACCCTCTTTTTAGGTTTAGAACTCAGAGAAACATGTCACTAGATTACTGGCTTATCATAAAAAGATATAACACAGGAATAGCCAGATGGAAGAGATACCTAGGGCAAAGTGTAGAAAAAGGGCACAGAGCTTCCATGATTGCTAGCATGCCATTCTCCTGAAATTTCCATGTGTTCACTCACCAGGAAGTTTTCTAAACCTTGTCCTTTGTTTTGTTGTTGTTGTTTTATAGAAACTTCATTAAGTAGGCATAATTTATTAAATCACTGGTCTTTGGTGACTGAATTCAATCTCCAACCCCTGTCAGCTCCCAGAGGTTTCCAGGGTGGAAATAAAAGTTCCAACCCACCAACCACATGGTTGGCTCCCCTGGCAACTAATCCTTTTCCTTAAGCTATCTAGGGTTTTCCCAAGGGTTATTTCATTAACATAACAAAAAATACCTTTGCAGTTCTCATCACTGGAAATTCCAAGGGTTTTAGGAGCTTTGGGCCAGAACCAGGGACAAAACCAAATACATATTCTTTATTACAAATCATAATATCACAGTCTACCCCTTGGTCTTCGAACATGGATCCTTAATACCAAAATAATCGCAAAAATCAAAAGATACTGTCACCTTGTTAGTCTCCTATTCAGTCATTAATAACTATCTGGTCTGTCAACCTTTCATATGATAATGTCTCCCAGGATGAGGCCACTCAAATTTATAAGCTTCTATTTGAGCTTGTTACATTCCCAAAACAAGTGTAGTGTCAGCAATATATGATTTCACTCTTTTCAGGGAGATAGTATAATTGACAATATCACTTTGTAGGAAAAAACTCGAGGTGATGTGGGGAAGAAAAAATACCAACATCTTCCTTTAAACCCTCTTGCCCCAATCCACCAGAAAAACAGAAATCTGTTTTGTGGGGACACTCCTTTAGCCCCATTCATGTTCATGTTGAGGATGCATACATATTCTTAAAGGCATGTAAGCCAGCCCTTCATTTCTTTATGGACCCCATTTTAGACAACCAATGCTTTAATATACCATTTCAATTCTCTATCAAACTATTATTTTGAGGAGGACATTATGGGTTGTAAAGTGTGTTCCTTAGTCTGAAGAAATGGAGATCAGCCATCCAAACTGATTCAGTGTCTTCCCTTCTGGTTGTCTTACATAATACATTCTGAGCATGCTCCTGGTTGCATGCACCACCAGTAAGGAAATCCTAGTCTAGTGTCTGCTCCTGTCAGGCCCTATTTGTAACCTTCCAGGGTTACTAGCTGTAGTCTGACTGGTTAGCCAGCCACGTTCAGGGCCTTCTCACCAAGGAATCTGCCACATAGCTAATGCAGTCTCTAGCAGTCTCTCTTCCATCTGTTGGCATACAGAACAATTCTTACTGGCACTTTGTGCCTCAGAGGGTACAAGAAGAAAGTGTCTGGATTCATTGCTGCAGTACCCCCATATGTACTCATTTCAGGGGCCTAGGTGGCCTTCTCAAGGAAGCCAATGGGAATATCTGCTTGCCAAGCTCCACCACCTTCCAAAACAAAGTTCTTCTGATGGTGTTGACATGTCCTTATTGTTACTGTATTTGGGTGTTTGGACCCACCAATGGTACAAATGAGACTGGACCCAAGATATACAGACATAAGTAGGGTGTTACAGACACAACAGCTCAAGCTGAAGGGAGACACAGTTACAACAAGAATGTCAGACCAACATTCCTAAAAATAGCCAGGGAAGGTTTTAAAGGGTCTGAAGTGGGCAAGAAGTGATGACTAGGCATGTTGGGGTGGGGAAATACAGGAAATTGGGCAGACAGGCACAGTTGACAGCACAGTCTTCCTCATACATCATATGTTTTATATGTCTGTTGAGTCTTCACTTCTGGGCATGATTTTTAGCATTATAATGAGGGAAGAATTTGGTGAAAAGTGAAGTTTAGTAGGCATCTTATCTCAGATGAGCCTGAACTGCTCTGGCCTTACTCCTTGGTTCCTGCTTTGCTTTGCAAGAAAAGTGGTAATAAGCAGCAAGAAGTTTCCAGGGTACATAGGGGCTGTTTCCCAAGTTTCCCAACTGTCCCACTGCTTAAGTACACCCTTATATTCCCATATTCCCACAGTGATTTTCAAAGGGCTGTGTTCCATACAGGCATCCCTTTAATAGGCCTGGTTTCCATTGTCCTTTTGCCTGACCATGTGTCCAGGTTATTGGCCCCTGCCCCTAAATCTATAAAACCCAAACATAGAAGCTTTTACCACTGTTCACTTCCACTACTGCTAGGAAAGCAGCATACAAGGTTGCTGTGTTTACCTTTCTCAGAATGTGGCCTTCCAAACAAGATGTTGTCCATTCACCTCAGAACTACTCTCCACAGAGCAGCTCTCTGTTGGTTAGTCAAGGATTTTTCATAGGACACAGCCCAAGTGACAAGAGAATCCAGCCTCTCCTCACACAGTTCCAGAGTCAGTCCTAAGGAAAAGAGGCTCCCTGCTTGTGAGAATGTCCTACTTGCATTTTCTTAGTAATAATATCTGGTACAGGGTGCCTGGGTGGTTCGGTTGGTATCGGGCTCCTGTTTCAGTGGGGACTCTGCTTCTCCTTCTGACCTTCTCCCCTTTCATGCTCTCTCTCTCTCTCTGTCTCTCTCTCAAATAAATAAATAAAATCTTTAAAAAAAAATAATATCTGGTACAAGTCATTTCCATAGCATTATGGAATTCTCTTGGACACTATACCCCCATTAGGACCTTTTTCTGACGTCATCCTAGATGGTATTTCATGCTTGAAGGTCACTTTGGCTTTTAGTCATAGGAGGAACTTTAATTAATGTCCAATAGCAAGGCAGTAAATGCCCCTCAGATGGACAACCTCAAGTGAAATCTTCAGTAATCACCACTGGGAGGTGTTCACAGGCTTTTGCCACCATCTCCAGCCTTCACTTAGGGCTATTTTTTATCTGAATGCAAACCTTCTTGTTCATGTCTCCAGGAATTTTTTTTTCCCCTATTTTCTATTTTCTGTTATCCAAATTGGATAAATTCAATTGATTTGTCCTCAAGATCACAGATCCTATCCTCTGCTACCTCCACTCTACTATTCAGCCCATCCATCAGGTTTGATCCTATTTATTGGCATTCTCATTTCTATACTTTTCATTTAGTTATTTTTTAAAATACGTAACTTCAATTTCTCTGATAAAACTTTTGTTTGTTTTGAGAGAATTTTTAAATATTATTGAAGTATTTTTATAGTGTTTGTTTTAAATTCTTTGTCAGATAATTCTGACATCTGGTTATCTCAGTGTTGTCATCCAACTTTGAATGAGATTGACTTTTTTATTTCAAGTTGTGATTTTTCTTATTCTTTTTTTAAAATTTTATTTATTTATTTGACAGACAGAGATCACAAGTAGGCAGAGAGGGTGGAGGAAGCAGGCTCCCTCCAGAGCAGAGAGCACAATGCATATGCAGAGCTTGATCCCAGGACCCTGGGATCATGACCTGAGCTGAAGGCAGAGGCTTTAACCCACTGGGCCACCCAGGCACCTGATTTTCCTCATTCTTGACATGATGAGTGATTGTATCCTGGACAACTTTTTTTTTTTTCCAAACAGTCCCCTTGTTGAGATGTAGTTCTCTAGTTCTAGGTGACCTATAGTGTATACTGTAGTGACCTACATGTGTATTCAGCTTCACAGTGGGCCCCATCGACATAACCACAATGAACATGGAACTCTGGCTCACATTGCCTGGTTGAAGATGGAGGAATGAATGCAAGTTCAGCTTCTCCCCAGGCTCCTAGGATACCTTATTTTCCCAGCAAAAGTGAACACCTGCTTGGCCTGTTTGTTGTTTCTTGGGTGGGAATATATGCTCAGCTCCTCACTGGGCCCCATGATATAAGGGAGAGGGAAGCTGAGGACTAACTCAAAACTATTTTTTTTTTTTTTTTTTTGCTACAGGACTGAGGCAAAAGCACAGTTCCTCCCCGGGATAAATAGAGGGGCAGTAGAGCTCTGTCTCACACTACCCTGTTCCCCTTATTGATGTCAAGTTAGTGAGCAAGTTGAGCCATGCCACTGACAGTGCCTGGAAATGAACTGAGAGGTGATTATGTCACTATGTTCAGTCTCCCTGCTGCTTGATGAGGGATGTTCACAGCTGGATCCTCCTGACATTACCCTGGTGAAGAATTAAAGCACTGCCTGCTTCTGCGGGGCATGGGGGGGTACTTCAGAGTGCTGCATGCACAGGGGGGCAGGAAAGCAGGGTAGAAGGTCAGCAGTCCTTTCAACCCTGCTGAAAACCACGGGGCTGGGAGGGTTCTGCTGGTGTTTGGCTTGGGTCCGGAAGATATTGCCCAAGAAGTTTTCTTTTTGCAGTGCTAGCACTGACAGAAACAGGCTTTCCTTGGAGCTTCTTTTGCCTGTGCCTATGGGTGGTTCAACTGGAGATTCTGCAGCGCCCTGTCCCAGATGCATGAGGGCTGAAAAGAAAATGCAGAGAACTCTGTACTGGGTGAGTTCTCAAGTCCCGAGCTCCCAGACCGTCTGTCTTCTTTCTACCTCTTAGACTCTGTCTGTGATTATTTGTGGTGTTATATCAGGCATTTTATAGTTTTAAAAGGGAAGACTTGGAGGAATAAAGCTACTCAGTCTCAACCTAGGCTAAAATTGGATTCTAAGATGCATTTTTAAAAATTCTTTTGTGAGTAGCAAGACCTCAAAGCTTGAAAGCAATTAGGCTGCAAACTTCATTTAAACATAAAACTTTTCAGATTGTTTTCCCCCTTAATACTTCGATTGACTTAAAGTGAGCAGGGTGATGCACTATTTGTTAATCTCAAGGTGAACAAAGGGATGTGCTGCAGGAAGATGTCCCACATACCTCAGGCCCTTGCCAAGAGGGTTATAGTCCTGAAGTCAACTATAGGTAGATGATATAGGATTCTATTCATGAAAAGCACAAACACAGGTGGAACTAATAATCTATGCTGGCTGAATTTGGAGTGGTGGTGACTGCTGTGGAAGTCTAGTGACTGTCAGAGCTCAAGAGGGTTTCTGGGACACTAGGTATAGTCTGTTTTTTGACCTGGGTCCTGGTGACATTATACTCTAATAGAAAAAAGAGTTCACCAGAAGAAGTCAGTAAACAAGAAAGGAATGGAATCTTAAGAAAACTACATCATCTTTCCTGGAAATGATAACTTCTGTTTTTCTTTGAAGATTGAAATTGCACTGAACTCCTTAACTCAGTATTTAGAGAATAAAATGACTCATATTTTAGATTCCCTCACCCCCTTCCCCAAATCCTATTTTGAATAAATTTTAAAAAATCAAATGATAGGTACAGGTGCTAATTTGTAACTCTAAATACCTTTTATAAAATGTGTTTTTCATCATTCAAAAAAATCGAAGAAATTATAATCCATCCTTACTATTTTGTCCTCCACTTGAAAAAAGGGAAAAAAAAACCTATCAAGGATAAAAAAGGGGAAGTTGTTTGGTTTCCTTTTCTTTCTTTCTTTTTTTTTTCTCTGACACTACCATATAACATATTATAACATAGCACGATTTCTTTCCTGAAAAGAGGGAAAATGCAAATATGCCAGGATGCTGGAAATTCAAAATCATCGAAATATGACTAAATATGACCTTGGCAGAAGGAGGTAAAGAAAGGCAAACATAAGAAGGCACCACCCTGCTCTCAGGATTACAGCAATAATTTAAGAGTCAATGTTTTATCATCTAGCCAAGTTTCCCAATATAAATTATTCTAGCTCCAGTGCTGCTGTTTCTTATGCAATTGCTTTTAAAATAGGGCACATTCTTATGCTAAGTAAGTATGCATACCCTGGTGCTGAATATCATTTCTTATTCTGAGACTAGAATATTAAAAATAAATATTTGCAGCCTCCGTAATAATAAAAGTAACACAATATGAACTCCAATGACAATGCAAGGCAACAGAAGAAAAACATTTAAATGTTGAACTTACAAAAAAAAAAAAAAAAGAAGAAAGAAAGAAAGAAAGAAAGAAAGAAAGAAAGAAAAGAAAATCGTAAGTGACTGTCAGACTTTTTAGAACCCATTGACTTGAAATAAATTCTTTGCTGATTAGGAATTTTGTTGTTGTTCTTTAAAATGGATCATTTCTAGTTAGATCAGTGAATCCATCCTTTTTTGATTAGATAAATCTCATAGCATATAGAAGCATAGAAGTTTATTAGTTAATTTTCAAATAAATGTCCTTCACACAAAGCAGACAAATAAAATCACCAATAAAATCATGGCTTAATTATTTCCTAAATAGCAACTTGGAATCAATACATCAGCTGAATACCCTCCCCCAAGACTTAATTTCCACCACATTGACTGGCTTTAGTGGTTTCCAGCAATCAGAACAGAGAGGAAGAGGAAAAAAGAGAATACATTTCATACACATTATAATGACAGCTTTAAAAAATTACAGATTTAATGGTTCAAGGGGAGCAAAGAAAGAAACAAGCAACTGAATAAAGAACACAAGCCCTGGTGTGTTTCCCTTCTTGGCATTCACTTCCCTTACTAAGAAAAACAGAATCAATCATCTTCACACACCTAGACTCGAGCTTTACTTCCAAGGAAAATAAAGCAGCTGAGCAGTCATCCATAAATATGGACTCTTGAATTATCTTCCTGATTTGGTCACCAGCTGACTATATGACCTCAGAAAGCTTACTTCCCTTGCCTATCTTTACATCTCTTTCTTATCTTTAAAATAGAGATAATTATTATGCATTTCTTTTAGGGAAGTGTAGACTGACAGCGTCATGTAGGTGGTTTTAGAAACAGGTACACTTTTGCGTAGCTGGGCAATCACTAAATTATGCTTCATAGAAGCGGCACATCCCATTAAACTGTTTATCATGCATATTTCCCCAAAATGAATCATATATTTTTATTAACTTCCTGATACAATCAAAGTTGTGTTCCTGCAAGAAAAGAATACATTTCCCAGAGACAGCATTCGGAGTCAGATTCTACTTAATGTTTTTTGATTTGTTAAGCACTGAAAATATGTCTGACAATATGTCCACGTCCTTCGTGAAATTTAAATCCTACGAGAACCAGCTACAGATTTTATTTTATGTTCCCACAACAATACTGTTGTTACTTCTTTGACTTTTTTTCCAAATAAAGATTTTGAGGCTCAATGTCGTTAAGTGACTTGGGGAGTTATAAATATATATATATATTTATATTATATGTCAGATATAATATGTATATATTATATTGTATATTATAAATAATATATATTTATACACAAATATATATTTAAATCCCCAAACTGTCTTTGGAGTTCATATATATATAATTAAATATATTATATATTAAATACATAATTAATTAATAGATAAATTAATAATTATTAATATAGAAAACAATGTATTGTTTATATTATAGTATACTATATATTAATATAATACTATGTATTAAATATAAATGTATATAGACATGTATCTTCATTTATTGCATTGAATTCTGCATAGCTTTTCTTTTTTTTTTTTTTTTTTTTTTTTTTTTGCATAGCTTTTCATTTCCATAATCTGTCTTTCTATAATCCAGAAGAAAAAGGATTCCAAAAAGTTTTACTTTGTGCTTAGTTTTGAAAAGTAAAATAATGAACATTAAGATTATTAAGAATTTGTTAATATGCTGAACGGAAAGTGCATATGAACCACCTGGCTTCCAGCTCCTCCATGAGATTTGGAGCCCCCCATAACATACCACCTAGACAGGATGATGTCAAGAACTCTTAGTAGAGGCACGGTGGCCAGGGCCCCAGGCCAGGCAGCTTTGTGCAGGGAGGTCCTTAATGACCCACTGCTGGGCTGCTCTCCCGCATCACCCATTGGAAACTGGGCTCTTCCCTGCATGTTTCCTCTGTGGCAAACTGTTACTGAGGAGAGAGGCCACCTCACAAGAAATCTCAGAAGCCCTGGCCTCAGCCTGCAGCTCTGCCAGGCTACAGTTTTATCTCCACAGTCTCTCCTTGCCTACATGTGGTGTAGGTGGGGCTGACCCTGACAGCATCCCTTAAAACTGCTCATCTGGACCATAGAAAAAGTCCCTATCTAAGCACCTAATGACCTACTAGTTGCTGCTGCAGAATTCACCTTATTTAGTGCAGTCACAGTTTCTTGGTATCTGTGCGTAGTATTAGTACTTCTTTTAGGCAGCTTTTTTTGGGAGGAGTTGTATATGCCAGGCACTGTATTAGGTACTGGGAATAAAACGTAATCTCCAGTAACAGCCTAATTACACAGATAGAAATACCCACAATCAAAATTATGCTGGCTAAGTTCCACAACAGAGGCAGGTGTAAGAATGTGTTAGTGTGCAGAAAACACTCCATTAGGCTGGCGTGGGTCAACCTGAGAGGCTTTGTGGAAGTTCTTTGAGGTTCATCATCAAAATAAATGCTCACATTACTCTGAATATATAGAGCAACGTGAATTTGAGGTATTAGGATCTGCAAAATTAACGAATGCTGCTTATCAAGTTACAACTTGGCATTAAACAATGAAATACTCCAGAAGAGCTAATCAAATCAATGCCAGGTAAAGTGCCACCTTGAACACACATCTATAAATGCCTCCGCTTCCTTATTGCTAACTTCTTCCTCTCAACAATAATGGACTGAAGCCTTGCTGACCTCACCAAGATTTCTTTGAATGACAAAATCTCCTTAAGTGTCTATATAGGAATGTCTGAGGGCACGTGCTGACTTGGTCAGCAGAACAAGCATCTGGCTCTGGATTTCCCGGTCTTGAATCCAAGCCCCACGTTGGGCATGGAGCCTACGAACGGGGGTGGGGGGGCAAGAATGTCTGATACTTCCTTTTATATCAATCAACTGAATAAATTACCAATGTTATCAAAACATCCTTATAATGATATTTAACATACAATCAAATTTATAAGCTTCATTTATTTATATTAGGATAAAATGTTTACAGGTAGTAATTTGTAGGAGTCGCTAACCTACCCTGAGTTCCGTTTGCACCTGGTCTACTTCCCAAGTCTCGCAAGCTTTCAAAATACCATTCTTGGCTGCTTTCTCCCCAGGCGTCTCTTTAAAGCCTAAATACTGTCAACCTTCAGAGCAATAGGAAAATAGTTGAAGAGGTACCAGGAGAGAAGAATTAGGTATTTTAACTTGGAGGCTCTCATTTATAAGAGCAAAGACGGCCCTTTGATTTTGGGACTCCCCAGCTTTTAGCCCAAAGAAGCCTCTTTACAGGAAACCAGAACTCACTAGAGTCAGGGAGCCATGAAGGAAGTCGTGACAGGCTGGATATAAAATCTAGCAGTTTGACTTTCAAGTTCTTTTGGGCCGATTTTCTTAGCCATTTCGAGAAAGAGTGTGGGCACACTGCGGATCAGATTCCTTGAGGGCATCACAGGACCCTGGTAGGCAAAGGCAAGGAAGAACCAAGGAGGAAACGTTTTGTGTTGGAGGCTTGGTTGTTCTGGTTACAGTAGTGCCCCTTTGCTCCTCCTGGATAAGCAGCTGTGAGAAAAACGAGGCCTGAGTCCCAAAGTGTCTTCAGCATCTGATATATTTCTAGCACAGTGAAATGTTCAGATTCAAGGACTGTTTTTCATGAAATCCATACATCCGGAGAAATTTTTGCTGCATCCAGGGGGAATTAGGTGCAGGCAAGTAGCTTCGTGATCCCTGAGATCACATCGGCACTTTGATTAGCAGTGCTCCTCGGATAGCTCGCGGGCCAGTTTGGTTCTTACACAAAAGTATTACCTGGTACTGTAGGAAAATCTAAGCATTTAGATAATACAAGAATTCAGATAATACAAGAATTTTGTTTGATTTATGAAAGAATCAAGCTGGATTTTTAGCAAATTTTATGAAATCTGCTTGTAAAAGAACTAAACAGAAGGCACAGAAGAAAGATAGACATCCTCCGCTCCCAGAGCTAAAGTCAGGGCCCAGTGCATGATGGGCCCTCAGGGCACAGGTGTTGCCTGGGGAGGAGATGGAGGGATGGGGGATGGGGAGAGGAAGGGAAGGGAAGGGAAAAGGGGAATGGATAGGGAAGGCAAAGGATAAGGCAGGAGATGGGTCAGCCAGTGCATATAGGTCTATACAATAAAGAAATAAGGAAGGGAAAAAAACAAAACAAAACATGTAACTGGACCGAAGAGGAATTTATGGGAAGGGAATTAATAAACATCATGTATATATCAGTGAGGAAAAGAAAACAGATCATAAAGTATCTTTTTTTTTTTTAAGATTTTATTTATTTATTTGACAGAGAGAAATCACAAGCAGGCAGAGAGGCAGGCAGAGAGAGAGAGGGAAGCAGGCTCCCCGCTGAGCAGAGAGCCCGACATGGGACTCGATCCCAGGACCCTGAGATCATGACCTGAGCCGAAGGCAGCAGCTTAACCCACTGAGCCACCCAGGTGCCCCCATCATAAAGTATCTTAATAACACAATGTGGAGGTGAAGATTCTTACAACAAAACAGGAAGGCAAGTACAGGAATACAATTAATATAATTAACTTCCTGACCCTCTTCATGAAGAGGGCCACTCATAGGAACTACGAAATATGAATTTGAGCCAACCACTAGCTTCTGTCCCCCCACTCCTATAAAAGGGTACAATAAGGTAATGCCACCTCCCTTTTTTTTCTGTAGCAACCAAACAGTATCATTATTCCATGTAAGATTATAAACTTGTTCTCTGTGCCCTTCCAGATCCTGGAGTGTAAGTTGGAAGATAAACAAACAAAAATCCCTATTTGAGTTCACAGACACTAGAGTGAGAACTAGCCCACCCACAGCAGTGGAGTAGGGAAGGGAGTCCACGCTTGCCCCCTGGTGCAAGGTGACCACGTGGAGATTAAGTGGCATGGGCAGTAATGGTTTAGTGGCTGAGAAGTTTGTCCAGGTTTCCAGAGCTCAGGTTTGCAGGAGGCAGCGTTAGGGGGGCAGTAGCAGAACTAAATGTTGTAAGTGGGGGGGGGAGGCTCTAGCTTCATTTCTCTGACTAGATAGGGTTGTGTCCTGAGGCAATCCCTCCCACTCTGAGCCTCAGTTTCCTTATCTTGAAATTGAGAGGGTTGCCCTATGTTACCTTGAAGATCCTTTCTTGTTCTAAACCTCCAAAGTTAATTTGCTTCCTTATATCTATTTAATAACCCCTAATGTGCCTCCTTAAAAGACTGTCTCTAAGGGCTCAATTCAATTGAAGTTAGTCTTTAACCAGCTACTAAATGTAAAGACAAAATAGTAAGGAATGTGATTTCGTTGTTCTAGTGAACTCATACCATCTCCCGATGTGTGTGTATATTTGTCGTTATTGTTAACATGATTTCTGCTATTTGCAGTCATCTTTCAGATACATATTCTACTTTTTGGTGATGTTGAACTAATAAACTGTTTTCTTTTACATGCTAATAGTATGTTTCTACTTCTTCAGAGATGTTTATTTAATCTACATTAATGCCAAAAGCAGGCAGTGTATCAAAAGGCACTTGTTTAGAAATTATATATTGTCTGATGAATCGGGTTAAAATTAGCCAGGGTAAAACAAAATGGAGCGGTCTTAGCCACTAAGAGCTTACTGCTGATGTCAGAACCCAAAAAGCTATCTGCCTTACTGCTGGGCATTAACTAGGAGAGCTTTGGCAGGGAATTAGGGCATAATCCATTTCAATTCCTAGAGTAAAACATGGTAATTAGGGTTTTGTATATGTTTTCAGTTATGCTTAGGCACTTACCAGCATTTACCCAAAGAACTTTTTATATATACTATTCTACCTATTTGCTTTTTTTCCTCATAATAATATCACCTAGTGATGTTTCCAATTTGAAATATCTATTTTTCCAATATATATTTTTATCCCATATATTTCAAGAGCTGTGAATATATGCTCACATTTCTTTATTTTAAATCATTAGAGTCATAAGTATTTCAATATTCATAATTTTTTTCAGATTTTAGAAGGATAATATTTTATATAATGAAACTCCCAGAAGGGTCTGGGGAGGAGCCTCTTATGCAAATGTACTGGTATTTCTGCAATGTAACAAAGGAATACTTACAAGAACCGGAATGAACAGACTATCCACAACACAAAGCAGATTCTCCATCAAACAAGTTTGCTGCAAATTCTTTCTAAAACTTCAGTGTTCCAGAGCTTTTGCATTTTTGAAGCTCTGATAAGGTATTGTGGATCTGCCTCTCGCTACATAGAATCACATGATTTATTATCAATTTTCCTATAAAGGGAACTTAGGTTATTTTTGGAGTTTTTGTTATTAAAAAAAATAGAGCAATGACTATTTTTTGACAATTCATCTTTGGAAAAATACAAGAACATGTCCTTATGATGAATTCCCAGAAGTAGAATTGATATGTTGAATGAAGGGTCAGTTAGCACATGATTTTACATTTCGACAAATAATTGCCAAAAGCCTTTCAAAGAGGTTGCACCTGAGATCAAAGTTTTGGGGCGCTCAGGGGGCTCAGATGGGGGCTCAGATGGTTAAGCATCTGCCTTCGGCTCAGCTCATGATCCCAGAGTCCTGGGACTGAGCCATGCATCGGTCTCCATACCTATAGGGAAGCCTGCTTTCCCACTCCCACTCCCCCTGCTTGTGTTCCTGCTCTCGCTCTCTCTCTCTGTCAAATAAATAAATAAAATCTTAAAAAAAAGAAAAAAAGTTTTGGCAAAACTTTTGAGGGCTTTGAGAGGCATTCTCTTCCGAGCCTCTCTCCCAGCATTTGGTAGCCTGAGACATTCTTTTGTTTGTGGATGGCTGTCTTCTCCCTTGGTTTATAGATGGCTCTCTGCTCCCTGTGTCTTCACATCCATACATACATGTCAATCTCTTTGTCCAAATTTCCGCTTGCATAAAAATGCCAGTCCTACTGGATTAGGGCCCACTCTCATGACTTCATCTTGGCATGAGCATCTGTGAGGACTCTTACTTCCACACAAGGTCACAGCCACAAGTACTGGGGGTTACAGCCTCATCATGTTTTAAGGGAGCCTCTCCCAACATCGACTATTATTAAAGTTTTCTAATATGAAAGTAAAAATAGTGTCAGACAATTTCAACTGGTTTTTCTTTAATTAAGTTAGATTTGAGTATTTTTTTAAATGTTTTATTTTCAAATGAATATAGACTCACTATGAAAGTAGTACTAGAGTCCCGTACCTAACTGTCTTCAAAAATGGCATCTCTTATAACGGCAGTATGGTATCGAAACCAGGAAATTGGTATTGGTATAATGCTTTTCACCCCACTCCAGATTTTAGACAGTTTTCAACAGATTTTGCATCCATGTTTCTGTGTGTGTGGTGAGTGCACGTAGTCATTCTCAGCAATTTCGTCCTCTCTGTAGATCTCATGTACAGATCAATATAATCACCCCTACAATCAGGGCATAGAAGCAATAAGGGAATTTCCTCGTACTGCCCCTGTCACTTCCACCACCCTACCATCTCTCTTCTTCCCCAGCAATCATGAGGCTACTCTCCGTCTCTCTAGTTCTGACAGTTCAAGGAGGTTCTAGAATGTACTCTCATACAGCACATACCTTTAGAGATCAGCTCTTCTCCTCAGTGTAAGGAAGGCCCTTATGTCATAGGACATAGTCATACATGATACACACATCAATCATTTGCCCGTTTTATTGCTGAGAAATATTCCACTTAATTGCTTTTGATATTATTAGTCATTTATGTTTTTTGTATGAATTGCTTATTTAAAAGAAAGTATTATCTCCCATTTTTATTACTGTCTTTGTCTTGCCTTATTTTTTTTTTCCAATTTTAATTTTCTTTATCATATCAAACTTCTCAATCTTTTACTTTTTGGGTCCTTGATTTTTTTTAACTCACAGAAAGACCTAAAATGTTAAGTTAAATCTCAAATCTGCCTGGAATTATTCTGTGTATATTTAAGGAGTGAGGTAGGGATCCAGATATTCTGTGGGTCTTAAATATTTATTTCTTCCAGCTGATGCTTTGCAAACATTTGATTCAACTTAAGTATATATGTACATTTTAGTGTTTGCACAACCAGTACACCTGCTTGGCAAGGATGTGGCTTGTGAGCCCTGGGTTAGTTATGACACAAAACTCACTTGGGTGTTAAAAATCATCTGTTGTTTGATAGAAAAATTGTCCAGGATTCCAGTTCTAGGTGAAAAATGCGGGTATAGGCAGGCATAGCAAGACTTTAGAAAAATGGAGACAGTGCTAACACACAAAACACGGGGTGTAGGTTTTCTAGGTGATGCAGGTTTGTGGGCTTCTAGCCAAATTCTCAAGGTCAATACACCTAAATCTATCATCTATGTGTGTGTGTGTGTGTGTGTGAAAAGTCCTCTCTCTTCCCTAATCCTAAGGTTAGCAAATGAAGGTAAGTAATAGACTGAGTATAGTCTCAACAGAACTTTCCCACTTATGGAGAGGGCAGGTTTTCAGGCAAGTTCTCATTCTACCTAGACACAGTGCCCTGCCTTGTTATAGTCCTCAGGCAGATACCTAGCCTATGGTGCTACAATGAATGCCCCAACAAGGACAAAGGTAGCCTGGAGATTAGGTTCTGGCTTCATTTGGCCTAGGTGACTAGCTGTATATTACTTTTCTCTACGCAGTTTACTTATTAGCTAAATAATCTTTCTATGCCCAGGAGATACTCCTTTAGGGAAGTTTCCAATGCATGTAAACACCAGTACCTGGGGGAGGAACAATTAAGGAGTACTGAGAGAGCCACATACCATGACATTTATGGCCTATATTTAATAATAATCTTCGAAGACCCCAGAGGCTTCATGGCCATCAGAGTGGGAAATACACCCAAATTTTATCTATGTGAACACACACTCGATGGAATCACTTCTTCCATAACATCTATGGTGATATAGCCTGATGACATCAACATGACCATGAAGTGAAGTAGTCTTGGGTGTTCATCCAGTCTGAAAAATTATTAAGTCACTTTACTAAGTTACTTAAGTTTCTTGACTAAATTACCTGAGTAAGTAACTTGAGTTCCTCTGTCATAAAATGGGGATAATAATAGTGTGTGCCTTATAACTTTCTGGAACAGATTAGATTAAATAATTTAGGTAACATGCCTAGCATCGTGCCAAATACTAAATGTTAAGTTGTCATCATCATTACTCTCAGTATCAGGACAGTCCTCCTCTCCCAAGGTCAATCCAATAATTTAGGGGTAACCTGCAGTCAAAATTTCTGAGTTCATCATCATCTGCTACTGAGTCCACACTGTAGGACTGATCTCCTCAACAGTCAATTCATTTGGTTTCTTCCTTTGAATATTATCTCAACTCACCATTTCAGAAACATGTATTACTTAGAGTCTTCCCTGGGCACATCTAGAAGATGAAATGGACAATCTGAAAAGCTCTTTCCTAATAAACTGTTAGTGGATGATAATGGCTTAATGTGTCTGTCTTCCCATATATGATACTTGTCACTTTTTTAAAAAAATATATTTTATTTATTTATTTATTTAACAGGCAGGGATCACAAGTAGGCAGAGAGGCAAGCAGTGAGAGAGGTGGAAGCAGGCTCCCTGATGAGCAGACAGCCAGATGTGGGCCTCGATCCCAGGACCCCAAGTTCAGGCCTCATGACCTGAGCTGAAGACAGAGGCTTTAACCCACTGAGCCACCCAGGCACCCCGATACTTGTCTTTATTTATTTATTTATCTATTTATCTATTTATTTATTTATTTTTTGAGTAAGAGTAAATATTGGTCTGTAGTTCTCTTTTTTGATGGGATCCTTGTCTGGTTTTGGGATCAAGGTGATGCTGGCCTCAAAAAATGAGTTTGGAAGTTTTCCTTCATTTCTATTTTTTGGAACAGTTTCAGGAGAATATGAATTAGATCTTCCTTAAATGTTTGATAGAATTCCCCTGGGAAGCCGTCTGGTCCTGGGCTTTTGTTTGTTTGGAGATTTTTGATGACTCTTTCAATCTCCCTACTGGTTATGGATCTGTTAAGATTTTCTATTTCTTCCTGGTTCAGTTGTGGTAGTTTATATGTCTCTAGAAATGCATCCATTTCTTCCACATTGTCAAATTTGTTTGCATAGAGTTGCTCATAGTATGTTCTTATAATTGTTTGTATTTCTTTGTTGCTAGTTGTGATCTCTACTCTTTCATTCATAATTTTATTTATTTGGGTCCTTTCTCTTTTCTTTTTGATAAGTCTGGCCAGGGGTTTATCTAAGAACCAGTTCCTAGTTTCATTGATTTGTTCTATTGCTTTTTTTGTTTCTATTTCATTGATTTCTGTTCTATCTTTATGATTTCTCTTCTCCTCTTGGGTTTAGGCTTTCTTTCTTGTTCTTTCTCCAGCTCCTTTAGGTGTAGAGTTAGGTTGTGCACTTGAGATCTTTCTTGTTTCTTAAGAAAGGCTTGTACCGCTATATATTTTCCTATCAGAACTGCCTTTGCTGTGTCGCACAGATTTTGAACCATTGTGTTTTCAATATCATTTGTTTCCATGAATTTTTTCAATTCTTTAATTTTCTGGTTGACCCATACATTATTTAGAAGGATGCTGTTTAGTCTCCATGTATTAGGTTCTTACCAAATTTCCTCTTGTGATTGAGTTCTAGCTTCAGAGCATTGTGGTCTGAAAATATGCAGGGAATGATCCCAATCTTTTGATACAGGTTGAGACCTGTTTTAGGACCCAGGATGTGATCTATTCTGGAGAATGTTCCATATGCACCAGAGAACAATATGTATTCTGTTGCTTTGGGATGGAATGTTCTGAATATATCTGTGATGTCCATCTGGTCCAGTGTGTCATTTAAGGCCTTTATTCCCTTGTTGATCTTTTGTTGGATGATCTGTCCATTTCAGTGAGGGGAGTGTTAAAGTCTCCTACTATTATTGTATTATTGTTGATGTGTTTCTTTGATTTTGTTATTAATTGGTTTATATAGTTGGCTGCTCCCATGTTAGGGGCATAGATATTTAAAATTGTTAGATCTTCTTGTTGGACAGACCCTTTGAGTATGATATAGTGTCCTTCCTCATCTCTTATTATAGTCTTTGGCTTAAAATCTAATGGATCTTGTATAAGGATTGCCACTCCTGCTTTCTTCTGATGTCCATTAGCATGGTGAATTCTTTTCCACCACCCCCTCACTTTAAATCTGGAGGTGTCTCTGGGTCTGAAATGAATTTCTTGTAGGCAACATAAAGATTTTTTTTTTTTTTATCCATTCAGAAATCCTGTGTCTTTTCATTGGGGCATTTAGCCCATTAACATTTGGGGTAACTATTGAGAGATATGAATTTAGTGCCATTGTACTGCCTGTAAGGTTATTGTTACTGTATATTGTCTCTGTTCCTTTCTGATCTACTACTTTTAGGCTCTCTCTTTGCTTAGAGGATCCCTTTCAATATTTCCTGTAGAGCTGATTTGGTGTTTGCAAATTCTTTCAGTATTTGTTTGTCCTGGAAGCTTTTAATCTCTCCTTCTATTTCAAATGATAGCCTAGATGGATATAGTATTCTTGGCTGCATGTTTTTCTCGTTTAGTGCTCTGAATATATCATGCCAGTTCTTTTTGCCTGCCAGGTTTCTGTGGATAAGTCTGCTGCCAGTCTAATATTTTTACCATTGTATGTTACAGACTTCTTTTCCCAGGCTGCTTTCAGGATTTTCTCTTTGTCACTAAGACTTGTAAATTTTACTATTAGGTGATGGGCTGTGTACCTATTCTTGTTGATTTGAGGGGGTTCTCTGCACCTCCTGGATTTTGATGCTCGTCCCTTTGCCATATTAGGAAAATTCTCTCCAATAATTCTCTCCAATATACCTTCTGCTCCCCTCTCTCTTCTTCTTCTTCTGGAATCCCAATTATTCTAGTGTTGTTTTGTCTTATGGTGTCACTTGTCTCTTGAATTCTCCCCTCATGGTCCAGTAACTGTTTGTCCCTTTTTTGCTCAGCTTCTTTATTCTCTGTCATTTGTTTTTCCATATTGCTAATTCCTTCTTCTGCCTCATTTATCCTAGCAGTGAGAGCCTCCATTTTTTATTGCACCTCATTAATAGCTTCTTTGATTTCAACTTGGTTAGATTTTAGTTCTTTTATTTTCCAGAAAGGGCTTTTATATATCCTGAGAGGGTTTCTCTAATACCTTCCATGCCTTTTTTGAGCCCAGCTAGAACCTTGAGAATTGTTATTCTGAACTCTAGATCTGACATATTACCAATGACTGTATTGATTAGGTCCCTAGCCTTTGGTACTGCCTCTTGTTCTTTCTTTTAGTGGTGAATTTTTCCGTCTTGTCATTTTGTCCAGATAAGAGTATATGAAGGAGCAAGTAAAATATAAAAGAGTGTCAAAGATCCCAGGAAAATATGCTTTAACCAAATCAGAAGAGACCCCAAATTGTGGGGGAAAGAAAGGGGATAAAAAGAGGTTCAGAAAAAAGGAAACAATTAAAGAAAAAAACGGATAAAGAAAAAATATAAAAAAGAAAAAATATATATGTATATTAGATAATCTAGTTAAAAATGTTAAAAAAGAACAGGGTAAATGTCAAAGAAATTTAGCAGAAGAAAAAAAAATTAAAAAAAATAAATTAACTGCAAGACTAATGAATCATGGGGAGAAAGCCATGAGTTCCGTGCTTTGCTTTCTCCTTCTCTGGAATTCCACTGCTCTCCTTGGTATTGAACCTGCACTCCTTGGTAGGTGAACTTGGTCCTGGCTAGATTTCTTGTCGATCTTCTGGGGGAGGGGCCTATTGTAGCAATTCTCAAGTGTCTTTGCCCCAGGCAGAATTGCACTGCTCTTACCATGGGCCGGGCTGGGTAATCCTTTGGGTTCGCTTTCGGGAGCTTTTGTTCCCTGAACGCTCTCCATATAGTTCCGGAGGATAGGAATGAAAATGGCAGCCTCTCAGCCTCCAGCCCAGAGAAGCCGAGAGCTTGGGGCCCCACTCCTCAGTGCGCCCTCAGAGAATGGCGCCCAATAACTCCCATCTCCCTGCCCTCTTGCTGTGCTCTGAGCTCACCCAGGCTGTGACCGGTTCAAGGTAACCCTGAGCTGAGAGGGCACTCCTCGGCTCTGTCTCTGAAGCTGGCTTCCCCATTCTAATACCTGCAAGCTCTGCAACACTCAGACACCCCCAATCTTTCCGTGACCCTGCGGGATCTGGGGCCACGCTGACCCTGCGTGGGTTTCACCCCGGCTTAGCCTATGGAGCGATGTCCCTCAATGGAACAGACTTTTAAAAGTCCCGATTTTGTGCTCCATTGGTCTGCCACTTGCCGGGAGCCAATCCCTCCTCCTACGGTCTATCTTCCTGTCGCTTTGGATTCACTTCTCTGCCAGTCCTACCTTTCAGAAAGTGTTTGATTTTCTGTTTCTAGAATTGTTGTTTTTCTTCTCTTCGATCTCCCATTAGATTTGTAGGTGTTTGCAGTGTTTAGGTAAGGCTATGTAGCTGATCTCCTGCTACCTGATGTAGCCTCAGCCTGCTACTTCTCTGCCATCTTGACTCCAATTTTCAATACTTGTCATTTTTAAGAGAAACCTTCAATATCTTATCCTAAGAGAGTTGCTAACAGTGGAATGCTCATGTCCAAGGAAGATCATATGGGAAGATAGAGGTGAGTAATGGGATATTTTTCCTTGCTTTTCCCATGGGCTCACACAGGCATTTGCACTAGTATAGGGACATTTATTTGTTCATCTACACAGCTTGCCTTTTCATTGTGAGGGAAGAGAATTCATGTTTTCTTTGGGGGTAGGACTACAAAAGTCAGGGTCCTGGGGAGCTTATCTGATTCGGGTCATGAGGACCAGGCAAGCCTGAGCAATCATCTTTGTCTCCATTTGCAGATCAAAGCAGAGATGAGAGATGGAATTAGTGAGAGACACATTAAAAAATATATATGCTTTATTTATTTATTTGAGAGAAAGAGATAGCAAGAGAAAGGATAGAGCAGGGGGAAAAGCAGATGGAGAAGGAAAGGGAGAAGTAAGCTCCCTGCTGAGCAGAGAGTTGATTTGGGACTTGATCCCAGAACCTTGGAACCATGATCTGAGAGGAGGTAAGATGCTTACCTGACTGAGGTACCCAGGAACCCCAGAAAGACACATTTTTGATGACACCTTTTGAGCATTCAGATACAGAGATGCCTGATCTAGCTAACCATTTGTTGGGTTTGTAATCAAAGGAGCAAGACTGATACAAAGCAAAGGTCAAGCAAAGCTTTATTTCTCACCAAGCATCGAGAATCAAACCAACCGGCTGGGGCCATCTCTTGCAAAGAGGCGACCTCTCTCTGCCTTACAGACTAGCTTTTAAGGGCAAAGGCCATGTGGTTGGGCCTGGCCATGCACAGGTGGCCAATGAGATTGTAACACACAGAGAAAGCTGCACAGTCATGCTAGGTCACACATAAGTGACCAATTGAATTACAATTTACCCTATAGTAGATATTTGAGCTGGCCTATCACCTTGGTCAGAATTGGCACCCTAAAGGTGCCCAAAGGGTGGGGCCCATACTCCTTGGGAGCTAGGGAGACAGTATGCACCCCCACTGATTGGATACCCCTACCTGGCCTGACCCACCCTTGTATTTGGACTTTGTTACCAGGGACTGGTTTCTGGGACTTGTTTTTAAGTAAGTCCCCTGGGGGGAAGAGGGGCAGGGACAGTTTAAGTTTTACTGTATAAACAACAAAATCGCTGTTTAGCCAGATGGAATTGCTCTGGCTAAATAGGCCCTTACACATTGACTATTTAGATTCTTGAAACAATAGCACTTGACTTGTGACCCATATACTCAGATGATTTTTCTCCTTTATTTAAGTGGTTTTGAGGGATCCATATTACAGACAACTAGAAGAGTTTTGATTAATACAGTTGTGTACAAATGGGTCTCCAGTTGAGGGATGAAGACTTGTAAAAATCTATTACCACCATTGAACAAAGAACTTACAGTTTAAGCTATATTAATCATAAGGCAATAACATAAAAAAATAAACATAGAACCTATCAACTCCACTGCACCCTTTGATGGGTCTGCTTGCTTTCTGATAAAAACATACTTTAAATCAGACTCAAGTCTTAGTTTCTACATTAATCATTCTCCGGATGCCCATCCAGTTTTCTGCACTTCCAACTCTATGATGCTCCATAAGTCTGTCATGTCAGTTCCTTACTTGTCATTTTGTTGATTACAAGTTTAAAGACTTGGGTTCTGCCCTTCCAGAGATTTGATTTTACCACTTCCTTTGCCTTGAGCAAGTGGCCCAAAGTATCTAATCTTCAAGATTTTTTCATCAAAATAGTGTGGGAAATAATAGTAACTAGTATTGTGTACGATTTAAATGATAGTGGATTAAGGTGTCTGTCCCATAATGAGTTTTCAGTGACTATTAGCTATTTTTATTGCTATGACTTTATCCCTTGGACATGTAGCATACAGCCTGCATGTAATAGTATCCAAATAAATATCTGTTGTATTAAAAAGCAAATATATCCTTAGCTTTGAAAAATTGTTCAATGCTTATTCTTCTCTTCCACATAGGAAATACCTTGTTTTATGCAGGCAAGGCAATAATGGTCAAGATGGTACAGGGATTATGAAGCCAGTCAAAAAGGTTTTAAGGTTGGCTATGCTACTTTTTCTCTACGGGAATGGACAAATCACCTACTTTATGGGAGCTTCCATTTCATCACCTGTATTTGGTGACACTGAGAGTACATACTCTTAGGGCTGAGAGAATTAAATAAGATGATCTAATTAAGTTAATTGCATGAATTAATAACCTCCCTCTCTTCCTCCCTTTAGTGTCTAGTGCCTAGCCCACACTGGTATAATAATCCCTAGGTAAGTAGGTATTATTAATATTCTTTTAAATATAGCTTTTTGATCTGCAAATAGGAAGAAAACAAAAGGATAAAATCCTAAGGCAAGCTCAGTTTGTCTATGAGTGTCTTCTGTATGTGCCTAATGTCTGATGTCAAAACTCTTTATCTTGCTTTGCCTGTAATGAAAAACAGAATTGCAGAACTGCTACCAACAATCCCTGAAAAAAAAAAAAAAACACTTCTTTTTGTTGCTTTCAGTTACTGACTACCACTTTTCATTGAAGGGCTTTCAGAAAAACTGCTCCTCCCTCTCCATCTTGCTTCTTTCCATCCACACAAGTCACACCGAAGTGTCAACCATTCCAGTCTTGTTGACAACACTCACCCCTATGCTAAGTGCTTCATCTGGGCTTACTTACACAGAGACTCACCTAGCCCAATATTCCTGGTGCCTTAGTTGCATAAAAAGGTCAGGATGAATGAAGCCATCTGCTAGAGCACACAGAGTATCCTGAATCCCTTTGTTGAAGAAGAACAAATATTCAATGTAGCCCATTGTCAATTAAGTGCGCAAATTGCTGTGGAAAGTGCGGTACAGGCATTAAGGCTGGGAAATACTGAGAAAAACAGCTCATACCATCTTTCAAAGACTGCAGCCTCGTGCTTCATTTTCAAAAGGGTTGCTACTGAATAAGTGATTGTGACTGATGAAAGAAATAAGACTAGTCCCTTATAATTTAATTCCATTTAAATGATACTACATTTTTTACATTTTCAAACCTCATATGGCATTGAAGTAGATAAACTTCATCAGCAAGCAGTCTATGAGATCTTGGTAACCAAAACCTAGCCTATTTTTCAGCTCAGTGAGCAGGCAGGATGAGGTCAATGGGGGTGTTCATCGATTGCTTTTAAGAAGTCCAAGGTTTTGGAAAAAATCTGGCAAGAGCAGTTCAGTTGTTGTGAATGCCTAACCCAGTGTAGCCCAATTAACCAATAGAGATAATCTGGAGATTTATTAAATTCATTGGATTGATTAATCCAAGGCAACATTGGAAAATTAAAATAAAAGCATTTCACAAAATTTTGTTTAAATTTTACATTTATTCATGGAAGTTTGTATAGCTGTGAAGTCAGGAAATTTAATGTAGCCATTAAGAACATGAGCTTTAAAGTCAGATTGCTTGGGTTTGAAATCCTACTCTGCTGGTTTCTGGCTGTGTGGTGTATCCCATGTGCATCCGTTTCAGAGTTTGTTAGATGAAGATAAAATAGCAACTCTTAGTGATGTTGGGACATTAACTCTATGTAAGTATCTCATATAGTAACTGGCACTTGGTGGAGGGCTCAATACATGTTAGCCATTATTATTTGAAATCAAGGATTTAATAGCCAAGGCCTGATCATTATGAAACACTAGATTATTAGGTATTCATTCTTGAGGCAGTCACACACTGCCCACATAATGTTAATGGAAGTTATAGACTCTACAGGTCAGCCTCAGGGCATTAAAATCTAAAAATAGATTTCATGGAATTATCAAATATAAGGGAATATAGGAATTGTCTCCACTTAGGAAATCACTATGCATGTTAACCAAGAGACCTCTTACATGTCCCTCATGGTCCCCCATTTGTCAATTCATGTCCCTCCTCAGGGAAAGTAATTACAGCAAGAGAACTAAAGGCAATTTTTCAGACTTGTCCATTATTCCTTTCGTAGACAGTGACATCCATTGAATGTGAGCATTATGGAAGAAATCCATGCATTCAGTGCTGTTTGGGTTTGGTGTGAATAGTTTGTAAAAGCTTTTCTCTGTGCTCACTTACTTTGTGTCTCTTCCCATTGTCTTCCCCTGTGTCTGGCCTGCCTGCATTAGCATAAAATGATGGGTCTCTCTTAACTCTAAACTAAACTTCCAGGCTCATTACTATGCATGAGATCTGATTTTACTCCAATTTAGCATTAATAGTCTAATTTGTAGACTCCCCAACTGAACAGCAACATCTTAAGTGATCATTTTCTTTGTAATGTGCCATTCCTTCTATTTTCATGTATATGCCAACATCAACTACCAACTGGTAACAGAGGGACTTAATTCTTTATCTGCATCCCGAAAGAAGCCTGGAGTGGCCTGAGTTGGCCAAGTCTCACAGCAGTTTACCTTTGGAGACCACTGTCTCTCATTTAAAGGCTATTTAACTACACTCTGAGGTCATCCCATAGGCTTCCAGGAAGCAGTAGAAAATAGGGCTACGAGTGACCAGATAATGTGAGATTGTTGCCAATATTTTCTTTCACTTCTGAGAAAACAGCCCTGCTGTCTATGTGCACAACGCAGGAGACGAGGTGTAACTTTATTATAGCATGAAAGCCAGTCAGCTCAATGCCTAGTTTCTGTTCCCAGAATATCTTTTAGAGCCAGTTAGGGTTTTAGGGCAAAGAATGGGAAGAGAGAGCATTTCACGCGGTGCAGTTTTCAACATTACCCTTTATTTTTGTCATTCCGGATGGAAGAGCTTCCTGATTCAATGTCTGCCATCAGTCTTTTCTGTAAAACGAAATTTCACATGGAAGGAGTGAAACATTCTTTCTTTCTTTTTTTTAAGTCAAAACTAAAGAGATAAAAGCAACTAAATGCTTTTAGGACAAAAAATGGTTTCCGAAAAGCTCAGCTTGCGGTTTTGAAGCTGGGATCTGTCATCGCAGTGGAGGAGATGTATGAATGGAATCTCTTTGCCATGTATTTTAATTGAACATTTTGGAAACAATGTCAAAAAGCAAAAATAAAAGTGAAAGCAAAAGCAAACCGAAGTACTGTGTAACTCCCCGTCAAAGTATTCTAGTTTTGAGGTTGTTAAAGCAGCTTTCTTAGTGTTACCCTCCCTCAAATCCTCCTTCTCATCAAAAGAGAAAAGAAAACAAAACAGAAAACAAGAGAGCTGGATAAAGAGCTCCCAGGGTCCTGCAGGGTCTTTTTTTTTTTTTCAATACACCTCCCCAACTCTTCAGTTGCTGAGTCTCCTTCTTCAGAACCAGCAACATTATTTATTTATTCTTTTATATTCCATGTACAGGAGACCTTTTTCATGTTCCCTTCTGTCCCTGGAACAAAGCATTTTATTCCTATTCTCTTAACAACAGCACATTTGCTTTTGCAGTAGCCAGAGACAAAAACGATGACTTCCAGTTTCTGAATTTCATAAATGTTGAAATAGACTGTATCTAAGCAGGTAAGTGGGACTGGCAAAGAGAGGAGCTTCACAGGAAGAAAGGAAAGGAGACACGGCTTTGGCAGCAGGGCCACCATCTGCTTTTGTGCTGAGGTTTACGTCCAGCAGGACAACCCACAGCTCTGGGGTCCTTGCTGGGCCCTTGCCCAGAGCAGCGTGGGATCTTGGTTCAAACCCTGCATAGGGGAGTGTCTCACAAGATCTTTGCGTGACAGGCTAACGTCAGGAAAATGAGCCGGTGACTATCACAGGCACTTGTCATTTTATTAATCTTTAGTATCAGAGATGGATGTAGAAGGCTGCCGCAGTCTGATAGGATTCTGAGCAGTTAATGCCTCCTGATTAGTTGAGGCATCCTTCAACCAGAGCGCCACTCTGAAAGGAGAAGGGAGGTCATATTCTTGGCAGCTTGGAGCACTCTCTAAGGAACATCTCCACGAATTGGGACATGACTCAGCCTGTTCTGAAATGAAACTGGAGTGGAGGAAAATGGAAGGAGAATATACTACCCGCAAACCCACAGATTGCCCTGGGCTCTCTCAGTGTACATTCTCCTCCTGAGGCCTCACCTCAGGGTCCTGAGGAGGATTCCAGAATCCTTTCTTTCTTTTGATATTTAAGTAAAGGCTTTTAACAAAAAACCATAATTTCCCCCTCTTGTTTTTCTGTATCTTGTTCAATTTTACTGTCCTTCCTCAGTAGTTCCTGACACTGTTCCATACCTGGAAGCCTCAGGATCCCATATTCCCGTGAAGGAGGAAGGCAAAGCGGGTTTAAGATGCTAGCACATCCAGACATTTTTCTTTCTTTTTCCCCCTCAAGGGAGATCAAAATCCTCTCTTTACTCAGTGACAATGTCTTTTGTGTGCAGAGAAGAGAGAGAGGCTTTTATAGATTGTCATTTTTCCTTGGCAAGACATTGGTTTGCGTGAAGGAATGAAAGCCTCCGTGGGTTTCAGTGATGTCCTCTAAACACAAACAAGCTAATGGAACAAATTTCCACCACAGCCTAGCAGAATCTTCCAGCAATCTCTCACATTTTACCTCCTCTTAACTGCCTTGCAAGCAGAGACACAGAAAGACATTGCAAAAGAGATTTCTGTTGGCAACAGTGTTTCCAAGTTAATGTCAAGAGATTAGGAGACTTTAAGAACTCCAGGAAGCCAGCGGCAAAAATCATAGGAAAGAAATACCATTCTCTGGCTCTGTTTCTCTGCAGGGGAGGGGCCTAGTTAAAAGCTGAGTATTTACAAATTGCAAAGTCTGTAGGAGCCTAATTATCTTACCTGAAGTATCAATTAGCAAGAGCTGGAGTAGGAAGAAAGAAACTCATTTGTCTAGAGGATCCGGGAGGGGGTGCATCCCTCCCCCTGCATCTGACTGTTCCTCTTCCCCATAAGAGCCACGGTGTGGCTTCCTGTGTTCTGATTCCCAGTGAAGACCACTTACAGACTGCAGCCTGCATTCTAGCTGAATGCTGTTGTATTGTCACACTACATGCACTTTTTATCCTTTCGTCTGTGTCATTCAAAAGGTCAAAGGTCCCTTCACTCCTAGATACAGGGTTTGGCTGCAGGTAGGGTGCTTTTCTTGTTTGATAAACTGTCCAGCAACCACCCTTCAAAGAAGGTTTGGGGGAGAGGATTGAGCTGACCAGGCATGATACCCCCTCTTTGGCTCCAAAACACATAGGAATTCCAGACTAAGATGTTAGAATAGACCATCACATTACTTTTTTTTTTTTTTTTTTTAATGAATAGAATGTTTTAAAAACCATTTAAGGTTATACTGTAAGTACAGTATACTTACAGTATAACCTTGGCAGTTTTATCTCACAGAAGGAACTTCTAATGTAAAATCACATCCCATGGCAAGTGATAATTGCCCTCTTGTGGTTTCTCAGATCCCCTCATGGAAGTGGACATCTACTCTGTCCACCCGACCCAAAGGTTAAGTCCTGTGATTTAGATGGTGGTAATATTGGGTCCCCCAATAAAGGAGTGAGACTGATACAAAGCAAAGGTCAAGCAAAGCTTTATTTCATGCCAAGCATCAAGAATCAAACCAACTGTCAAACAGACCAGTCAGGGCCGCCCCTTACAGAGAGGGCAACCCCTCCCTGCCTCACAGACTAACTTTTATAGAGCAAAGGCCATGTGGTTGGGCCTGGACACACACAGTGGTGAAGGAGATTGTAACACACAGAGAAAGCTGCACAGTCATGCTAGGTCACACATGGGTGGCCAATTGATTTACAATTTACCCTATTGTAGACATTTGAACTAGCCTATCACCTTGGTCAGAATTGGCGCCCAAAAGGCGGGCAAAAGGTGGGGCCCACACTCTTTGGTAGCTAGGGAGACAGTGTGTGTGCTCTACGATTGGATGTCTCCACCTGACCTGACTCATCCCTGCATTGAGCTGTTATCTCTACCTGACCTGACCCACCCTTGTATTTGGGCTTTGTTACCTGAGACTGATTTCCTGGACTTGCTTTTAAGTAAGTTCCCCTTTGGGGGGGGGGGGCAGGGTCAATTTGAGTTTTACTGCATAAACAACTAAATGACTGTTCAACCAAGGTGGGGCTGCTCTGGCTAAATAGGCCCTTACAGTAACAGATTCAAATGACTCAAGCATTTTATTCTTTCACAAGTTTTAGCGAATTGTTTCCTAAATTGTTTATTACTGAGAATCAAATTCAGTTTTATTTTTTGAGGTAAGTATGGCATATGGAGTCACTCTGAGAGAAAACACATACCCCTTTGAAAATGACTGCCTTATTATAAAACATTTCTGCAGAGACTACTGGATGATACAATTTCACGGGCACATCTGAGCAATTATATCCAATGTTTAAGTATGATCCTTTTTGCCAATAATTGGAAACAACCCTTAAGGAGGAGATTGTCAGACCCATTAAGCAAGGAATTGGAAAGCGGCACAAGCATCATGAAAGCAGCATTATGTGTGGCGTGTGTCATGGTCATATTAATAGTAAAATAAGTAATTCAACAGTATGGGAACATTGTTGGTGACACAGTGCAAAAAAGAGAAAGCAATGACTTAGTACTATTGTGCTAAAACCATTTGGAAGAATATATGGCCATTTAGATTTCACAGTAAGAGGAGTCTTGAACTAAAAGGTGATCCTGAAACACAACTTGTGTTATTACCAGCGTTTGTTATCATTAAGAACAGCGTTTGGGTAAATTTCATTGTGTGCTGCTGTGGACGTGGCTATGGCCAAGAAGCTGTAAAGCTGTGTACCATTTGTCACACTTCAATCTGATCCTAGATTACTCAGACCACTATTTTTGGTAACATCAACAGGTCATAATGACCTATTTCTTTATAGTATTTGGGAATAAGAAATATGAGCCTTATGCCAAGAGAAAAACTTCAATTCACATCAAAATCTGACACAAGCCCTAATGAAGGGCATACGGAATTTCACATTACACCCAAAGAAATGCATTATTTCCTATAGGTGTATTTTATTCATTGAATGAAATGAGGAAGGTAGAAGAAAGGAAGGGAGGTAGGGAGGCAGGCAGAGGGGAAGGCAGGAAGGATGGTGGAAGGAAGAAAAGAAATGTGGAAGGAAAGAAGGAAGACAGGAAGGGAGGGAGGGACAACTCATGATGTTATCTAAGCACCCAAAGGGCAACGATTGTAGACAAGAATTGCTCATAGAGTCAATGCCATGATGCCTAAAACACCTTTCAACCCTCTGGAAGTACGCCATCCCCCCATAGAAGTTAGAAATTCCTTGCAGGTGCTCACATTTCTTACTCCCTTTTCTTCCTTCCTTAGAGACTCTAGGGTAACAATTTCTCAACAAATATCAGTGGGGTCTTGAACAAGGGAAAGTGAGCAAATGTTGTCTGATACAAACGCAAGCTGTTGGATTTTTCACTTTAGTGGTACCCTGGAGATTAACTGATCTTCTCATCACAAATATCAGGAAATGACAATGTTAAGAGCTGACTCATTTCCTGCATCTAGATCACTGGTTTCCTCAAGCCAAGTCCCGGGTTGTTCCCACTACATAGACAGCTGCCCAAGGAAGAATCTCATTTTCTCTGGCTCCTTGATATCATTAGTAATAACATTTTCCCTGCACTTCATTTTGTCCAAGTGGCCAGAAGCATCCCTTGGTCTTCCTATCAAAGCAGAGAATGTACCCAGGGACATGGGGCCCTGTGGGCAGCTAGGCAACTAGCAGGTGGAGGAAAAGATGAGCATGGGAACTGAGTTAGAACCCGACCTCCCAGCACCTGGGTGGCCCAGTCCTTTAATCATCTCTCTTTGGCTCAGGTCATGATCCCAGTGTCCTGGGCTTGAGCTCTGCAGCAGACTCTCTGCTCAGCAGGGGTCTGCTTCTCCCTCTGCCTGCTGTTGCCCCTGCTAGTGCTCTCTCTCCTTCTGTCAAGTAAGTAAAATCTTAAAAAAGAAAAAAAAAAAAAAAAGTAAAATCTTAAAAAAAAAAAACCTCCTTTCTGCTTTCCTAGGTGTGCCTAGGGGCATTCCTGGACATCTGTGGGAGACTTGGTCTCACTCCTACCCGAGGATGTTCATCCTGACAGTTTTTTCTCTTTCCTTGTGGTTATAGAAGGCAGCTTCCAATTTGGGATCTAGGGGACATGCTAAAGAGCCTGTGGTTTCAATCATTCCAGTTGACTAAAGCCTGTGTCTATTAGTGGGACTATATGAACTACTCACTTACAGTCTTCCGTGGTCTGTATTCCACACCATACTCTCTGAGGACTAAATGTGATGCTTTGCAGAATAAAATGTGTGTCATTATCAAGCGAGTTGAGACCATTGCATGTTCTCTTTTCCCCTTTCTTACTTTTAAAAATATTTGTTTATTTATTTATTTGACAGAGAGAGACACAGGAAGAGAGGGAACACAGCATGGGGAAGTGGGAAGGAGAAGCTGGCTTGGGGCTCCATCTCAGGACCCTGAGATCATGACCTGAGCTGAAGGCAGACGCTTAATGACTGAGCCACCCAGGCGCTCCTTTATTTCCCCTTTCAACTGCATTATGTGTTTACCATTTTTAAGGTTCTAAGAGCTCCTGCTCCTGTTTACTTTAGTTTGCTAGCACAGATGACAGCTTAAGACCTTTCTTCATGTATTAATAGCCTCTTCCTCTGAGACTATTGAACTCTGAGGTGAAGTGTATACCCCAGCTATGAGGTTTGCACTAAATGTTCTGGAGCCTATGCTTTATCAAACCCCCAGCTCCTCATTTAATACATTTTCCACTAAGCTAAGCACAGGAGAACTCTCCTATCTCTCCTGAAGTAGTGGAAGGATACCCTTGCTGTGTTTTTATCTTTGTTTTTAAAAGAGTGCTGATAAGGCTGCCTGGCTGGCTCAGTTGGTAGACCATGGGACTCTTGATCTTGGGGCTGTGGGTTTGAGCCCCATGCTGGGTGTAGAGAGGGAGGGAGGAAGAAAGAGGGAGAGAAAAAAAGGGAGAAATAAAGATGGAAAGAAGGAAAGGAAGAAAGGAAGGAAGGAAGGAAGGAAGGGCAGGAGAGAGAAAGAAAGAAAACATAAAAAGTGCTGACAGAAATGTCTTAGCCAAGACACAGACCCCAGCCATAGAACTCTAATATCCTTGCTTGATACTGGTGTCCTTGTACATATCCCACCCCCAAAGAGAACCCCCCCAAAACACACACACATATGGAAGGATGCTTGATTCAGCACCAGGGCACCCCAGAGAGCACAGGCTTGCCTTCAGGTGTCCTCATACCACAGGGGACTGAATTCCAGCTGTTGCTACCATTTCTCAATTAGCCATAATCTATCTAGAGAAAGAAATGCATTTGGAGTTATATCATAGTCTCCCTCAGTCAAAGAAATGGGGACAATATCTGCCAATTGTTTTCAAAGCAGTGATTGGAGCAAGTACATTTTGTTTACACTCTGTAAAACAAAAGAGGTGATTGTGATCACCCCATTCACATTGAAATGTCAAGCCCAGATTTGCTGATCCCAACCTTCTGGGGATTGATTCTTAACCCAACAAGGTAAAATTGCTGCCATTGACCTCCCATGGAGCAGAGGTCCCCATGCATGCCCAGTTCTTCATCTCCAGCTGTAAAAACAATATTTCTTTTGAGGCAGTCTTTTGGATATTAAATATTTTCTGTTTGAGGAGGCCCATTCATTTGCCCCAACTGAGTGATGGAGAGTTTGCATAAACCCGAGAACTTTTGGCTGCCACCTTTGTCTGAAGCACAGACAACTTTTATAATTTTAAAGGGTCCTTTCTCCTGTGCCAAGCCACCTGATGAATTTGCTTAGGAAGCATACTTAAGCGACTAAGTTCTTTGAAAACAGATGTTTGCGTAAGGTGGGGAGAGGTGCTTGGACAAGCTTTCAGCTTAGGTGACTTTTGTTTTTCTTTTTTAAATAAAATATGACTGCAGACTTTAGTCTCAGAAATGGCACAATGTAATAAGACATGGCATAACAGAAAACCACCCGATTCCCTGGATTGCTCTTTGAAAGAACTCTTAACTTTCTGGAATGGAGGCAAATGGCTAAACTCCAAATTTGATTTATGTCTGACAAGTCTCAATTTGGATTGGCATCAAGACAAAAGAGTAATGGCTTGGCAAACATTAACAAACCATGTCTACACTTTCTCTTTATACTTATGAACAATTTGCCAGCAGGGTTTTGAGGTGGTCATCATGGAAGTTCTCTGAGATGGTGTTAATAGCCAGTAATTTTAAGCATGCATGCATTTTCAACTGTTCTAAATCCTTTGGATTATTTTATCTAATCTTCTCCATAGCCATATGTAATCGATATTATGAAAAATGGAAGTTGAGAGAAGTTATGTAATATAACAAAGATCAATGTGTATTATTAGCTATTGCTGTGTCATAAACTATCTTGGGTCTTGGTTGGGCTCACTCATGCATGTGGTCAGCTGAGGGTCAAGGAGTAGGCAACTCTTGTGAACTTGCCTGGGTTCTCTCACATGTTTGGTGTTGATGGGCAGTTAGAAGGCCTTAGCTGCAACATTTGGACTTTTTTTCCATACATGCTGTCTCTCTCAAACCACATATTTTCTCTGCCACGTGTTTTCAACAAGTCACAGACCCAGTACCAATTCATGGGGTGGAAAATAGACTTTACCTCCTAATAGGAGGATGGGCAAAGTTACAACAGATCATTAAGGAAAAAAGTTGAGAACATGGGAAAGTTAAAACAATATTAGAGAGAACACATACACATTGCCACTGTCTAGTTTTTGTAGTTAATATTTTACTGCATTTGCTATATCACACATCTACCCATTTATGGATCTTCTATTCATACAACATTCTTTTTTTTTTTTTAAGTATAATTTGCAATAGGTTGCAGACATATGTATACATTCTTACAAATGTATCATTATATAGAGCTCGGTATTCATCCTTGTTCTTGTTCTTCTGAAGTAAGATTTGCAGTGGAATGTGCAATTCATAAGTGTACTATTTGATGAGTCTCAACAAATCCAGCAAATACCATCCAAACTCCTATTACGACAAAGGGTAATCAAACACCCCAGAAATTTCTCTCATTCTCCTTTTCCTAATTCCTTACCCCTACAACCAAAGAGGCAACCACTGTTCTGATTTTTTTTCACCATAGATGAGGTTTGTCTGTTCTAGTAATAGGTGGACCCAAAAGTGAATCGATTACACACGGGCTCTAGTGAAAAGCTCCTTTCATTCAGCATAATGTTCCTGAGATCCATCCTCAACTTACATGCGTCAGCAGGTGATTCATTTTTGTCACTATGTTTGCTCTCCTGTTCTTTTGTATATTTTCTTGTTGATGGAGACATGAGCTATTTCCAGTTTTGAGCTATTAAAAATAGAGCTGATGTGCAATGCCTAAACACATGTTTTAATGTATGCATGTATTTTCCTGGAATAAATAGCTAAGAGTAGAAATGAAGGTCATAGGATAGATATGTGTAGATTGTTTGTGGCTTTACAATTATATATAAGGGATATATGACAAATGTACCTATATAAAGTTCACTTGATGAGTTTTGATATATGTACATGCCAGTAAACCCCTCACTAGGCTTAAGATAAAGAACACATTCGTCAAAACAGGAAATTTCCTTATGTCCCTTTTATAAGTTTTCCTTTCCTCCTCTCAACTTGGGCACTCTACCTTCTCTTATTATGGATTGGTTTGCAATTTCAAGAATTCTATATAAATGGAATCATACTATATGTGATCTTCCTTTGTCTTTTTTTCATTCAGCATCATTAATTTAAGATTTGTCTTAATATTAATATTGATCATTATTATTTTTAATCATGATCAATCAAATAATTATCAATAGTTTCCTCACGTTTTTTTTGCAGAACAACATTCTGTATGGGTACACCACAATTTATTTATTCATGTACCTGTGCATGGACTTTTGGGTTGTTTCAAGTTGTTTTAGCTATTACAAAGAAAGCTGATATGTACAATTCTTTGCACAAGTCCTGGTGTGGGCATGTGCTTTATTTTTATTACATTTAAATTTTTAGGTGTAGATTGAATGCCAATCTCATGGTGAGGATATGTTTAACTCCTCAAGAATCTTTTTACAAAATGGTGTATTGTTGTATTGTATTTCATTTCCATAACCGATATTAGACTTTCAATAGTGACATATGCCTGCCAACATTTGGTATGGGCTATTTTTTAAACTTTAGTTAATCTAGTGGGTGTATAGTGACAAAATTTTGGTTTTAATTTACACTTTTCTCATTACTAATGATGTTGAACACTTTTTATGTGCTTATTTACCAACCATATACCTTTTTTAAATGTGTGATGTGTCCTTTAAATATTTTTGTTCATCTTTTCTTAGCTTTTTATTGGTTTATTCCTATTATGAGTTGTCAGTTTGTATATATACATGTATGGATATTAGAACAGACATATATTTAGATGTGTTTGTAATTTTATTGGTTTATAATTGATATATGACAAGTGATATGTATTTCAAATGTAATGTTTGATTAAATATTAATGTATACACACACATACACACACACAGTCTGACAATACACCTTAATAATACAAAGCCTTTCATTACCCAAGGCCTTTGCTTTGTAAGATACATGTTTTGTAAATATTTTATTCTATTGCTTTCTTTCTCATTTTTTTTTTTTTGGTAAAATATATTTTGAAGGACAAAAGCCCTTAAATTTGACAATGCCCAAATTATTTTTATATATTTTGAGATTTTTGTGTCATATTTAAGAAATTGCTGTCGAAGACAAGATTACTAAAATTTCCTTCTGTTTTCTTCTAGAACTTCTATAGTTTTAACTCATCTATGTAGATATATGATCCATTTTGTGTCAATTTTTGTATATTTTATGAGGTAGAGTTTGAGATCTTTTGCATATGACCATCTAATTGCTTCAGTAGAATTTGGTGTAAATAATACTCTTTCCCTGTTTAATTTTCTTAGACCCTTTGTCAGAAATCAAATCACCATACATGTATGGGCCTCTTTCTGAATTGCCTATTATGTTCCCTTCACTTAAACACTTATTTTTAACCCATTGTCATACTGTGTTGATTACTGTAGTGTAAAAATAAGTCTTAAAGGGATGCTGGGTGGCTCAGTCGGTTAAGTGTCAGCCTTTGGCTCAGGTCAAGATCCTGGCAGCCTCCTTGCTCAGCAGGGAGCCCGTTTCTCCCTCTGTGTGTTGCTCTCCATGCTGTGCTCCCTCCCTCTCACAAATAAATAAAATCTTAAAAAAGAAAAAAATCTGAAAATCAAGTATTATAGATGTTTTAGGCTTTCTGCATTTGTTCTATCGGCTAAAATTATTTTAATTTTTCTAGATGATTCGCATTTCTATATAAATTTTAGAATCAGCTTGTCATTGTCTAAAAGCCTGCTGGGATTTTAATTAATGTAACATTGAATCCACAGATGCATATATAATTTTGAAGAAGAAACAACAGTTAAAATACAGATTCTTCAATCCATTTGTCTCCTTTAAGAAATATTTTATAGATTTGATTTTACAAGTCCTACATAAATTTTTTAAATTTATCCATAAGCATTTCATACTTTCTTTTTCTTTTTTTTAAGATTTTATTTATTTATTTGAGAGGGAGAGCACAAACAAGAGGAATGGCAAGGAGAAGAGCAGACTCCCTGCTGAATGGGAAGCCAGACTTAGGACTTGATCCCAGAACCTGGAGATCATTACCTGAGCTGAAGTCAGACACTTAATTAACTAAGCCATGCGAGGCACCCCAGCATTTCATAATTTCTAATTAAACTACAAAAGTAACTGGTTTTGTTTTTTGTTTTTTGTTTTTAAATATTTTATTTATTTATTTGACAGACAGAGATGACAAGCAGGCAGAGAGGTAGGCAGAGAGAGAGGGGGGAAGCAGGCTCCCTGCTGAGCCACGAACCCGATGTGGGAGTCGATCCCAGGACCCTGAGATCATGACCTGAGCCAAAGGCAGCGGCTTAACCCACTGAGCCACCCAGGCACCCCCAAAAGTAACTGTTTTTAATTTCACATTCTGATTGTTCATTTACAGGATATATAAGTAGAATGATATTTGTATACAAATTTCAAATCTTGCAATGTTGCTAAAGTCACTTATTTTTTCTAGTGATTTTTTTTTATCAGAGTGAGGAATGTCAATTTTATTCCCAGTTTACTGGGGATAAAAATAGTTTTCTTTTTTCTTTTTAAGATTTTACCTATTTATTTGACAGAGAGAGTGTTGAGAGAGAGTGAGCAAGCAAGGGGAGTGATAGGCAGAGGGAGAAGCAGGCTCCCTGCTGAGCAAGGAGCCCAATGTCAGACTGGATTCCAGGGTCCTGGGATCATAACCTGAGCTGAAGGCAGATGCTTAACGACTGAGCCACCCACTTATCCCAAAACTAGGTAGGAGTTTTCTTTATGGATGCATATTATATTTTGTCAAATGCTATTTCCAGATAAATTAAGATGATCATATGGTTTTAATTTTTTTTAGTTCATTAATATTATGAATGACATGAATTGATTTTCAAATTCTAAGCCAACTTTAAATTCCTAGGATAACTCACACTTGCTCATGATGCATTTTGTATTATGTATATAGTTGGATTTAAGTTCTCAGTTTTTCTTGGGGATTGTTACCTCTATGTTTAGGAGGAAATTAGCTTCTAATTTTCTTTTATTATCATCTTTTCATCTAGTTTGGGTAATGTAGACCTTATAAAATGAAGCACAGTGTTTCTTCTTTTATATTTGTCTAATATCTGTTGTGTAAAATTGATATTTTTTTCTTGCTTGAATGGTTTAATTCAGAAATGAAGTTTCTAAGCCATTCTTTTTTCCTAAAAATGTTTTAACTAAAAAATCAATCTCTTTATAGAGATATGACTTTTCAGATTATCTATTTTTTGTTTTGTGAGCTTGGAAGAAATTCAGCCATTTCATTTAACTTGTCAAATTTATTGGCATAAATTTTTTTTTATAGCACCCCTTATTGTACTTTTAATGTCATAAGATGTGTAATGGCATCTACACTCTCATCACTCATATTTTTAAATGTGTCTTCTCTTTTGTTTTCTTGATTAGTCTGGCTAGTACTTTATCATGTTTATTAATCATATGTTTCGATTTCATGGATTTTCTTGTTTTTCTGTTTGATATTTAATTGACTTCTTCCTTTACCTTTAATATTTATTTTTCTCTGCTTCTTTGGGCTTATTACTCTCTCTCTTTCTCTCTCTCTCTCTCTCTCTCTCTTTGGGGAGGGGAAGAGCGATACAGAGAGAGTGGGGGCAGGGAGAGGCAGAAGGAGAGGGAGAGAAAGACTCTTACGTAGGCTCCATGCCCAGCACAGAGCCCTATGCCAGGTTCAATCTCACAACCCTGACATCCTGACATGAATTGGAATTAAGAATCCCATGCTTAACTGCCTGAGCCACCCAAGCATACAAATGCTTTTGTTTTCTGATGAAAATTTTGATGTCATTATCTTTGTTCCTTGTCATATTCTGTATCTTTTCCTCATTGCTTTTAAGATTTTCTCTTTATAACTACTGTTAAGCAATTTGATTATGGAAGGAGTTGATACAGTCTTCTTTTGCTTGGAATTTGATGAACTTCTTAGGTCAGAAGATTTTCATTAAATTTGGAAAAATATTTGGCCATTTTTCCTTCAAATTTTTTTTTCTTTTTCTGTTACTTGTTCTCTTTAGATGACTCCAGTTATACATTATTAGAGTGTTTGAAATTGTCTCACTGAGCCTGCTTATCTCTTTTTCCTTTTTTAAAGTTGTTTTCTGTTTTTGCTTGTTTGTTTGTTTTACTTTTATTTTTTGAATAATTTGTATTGCTGTTATTTCCAGTTTGCTAATGTTTTCTACTGGAGTTTATATAATTTATATTAATGTGTTTCTGTGTATTTTTCATCTCTAGAAGTTCATTCTAAATATTTTAAATATCTAACATGCCCCCTGTTAACATGCTCTTTATGACTCCTGTCTTCTTGAACATAACAGAGTACATTTATGATAGCTGGTTTAATATCTTTCTCTACCAACTTTGTCATGACTCATTTTTTAAAAAAAAGATTTTATTTTTTTATTTGACAGAGAGAGAGAAAGCAATAGCAGGGGGAGTGGCAGGAAGAAGAAGGAGAAGCAAGCTCCCTGCTGAGCAAGGAGCCTAACACAAGGGGGCTCAATCCCAGGACCCAGGCATCATGATCCAAGCTGAAGGCAGACCTCTAACTGACTGAGTCACTCAGGCACACTGATCATGACTCATTTTTAATGATCAGTTTTTCTCATTATTTTTTCTTTGTTTTTTTTTTTTTTTTTTTTTGAATCTGGGGTAGTTTTCTGAATTGGATACTGGACACTGAAATTTACATTGTTGAAACCCAGGTTTCTTTCACTCATTCATTCATTCCTTGAATTATTTTTTGGTTTTATTTTAAGATGGAATGAAGATTTTTAGAATTAGTTTGAACTTTTTTGAGAATTGTTTTTACATTTGTTGGTCAATACCAGAGCAGTCTTTAGTCTGGGGTTATTTTGGCCCTATTACAGAGGCGATATTCAGAATTCTGAGTACTCAAGCTGGAGCCCCAAGATGTGCAGGGTTTCTTTTTTCTGGTTGTCAGCATGATATGTGATCTATTTCCTTTTCCTGGCCTTGGTTGTTTCCTCACAAGCAAGGACTGACTGTTCTCATCTTCATGCTAGAGAAAAAACCCTGAAGAACTTAGTAGTTCTATTTTTGCAGCTCTCTCCTGTTAAATGCCCTCTGAATTTTAGTCCCCTGTGGCTTCTTTAAATTGTCGACACGGTCTCGTCAACTCAAATGGATTGCTAGTCTCACTTTCAGATTCTTTTCTCTACAAGTTGGTCTGGAAATTTGAGGCAGTAAGCTGTTTATCTTAAGAGTCGTATGGTGGAGAAAAAAAAAAAAAGTCATATGGTGGCCTTCTCTAAAAAGTTACTGTCTTGTGTTGCCTGTTTTCCAGCATCTGCTAGTTGTTTTGTCACATATTTTGTTTGCTTTTTAGTTGTTTAAGGCAGAAAGATAAATTAACATCTGTTACTCCATTATGGCTAATTGGAAAATTTTCTTTTCTTTCAAGTCTATTCATGTCTTATTTTTATAAGACATTTCCAGGTCTTTTCCAAAATAGGCAGAGCATTTTACATTCCTACCAACATGTATAAAATTCTCATATTCCATATCCTCATCTATGTTTGGTAGTTCCAGTTCTTAAAAATTTTAGCCATTTGAGTTGTATATATTGTTATATTTTTACAGTTTTAATTTTCATTTTTCTTATACTTATTGTTTCCTAATGTTTCATATCCTCATTAAATATTTATATATCCTCTTTGGTGAAAGGTCTGTCCAAATATTATGTTAAGATTTTATATTTGCTTGTTTATCTTTTTATTATTATTATTATTTTTTTTTAAAGTTTTTTTTTTTTTAAGATTTTATTTATTTATTTGACAGAGAGAGAGATTACAAGTAGGCAGAGAGAGAGAGGAGGAAGCAGGCTCCCCGCTGAGCAGAGAGCCCGATGCGGGACTCGATCCCAGGACCCTGAGATCATGACCTGAGCCGAAGGCAGCGGCTTAACCCACTGAGCCACCCAGGCGCCCCGATATCTTTTTATTATTGAACTATAGGAAGTCTTTGTATATTCTAGTGACTAATCCATTGTCAGATGTTTTTTGAAAATACTTTCCCAGTCTTTGGCATGCCATTTCATTATTTTAATAATGTACTTTGATGAGCAGACAATTTTAATTTTTTTAAAGATTTATTTATTTTAGAGAAAGAGAGAGTGAGCATGGGTCGGGAGAGTGAGAGAAGGAGAGAGAGAATCCTCAGGTGCATTCCCCACTGAATGTGGAGCTGGATGTGGGCCTAAATCCCAGGACCCTGATATCATGACTTGAGCCGAAACCAAGTTAGCTACCTAACTGACTGAGCCACTAAGGTACCCCAAGATTTTAGTTTTCATGAGTACAACTTCTACATGTTTTTTTCTTTAATGTTTATTGCTTTTGTGTCCTACCTAAGACACTGTTGCCTCCCCCACCATGTCATGAAGAAATTCTCCTGTTTTCTTCTAAAATCTTCATAACTTCAGCTTTCATATTTAGATTATATAAACAACCTCAAATTACTTTTTGGGTAAAGGATAGGGCATGAATCAAAGAGCATTGCTTTTTGTTCTATGGATGTTCCAGTTTAGCATCACCATTTTTTAACAAGTTTTCAACTGTTTTTGGGTTTCTTTGGTAATTAGTTGAAAATCAAATGACCAAGTTTGTTTCTATTTTTAAGCTTTACATTCTATTTTATTTATTTCTTAATTCTTGTGCCTGAAAAAAAAAATCACATTGTCTTGATTAATATAGATTTATATTGTCTTGAAGTCAGATTGTATAAATACTCAGACTCTTATCTAGAATATATTGAATATACTAGTTTCTTTGCATTTGGTACAGACTATAAAAAGAGCTTGTCAATTTCTGTAAACACATGGGTGAATTAAGATTGAATAGATTAAGATCTATAGATAAATTTAACCAAAATTGATAATTTAATGGTATCGATTCTTCCAAATCATGAACATAATATATGCCTCTTCATTGATTCAGTCTTCTTTAATTTCTCTCACCAATGTTTCTCTCTCTTATTCTTTTCTCAGTGATGAAAGTTCTTATATATCTTTTGCAAAATATATTCTTAAGTATTTTATGATTTCTAAGGTATTGAAAATGATATTTAAAAAGTTATATTTCCAATTATATGCTACTAGTATATAGAAATACATTTTTTTGACTTGTGCCAAGCTTACTTCTCCACCTTTCTTCAGTCAACAAGATCTTGGCCAGATAATCCCCCCATCTTTTTTTTCCTTTTCTTTTCAGCTCCATAATTGACAAAGTTCTGTTTATTTATCTACTTCCCACACCAAGTAACTTGGGCAAAGCTTAAAATGAAGGTATCTTGATCCATTCTTGCAATCAGGAAATGACTCCACAGAAAAATTATCTATGAAGTGTGAGCTCATTTTCATGGTTTTGCCTTTTAGCAGTCTTGGTCCTCTAGTCTGGATATCTAGATCTATAAAAGTAAAACACATATATAATTAATAATTTATATGTTATATATGATGTATTATATTATTTATGTAGTATTTAGCACATAAATTATATAGTTTTATATAATCAATATATAAATTATATAATTTATGCATATATTATTATATACATATTATGTTAGCTTTTATCAGCTCTCTGTTTTCACTGGGACAGTTAGTCTGCTAAAAGCTACTATGACAGAAACAAAAGCAGATCTAGGGGTGGCATTTAAGAGTTAATACTGAATGAATTAGAAATGGAGAAAGAGTGAGAGACTTAAAACTATTTTAAATCATTTATATCACTACATCTATCACTATCTAAGATCTAGTTTGAAAGAGGTATTTGGAATCTATTTGGAATAGAGAGCTGGAATAATTCACCTTCCACTCATATCCTATTATGTTTATCTTCACTTCTTTCTTTGCTCAGACTCTTTATGTTAATTTATATTCTAATTTTTGTACCACTATGTCACCTTGCTTTTTCAGTCACCAGAGGTCAAGTACTCATTGAATTCTGTTTTTTCCTTTCATGTAAGTACTTGAAATAATGTCTTCCACATACAGGTACTTGATAAATACCTGTTAAGAGGGAAGAAATATTAGTTTTTATGATAGTGGTTTCCAAGTTAAATATTATGTTTCTGTCAGCTACACTTTATATGTTTAAATATACTTAAATATGTTTGTGTAGGAATTCCTTCCTGAGATCTTTCTATGCTTTTCCAAATTTCTAAATCATTTTCTAAATCAGGAGAATAGGAAATGTATTATAATTCTCATGTGAAAATTAATGCTTAACAAGCAAAAGAGAGACATACCAGTTCACAGAAATCTATTGACAACAAATTGAAAGCAAGAGCAGGAAAAGCAGACAGTCAGACAAGGGCTAAGGTTTACAGTTCCATGGTCCAGGAAAGAAAAATGAAGAAAAGGAGCTGACATTTTTGAATCAGTCTCACTGGTACTTGTTGCCATATTATGTGTTTTCCTGGATCTGGGTGCTGCTACTCATGAGCATTTTTGCAAGTAAAGTAAATATTAATACATTTATATGCACAGCATACTTTGTACAACTCCTGTGAGTATTGTTCTAACAAATAGCAAGCTTTGGAGGCAAGAAAAAAGTCCTTAAATTGGCAATTTTATAAGGAGATTTTGTGGTGTGCTATTAACCTTGCTAGCTATAGATTACATTTTTTTGTAAACAGTTTAACAGAAGAGATGCAAAAAAGAAAAAAAACAAAAAACAATAAACAAGATGATAGTGTTATGAAATATTGACATGGAGTTATGAACTAATCTAAAATCTGAATTAAAGCAACAATAGTGACTCCAACCAAAAAAACCAGTAACAGAGCAAGCCAACAAAACCCAACACCAAAATACTGTGGAACACATTAAACAATGATGTGACCAACTTCAACATAAAGTGAAAGACATTTTCTACACCTAGAATAATTATCATGAAACAAAGATTAAGATTGTGGAATAGGGCAATTAATATGTTGTTTTTTAAATTTTATTTTAAGAATAAAAATTTTAATATTAAACATTTGTAGTATTTTATTTCAATTTTTACAAAATTTTCTTTGGTATTAATATTCCCTTTCTTTGCTACTTTTATTGTCAAATGTCTTTGTCAAATAGAGATCACTTTCTATATTTATGAATATTTTGTATATTTCTATGTTCTTTAGTGTTTTGAAATATTTCAAAATATATTTGTTAATAGTAATGTGCTAGGCACTTTACATATATATTTATACTTAGGAAGACTTCTAAATAACAGCATAAAAAATGGTATTGAAATCCTACCACAGATATATGGTGACCTGTTTAGTATTATGGTCACTTGCTATGTTAAAGCACAAAAATAGTTAGGAAAAATGACTAAATTTTAGTATTAAGAATCTCTGGGAATTTTAATTTCTCTTTCATGAATCTTCAATTTTAATATTGGGGATTTGGAAGCATGAAATATAATTAATCAATGTGCAGTTTTACCCCTAAATATTATTTATCATACTCTCTTCTAGGGCTAATATTTCTCAAACATTTTTCCGACCCTTAACCTGGGGTTTGATCAATGACAGAAGCAATGATTACCCTTTGTTACAAGTTTTCTTTGGTATTTTACTTATCCAAATTGTATGGCTCTAACCAACTCAATAATGCACAAGATTCTAAAGTCTCCGAAGCTTGCTATCAACATAGATAGCATTCTTTTTTTTTTTTTTACAGATTTTATTTATTTATTTGACAAAGAGAGAGAGAGATCACAAGTAGGCAGAGCAGCAGGCAGAAAGAGGAGGAAGCAGGATCCCCGCTGAGCAGAGAGCCCGATGTGGGGCTTGATCCCAAAACCCTGAGATCATGACCTGAGCTGAAGGCAGAGTATTAACCCACTGAGCCACCCAAGCGCCCCATATATAGTATTCTTGAATTGCACTATACAGAATTAAATGGTTCCATGAGGCAATCATTTCACAAGACTGAATCAGTTTCATGACCAGTTTGGAAAAAATGGAGTAAATTAAGTGTTTCATTATTTTAGGATAGTTGTTCTTGTTTATTAGTTTCTTTATCTCGCAGTATTTATTAGATTATTATTCTGGTGCAGAGCAGGAAGTTACTACACTGTACGCTTTTCCTAGTCACATTTACCCACACATGCACACACACACAAAAAAAACAAAAAGCAAAAATAAAACCCCAAAAAACTACCATAATTAAGGGTATAGTTTTTGAACATGAACAAGTGCAATATGAGAGTTTAATTTTGTGGAACAGAGTGATAGCTTCCATGCTTATCATTTTATTTTAAGAAATTTGTCTTCTGTGTAACTTCATTTTAGATCTAGATACAATCATTTATCTGTAAGAGAGTATATATATTTTAAGGAAAGTTGTTCATAACTAATTCTTATAGAATACTGTGGAGCTTAGGAGGATAAGGCAAGAGAGGGATGCGCAGGTTTAAGCACAGAGTTCCAGAAGAAATTTGCAAACACAGAGGCCACAGTCAAAGAAAGGAAAGGATTTCAAGAGAAAACAAAGTGATTGACAATGTCAAACATCCCAGGGAAGATGAGGACTGGATAATAGCTATCAGAATAATCAAATAGTAGTAAAGGTAGACTGATGAATGAAAAAAAAAATGGAAAAAGTGGATATAATGTGTTGAGGGTTAACCTCCAAGAATTTTAAGTGTAAAAGGAGGTAACAAAGGATTTCTAGAGAAGTGGAGAAGGTTCTGGGAATCTTTCAAAGTCTCAATGTTTCTATTTATACAGATGGGACGTTAATATTAATAACACATTCTCTACAGACTTACTATGGGAACTGAGTGAGATAATCTCTTCAAAGTGTTTATCTAGTATCACATACATAGTAAGCACCTAGTAAGCATTAAGTAGTACTATTTTTTAATTTTTGAAAATCTGCAGAAAGTACTATTTCATTACTTTTTATATTCTTTCCATTCCTTTGATTATTAATTTGTTGTCCTTTTGAACTTCTGTGAATTCTGAGTTCCTACCATTTTGTCTTTTTAAAATTTATTTTTCTTTTGCTTATCATTTCCAGAAGTTTTCAACAAAATATGTTCCCTTTATATATTCCTTTGTCTGTATCTCTTCACACTGCATACTGGAGGACACTATTATTTTTTTAAAGATTTTATTTGTTTATTTGACAGACAGAGATTACAAGTAGACAGAGAGAGAGAGGGGGAAGCAGGCTTCCTGCTGAGCAGAGAGCCGGATGCGGGACTCGATCCCAGGACCCTGGGATCATGACCTGAGCCGAAGGCAGCAGCTTAACACACTGAGCCACCCAGGCGCCCCTGGAGGACATTATTTTAACGTGTTTCCAAACTCACCACCTTCTGTGTTTTCTTAAAATCTGGTGAGATTTCAGTTTTAGATAACAATTTTTGCATTAGGCTTCTAAGTACTTAGAAATAATTTGTAGCAACTGTTTTAAATTTCATAATCCTATTATTTGTCATAGAGTTAGACTCTACAAGTGATATGAATCTGATTAGTCTGTTCTGCACCCTATTTGTCTTTTTATTTTAAAGGTAAAGTTATTTCTTCTGCAACAAAAAGCTGTCTTATCTTTCTTTAATTTCTGTAATGATTTCATGCTTTCCATAGATTTTTGCTCCCTTTGTAGAACTTCTATGAGACGAATTTGGAACCTCTAGATTTGTCTTCCATGTTTCAGTTTTTCTTTCAAATATCCATCTTTTGTTTCCCTCACACAAGTTTCTACCTTAAAAATCACATTCTCACCAGGACTCTTAATTATGTCACTCAGTTCATCTTTATTTTTTTTTAAAGATTTTATTTATTTATTTGACAGACAGAGATCACAAGTAGGCAGAGAAGCTGGCAGAGAGAGGAGGAAGCAGGCTCCCTGCTGAGCAGAGAGCCCGATGTGGGGCTCGATCCCAGAACCCTGAGATCATGACCCGAGCCGAAGGCAGAGGCTCAACTCACTGAGCCACCCGGGCACCCCTCATATCTCAATTCTTGATGAGGACTGTTTATTTTGAGATTTTCCTTTCCTATCTATTAATTTTTTTCCTTAGGTTTTGATCCTTACTTTGCATTTGATGCCTCCTTCTTTGGCTTTGATTCTTGTGTGCCCGTAAAGACTTGTAGATAAGGGTCCAAGTTGAATATATATTTCAAGGTGTAATCCATTTTCTCATTCACAATGATGATCTCTGGAAAGAGATAAAGTTTCACATTAATAATACCATATCTGGTGATTCCAGGAGACCAAATGTGATGCCAATGAAGTTGGAATTCACATATGGTTTATCTTCTCCTTTGGAAGTCTCCCTGTACTTCCCATGGCTTTATGTCACCTAACTCTGGTTGCTCCAGACCAAGAGTTTCTAGTGTCAGAGCTTCTACATTCTTTGCTTCATCCTGGAGGCAAACACTGTTTTTAGTGTGTGTGTTTTGTTGGTAGTAATGATGGCAGCACTTGTTCAACTCCTCTCCCTATGTGACAATGACAAATATAAGGAAATAAGTAACCAGATTGAGGAGTCAATGATGATGTTCATCTGAATGTGCTATGTTGGGCTGTTGGGTGTCCAGCCAGAATGTAAAAATATAGATTATGTGGGAATGTGTTGGGAGATGGACAGCAGGATGGAGGAGACAAATGAGGACTCTAAGGGAAAAATTGCCAAACAAGAGTGAAATCCTTAAAAGTAATAGAAACTGTATAATGTATTTAAAAATATATATATATATATACGTATATATATATACGTATATATATATATATTTTATGTATTTATTGGACATAGGGAGCACAAGCAGGCAAATCGAGAAGAAGTAGGGTCCCCGCAGAGCAGAGAGCCCAATAGGGGGCTTGATCCTAGGACCCTGGGATCATGACCTGAGCCCTCCAGGTACCCCTGTAAGATGCATTCTTTTAGAAGATAAAAGAAATCAGGGAAAAAATGTGGTAAGCAATGTGGAAACAGAAAATTATAACATTTAAAGAAAAGGAGAAATATCAAGCTACACAGTATATTTCAACCTTCCAAATATTAGTTAAAAAACAAGAACCTTGTATTAAAATAAAGCATTTTACTCTCTTCTTCCAAGAACGGGACATTCTGCCTTATTTTTGCTTTTTGCTCTTCTTAAAAGATTGGTTTCTTATTATGTTTTGACAGAAGTGTAATCTTTTCTATATGAAGAAGGAGCCCCATAGAATGAAAGAAACATGTCGATAAGGAATTACCCCCAAAGTGTACTTTCATCAAGGTAGAGTAGAAGAATCTAAGTACTACAGGCATTTGACAGTCACTATGTATAAACAAAAGTAGTGGAACTGCCTGCATCATAGATCAAAATAGTCATAAACATGATGGAAACATGCCTACAGGTCCTGTTGTGAGCAGGGAGCATAACTTACAGTTGGTATAATTACTTGATGCAACATCAGAGGTTTCAGTTAAAACCAGAATGCAGAAAAGTAAGTGAAAGTTGAATATAGTAATGGCAAACCAAGAGGAAACACTGAAGCCAAAGAGAAGAGGGAAGGAAGGCAAAATCAAGATGAGTATTAAAAGTGATCGGAAATGTAAAGATGGGAGAGAAAATGATCTATGGATTGAAAAGCTCCATAAACAACATATACAATTCAAGATTTTTTTTCCTTTAGAAGCAAACTATATTGTTTATTATAAGGTATGGGACATTTGATTTTCTCTAAAAGGAGTTATATCTGTTGCATGATACCTCTCTCGGGCTCAAGGTTTTGTTCTGAGACTCAAAAAAAAAAAAAAAAAAATCCCATCACAATTTGAAAAACAAAACAAACACAAGTGATGAACAACATTACTCTTCTGGTTCTTTTTCGTGAAGTTTCTCTAGTCATCTATTGCAATGCTATGCAAACTTAACTATTTTTCTGGCAGATTCATTTCAAAGCATGAGAAAATCCTCTGGAAGGCTATAAATTTCATGATATGACAAACATTCCTTTCTCCTGTACTTTTTTACTGAAATCCCTGTGGTGCTTTGATTCAGTTCCCCTAATGGCTATTTCATGGGGCTTTCCCAATGCATCCAAACATTGAGGCAGGTGGAAGCCATGGAGGGTTCTACCAGCAGTCAGCAAAATTAAGATGTGTTTGAGTCACCTTCTCACCTTTTCTTCCTTCCAGATTAATCTCTTCCCAGGGAATTGGTATGAACTAGAAAAAGTTCCCACCAAAACAAACCTAACCCTCATTAAGATTTTACCTGGTAAAAGTTTACAATATTAACCCTTCCCGGAAGTGCTTTAAACTCCAAAGAAATGAATGAATTGAAATTCAATTTTATAGCAGGTACCCTAGGAAATTTTGTTGGCAGGATCTTGTCCTTCAACCTCATCTGATAAACATTTGCCTTTTAGAGAGACTATAAACACTCAAAAAGGTAAAGTTTTTGAGTCATGTGTTTCCCTATCACCAAAGAAACTGTAAATAAAAATGTGGCCTCATATTTTCTATGAATTCACTTGAATTTTCATCCCTATATGAATAGTTCATTTTAATTTCTGGGATCTTCTACTTGATCCTATTGGGTTTGTTTTGCACAGGCTTTGTTTCTCAGGTGCAGTAATACTGAATAATTGTTTCAAGGAATTCTCTACCTTGTTTCCTCATGGATGGTATTTGTGCTTTCAAAACAAATGTAACCCATTGTTCCTAGGCCTCCCCTCTTCTTTATGTAGTCTCTCTCCTAAAATGATTTCATTTGGCCTCACGTCTATAGATGTGTTTTCTACATCAGCAACTTCCAAATTCATATTTACAGCCTAGGACTCTGCCCTGAGTTCCTACCTCCAACAATGCCTTCTCCACTTATATAGCTAATACACATCTCTAAAACAACCTGTCCAAAATCCACAACTCCCACCCAAACATGTTCCTCTCATGAGTTTACATACCTCAGTGAGTGGAAACCCCCAAAAAACTCCTACTGATACCTCTGGAATTGGTCCAACTACTTCACCTTTGGTGCAGCTATGGCTTTTTGCCAGCCCATCTTGCCACTTGGTAAGCTTGTTTCTTTCTCAGCAGTAAGAGTAGAGTGCCATTGGTAATGCTTTGTGTTGGGCTTTTAAAGGATAAAACAACAACAACAACAACAAAACAACAACAACAAACCCAAAAAACTACCATAAAGCCCAGTCTATATTTTTTAAAGTTCTAGAACTAATCTTTAACCCACTGAGCCACCCAGGCGCCCCTAGAACTAATCTTAAGTCAATTTTCTCACCTTTCTTGTTCACATGTGCACATATTCACACCAACTGCCTAACTCATGGTCAGCCACCTCACATGCAATTTCACCAGTGCCCCACATGGGAGACTGTGCTTTGTACAGCTGTTTTTCTGCCACCATAAATGTTACATTAGATACTCACAGTAAAAAATAGACTATAGAGTAAAAAGTGTCTCCCTTTTACCTTATCTTTATCCTTTGTCTTTCTTTTATACCATAGCTGTCCACTGGCTGATAACATCCATAAGTGACTATATCTGCAGTTCTTTTAGCTTATGAAGATATAAATTTAAAAATGGTGTTATCTGTGATATGGAAAGTGTTTTCTGTTTGCCATTAGTTTTGGATTGCCCACTTTTCAGAGAAAGACATTCTCTGCCATGGTTTGTCCCATTCGTAATTTTATCTGCCATTAATTAAAAATAGGGAGATCGGTAGTGAACCCAGAATGAAAAGTCTTAATAAACAGCCAGATAAGAAGGGATTTTTATCATATTTTTCATTTTGAGATATGTACTTAATATTCTATTTCTTCACTGTAGGAGGAAAATAATCTTGCTAAAGGCCAGGACTTTGTGATAGGGAAAAATCTTGGTAAGCATTTACCTCTTTGCAGTTATCTGCATTACTACAAAGTACCACTAAGGCAAGAGCCTACCCCCCCTAAAGAGACAGAAAACAACACTCAGTGGGCAGCAATTCCATTTCTGGAATCGCCATAGGTGTCATAGCTTATTACCTTCCACACAAAGTAGCACAGAGGAAGAAAAGTTTCCCATTAGACTTACCAGGAAAGTTTACTGCTGCTGAAAAGGATTGAGAGGAGCCATCCAAACCCTCTCCCTGCCTTTAAGAAGGGCTCCATATAAAGTATTCCCTGCAAATGAGAACATTTTCTATTTTAAATGTTTCAGAGAGCTGAAAAGTATTAATTTCCTTAGAGTAATCAGAAAGGATGCATTCATGATTTCTTTTCATTGCGGAGGGATTTAAAATCCTAGGTAGGTTTAACTATAAGATATCACAAGATTTTCCTAGACAGAAATGACTTATCCTCATAGAAGCTACATCAATTCTGTCCCCAATCAGCAGCCAGAATTAAAGATGTTGAAATTTAGACTATTTACAGTTAGAAAAACAAGTAGTTAAATCCAAATACTTTGTTGTAGTAGCACCACATCTCTAATTTGCTTTGGCTGGGACAAGAAAATTAAAAAAAAAAAAATCAGTAGTATCATAGGTAATAACGGTTTCTTTTTGTGTTCTTTTAAAAAATTTTGTTCCTGGTATCTCTTCTTTTTGACTTGTAAGCTGACTTGTCAGCCCTATATTAATTTCAACTCATTTCTTATACAAAAATAAGGTGAGGCTAAGGTCCATCTGGAACAACTTTTTAAAACATTTGTAGACTAAGAATTGAGCCTGTTTGTTAATGTTATAAAAGGCTGCATTACTCTATTCCCTCCCCTGTACAAATATTTTTCACAACTGCAAACTATTTCAGAGACATTTCCAAAAGTGAGATGAGGTAGAACTCAGACTGGTACAATTCTTGTGTTTTTGTTTGTTTGTTTGTTTGTTTTAAGATTTTATTATTAAGTAATCTCTACACCCAGCTTGGGACTTGAACCCACAACCCTGAGATCGAGATCAAGAGTTGCATGCCCTGCTGACTGATCCAGTTAGATGTCTTTTGGGCATTCTTTTCTTTTCTTTTTTTTTTTTTTTAGAGGGGTGTGGGAGGGGAAGAAGGAGAGAAAGAGAATCTCAAGCAGGCTCCATACCCAGTGCAGAGCCTGATGCAGGGTTTAATTTCATAACACTGAGATCATGACCTGAGTTGAAATCAAGAGTCCAATGCTTAACCAACTAAGCCACCCAAGCAACCGTCCCTTGGGTGTTCTTGATTAGTCATTAATTACCTCTGTGCCACAGAAATAATGTCCTACTATCTCTTAGAGTACAGCAATTCAGAAAGAAATAAAGAAGAAAGAAAGAAAAAAGAAAAGAACAGAAAAGAAAAGAAAAAGTAAAGAAGACAAGAAAAGGAAGAAGAAAAGAAAAGGAAAGAAAAGAAAAAAGAAAGCAGTCATCTATACTTTTCTAAATTGCTTTGGCTTCTGTTTTCCTGCTGTCTATTAGTTACTGTTTCACTAGATGTGGGTTGAAGGAGATTTGGTACAATCTGTTTTCAGATGGATGACAGCTCAGATAGCACCTTGATACATTTGCTTATAAAAATAAACCTGTTAGAAGTTAATTAATTTTCCTTTCATAGACTAGAGAATAGATCCTTTCATATAGGAGATGTTTCATAAGTTTTCACTAAATAAATCAATGAATAAATGGACAATTACTGTAGAACTGGTGCTTTTATTATCCTTAAATGTTAGCTAGCCCCCCCCCCACACCCCATGGCCCAATAGGTTAACTGTTCTGGTTACCATCTGGATAGGGACTGATGCTGACTGAGACAGCGTCTTTGACTATACATTACTTGAGGAATGAAATGGGTTTCAGGTGGTTCTTCTCAGCAAAACTGAGGTGGTTTGGTTTTGCAGAATTTGGATATGAAAAAAATATGAAACTGTTTTGACTGGTTAATGTAATTTCTTGAAGATTTTAGTTTTACAAGAGATTTTACTATATAAGAAAGAGAGGGCAGAGTGTATTATGGTTTAGCCATAGCTTGTGAGTAAGACACACAAATTATTTTAGAAGGAATTCTTGGTGATGTTCACCACGATTTCTTTTCCTTATCCTGTCTCTCTAGTGTAGAATTCTGCACTTGTGTCCTAATAAATAGAAAGTGAAAATAGAAAAACATCTTCCCTTCTCATTATGTGACCCTGCCTGTCTTTGCAACATTTTTTGGCAGCTCTGTTTCTTTTTTCTGTTCCCACCAGCTTCCCAGCCTCCTTCCTCACTCACCAGCTTCAGCCATGCCTCCCTCTCAGCCACTGACATCAATCCCTCAGGCAGGACCTGTTCTGCACATTCAGTGACTTATCTCTGTCATCATGGGCTCTCTTCTCAAAGGTGTGCCTACTTCAAAGTATTCCCTTAGATGTGTTTTTACATTTTTGGTATTTGTGTGATTAGTGGACTCTTTGTTTCCCCGCTAGGCCATTTTTCTCATGAGAGAAAGGATCAGTTCTGCTTGTCTCATAATTACTCTCCTGCCACTCCAGCACAATGCCTGGCCCATAGCAGGCACTTGATCAATATTGACTGACTGAACAAATGAATGAAGAAATTTATATTTGAAAGAGAGATGTCATGATCTTCAGTATAGCAAGTCTGAAGGAGAAATGGGATGGCTTCAGTAAAGCATTACTTTTACAATGAGAATTAGCTGGTAAATATGTGGGTTCCAGAAATCTCCTCAAAGAAATGTTATTGTTAGAAACTCTCTGATAACCGTTAGTTTATTCTCTATAGTTAAGAGTCTGTTTCTTTTTTCTTCTTCTTAAGATTTTATTTATTTATTTGACTGACAGAGATCACAAGTAGGCAGAGAGGCAGGCAGAGACAGAGGAAGGGAAGCAGGCTCCCTGCTGAGCAGAGAGCCTATGCGGGGCTCAATCCCAGGACCCTGGGATCATGACCTGAGCTGAGGCAGAGGCTTTAACCCACTGAGCCAACCAGGTGACCCAAGAGTCCGTTTCTTGATTTCTCTCTCTCTCTCTTTTCCCATTTGTTTTCTTCTTAAATTCTACATATGAGTGAAATCATATTGTATTTGCTTTCTCTGACTTGATTATTTCGGTTAGATAGTCTCTAACTCCATCCAAATTTGTATGATCAAATGATCTCTCATGAAGTAGGAAAGGACATACAATGGGAAAAACACAGCCTTTTCAACAAATGGTATTGGGAGAACTGGACAGCTACATGCAAAAGAATGAAACTGGACCGTTGGCTTACACCATACACAAAGACCTTCACCTTACCCAACTGATTCAGCCTTTGGAACTATGTTGTATTAAATAAAAGAAATATAATTAAATGTTTGAAGCTATTAAAGATGAGATAAGACACATAAGCAAGGCACAATTTGTTATTAAAAAAAAAATGACCAAGCCTAACAGGAAAAAATTCAAATACAACTCCTAGAAGTGATACATTTACATTGGAAGAAAGCCTCAGGGGATGACTACACATAAAATTGGATATAGATGAAAACAGAAGGAGTAAACCGAAAGTTAGCTATGAAGAACTTGCCCAAAATGCAGCTTAGAGTGACAGAGAGAGAAGATATAAGAAAGAAATGGAAAATAAAGTTCATAGATTTAATACACATCTAATTGGAATTCTGGACAAATGAAATTGAACAAATAAGGGAGAAGTATTTGAAAATATATAAGCAGGAGGAAAAAAAAAACCCTAATTTTCAGATCCAGGAAGTCTAATGACTTCAGATAGAAAGAAACCCACACCTAGATTTGAAACATGAAAAGACACTGAGAGAGAGAGAGAGACAGAGAGAAAGAGACAAAGAGTTAAAGCAGTCAGGGGAGAGAAGACAGGTCACCTACAAAAGAAAGGCTTACGGTGCTGTTGGTCATCTGCTGGAAGACAGATGTTGGAAGAGCAGTATCCTCAAACAGACTAAGAAAAAATAGTTGATAACCTAGAATCCTGTTCATAGTAAATCTTTATTTTAAGAATGGTGGAATAAAGACACTTTTGTACTAATAAAAACAGAAATCACCAAAGACTTTCTCCAAAGGAATTCTTAAAGGACGTATTTCAGAACAGTGTATAGCTCTCGATGCAAGATCTGATTTACAAGAAGCAATTTAGATACCAAAGATAATGATAAATGCTCATTGTGCAATTACTGTGTGCCAGGCAATTTTCTAAGCCGTTCACATGATTTAGCTCATTTAATCCTCACTCCTGCACTATGAGCTGGATCCTATTATTAAGCAAGTTTAATTTTTCTAAGATTACAAAATTAATAAGTGACAAAGGGATTCCAAGCAGTGAATGTGCCTGTAGAGCCAGATGCTAACAGCCCTGTTGTGGTGAATAACAGATACTGACATTATAAAACAATAATGACTATGTCTAAAATATGACAAAATAGGAGGTTACCACAAAAATACTGGGAAAATGCAAATAAGTTGTGGATGACCAGAATTAAGTTCTAAGATCATTGCATCCTTCCTTAGTTAGGTAAAAACGCTGAACTTTAGTAAATATGCTAGGTGAATTTTCTAGTATAATCACTGAAAGAATGCACAGACAACAATAGTTTCCAAGCAAGCAGAAGAAAAATAATTGAGTGAGAAAAATAAAGGAATAAATATCATAATTGAAAGAAGGAAAGAAAGGAAATTTGTAAATTTTTGCAGGATAAATAGCAAAAAACACAAGATGAAAGAAGAAAGAATTCCAAATATACCAGTAATCATTATAAATGTAAACAGACTGAATGTTTTATGTCAAAGACAAGAGTTAACATGGTGGATTTTACAAATTTATTCTGTTTTTAAGAGATAAGTGTTCAAAATAAAAACACAGAAGAGGCATAACTACAAATACTTACCAAAGAACTGGGACAACTATATTAATATCTGAAAAAATAGATTTAAGGCAAATGTATTCATAATGTTAATAATGATTGAAAAGAAGGTCATTACACAATGATAAAAGTTTCCACTGCTCAGGCAAATATAAAAATTCCAAACCTATGTTGCAGAGATTCCAAATATACAAAGCAAGAACAGATTTACAAGATGGAAAAAGTCACAATGTTTGCAGAAGATTTTGATATGTCTGTCTCTCAGTAATTGAAAATTCAAACTAAAAAATTCAGTTAAGAATATAAAAGATTTTGAAAGCAAATTATGAAATTTTATCTCACAGACTTACATAGAATAGTGAATACCTCTATCTATTTCTTTGCCTTTCTTCAAAAAGATTAATAAATTCAACTGTATTATATAGGTGTAAGCATAATATTATTCTCAAGCAAACAAGACATATTTATAAAATTAATCTTAGCAAATTTTAAAGTATTATTATCATCTAAAAATCCATTCTTAGATTATAATTTAATAAATTAGAACACAATAACATAAATAACTAGTGAACTTCCATATATGTGGAAATTTAAGTTAATAAGAGAAATCATAAGATTTGGAAAAGATTTACAACAACAGTTACAAAATTTGTACACAATATGGGACATGTGCAAAAATAGCATTTAGAAAAAAAATTTATACACTGAATGTCTTTTATTGGAAAAGAAGATGTAGATTAATGAACTCATAAAATAACAAAAAGATGAATGTAAAGATAACCGAAGGAAATAAATGAGTGAATATTTATACTATAGAGAATTGACATGCCAAAAGATTTTTCTTAGCAAATGTATAAGGTAGATACATGTATGCACAATAGAAATTTGAGCTGTGCAAAATTTACATTGTCACTAGAAAAGCATTGGGCTACTCAGTAGTCATGATACTGCTTACACATAAAAATAAAATTATATTATGATGTACACTATGCTTGTTAGACAATATAAGAGAATGTCTTTGTGACTAAATGTAGGGAAGAATTTCTTAAATAAATAATAATCCAAACAATAAACAAAAGACTGGCAAATTCAAGCTTTTCATAATTAAAAAAAAAAAATTAAACTTCTCTTGGTCTGAAAACACCGTAGAGTGAGAATATAATCAATTGGAACAGTCAACTTCCATAAATAAAAGAACATAAAAAATGAATTAAAATGTTTTCATACAATTAAATATCATACAAAGATAAAGACAGAGTGAGCTGGGAAGCCTGGGTGGCTCAGTTGGTTAAGCATCTGCCTTCAGCTCAAGTCATGATCCTGGGTTCTGAGATCAAGTCCAGCAATGGGGTCCCTGCTCAGTAGGGAGAATGCTTCTTTCTCTTCCTGCAGTTTGTGCTTTCTCTCTCCCTCTGATAAATAAATAAATAAAATCTTAAAACAAAAAAAAAAGACAAAGTAGAGCTAAGTTCAGCATGGTAACTATTAAAAATATAATGTAAGTAAAAGAACCTTATCTTATATATAACATGATTTTATATAAATGAAATTCAAAACATGCTCTATCTAAATACATATAAACTTGGTATGTTTTTAGCTCACTTTCACATACATATGTGTGCTGGGTTATAGACATTGGGGAAGGTATGTCCTATGGTGAGTGCTGTGAAGTGTGTAAACCTGGCAAATCACAGACGTGTACTCTTTGGGCTAATAATACATTATATGTTAATAAAAAAATTAAAAAATACATGTGTATATATATGCATATATGTATATATAACTTACATATACATACACATTCATACTTATGAATGAATATATGTGCTGGTGATGGGCAAAAATAAACAAAAATTATTCTACTTCCATGAAAAAATATGTTTATATCTCTGCTTTTATTTATTTTTTTAATATTTTATTTATTTGAAAAAGAGCACACAGGCAGGGGGAGCAGGAGAAGGAGGAACAGGTTCATGCTGTGTAGGGAGCCCAACTCAGGACCAGATCCCAGGACCCAAGGATCATGACCTGAGTCAAAGGCTTAACTGACTAAGCCACTCAAGTGCTCCATACATTTCTGTTTTTATATATAATACGTATACTCCATGAGTCACTATATTTAATAGACCTCATGAGTCCATATCTCCATCTTTGTTAATCCAAATGAGGATGTATCTTGCTTTGGTCAATGGAACATCATCACATATAATGCAAACAGAAGCTTGACAAGTGCCTGAGAAGTAGGGCTTGATTTTTTGTATAACTTAGAACCCTAAAATCATTCCAAGGAACCTAAACTAGCCTGACTGAAGATGAGAGGTACAACAGGTGCAAACCTGGAAGTCCTATAGTACTGGCAATATATTCTTTTTCTTCTAGTTCAATAACAATTTTATGTATTCATTTTATTACTCTCCTTCAATTGTACATATCTGTATTTTTTTTTACTTTTTAATTTAAGATACATTTTATTAGAAAGATTTAATAAAGGAATAAGTTCTTGAATTTCATTTCCAGTTAAAGTTTCACTAGAAACTGATTAAATAAATTTGGTTTTAATCAAATCAAAATTGAGTTTACAACAGCAAACACATCAAAAACTGTGCTGTAGCAAGAAGAGTAAAAATCTCAGAAATTCTCTTATATACAGAAGGAGAGTAAAGTAATTGACAAATATGAAGATAAATCTGAAATATCACTAAATGAATAAAAGAATAATAAGTTATTTGTATGTAAAAAATAAGCTAGGATACAACAGCTACATGCAAAAACATCATTCATTTGTTATACACTCATTCATATATTCATACATTCATATTGTTATACACTAACAATAAATAATTAAAAATTAAAATGAAAGAACAGACTTATAATAGAATAAAATTATAAAGTAAACATACATTTAACACACACATATATATGTATACAACTTACATAGTGAGAATTACAGAATATTGCTGAGAAAAATATTAAAAGATCCAAAGGGACAAAAATATACAAACTTAACATTTAACTTAACAATTAACATTGTTAAGATGTCAACTCTCGGGGCGCCTGGGTGGCTCAGTGGGTTAAGCCGCTGCCTTCGGCTCAGGTCATGATCTCAGGGTCCTGGGATCGAGTCCCACATCGGGCTCTCTGCTTGGCAGGGAACCTGCTTCCCTCTCTCTCTCTGCCTGCCTCTCCATCTACTTGTGATTTCTCTCTGTCAAATAAATAAATAAAATCTTTAAAAAAAAAAAAAAAGATGTCAACTCTCTCTAAACTGATTAATACATTCATTGCTATTTAGTAAAAATCCCAGATGATTTTGTTTTTAGAAATTATTAAACTGATTTTAAAATGTATATGAAAATAAAAATGATCAAGAATAGTCAAAACCATTTTGAAAAAAATAAGAATAAATTTGGAAGAATTTCACTCCTGAATTTCAAATCGTATTATAGCATATGGGAATTAAGGAACTGTGATATTGGTATAAGGATAAATACTAGAACATTAGAATAGAGAGTAAAGAAATAGATGTAGGTTACACATTTAATTGATTTCCCACAAAGGGTCAATGGAGAATTGTCTTTTCACAAATGGTCCTGAAATAACTGGATATCAAAACAGAAAGTAATTAAACCTTGAACCTTATGTCATACCAAATGTCAAAATTAAAAGGGTCATACTTTAAAAGTGTCATATCTCTAAACATAAAAGTTAAACTACAATAGTAGAAATAATAGAACAAGTATTTGTAACTTTGGCATATGGAAAATTCCATTGATAAGATATAAAAATCAGGAGTCATAAAAAAATAAAACAAGCCTTATAAAATTACAAATTTACCCTTTAAAAGACACTTTTTTTAAAAAAGATGAAAGACAAGTCATGCTGGGAAAAAGTATTTACAATACATATTATCTCAAAAAGGACATATCAAGGTTGAAAAAGCTCTTACAACTACATAATAACAATACAAATAACGATAAAAAATAGGCAAAAAATCTGAACATTCGAAAATACAGGAATGCCAAACAGACTCAAAATATATGCTCAATAGCATTAATTATTAAGGAAATTCAACATAGACCACAATGTGATAAAACTGTACATTCAGTAGAATGGTTAAAATGTAAAGGCTGAAAATTTCAAGTGTTGACATGAGTATGGAGAAACTGGAACTCTCATGTTGGTGGGGGTATATAAAATGGTACAATTAATTTGGGAGTCAATTTGGCAATTTCTTTTGAGTTAACCATAGACTGACAATATGACCCAAAACCCAGTTCTGGGTTTTTACTGAAAATAAATGGAAACATATGTCTACTCAGTGACTTAATTATGAGTGTTCACAGCAGCTTTATTCATAACAGCTCTAAAATAGAAACAAGTGAAATATCCATCAATGGGTAAACGGCTAAATTTTTTGTGTATCTATATTATGGAATTCTGCTTAGCAAATACAAAGAAAGAACCATCGTTAAAAGTAGAAACATGGATGAATCTCAAAAACATTACGGTGTGTAAGAGAAGTCACAAAAAATGTGTATCTACTCTATGATCAACTCCATTTACATCAACTCTAAGAAGGAAACCTAATCTGGAGTTACAGAAAGTAGAGCAGTAATTACCTGGGGTCAAGAAGTAGGTAGGAACTGACTGGGAATGGGCCCCAAAGAACTAGGGTTCTGGGGATTCTCTTTATCTTGATGGGTTTATAGTTACACAATTTCATACATTTGTTAAAATTCAAGCTATACACTTAAATCATATGTAAATTATACTTCAATAAAACTTATTAAAAATAATATGGAATGAAAGTACTAGTGAATGCAAATGTAAGAAATACAGGGTTTGACTAGATTTAAAATATTCTAAAATTCAGTAATTATTCTGGAGTTGAACTGGAAATACTGATTAACTTTAGACTTCACATGTGATCAGATGATAATAAAAATCTTAATGATAATCATTAAAATAATAGAAATAGATGGGTGTATATTTTCCAAAAATTGCATGTGAGTGGATAGGAGTGTGGAGGTGAAATGAGGATGAAATAAAAACAAAGCACAAAATAAATTTCATGAGATAGGAAGAAAAAGATACAAAACACAAGATAATGAAGCAGAACTAAAGATGATAGAAATCCACCTAAATATAATAAATACACAAAGACAAACTTCTTAGTTAAAAGACAACGATTTCATAACAGAATTTAGAAAATTTAGATCTTTGTGAAAGTTTAGATACTCAAAAGTTCATTCTACAATAGATCTAGATCTTGAATAAAATATAATTTGTAATGGATTTCTGGACTCATCTGAAGGAAACAAACTTTCTAGTGTCAATAGTAAATACATCTATGGACAGTAAGTGGCATGCCCAGAGGCAAAGGTGAGTAGATAGGCATGCTGCTGTTGCTCCGGGCAAAATACCTCACCTTGCTGTAGTCTGCTCAGAGCCTAAGACTCACTCCATCAAGCCTAGATAGATGATTTAAGAGGTCAATGTCAGCCTAAGCCAGTCGTACCCTCTGGCTTTCATCTGAAGCAAATACAAATCATTGGAGGAGAAAACTTCAATTTAGGCCTCCTGAAATTAGAATCATGAGTTATCTTTTGGTCAAATCTAATAAACATGAACACACGCACACACACATACAGAGAGAGAGAAGAGGAACCACTTTGAGTGACAGTTCACTAAAACAACACAGATCCATTTTAAGTATCCTCCTTCCTCCCTACTCTCACTCTGGGGAGGACTTCAATTTCTTGAAATGTCGGATAAAGAACAAAAATAACTATGAAATGATTAAATAAATAGAAGATATTTTAAAGTAATGAACAACTCTTTCTGATGGTATCAAATGAGACCACCAGAAAAGACCTACAGGTCTTTTCTAGATAGATTATTTTAGATACTACAAAAACTCTACCTGAGGATGAAGCACTCTTTTTTTCTTTTTTTTTTTTTAATATAATTTTTTATTTTTTATAAACATATATTTTTATCCCCAGGGGTACAGGTCTGTGAATCACCAGGTTTACACACTTCAGCACTCACCAAAACACATACCCTCCCCAATGTCCATAATACCACCCCCTTCTCCCAAACCCCCTCCCCCCAGCAACCCTCAGTTTGTTTTGTGAGATTAAGAGTCACTTATGGTTTGTCTCCCTCCCAATCCCATCTTCTTTCATTTATTCTTCTCGTACCCACTTAAGCCCCCATGTTGCATCACCACTTCCTCATATCAGGGAGATCATATGATAGTTGTCTTTCTCCGCTTGACTTATTTCGCTAAGCATGATACGATCTAGTTCCATCCATGTTGTCGCAAATGGCAAGATTTCATTTCTTTTGATGGCTGCATAGTATTCCATTGTATATATATACCACATCTTCTTGATCCATTCATCTGTTGATGGACATCTAGGTTCTTTCCATAGTTTGGCTATTGTGGACATTGCTGCTATAAACATTCGAGTACAAGTGCCCCTTTGGATCACTACGTTTGTATCTTTAGGGTGAATACCCAATAGTGCAATTGCTGGGTCATAGGGCAGTTCTATTTTCAACATTTTGAGGAACCTCCATGCTGTTTTCCAGAGTGGTTGCACCAGCTTGCATTCCCACCAACAGTGTAGGAGGGTTCCCCTTTCTCCACATCCTCGCCAGCATCTGTCATTTCCTGACTTGTTGATTTTAGCCATTCTGACTGGTGTGAGGTGATATCTCATTGTGGTTTTGATTTGTATTTCCCTGATGCCAAGTGATATGGAGCACTTTTTCATGTGTCTGTTGGCCATCTGGATGTCTTCTTTGCAGAAATGTCTGCTCATGTCCTCTGCCCATTTCTTGATTGGATTATTTGTTCTTTGGGTGTTGAGTTTGCTAAGTTCTTTATAGATTCTGGACACTAGTCCTTTATCTGATATGTCGTTTGCAAATATCTTCTCCCATTCTGTCAGTTGTCTTTTGATTTTGTTAACTGTTTCCTTTGCTGTGCAAAAGCTTTTGATCTTGATGAAATCCCAATAGTTCATTTTTGCCCTTGCTTCCCTTGCCTTTGGCGTTGTTCCTAGGAAGATGTTGCTGCGGCTGAGGTCGAAGAGGTTGCTGCCTGTGTTCTCCTCAAGGATTTTGAAGGATTCCTTTCGCACATTGAGGCCCTTCATCCATTTTGAGTCTATTTTCGTGTGTGGTGTAAGGAAATGGTCCAATTTCATTTTTCTGCATGTGGCTGTCCAATTTTCCCAGCACCATTTATTGAAGAGGCTGTCTTTTTTCCATTGGACATTCTTTCCTGCTTTGTCAAAGATTAGTTGAAAGTAGAGTTGAGGGTCTATTTCTGGGCTCTCAATTCTGTTCCATTGATCGATGGGTCTGTTTTGGTGCCAGTACCATGCTGTCTTGATGATGACAGCTTTGTAATAGAGCTTGAAGTCCGGGATTGTGATGCCACCAACGTTGGCTTTCTTTTTCAATATCCCTTTAGCTATTCGAGGTCTTTTCTGGTTCCATATAAATTTTAGAATTATTTGTTCCATTTCTTTGAAAAATATGGATGGTACTTTGATAGGAATTGCATTAAATGTGTAGATTGCTTTAGGTAACATAGACATTTTCACAATATTTATTCTTCCAATCCAGGAGCATGGAACATTTTTCCATTTCTTTGTTTCTTCCTCAATTTCTTTCATGAGTACTTTATAGTTTTCTGAGTATAGATTCTGTGTCTTTTTGGTTAGGTTTATTCCTAGGTATCTTATGGTTTTGGGTGCAATTGTAAATGGGATTGACTCCTTAATTTCCCTTTCTTCTGTCTTGCTGTTGGTGTAGAGAAATGCAACTGATTTCTGTGCATTGATTTTATATCCTGACACTTTACTGAATTCCTGTATAAGTTCTAGCAGTTTTGGAGTGGAGTCTTTTGGGTTTTCCACATATAGTATCATATCATCTGCGAAGAGTGATAATATGACTTCTTCTTTGCCGATTTGGATGCCTTTAATTTCCTTTTGTTGTCTGATTGCTGAGGCTAGGACCTCTAGTACTATGTTGAATAGCAGTGGTGATAATGGACATCCCTGCCGTGTTCCTGACCTTAGCGGAAAAGCTTTCAGTTTTTCTCCATTGAGAATGATATTGGCAGTGGGTTTTTCATAGATGGCTTTGATGATATTGAGGTATGTGCCCTCTATCCCTACACTTTGAAGAGTTTTGATCAGGAAGGGATGCTGTACTTTGTCAAATGCTTTTTCAGCATCTATTGAGAGTATCATATGGTTCTTGTTCTTTCTTTTATTGATGTGTTGTATCACATTGACTGATTTGCGGATGTTGAACCAACCTTGCAGCCCTGGAATAAATCCCACTTGGTCGTGGTGAATAATCTTTTTAATGTACTGTTGAATCCTATTGGCTAGTATTTTGTTGAGTATTTTCGCATCTGTGTTCATCAAGGATATCGGTCTATAGCTCTCTTTTTTGGTGGGATCCTTGTCTGGTTTTGGGATCAAGGTGATGCTGGCCTCATAAAATGAGTTTGGAAGTTTTCCTTCCATTTCTATTTTTTGGAACAGTTTCAGGAGAATAGGAATTAGTTCTTCTTTAAATGTTTGGTAGAATTCCCCCGGGAAGCCGTCTGGCCCTGGGCTTTTGTTTGTTTGGAGATTTTTAATGACTGTTTCAATCTCCTTACTGGTTATGGGTCTGTTCAGGCTTTCTATTTCTTCCTGGTTCAGTTGTGGTAGCTCATGTGTTTCTAGGAATGCATCCATTTCTTCCAGATTGTCAAATTTATTGCCGTAGAGTTGCTCATAGTATGTTCTGATAATTGTTTGTATTTCTTTGGTGTTAGTTGTGATCTCTCCTCTTTCATTCATGATTTTATTTATTTGGGTCCTTTCTCTTTTCTTTTTGATAAGTCGGGCCAGGGGTTTATCAATTTTATTAATTCTTTCAAAGAACCAGCTCCTACTTTCGTTGATTTGTTCTATTGTTTTTTTGGTTTCTATTTCATTGATTTCTGCTCTGATCTTTATGATTTCTCTTCTCCTGCTAGGCTTAGGGTTACTTTCTTGTTCTTTTTCCAGCTCATTTAGGTGTAGGGTTAGATTGTGTACCTGAGACCTTTCTTGTTTCTTGAGAAAGGCTTGTACCGCTATATATTTTCCTCTCAGGACTGCCTTTGTTGTGTCCCACAGATTTTGAACCGTTGTATTTTCATTATCATTTGTTTCCATGATTTTTTTCAATTCTTCTTTAATTTCCCGGTTGACCCATTCATTCTTTAGAAGGATGCTGTTTAGTCTCCATGTATTTGGGTTCTTTTCAAACTTCCTATTGTGGTTGAGTTCTAGCTTTAGAGCATTGTGGTCTGAAAATATGCAGGGAATGATCCCAATCTTTTGATACCGGTTGAGTCCTGATTTAGGACCGAGGATGTGATCTATTCTGGAGAATGTTCCATGTGCAGTAGAGAAGAATGTGTATTCTGTTGCTTTGGGATGAAATGTTCTGAATATATCTGTGATGTCCATCTGGTCCAGTGTGTCATTTAAGGCCTTTATTTCCTTGCTGATCTTTTGCTTGGATGATCTGTCCATTTCAGTGAGGGGAGTGTTAAAGTCCCCTACTATTATTGTATTATTGTTGATGTGTTTCTTTGATTTTGTTATTAATTGGTTTATATAGTTGGCTGCTCCCACGTTGGGGGCATAGATATTTAAAATTGTTAAATCTTTTTGTTGGACAGACCCTTTGATTATGATATAGTGTCCTTCCTCATCTCTTATTATAGTTTTTGGCGTAAAATCTAATTGATCTGATATAAGGATTGCCACTCCTGCTTTCTTCTGATGTCCATTAGCATGGTAAATCCTTTTCCACCCCCTCACTTTAAATCTGGAAGTGTCTTCGGGCTTAAAATGTGTTTCTTGGAGGCAACATATAGATGGGTTTTTTTTTTTTTTATCCATTCTGATACCCTGTGTCTTTTGACGGGCATTTAGCCCATTCACATTCAGGGTAACTACTGAGAGATATGAATTTAGGGCCATTGTATTGCCTATAAGGTGGCTGTTACTGTATATGGTCTCTGTTCCTTTCTGATCTACCACTTGTAGGATCTCTCTTTGTTTAGAGGACCCCTTTCAAGATTTCCTGTAGAGCTGGTTTGGTGTTTGCAAATTCTTTCAGTTGTTGTTTGTCCTGGAAGCTTTTAATCTCTCCTTCTATTTTCAATGATAGCCTAGCTGGATATAGTATTCTTGGCTGCATGTTTTTCTCATTTAGTGCTCTGAAAATATTATGCCAGCTCTTTCTGGCCTGCCAGGTCTCTGTGGATAAGTCAGCTGCCAATCTAATATTTTTACCATTGTATGTTACAGACTTCTTTTCCCGGGCTGCTTTCAGGATTTTCTCTTTGTTACTGAGACTTGTAAATTTTACTATTAGGTGACGGGGTGTGGGCCTATTCTTATTGATTTTGAGGGGCATTCTCTGAACCTCCTGAATTTTGATGCTTGTTCCCTTTGCCATATTGGGGAAATTCTCCCCAATAATTCTCTCTAGTATACCTTCTGCTCCCCTCTCTCTTTCTTCTTCTTCTGGAATCCCAATTATTCTAATGTTGTTTCGTCTTGTGGTGTCACTTATCTCTCGAATTCTCCCCTCGTGGTCCAGTAGCTGTTTGTCCCTCTTTTGCTCAGCTTCTTTATTCTCTGTCATTTGGTCTTCTATATCACTAATTCTTTCTTCTGCCTCATTTATCCTAGCAGTGAGAGCCTCCATTTTTGATTGCACCTCATTAATAGCTTTTTTGATTTCAACTTGGTTAGATTTTAGTTCTTTTATTTCTCCAGAAAGGGCTTTTATATCTCTCGAGAGGGTTTCTCTAATATCTTCCATGCCTTTTTCGAGCCCGGCTAGAACCTTAAGAATTGTCATTCTGAACTCTAGGTCTGACATATTACCAATGTCTGTATTGATTAGGTCCCTAGCTTTCGGTACTGCCTCTTGTTCTTTTTTTTGTGTTGAATTTTTCCGTCTTGTCATTTTGTCCAGATAAGAGTATATGAAGGGGCAAGTAAAATACTAAAAGGGTGGCAACAACCCCAGGAAAATATGCTTTAACCAAATTAGAGTATATCCAAAATCGTGAGGGGGGAGAAAGGGGATAAAAAGTGGCTCAAAAAGGAAACAATAAAAAAAAAGAAAAAAGAGAAAAAAAAAAGAATTTTTTAAAAAAAGAAAACACCTAAGAAAAATATAAAAAAGAAAAAAAATATATATGTATTAGATAAACTAGTAAAAAATCTTAAAAAAGAAAAAGGTAACAGTTAAAAAAAAAAATTTTACCCGAAGGCAAAAAAAAAAAAAAAAAGAAAAAGAAAAAAATTAAATTAAATTAACCGCAAGACTAAAAAAAATCACAGGGAAAAAGCCATGAGTTCCGTGCTTTGCTTTCTCCTCCTTTAGAATTCTGCTGCTCTCCTTGGTATTGAAACCGCACTCTTTGGTAGGTGAACTTGGTCTCGGCTGGATTTCTTGTTGATCTTCTGGGGGAGGGGCCTGTTGTAGTGATTCTCAAGTGTCTTTGCCCCAGGCGGAATTGCACCGCTTTTACCCCGGGGCCGGGGTGAGTAATCTGCTTGGGTTTGCTTTCAGGAGCTTTTGTTCCCTGAGCGCTTTCCGTAGAGTTCCGGAGGACGGAAATACAAATGGCGGCCTCCTAGTCTCCGGCCCGGAGGAGCCGAGAGCCCAGGGCCCCACTCCTCAGTGCGCGCCCAGAGAACCGCGCTCAGTTACTCACGTCTGCCTGACCTCCGGCCACGCGCCGAGCTCACCGAGCCTGCGACCGGTTCAAGGTCACCCCGAGCTGCGAGCTTACTGTCGGCTCTGTCTCTGTAGCCGGCTTTCCCGTTCCAATACCCGCAAGCTCTGCGACACTCAGACACCCCCAATCCTTCTGTGACCCTGCGGGACCTGAGGCCACGCTGACCCCGTGTGGGCTTTGCCCCGGGAAGCCTCTGGAGCAATGTCCCTCAGCGGAACAGACTTTTAAAATTCCTGATTTTGTGCGCGGTTGCTCCGCCGCTTGCCGGGAGCCGGCCCCTCCCCCCAGGTCTATCTTCCCGTCGCTTTGGATTCACTTCTCCGCTGGTCCTACCTTTCAGAAAGTGGTTGTTTTTCTGTTTCCAGAATTGCTGTTCTTCTTCTCTTCGATCTTTGATGGATTTGCAGGTGTTTGCAATCTTTAGATAAGCTATCTAGCTGATCTCCGGCTAGCTGAAGTAGTCTTGGCCTGCTACTTCTCCGCCATCTTGACTCCCTATCCGGATGAAGCACTCTTGAGTTAACAGAGCTTGTCCCATGTACACATAGAGTTCATGTTTTCTTTATTTGAAGTATTTAGACATTCATCTGGTAGAATTTTAGATATGAAGTAATTAACATTTCTCTGACCTGGCCCAAATGTTTATCTCCTTCCACCTTTGGAGACCTTCATTGAAATGCGAATGGATATCTGTTAGGGGAAAATCTCTCAGTTATTAGGTGTGATGTCAGTGAAGAAGGAAGAGTCTAGTACATGAGGTTCTTTTTGGAGACAGCAAACCATTGTCACCCAGTTCTGCCACAAAGTTAATTGTACGCATGTTGAATTTCCCTAGAATTTTTCTCCATTATCTTCTTACCCATTAGTATCTAGCTGTCTTTGCCTGGGTAGTACCTTCTAAAGATGGTCCTGATGAACACACTCCTGGCTCTCCTAACCTTAACAGACCTCTCTGCAGCATTTTTTCCAGTGGACTGCACCATCCTTCTTTTTTTTTTTAATCTAACAATTTTAATTTTTTTATTTTTAAATTAATTTATTTATTTTCAGAAAAACATTATTCATTATATTATCACCACACCCAGTGCTCCATGCAATCCGTGCGCTCTATAATACCCACAACCTGGTACCCAAACCTCCCATCCCCCCACCACTTCAAACCCCTCAGATTGTTTTTCAGAGTCCATAGTCTCTCGGATTCACCTCCCCTTCCAATTTACCCCACCTCCCTCTCTCCTCTCCTCCCTTGTCCTCCATGGTATTTGTTATGCTCCACAAATAAGTGAAACCATATGATAATTGACTCTCTCTGCTTGGCTTATTTCACTCAGCATAATCTCTTCTAGTCCCATCCATGTTGCTACAAAAGTTGGGTATTTATCCTTTCTGATGGAGGCATAATACTCCATAGTGTATATGAACCACATCTTCCTTATCCATTCATCCGTTGAAGGGCATCATGGTTCTTTCCACAGTTTGGTGACCGTGGCCATTGCTGCTCTAAACATTGGGGTACAGATGGCCCTTCTTACACCCCCTCCCTCCAGCAACCCTCAGTTCCTTTTGTGAGATTAAGAGTCACTTATGGTTTGTCTCACTCCCAATCCCATCTTGTTTCATTGATTCTTCTTCTACCCATTTAAGCCCCCATGTTGCATCACAACTTCCTCATATCAGGGAGACCATATGATAGTTGTCTTTCTCTGCTTGACTTATTTCACTAAGCATGATACGCTCTAGTTCCATCCATGTTGTCGCAAATGGCAAGATTTCATTTCTTTGGATGGCTGCATAGTATTCCATTGTGTATATATACCACATCTTCTTGATCTATTCATCTGTTGATGGACATCAAGGTTCTTTCCATAGTTTGGATATTGTGGACATTGCTGCTATGAACATTCGTGCACGTGCCCCTTCAGATCACTACATTTGTATCTTTAGGGTAAATACCCAATAGTGCAATTGCTGGGTCATAGGGCAGTTCTATTTTCAACATTTTGAGGAACCTCCATGCTGTTTTCAGAGTGACTGCACCAGCTTGCATTCCCACCAACAGTGTAGGAGGGTTCCCCTTTCTCCACATCTTCGCCAGCATCTGTCATTTCCTGACTTGTTGATTTTAGCCATTCTGACTGGTGTGAGGTGATATCTCATTGTGGTTTTGATTTGTATTTCCCTGATGCCGAGTGATATGGAGCACTTTTTCATGTGTCTGTTGGCCATCTGGATGTCTTCTTTGCAGAAATGTCTGTTCATGTCCTCTGCCCATTTCTTGATTGGATTATTTGTTCTTTGGGTGTTGAGTTTGCTAAGTTCTTTATAGATTTTGGACACTAGTCCTTGATCTGATCATGTCGTTTGCAAATATCTTCTCCCATTCTGTCAGTTGTCTTTTGATTTTGTTAACTGTTTCCTATGCTGTGCAAAAGCTTTTGATCTTGATGAAATCAAAATCCTTCATTATTGCCCTTGATTCCCTTGCCTTTGGCGATGTTCCTAGGAAGATGTTGCTGCAGCTGAGGTCGAAGAGGTTGCTGCCTGAGTTCTCCTCAAGGATTTTGATGGACTCCATTCTCACATTGAGGTCCTTCATCCATTTTGAGTCTATTTTCGTGTGTGGTGTAAGGAAATGGTCCAATTTCATTTTTCTGCATGTGGCTGTCCAATTTTCCCAGCACCATTTATTGAAGAGGCTGTCTTTTTTCCATTGGACATTCTTTCCTGCTTTGTCAAAGATTAGTTGACTGTAGAGTTGAGGGTCATTTTCTGGGCTCTCTATTCTGTTCCATTGATCGATGTGTCTGTTTTGGTGCCAGTACCATGCTGTCTTGATGATGACAGCTTTGTAATAGAGCTTGAAGTCTGGAAATAAGATGTCACCAACGTTGGCTTTTTTTCAATATCCCTTTGGCTATTTGAGGTCTTTTCTGGTTCCATATAAATTTTAGAATTATTTGTTCCATTTCTTTGAAAAAGATAGATGATACTTTAATAGGAATTGCATTAAATGTGTAGATTGCTTTAGGTAGCATAGACATTTTCACAATATTTATTCTTCCAATCCAGGAGCATGGAACATTTTTCCATTTCATTGTGTCTTCCTCAATTTCTTTCATGAGTACTTTATAGTTTTCTGAGTATAGATTCTGTGCCTCTTTAGTTAGGGTTATTCCTAGGTATCTTATGGTTTGGGGTGCAATTGTAAATGGGATTGACTCCTTAATTTCTCTTTCTTCTGTCTTGTTGTTGGTGTAGAGGAATGCAACTGATTTCTGTGCATTGATTTTATATCCTGACACTTTACTGAATTCCTGTACAAGTTCTAGCAGTTTTGGAGTGGAGTCTTTTGGGTTTTCCACATATAGTATCATATCATCTGTGAAGAGTGATAATTTGACTTCTTCTTTGCCGATTTGGATGCCTTTAATTTCCTTTTGTTGTCTGATAGCTGAGGCTAGGACCTCTAGTACTATGTTGAATAGCAGTGTTGATAATGGACATCCCTGCCGTGTTCCTGACCTTAGCGGAAAAGCTTTCAGTTTTTCTCCATTGAGAATGATATTTGCGGTGGGTTTTTCATTGACGGCTTTGTTGATATGAGGTATGTGCCCTCTATCCCTACACTTTGAAGAGTTTTGATCAGGAAGGGATGCTGCACTTTGTCAAATGCTTTTTCAGCATCTATTGAGTTCTTTCTTTTATTGATGTGTTGTATCACATTGACTGATTTGCGGATGTTGAACCAACCTTGCAGCCCTGGAATAAATCCCACGTGGTTGTGGTGAATAATCCTTTTAATGTACTGTTGAATCCTATTGGCTAGTATTTTTGTGAGAATTTTCGCATCTGTGTTCATCAAGGATATTGGTCTATAGCTCTCTTTTTTGATGGGATCATTTTCTGGTTTTGGGACCAAGGTGATTCTGGCCTCATAAAATGAGTTTGGACGTTTTCCTTACTTTTCTATTTTTTGGAACATTTTCAGGAGAATAGGAATTAGTTCTTCTTTAAATGTTTGGTAAAATTCCTCTGGGAAGCCGTCTGGCCCTGGGCTTTTGTTTGTTTGGAGATTTTTAATGACTGTTTCAATCTCCTTACTGGTTATGGGTCTGTTCAGGCTTTCTATTTCTTCCTGGTTCAGTTGTGGTAGCTCATGTGTTTCTAGGAATGCATCCATTTCTTCCAGATTGTAAAATTTGTTGGCGTAGTATGTTCTTATAATATGTTCTTATAATAGTTTGTATTACTTTGGTGTTACTTGTGATCTCTCCTCTTTCATTCATGATTTTATTTATTTGGGTGCTTTATCTTTTTTTTTTTTATAAGTCGGGCCAGAGGCTTATCAATTTTATTAATTCTTTCAAAGAACCAGCTCCTAGTTTCGTTGATTTGTTCTATTGATTTTTGGTTTCTATTTCATTGATTTCTGCTCTGATCTTTATGATTTCTCTTCTCTTGCTGGGCTTAGGATTTCTTTCTTGTTCTTTCCCAGCTCCTTTAGGTGTAGGGTTAGGTTGTGTACCTGGGACCTTTCTTGTTTCTTGAGAAAGGCTTGTACCACTATATATTTTCCTCTCAGGACTACCTTTGTTGTGTCCCACAGATTGTGAACTGTTGTATTTTCATTATCATTTGTTTCCATGATTTTTTACAATTCTTCTTTAATTTCCCAGTTGACCCATTCATTCTTTAGAAGGATGTTGTTTAGTCTCCATGTATTTGGGTTCTTTCCAAACTTCCTCTTATGGTTGAGTTCTAGCTTCAGAGCATTGCGGTCTGAAAAAATGCAGGGAATGATCCCAATCTTTTGATACCGGTTGAGTCCTGATTTAGGACTAAGCATGTGATCTATTCTGGAGAATGTTCCATGTGCACTAGAGAAGAATGTGTATTCTGTTGCTTTGGGATGGAATTTTCTGAATATATCTGTGATGTCGATCTGGTCCAGTGTGTTGTTTAAGGCCTTTATTTCCTTGCTGATCTTTTGCTTGGATAATCTGTCCATTTCAGTGAGGGGAATGTTAAAGTCCCCTACTATTATTGTATTATTGTTGATGTGTTTCTTTGATTTTGTTATTAATTGGTTTATATAGTTGGCTGCTCCCACGTTGGGGGCATAGATATTTAAAATTGTTAGATCTTCTTATTGGACAGACCCTTTGAGTATGATATAGTGTCCTTCCTCATCTCTTATTATAGTCTTTGGCTTAAAATCTAATTGATCTGATATAAGGATTGCCACTCCTGCTTTCTTCTGATGTCCATTAGCATGGTGAATTCTTTTCCACCCCCTCACTTTAAATCTGGAGGTGTCTTTGGGCTTAAAATGAGTTTCCTGGAGGCAACATATAGATGGGTTTTGTTTTTTTATCCATTTTGTTACCCTGTGTCTTTTGACAGGCGCATTTAGCCCATTAACATTCAGGGTAACTATTGAGAGATATGAATTTAGTGCCATTGTATTGCCTCTAAGGTGACTTTACTGTATATGGTCTCTGTTCCTTTCTGATCTACCACTTGTAGGCTCTCTCTTTGCTTAGAGGGCCCCTTTCAATATTTCCTGTAGAACTGTTTTGGTGTTTGCAAATTCTTTCAGTTTTTGTTTGTCATGGAAGCTTTTAATCTCTCCTTCATTTTCAATGATAGCCTAGCTGGATATAGTATTCCTGGCTGCATGTTTTTCTCATTTAGTGCTCTGAAAATATCATGCCAGCTCTTTCTGGCCTGCCAGGTCTCTGTGGATAAGTCAGCTGCCAATCTAATATTTTTACCATTGTATGTTACAGACTTCTTTTCCCGGGCTGCTTTCAGGATTTTCTCTTTGTCACTGAGACTTGTAAATTTTACTATTAGGTGATGGGGTGTGGGCCTATTCTTATTGATTTTGAGAGGCATTCTCTGAACCTCCTGAATTTTGATGCTTGTTCCCTTTCCATATTGGGGAAATTCTCCCCAATAATTCTCTCCAGTACACCTTCTGCTCCCCTATTTCTTTCTTCTTCTTCTGGAATCCCAATTATTCTAATGTTGTTTCGTCTTATGGTGTCACTTATCTCTCGAATTCTCCCCTCGTGGTCCAGTAGCTGTTTGTCCCTCTTTTGCTTGGCTTCTTTATTCTCTGTCATTTGGTCTTCTATATCACTAATTCTTTATTGTGCCTCATTTATCCTAGCAGTGAGAGCCTCCATTTTTGATTGCATCTCATTAATAGCTTTTTTGATTTCAACTTGGTTAGATTTTAGTTCTTTTATTTCTCCAGAAAGGGCTTTTATATCTTCTGAGAGGTTTTCTCTAATATCTTCTATGCCTTTTTTGAGCCCGGCTAGAACCTTGAGAATTGTCATTCTGAACTCTAGATCTGACATATTACCAATGTCTGTATTGATTAGGTTCTAGTCTTCGGTACTGCCTCTTGTTCTTTTTTTTTTTTTTTGTGGTGAATTTTTCTTTCTTGTCATTTTGTCCAGATAAGAGTATATGAAGGAGCAAGTAAAATACTAAAAGGGTGGCAACAACTGCAGGAAAATATGCTTTAACCAAATCCGAAGAGATCCCAAATCGTAAGGGGGGAGAAAGGGGATAAAAAGAGGTTCAGAAAGGAAGAAAGAAAAAAAAAGAAAAGAAAGAAAAGAAAAGAAATGAATTAAAAAATAAGAAAACGTATAAAGAAAAATATAGAAAAGAAAAAAATATATACATTAGATAAACTAGTTAAAAAACGTTAAAAAAGAATAGCGCAAAAGTTAAAAAAATTTTTTTACCAGAGGGAGAGAAATAAAAATTAAAAAGAAAAAAATTAAATTAACTGAAGACTAAAAAAAATCATAGGGAGAAAGCCAGGAGTTCTGTGCTTTGCTTTCTCCTCCTCTGGAATTCTGCTGCTCTCCTTGGTATTGAAACCGCACTCCTTATTAGGTGATCTTGGTCTTGGCTGGATTTCTTGTTGATCTTCTCAGGGAGGGGCCTGCTGTAGTGATTCTCAATTGTCTTTGCCCAAGGCGGAATTGCACCGCCCTTAACAGGTCCAGGCTCGGGTTTGCTTTCAGGAGCTTTTGTTCCCTGAGCGCTTTCCGTAGAGTTCCAGAGGACGGGAATACAAATGGCGGCCTCCTGGTCTCCAGCCTGGAGGAGCCGAGAGCCGGGGCCCCACTCCTCAGTGCGCCCTCAGAGAACAGCGCTCAGTTACTCCCATCTGCCTGACCTCCAGCCGCGCTCCGAGCTCACTGAGCCTGTATCTGGTTCAAGGTAACACCGAGTTGTGATCTTAATGTCCACTCTGTCTCTGTAGCTGGCTTTCCCATTCCAATACCCGCAAGCTCTGCGACACTCAGACACCTCGGATTCATCTGTCACCCTGTGGGACCTGAGGCCATGCTGACCCCGCATGGGCTTCGCCCCGGTTTAGGCTCTGGAGTGGTGTCCCTCAGTGGAACAGACTTTCAAAAGTCCTGATTTTGTGCTCCATTGCTCCGCCGCTTGCCGGGAGCCAGCCCCTCCCACCGGGGTCTATCTTCCCTTCGCTTTGGATTCACGTCTCTGCCTGTCCTACCTTTCAGAAAGTGGTTGTTTTTCTGTTTCCAGAATTGCTGTTGTTCTTCCCTTCGATCTGCCGATGGATTTGCAGGTGTTTGCAATCTTTAGATAAGCTATCTAGCTGATCTCCGGCTAGCTGAAGTAGTCTCAGCCTGCTACTTCTCCGCCTTCTTGACTCCTCCCTCTATTTTTAATTTCTTGAGGAATCTTCACACTGTTCTCCAAAGAGGCTGCACCAACTTGCACCATCCTTCTTAAAGCACCTTTTTCCTTGGGGCACTTGGGTCGTTGAGCATGGGACTCTATTTCAGTTTGGGTATGGAATCAAGCTCTGTATTGGGTTCTGCACTGGGCTTGGAACCTTCATGGGATTCTCTCTCTCTCCTTCCCCTTCTGCCTCTGCCTTCCAACACACCCTTACTTGCAGTGTTTCTCTGTTTTTCCCTCAAAAAGACAAAAACAAAGACAAAAACAAAAAACAAAACTCATTTTTTACTTTACCTTTAGGTTCCATGGCACCAGTTTATCTTACATTTCTTGCTTGTCTGCCTTTGCTTTCACTGGCTCTCCCTTTGTCTTGTAAATGATTCATTTTATGCATTTGATTTGGTTTTACATTGGTTCTCTACTATTCTGGATTTACATTTTTTCCTAGATGACTTTATCTCTGGTTTTCCAACAGCTTCCCCACCTCATTTACAAATATATCATGTCTATGCCAAAATTTAACATACCTTTTTGCATCCTGGAGAAAAATATATCCTCCATTTGTTTAAGATTTAGCCTTTCATAATTCCTCCCATTCACCTCCTCTTATCCTATTATGTCTTCTTCTATAACTTTATCTCCCAGCTCCTTCAGTTTAGCTTCTCTCTCTTTTTCACACACAGAAAGCATTACAGTTTGTGACTATCTGTCTATCTATACACACACACACACACCCAACTATATATATGTGTATATATATAATTATATATACATATATATACAATATACAATTATATATACATATATACAACTACATATACATATATATGTCACATATAATCATATATAAAAATTATGTATATTTCAATTATAATTTATATAATTGAAAAAAAACTGAAGAAAATAATTTTTTAAGGCTTTTCTTCCACAAGTCTTCTAATTATGTTTCTTACACTTTCCAACATTATTCACCATTCAACAGAGATAATTGTTAAAAGTTAGAGTCCTGAATGAAAAATTTTCTGAAAATCATTACAAGCAATGGAAAATAAGGAGTTACTACCGCAAATATCTTGCAACTATAACTACAGAGCTCAGTGCAGTGATTACTATAATGTGTAGTGTGGCAGAGTTACAGTTGCCATGGGAACCATAAATTTGATTTTCCGAGGTTTTGTGTGTACACAATCTCAACTATAATACTGCCTTCACATATTGTCTTTTTCATCTGTTTATACATGTACTTGAGTCCAAAGTAGGTTACCCAAACCAAAGACAGAAATGTTGGTCACTTTCTTCAAAGATCTCTGTAATATATCAGCAGTATCAGAGTTAATTCGAGAAGTATATGTGTAAAAAATGATTTTTGATCTGACTTCAAACACAATAGATTGGTGTCTTCCAACCCAGCTTATACTATTCCTTGGAATAAAAAGTCCCTCTCTATTTTCAGCTTTTGAACTATTCACTTTTAAAATGTTTATGTCAGTTGGTGCTATTTGTGTGGATAACAGGTGATGTAGCCTTATCAATCTGTTGTTGATTATCTTTTGTTTTCTGATAATTCCTTTATATCCTATTTCTGAGTATATTATCTCTTGGCTTGAGTCTTTTGATAGAACGAAGCTCATCTCATCACCTGAAATGTAATGCTTTAACTAATACCCATGATACAGTGTTCTTTTCTGTTTATATAAGATCTTTGAAACACTGGGAACTCATATCACTATGACCTTAATGAAGAGAAAGTTTGAATTGCTGTGGATATAACGTCCTGCTAGAATCTAGACTTAGCCTTCACTCCCTGTAACAGATCTGCCTAGACAGAGTAGGAAACATTAGCTTTCTCACTAACTACAGAAGCACACATAATGTTCTAAATTTATTTGGCTACAGTGAATCAGGGGATTATTTTCTTCTCTTTTTCCCTTGAGAGACGTCAACAAGGATTTCCCATACCACTGCTTTGTCATGGCTAACAGCAGCAGCTTGTGTTATTTTGCTGTTGTTTCCACATCTTTTATCACAGGTAAGGAATGCTCATAATTGCTCAATAAACTCGGACACTACACTGTTTAACCTTGGAGACTTCACATTGTCACAGGTTTCTCATTTCTTAAATGTAGATAGACAAATTCCAAATCCTACCACTCTCAACTGAGCTCTGGAGTTGTTGATCAAAACTCTGCTTGACTTAAAGCATTTTTAAAATAGCTGTCGGAATAAAAACATATAAAGGAATATGAGAGTTATACTGATGCTGGTTTCAATAAGATGTATTATGGTGTGTTGCTTTAGCTCTGAGTAAATTAAAACTTCAAAGACAAGATGGCATATTTAACAAACTCAATCATTTTAATGACTCATCACAAACTAGTCAAAGACAAAGGTGACATTCATTGCATCAACATGTCTACAGGAAGATTCAATGGCATCCCTTGTTTCCTGCATCTGTGTAATTCACCCGAATAATTTTCAGAAGCCGAAATACTCTGAATTACTCAATGTAAGACAAAGGATGAGGAAAGAAGACAGGATAAACTTAAAAAATATATTACTGTATCAATTAACTAGATCATCCAGAAAACATTTATTGATAAGTTTTAGAGAGCTGGGTACCATATAAATAGCAAGTATCCCCAATGTTTAATTTGGGGTATGTCTGCAGTGAAATCATAACTTGTTGAGAGATGTGAGGATTGCCTTTGACAAATGACCTTGCTTAAACTCATGCTAAATGGAAGCAGAACATTACCTGAAAGAAAAACCTATATGTTGGAATGGGACTCAATCCACTGAAACACATAGAGATCTTGAATAAAATATAATAATAATTACCAAAAAATCCCTATATATCAACCACTCATTTGATTCTCACAAAAAACCTGTGATGAAAATAACAGTGAAATATCACAACCTTCCTATTAGAATAGCTAAAATCGAAAAACTAAAATTACCAATTGCTAGAGAGGATGTGGAGCAATAGGAATTATTTTATTGTTGCTAGGAATGCAATATAATACACTCTCTTTGGAAGACAGTTTCTTATAATTCTAAATCAGGTATAACCATATGACTCAACAATTATGCTCCAAGGTATTTATCCACTTGATTTGTAAACTGATGTCCACACAGAAATCTCCATGAAAATGTTTATACCAGCCTAATCCATAATTGCCAAAACCTGGAGGCAGCCCAGATGTCCCTCAAAAAGTGAATGGATAGAATCCATAATAATAGGATATTATTTGTCACTAAAAAGGAATGTGTTATCAACCCTTACAGGAATGGAGGAATCCCAGATTCTTACTGCTTTAAAGAAACTACTGTATGTTTCCAATATAATGATGTTCCAGAAAAACCCTTACCCTGTAGAGATCGAAAATAGACCAGTGATTGTCAAGGCCTTCAGAAAAGAGAATAGTCAGTTAGATGAAACAAAGAGGATTTTCTTCATGATTTTTTCTATTTCTTTAAATATATAAATAAATAAATAACTTTTTATTTTAATTAAGATCATTTTCCATTACAGGAAAATTGCAAATATAATACAGAGAATTCCTTTATACCCATATGCAATTTCTCCTATTTTTAACATCTTACTTTGGTATTTATAACAAGTAATGAACCAATATTGACACATTAACTAAAGTCCACTGTTAACTGCAGTTCTATATAGTATTTTTATGTCCATCAATGGTAAAATGTTAAGTGGGAGCTGACCTTATGGTGGCCATTGGTGTTCAGACCTCAGAGCTTAACTTTAGTGCCCATGTGAGGAAATCAGGTGTGGATTTGATTGAATAAGGCAGGAAGCAAGACCCAAACTCCTGTAAAATGCCCAGACATTTGAAAAGCTTACTTGTTTATAAAGGATAAATAAGAAAAACACAGCCTCCCAGTCCAGGGAAACTAGAAAGGGTATGTTCTCGACCTAGGGGAAATTCTCACTGATTTCAAATTACCCCAGAATTGTCCCAAAGTTTCCAAATTTTATTTCCCATCCATGAGTTATTGCTGATTTGTAGTTTGGGGATTAGAAAAAAAATGCAAAGCTTTTCCTGTTCTAAGACTGATGGTATAAGCCTGCACCCAGAGGTTTTTATGCCTGGTTAACACCAGAGGCCTAAGAGAGATCCACATGTCAAGATAGGGAAAGGAAGGGCAGAGAAACTCTGCTGGTCTTTGCAGGCTGGGGGAGGGACCTCCTCTCTGCCATCACGGTTTCCGTGTAACAACGGTAAAGGCTGAATGGTGCTCTCACATGACTGAATTATCCATGGACATGTCTGCTCAATGATGGCAAGGCCAGATGATCCCATGACTGGTGGTGGTCTTTGGTACATGGTATGGACTACTACTGCTACTATGAAGGCAGAGCCATCATAACTTAGAATGACTCCCTGGTGGGGACAGGCTAAAGATTCATGTTGCCTCCCTAGCTACCTCCCCAGGCTTACAAAGGATATTATTTTGTGCCTCACTGTCCAATCTTTGTCCAAATGATCAAACCTGCCAAAAGTCATGCTTTTTCTGAATAGCTTGCTGTCACCTCAAGTAGAACACAGATGAAAAAGAGTACGTTCTTGTTTTTCCTCTAAACCCTATGCTACAGTCTTACATTCTTGGTAATTTTTAATGTTACCAAAGAGGATGGTTTGGGGCTACCAAGGGGGAATGCTCTTTTCAAGCCTGCTTCCTTCTGGGCCCCACCCTCAGACTGGTCCTAACTGGCCAACACTATTCTCAGATTAACCACTAACCAGCCCTACCCAAGTTGTATGCTGTTTTGGCTGGTGCCATGCACTTTATAAGCTGTATGTTTGGAAGGTGATAAATCTGATTTAAAAATTTGATGGAATTTGAGCATAGAAAGTAGCTTTAGGGTTGTCTACATCTGAGGTTCCTAAACTCAAGTAGAAGGACATTTTAAAAATCCTTGTTTAGCTGCTCTTTCAGGTTTTAATGCAAGAGTGGTTTTCAGACAAGCTAGGGCCATCAAAAACTTAACCATCTATCTCACTTTGTCCAAAAAGGTACTAAGAGCCAGCAAACCAATATTGTCAGCCCAAGGTTAAATAGTAGATTCTGCAAGAAAAGTCTATTTTTTTGTCATTTTTTTTTAAAGATTTTATTTATGTGTCAGAGAGAGAGTACAAGCAGGGGGGAGTAGGAGGCAGAGAAAGAAACAGGCTCCCTGCTGAGCAAGGAGCATGATGCAGGACTCAATCCCAGGACTCAGGGTCCTGACCTGAGCCAAAGGCAGAGGCTTAACAGACTGAGCCACCCAAGCATCCCAAAATCTAACTTACTGATTCATTAAGGGTTAATTACTATAGGTTCAGTACTCTCCACTTTATAGCTTCCTTGCATTTAAATGTGTTTATTATGAAGGTTACAATGGAATTCTATTAGCTGAAGTCTTGAATGGCCTAGGAGAATGCTGGGAGGGAAAGACTTTCTAACACTGGCCCCTTCATGCTGCATCAGAGTATTCTCACTACAGAACACCCCCCTGAGGCTTATCCAACCATGGACTTTGCCCTGGCATCAGCTTCAAGAAATCTGGAGAGAAGTGTCCCAGTAAAGCCCTTGTCTGAGGCACAGCCATCCAAGAACTGCCTCATTTTTAAGGTCTGGATAGTGGCCTGCTACTTCACTTTAGATGATGGGAGTATTTGGCATCCCTGATGAATACTCAGATTTTGGGTGCTTCAGAAAGACTTATTTTTAACATCTTTTTCACCCATAGACTGTGTAGTGCTTAACCCAGAGTGACTTATACCAGGAAAAGCACAAGCTGATGGGTAAAGAGCCCAAGACTGGAGTCATTCCCATTCCTCACTGGGCCTTGAACCTTCCAGAGAATGTTCCTGGTGCTGGCCTTTCTTGAGGACCACAGTTCCAATAGTGTATTTGGTGTTTTTGCTAATGTCTTCCTCTTATGTCAAAGCCACTTTGACTTCTGGTCTCAGAATCATCTTAAGAAGGTTCCATACTTAGTTCTTACATACTTGTCCTTTGCAAAGGGAGAGTAAATACTGGCCAGACCAAGAACTTGCTTCTGCCTTTACCCCAGAAAATGCAAAAAATCCCTTTGCTGTTCCTCTGCTGTGATGTTCATGTCATGTCTTGAGTTTCTAAGATCAGTTCTTAATAGAGGCCCTGTGATCATTGAGCCCTTTTCTATTGTGGGTTTTCAAGCTTCAGGGTAACAGGGAATCACTGTAAAGCTTGTTTCATCAGCTAGGTTACACCCAGACCCATGTGATCAAGCTTTGTGATTAGATCAAGGCACCACGTTTTTAGCAAACTCCCCAGGTGACCTTGCTTAGGGCCTTTCTTGAGAAACACTGCTCTCTCATGAGCACAAACATCCTTCTTCTTTTGAAGTTTCTTAACAGAAATTTCTTAAAAGTTAAATCTCTTTAACTCTACATTAGACCTGCACCTCACACTCTCCGTTCAAACTTCATCTCTGCAATCAATTTTTCTCAACTAAAGAGTCAAAGAATAAGCTTTTAGGTAGCTCGGCTTTCCAAACTGAAATGCCTTATTAAATTGTGCTTGCCACTTCCTTATCTAAGAGAGATACTATAAAGACTGCACTAATACTTATAAAGCTTTTGGAATCTTGAATACGAAAAGCACATGATGAAATATTGGTGACCTGTCTGTTCCACAAACCTTAACTGATTAGTCAAGATATTTCCTCCTTAGTGTTCTAAGTCGGTATTATTTCTGAAGAGATAAGTTTTCCTCACAATACTTACAAATGCAGATTAAATTTATAAGCAAAATCTGTGCGGCAATTCACTTCTATGTTTCCAAAGCACCTCACCATAAAACAACAGGACTTGAAAATATCTGGATGTGAAAGCTAAAACAATTGTCTTCATCAGGCAGGAACAGTTTCAAGTCCTCCTACAAAGAGATTAATTAGTTTCATTTTGAAATATTTTTCTTGTTCTAGTAAATAGCAAATCTTTTCTTCTTCTCCTCCTTCTCCTTCTTCCTCCTCCTATTCCTTCTTCTTTGTTTTAAAGTCCAATCCATGCCCAAAGTGTGGTGGAATTCATGACCCTGAAATCCAAAGTCACATGAGCTAACTAGGAATTTCCAAATCTCTTCTCCTTATGCATAAAAAGTATCCTGACGTGCCACTATATGGTAGAAAGCAGTGCATTTTTCAGATAATGTGCATAAAATAGGTTAATTTGAAGGGAGGCAAAATACATTGTGCCAATGTTTCCAAAATGAATACTAATGCCACAGGCTATAATGAAGTATTAAACAGTGAACATAACAATATTCCATAATAAAACATTTGGAAAGCCTAGGGTTAAAGTGAAATGGGATGTTTTGCAGAATCCCAGAGCTTCCGCTACAGATCTTGTGCATTGTGAACCTCTAAGGAGGGGAGGCATGTGTAGCATTGACTACCCATGTTTCCTAGATTTAACGCTGCTGGACATGTAAATTTAGATAGCAATGAATAGAAAATTTGATAGCAGATAGTGGACAGGATTGAATTGATAAATTTATCTCCTCATGCCTGTGACTATTCACAATGGCATGTAGCTACTGCCTACTCTATTCTTTTTCTGTAAAATTCATACCCAGCTGGGGGCGGAGTCAAGATGGCGGAGAAGTAGCAGGCTGAGGCTACTTCAGCTAGCCGGAGATCAGCTAGATAGCTTACCTAAAGATTGCAAACACCTGAAAATCCATCGGCAGATCGAAAAGAAGAAGAACAGCAATTCTGGAAACAGAAAAACAACCACTTTCTGAAAGGTAGGACCGGCGGAGAAGTGAATCCAAAGTGAAGGGAAGATAGACCCCGGGGGGGGGGGGGGGGGGGCGGCTCCCGGCAAGCAGCGGAGCAAACGGCGCACAAAAAAAGGAATTTTAAAAGTTTGTTCCGCTGAGGGACATCGCTCCAGAGGCTAAACCGGGGCAAAGCCCACGAAGGGTCAGCATGGCCTCAAGTCCCGCAGGGTCACAGAAGGATCGGGGTTGTCTGAGTGTCGCAGAGCTTGCAGGTATTGGAACGGGAAAGCCAGCTACAGAGACAGAGCCGACAGTAAGCTCACAGTTCGGTGTTACCTTGAACCGGTCGCAGGCTCGGTGAGCTCGGAGCGCGGCTGGAGGTCAGGCAGACGGGAGTAACTGGGCACTGTTCTCTAAGGGCGCACTGAGGAGTGGGGCCCTGGGCTCTCGGCTCTTCCAGGCCAGAGACCAGGAGGCCGCCATTTGTATTCCCGTCCTCCGGAACTCTACGGAAAGCGCTCAGGGAACAAAAGCTCCTGAAAGCAAACCCGAGCGGATTACTCACACCGGCCCCTGTTAAGGGCGGTGCAATTCCGCCTTGGGCAAAGACACTTGAGAATCACTACAGCAGGCCCCGCCCCCAGAAGATCAACAAGAAATCCAGCCGAGACCAAGTTCACCTACCAAGGAGTGCGGTTTCAATACCAAGGAGAGCAGCAGAATTCCAGAGGAGGAGAAAGCAAAGCACGGAACTCATGGCTTTTTCCCTGTGATTTTTTTTAGTCTTGCAGTTAATTTGATTTTTTTTTTTCATTTTTTGTTTTTTTTTTAACTTTTACCTTTTTCTTTTTTAACGTTTTATAACTAGGTTATCCAATATATATATTTTTTCTTTTTTATATTTTTCTTATTTGTTTTCTTTTTTTAATTCTTTTCTTTTCTTTTTTTTTTCTTTTTTTTTTTCTTTCTTCCTTTTTGAACCTCTTTTTATCCCCTTTCTCCCCCCTCACGATTTGGGATCTCTTCTAATTTGGTTAAAGCATATTTTCTTGGGGTTGTTGCCACCGTTTTAGTATTTAACTTGCTCCTTCATATACTCTTATCTGGACAAAATGACAAGACGGAAAAATTCAACAAACAAAAAAAAAACAAGAGGCAGTACCGAAGGCTAGGGACCTAATCAATACAGACATTGGTAATATGTCAGATTTAGAGTTCAGAATGACAATTCTCAAGGTTCTAGCCGGGCTCGAAAAAGGCATGGAAGATATTAGAGAAAACCTCTCGAGAGATATAAAAGCCCTTTCTGGAGAAATAAAAGAACTAAAATCTAACCAAGTTGAAATCAAAAAAGCTATTAATGAGGTGCAATCAAAAATGGAAGCTCTCACTGCTAGGATAAATGAGGCAGAATAAAGAATTAGTGATATAGAAGACCAAATGACAGAGAATAAAGAAGCTGAGCAAAAGAGGGACAAACAGCTACTGGACCACGAGGGGAGAATTCGAGAATTAAGTGACACCATAAGACGAAACAACATTAGAATAATTGGGATTCCAGAAGAAGAAGAAAGAGAGAGGGGAGCAGAAGGTATACTGGAGAGAATTATTGGGGAGGATTTCCCCAATATGGCTAAGGGAACGAGCATCAAAATTCAGGAGGTTCAGAGAACGCCCCTCAAAATCAATAAGAATAGGCCCACACCCCGTCACCTAATAGTAAAATTTACAAGTCTCAGTGACAAAGAGAAAATCCTGAAAGCAGCCCGGGAAAAGAAGTCTGTAACATACAATGGTAAAAATATTAGATTGGCAGCTGACTTATCCACAGAGACCTGGCAGGCCAGAAAGAGCTAGCATGATATTTTCAGAGCACTAAACAAGAAAACATGCAGCCAAGAATATTATATCCAGCTAGGCTATCATTGAAAATAGAAGGAGAGATTAAAAGCTTCCAGGACAAACAACAACTGAAAGAATTTGCAAACACCAAATCAGCTCTACTGGAAATATTGAAAGGGGTCCTCTAAGCAAAGAGAGAGCCTACAAGTGGTAGATCAGAAAGGAACAGAGACCATATACAGTAAAGTCACCTTAGAGGCAATGCAATGGCACTAAATTCATATCTCTCAATAGTTACCCTGAATGTTAATGGGCTAAATGCCCCAATCAAAAGACACAGGGTATCAGAATGGATAAAAAAACAAAACCCATCTATATGTTGCCTTCAAGAAACTCATTTTAAGCCCGAAGACACCTCCAGATTTAAAGTGAGGGGGTGGAAAAGAATTTACCATGCTAATGGACATCAGAAGAAAGCAGGAGTGGCAATCCTTATATCAGATCAATTAAATTTTAAGCCAAAGACTATAATAAGAGATGAGGAAGGACACTATATCATACTCAAAGGGTCTGTCCAATAAGAAGATCTAACAATTTTAAATATCTATGCCCCCAACGTGGGAGCAGCCAACTATATAAACCAATTAATAACAAAATCAAAGAAACACACCAACAATAATACAATAATAGTAGGGGACTTTAACACTCCCCTCACTGAAATGGACAGATCATCCAAGGAAAAGATCAGCAAGGAAATAAAGGCCTTAAACGACACACTGGACCAGATGGACATCACAGATATATTCAGAACATTTCATCCCAAAGCAACAGAATACACATTCTTCTCTACTGCACATGGAACATTTTCCAGAATAGATCACATCCTCGGTCCTAAATCAGGACTCAATCGGTATCAAAAGATTGGGATCATTCCCTGCATATTTTCAGACCGCAATCCTCTAAAGCTAGAACTCAGACACAAAAGCAAGTTTGAAAAGAACCCAAATACATGGAGACTAAACAACATCCTACTAAAGAATGAATGGGTCAACCGGGAAATTAAAGAAGAATTGAAAAAAATCATGGAAACAAATGATAATGAAAATACAACGGTTCAAAATCTGTGGGACCCTACAAAGGCAGTCCTGAGAGGAAAATATATAGCAGTGCAAGCCTTTCTCAAGAAACAAGAAAGGTGTCAGTTACACAACCTAACCCTACACCTAAAGGAGCTGGAGAAAGAACAAGAAAGAAACCCTAAGCCCAGCAGGAGAAGAGAAATCATAAAGATCAGAGCAGAAATCAATGAAATAGAAACCAAAAAGACCTTAGAGAAAATCAATGAAACTAGGAGCTGGTTCTTTGAAAGAATTAATAAAATTGATAAGCCTCTGGCCAGACTTATCAAAAAGAAAAGAGAAAGGACCCAAATAAATAAAATCATGAATGAAAGAGGAGAGATCACAACTAACACCAAAGAAATACAAACTATTATAAGAACATACTATGAGCAACTCTACGCCAAAAAATTTGACAATCTGGAAGAAATGGATGCATTCCTAGAGACATATAAACTACCACAACTGAACCAGGAATAAGTAGAAAGCCTGAACAGACCCATAACCAGTAAGGAGATTGAAACAGTCATTAAAAATCTCCAAACAAACAAAAGCCCAAGGCCAGACGGCTTCCCGGGGGAATTCTACCAAACATTTAAAGAAGAAATAATTCCTATTCTCCTGAAACTGTTCCAAAAAATAGAAAAGTAAGGAAAACTTCCAAACTCATTTTATGAGGCCAGAATCACCTTGGTCCCAAAACCAGACAAGGATCCCATCAAAAAAGAGGGCTATAGACCGATATCCTTGATGAACACAGATGCAAAAGTACTCAACAAAATACTAGCCAATAGGATTCAACAGTACATTAAAAGGATTATTCACCACGACCAAGTGAGATTTATTCCAGGGCTGCAAGGTTGGTTCAACATCCGCAAATCAGTCAATGTGATACAACACATCAATAAAAGAAAGAACAAGAACCATATGATATCTCAATAGATGCTGAAAAAGCATTTGAAAAAGTACAGCATCCCTTCCTGATCAAAACTCTTCAAAGTGTAGGGATAGAGGGCACATACCTCAATATCATCAAAGCCATCTATGAAAAACTAACCACAAATATCATTCTCAATGGAGAAACAGAAAGCTTTTCTGCTAAGGTCAGGAACACGGCAGGGATTTCCATTATCAACACTGCTATTCAACATAGTACTAGAGGTCCTAGCCTCAGCTATCAGACAACAAAAGGAAATTAAAGGCATCCAAATCGGCAAAGAAGAAGTCAAATTATCACTCTTCACAGATGATATGATACTATATGTGGAAAACCCAAAAGACTCCACTCCAAAACTGCTAGAACTTGTACAGGAATTCAGTAAAGTGTCAGGATATAAAATCAATGCACAGAAATCAGTTGCATTCCTCTACACCAACAACAAGACAGAAGAAAGAGAAATTAAAGAGTCAATCCCATTTATAACTGCACCCCAAACCATAAGATACCTAGGAATAAACTTAACCAAAGAGGCACAGAATCTATACTCAGAAAACTATAAAGTACTCATGAAAGAAATTGAGGAAGACACAATGAAATGGAAAAATGTTCCATGCTCCTGGATTGGAAGAATAAATATTGTGAAAATGTCTATGCTACCTAAAGCAATATACACATTTAATGCAATTCCTATCAAAGTACCATCCATCTTTTTCAAAGAAATGCAAAAAATAATTCTAAAATGTATATGGAACCTGAAAAGATTTCAAATAGCCAAAGGGATATTGAAAAAAAAGCCAACGTTGGTGACATCATATTTCCGGACTTCAAGCTCTATTACAAAGCTGTCATCATCAAGACAGCATGGTACTGGCACAAAAACAGACCCATCGATCAATGGAACAGAATAGAGAGCCCAGAAATAGACCCTCAACTCTACTTTCAACTAATCTTTGACAAAGCAGGAAAGAATGTCCAATGGAAAAAAGACAGCCTCTTCAATAAATGGTGCTGGGAAAATTGGACAGCCACATGCAGAAAAATGAAATTAGACCATTTCCTTACACCACACACGAAAATAGACTCAAAATGGATGAAGGACCTCAATGTGAGAAAGGAATCCATCAAAATCCTTGAGGAGAACACAGGCAGCAACCTCTTCGACCTCAGCCGCAGCAATATCTTCCTAGGAACATCGCCAAAGCAAGGGAGGCAAGGGCAACAATGAAGGATTTTGATTTCATCAAGATCAAAAGCTTTTCACAGCAAAGGAAACAGTTAACAAAATCAAAAGACAACTGATAGAATGGGAGAAGATATTTGCAAACGACATATCAGATCAAGGACTAGTGTCCAAAATCTATAAAGAACTTAGCAAACTCAACACCCAAAGAACAAATAATCCAATCAAGAAATGGGCAGAGTACATGAACAGACATTTCTGCCAAGAAGACATCCAGATGGCCAACAGACACATGAAAAAGTGCTCCATATCACTCGGCATCAGGGAAATACAAATCAAAACCACAATGAGATATCACCTCACACCAGTCAGAATGGCTAAAATCAACAAGTCAGGAAAAGACAGATGCTGGTGAGGATGCGGAGAAAGGGGAACCCTCCTACACTGTTGGTGGGAATGCAAGCTGGTGCAGCCACTCTGGAAAACAGCATGGAGGTTCCTCAAAATGTTGAAAATAGAACTGCCCTATGACCCTGCAATTGCACTATTGGTTATTTACCCTAAAGATACAAACGTAGTGATCCAAAGGGGCACATGCACCCGAATGTTTATAGCAGCAATGTCCACAATAGCCAAACTATGGAAAGAACCTAGATGTCCATCAACAGATGAATGGATCAAGAAGATGTGGTATATATACACAATGGAATACTATGCAGCCATCAAAAGAAATGAAATCTTGCCATTTGCGACAACAGGGATGGAACTAGATCGTATCATGCTTAGTGAAATAAGTCAAGCAGAGAAAGACAACTATCATATGATCTCCCTGATATGAGGATGTGGTGATGCAACATGGGGGCCTAAGTGGGTAGTAGAAGAATCAATGAAACAAGATGGGATTGGGAGTGTGACAAACCATAAGTGACTCTTAATCTCACAAAACAAACAGGGTTGCTGGGGGAAGGGGGTTTGGGAGAAGTGGGTGGAATTATGGACATTGGGGAGGGTATGTGCTTTGGTGAGTGCTGTGAAGTGTGTAAACCTGGTGATTCACAGACCTGTACCCCTGGGGATAAAAATATATGTTTATAAAAAATAAAAAAATTAAAAGGCAAAAAATAAAAAAAAATAAAAAATAAAAATAAAAGCAAAAAAAAATAATTCATACCCAGCTATAAAGGAGATGGTAGCAGTCATCAGATAAGAAATGGAATGTTTTCATGTGCTTTGAAATGCATTGCAGCCCCTTTCCCAAATTGCTGTCCCCAAAACACCTTTCTATAGATGTTCCTTGGTTAAAGGAATTTTGGGAAATTCTGCTTACAGTTATTTATTACAACACTTTTTATAACTTAACAAAAGGTCTGTTTCCTCAAAACACTATATTGCTATCTACCAGGAAAAATGCCATAATACCCATTGACTTCAATCATCAAATGTTGAATGGTGTCCTAGAGATATTCAATAAAACCTTCCACAAATGCACATTGGGAAACTCCATGACTCATGCTGGAAACCCATCGTGGACACCCTTGTGTTTGAGAAACCTTTCCATCACACACCCATTTCTATGCACTTAGCCTCAGGTTCCCAAGGAAGAGCCTACTTTTCTGTATATCATTTATGATGTTACATGAAACATTGATATTTTATTGGTTACTCTTTGGAGAACACCCTCATTTGGAGGTCAGACCTCTGAGAATACCAACCACTAGAACACCAATACCCTTGAGAGAATAATAGAACCCTCAAACACCAAATATTGTTAAAATTCTCAGCAAGGGGCACCTGGGTGGCTCAGTGGGTTAAAGCCTTTGCTTTCGGCTCAGATCATGATCCCAGGGTCCTGGGATTGAGCCCCACAACAGGCTCTCTTCCCAGTGGGGAGCCTGCTTTCTCCTCTCTTTCTCTGACTGCCTTTCTGCCCACTTGTGATCTGTCAAATAAATAAATAAAAATCTTTAAAAAAAATTATCAGCAAGTCAAAGATAGCCCATGATGTGACATATATGTTAATTTCACTAAGAAAGAATGGATCTCATTGGCAGGAAGGATATATGAAGATCTTTATGAAGATTCACTTTGGGGAAGGCTGAGACATGCAGCAGAAATCACATGGGTAAATTGAGAGAAGTGTGACAGGGAAAAGAACATGAAAAAGCACAACGAGTATTAGAACTAATGGGCATAGCCGTGAACATGATTAGAAGAGAAGAGGTTAAATTAAGTTGTTGGTAATAGCAGTGTTAAGACATTGCACTAAGGAACTCCCTATGGAAGGAAAAATGTTAACTAACCAAATGTTAACTAACCGAATGTTAACTAACCAAACGCAATCTACTATCATAGCTCTATGAGCAAATAGCCCTATATACCTATAATACCTCTGTCACTCCCACATGCATTATGGCTACACTGGATGAATATGATGGTGACCAAGTTCCCCCTTTCCCTGGGAATGTGGCAGTAATTGAAAGTTCTTCCTCTTAAAAAAAAAATATTGTATTTATTTATTTGAGAGAGAGAGAGAGTATGAGAGGAGAGAGGTCAGAGGGAGAAGCAGACTTCCTGCCAAGCAGGGAACCCGATGTGGGACTTGATCCCGGGACTCCAGGATCATGGCCTGAGCCGAAGGCAGTCGCTTAAGCAACTAAACACCCAGGCACCTGGAAGTTCTTCTTCTTCAATAACCTGTGAAGGAGATGCACTGCATTAGAACTTAGTCCATGAATTTGTGTTCATCATCAAGCTTTTATGGTCATTAAAAGGTTAACTTTCTCCCTGTGCACTATTCTATAGGATCATGTGTTTGGGGGAGAAATCAATAAAAATACTTCAAATCAATTGTTTCCATGTTCATAATGTCTCTATGTTTAAATTATAGTACAATTGATCTATATGGATGAGGAAATTTTCTGTTACATTGCCTAAGAAGCATTATTCTATCAGTATATAATATATTGGTGCACTTTTCAGCTTACCTTTCTAGTTATGTCTTAAGGCTAAACATTAAAATTTATTTGCATTCTTTGAACACTCAACTATCCAGATTTGGGGCCGATACCCTATACATGTGCATAGTGATACAGAGAAATAAGGCTAGGTTGACAATCTGCCACAGATTAAGTCACCATGGAGAATCACTTTCCCTGCATCCTACACCAAGAAAAGATTTATGTGTGAAATCTGAATGTGTTCTGCCATGCCTGAAGGCAATAAGGAGAAAAGGACACCATAGGTAAAAGGGATGTGATTTGCTTCTTGGATCACTGGCCATAAGACAGAAAGCACTGTCCTCTTTCCCATAAGGAATGACACTGAGATATTGCCTCATCACTTACATGCAATCTTGTGGCACTGAGGTAAGGGAGAGATCCTGGTCTGGGGAACAATCAGAGGCTGCAAACTCCTTTCTCACTTCGATGGTAGATAGAGACAGGCCAGTGGTGGGTGAATAGAATAGACAGTGAGGAGTTTCAGTTTCCAGAAGTCAGCCTACAGAACGTTACATAAAAGAAGTGCACATGAAAAGATATAAATTATCTACCTACGGGGATCTCATGACTCCTAAAATCCTCCAGCAAGCCCCATATTCACCATTTTCACTTTCCTTTCCATCATTCCTGGGCTTTTCCAGGAATTGATCTGCAAAGAAAATTCTAAGAATACAGAAAAAGTGGCTCCGCAATTTAGGTAGTCCCACTAGCTCAGAAATTAATTTTCTATGAAACCCTGGATAAAATAATTCTAAAATTTTGTATACAAATAATATTTAATGTTTTAAACTTAAAATTGTATTTTAAAATATATTTAATGAATTATAAATACCTCACTTCATAAGCAATTAAAAATCAAACAACCCCCTAAATTATAAAGATGAATGTATAAATCATGCACAACTCCACCACTCATAAATAACCACCATTATCACTAACACATGTTCATGTATTACAGTCAAGTCTTCTTTCACATTTATTGCTTTATTTTTACAGATTATGCAATTACTACAGCTTTGTAGAACATTTAGAGAAATCAGCAAAACAATAAAGAGAAAATAAAATCCCCATAACCCGATCACCCAGAGATAATTATTCTCAACAATTTGTTTATATTATTTTAGTCAGCTACTCATAAATACACACTCTATTTCTCAGTTTTACAAAATTAGAATTATATTATCCACTTTTTGTTATTAACTCTCTTTTAATTATCAAAATATAAGATGGTTTAGTCTTCTTTAAGAAATTTGGTTGTATCCAAGACTATAATTGATTTTATATTTTATTACTTTTGTAAAACACTTTTAATTTATTTCAGAGTATTGGAAAATATTTCCAGTTCTAGTGAATGTATAGTGATTTTCACTATTCTTGACAATTTTTAGCAATTCTGTTTTTTCCCCTAAAATATGTTGATACTTGCTATACTTGAGCAGGTGTAGACTACAGTCCTGGATGGGTATCATGAGGGGCTGATAGAGTGTCCATAACTGAGGAAGGGAGTGGGTGGGCTGAGTGACAATGGAAACTTGAAAGTGGTTTCTGGGGAAAGAGGATCCCAACCTCAGTGGGTGAAACCAAATCTGCAACTAAAGAAACTAGGTAGAGACAATAATAATAAAAACAATAGTAGTGGTGGTAGTAGTAGTAGTAGTAGTAGTAGTAATAGTAGTAATTACTATTATTTTTCTTTTCTTCCCTACTCAAAATAATTTCTTTAAACCCATCTCTTGCCCTCTTACAGCAAGAAAGGAGTCATTGAAGCCATCAAGACAGGCGCCAACTTTTGCCTTTTATCTTCTCATAAACCATCCAGGAATAGACATACCATGATCTCACAGGGGTTTTAAAAACTTTTGGCAGTAGGCTGGCAAATGGTAGTAAAGAGTGTTAATTACAGGAGATGAATTAAGAGACTGGTAGTGTCTAGGCAAGAGGGGATGGGGAATCAGCGAGGAAGAGTAAATGGAAAAGAAGGAATGATTGAGTGACATTTCAGATGTTGAATGAACAGGAACTGATAAGTGAAAAAACAGTTACATAAAGAAAAGAAACAAATAGATGGTTATATCATTTATCAAGATAAGAAGCAAAATATTTTTATTTTGTGGGATATTTGTGGTGAGATAATGGATTAAATTTCAGCCCCAAAGGGTGTGGGACCATAGATTTGATACAGGAGAGAACAGAGCTGGAGATACAGTTTTAAGAGTCACTGGTATGTGGAAGGTGCCTGAAGCCAACAGATGGACAGTAAGGGACTCAGAGAAAACCACTGGTGTGGTGGGGGACAGGGGGTGGTTTCTGCAGGTGATGAATAATAAGTTCCAGGAAGATCATGGAGACTTGGAGAAAAAGAATAAAAAAAGAATGACATCAAAATCTAAAGAAAATCAAAGAGGAAGATTAGCAGGGTCAAATATGAAAAGAGGCTGTGCATAAAAAGGATTGAACCTGCTCATGTTGCTTGACCTCAGAGAGGTCAATGGAGATATTTGTAAAAGTTGTTCTTACATGATGAGAAGAGACCAAATTCCAATGGTTTCTGGAATGAGAGGACATTGGAGAATTGGAATGAACAAACATACTAAACCCTTTCAAGAATTTTAGCTATTAAAAGAGGAAGAGAGCCAAGATCTCATCAGAAAAAGGAGTTTGAATATGATAGTATTTTTAAAGATGTCTCACATCTTATGGTAAAGACAAGAATACAGAGAGTTAAGATACACAAAGCAGAATGGATAATTGATAGACCAAGCAAGAAAGCCGTGATTTCCAGAGCATGGTAAGGCACCGCAATTCATCTTAGACAAGTGGAGGAAATCCTCTGAGAAAGGGCAGAGAGTGGTAAGGAAGGGTCACATAGATCTGTTTGAAAGTGAGAACACAGGAATATGATGAATCAAGGGAATTCATTGCCTCTATTTTCTCTGTAATAAACGAGGTGGGGGGTTAATGTTTGAGTAAGGCTTGGCTACCAGCCTCGCATGGGGAATGGGAAAGATTTTGGCTATTAGTAACAATAAAGCTATAGTGTCCAATCTACGTGGCCTGGAATTAGCTAACTTAAATTGAGAGGCAATCAAACAGGAACTCTAAAACAGGACAAAAGACAATTATTTTCAGTTTTAGTATGTCTTCTTATCTTTGATATTCTTTTGCATGTATAAAAAGAGTTATTCAACATGTATTGTTATTTAATGTTATACTAGTTGCTAGAAGTGCACATTGATCTTTTCAAGCACATTTTCACAGAGATTTCACAATATCATTAGTATCATAAATATCACCTCTGTTGGTACATTCTCCTTTGCCAGTGTTCCTGGTAATAAAGAAGTCAAGATAAATCAAGATAAGCCAGAGCACCCAAATTTTGTTAGAAGAAACTTCGAGAGGTGTTATTAAGTCTCATCTTAGCATCCAGTGCCTTGATTTGTGTCTTGACATGTTCCAAGTTCCCTCTTTATCTTCATTAAACTTACCACCCTCCCGCCCAGAGTGGGTAAGTTGTTTGGGAAGTGCTGGCAAGTGTAATGCTCGTGAATCCAGGCAAAGTCTCTGGTTCGGATTTAACATCCCAACATACCCTTTTGGAAGGAGCTTGAGGCCAGTGGTTTTTGTGATCCTGGAGCAGATATTTTACATTTTAGAATGAAAATTACTTGCAGCAGAATATAGTTTGGCGAGGCAGGTGCTATCTTTCCTAGTAGGAACTAAAATAATAAAGACAATACTGACCACAGCATCTTAGATTAAGTTGAGGGATATGGGTTTTTCAAGCAATGGTGGAACTGTGGATCTCTGCTCTGGAAGCACTAAGGATTAAGGAGGAAATGGGCAATCACTGATTGGCGGCACCAGCTCAGAGTAGACCCCAGTAGTAGGTGCGATGTGTCTGAGCTAGTCATATACTAAGTTTTCACAGCTTTCTAGTGTGCAGACCTGAGCCTATTACCCTTGATTCTACAATGACATTAAATACTCTCTGGTGCCAATACACCAGTGGTGATGTATTGGACACCACCAATACACCATAAGGACATATATTTTTTTAAGATTTTATTTATTCATTTGAGGGAGAATGAGTGAAAGAGAGCATGAGAAAGGAGAAGGTCAGAGGGAGAAGCAGACTCCCCAAGGAGCCTGATGTGGGACTCGATCCTGGAAGTCCGGGATCATGACCTGAGCTGAAGGCAATTGCTCAACCAACTGAGCCACCCAGGCGCCCCAGGACATATTCTATTTCCTCTACCTGCAAGAAAAAAAAAGATTCTTCTGGAACAGTTATGGCTCTAGGTAGTTCAGGAACTTACCCAGCAGCCAGACTCCCTGTGATACCTTGTAGCTCTCCTTTGTTTGCTTGGCAATCATATTGCCATGTGTGCAGGCAACTGGGCTGAGTCCTGGTCCCAGGTCATACCCATGAACAAAAGGAGAGAGGATGTGAGGTAAGAGTGGTGGCACATGGTGGGGGATACCAAATGGTACCTTCATCCTTACACATAGAGAGATGGAGGCAGCTTCTACTTTCTGGTACCGCTCATATACAATGTTCCCTTTGTAGAACTTTGCAGATATTTGATTACTTAGTGGAATCATCACCACCACCACCACCACCATCATCATCATCATCATCATCTAGTACCACCCGTGGCTACAGACAGTTCTTGGAGATGACAGAATATTTCATAAGCCACATTCTGGGGAATGGGGTTAACAAAATGTTGTTTGAAATCAGAAACTCTCACTCAGCCTTCTGGGCAACTCCAGGTGAGAACACTATGCATTTGGGTTTCTCCTGGAATAGTCTCATGCCTTTTCCCAACAGTATATTCCCTGCAGGTAACAGCTTAGCCAACCCTGATTCCAAGAGAAAGAGCTACATGGTTGTAGTCCCCAGCTTGTCCCTCTCAGATGGGTGTCTGTTCCTCTCTGTCTCATTGCCTTGCCCTCTGGCACTGCATCACCCCTTCCTGTCTCCCCCTGCTGTCTGCCCTTGTAGAATGCAAGCATACCTACCAGTTCTCAAGATAGTGTGGTTTCTCATAGCCAGGGCCTGTGAAAGGGACCCTGCTGGTGTCCTATCAAGGATATTTTATTCCATTGCTGCCTGCCCCAGGCCATCCCCTGCTGGATTTTCCTGGGCTGGCATCCTCTGTGCCACCCCCTTGTATACTGAATACATCCTGTGTTCCTGATTCTCTGTGTTCTGGCACACCCCGTTCTCCCCCACACCTAGAACATACAGACTCCATGCTAAAGACCAACAGCCCTTTCCAGGTTACTCTCCATCTCTTTCAGGTGAGACCCTTCCCTGGGAGGGCTAACTAAGTGTTTTGGTTTAAAAGACATTCTGCAGGTTCACAGGCTACACAGTGGTCATTAAAAGTAAGTAAAAGCTGGTGAACAGTATTAAAAAGACTTTTCAACTGTCTAACTTAATTGTGTTTGATGGGATCAGTGGTTTCTTCCCCACAACCATCCACTGCAGGCTGGTTTGGTGTCACGAGTGGGAAAAGCTGTTTCATGGAATCTAATGCCCAGATCAATAGCAAAGGCTCTAAAAATTCAAAAATAAAATTAAATAACATATATAATCATTTGTTTCTATTTATATGTGTGTGTATGTATGCATGTGTATATACACACACACACACACACACATATATATATATATATATAATTTTTTTAAGAGTTTATTTATTTATTTGACACAGAGAGAGAGACAGCGAGAGAAAGAACACAAGCAGGGGGAGTGGGAGAGGAAGAAACAGACTCCTCATTGAGTGGGGAGCATGATGCAGAACTCAATCTCCGGACCCTGGGATCATGACCCAAGCTAAAGGCAGATGCTTAATGACTGAGCCACCCAGGCACCCCTATATGTGTGTATATATATATATATATATATATATATATATATATATATATATATTTATTTATTTTTTAAATTATTGTTCTAGTTACTTATTTTTTCAACACACACAACTGAATGTGCTACTTGGGCCTGGAAGGTCACCATGAAGCCTTCTAAAAGGTGAAGAAAACATTTAAAATGTCTACTAGACATAAAAAAAAGACCTTAGATCCTATAGGGCAAGGGGAGCCTCTAAGTTAAGAAAGAAGAACATACCCAGTTGGCCTTTAGGCCCTGAGTTACAGGGAATGGGCTTTGTTCTTGCATGGAGGATGCATGGAGTGCCGTCTGACATGTGTGCTCTCCCTGATGGTGCCGTGGTTTAGGTTTGACATGCAGCCGTGCCACACTGCTGAGGAACCCCTTGCACTAGAATCTCCTATAACTGCCAGCATTGCTCAGTATTCTTACCCACAAGGCATCCTTTTTCTGGAGCTTCTGAGTCTCCTCGATTTCAAATCCAGAGGGCATTGCATCTGAAGCATCTTCTTGTGTGAGATGGTCTGGGAACAAACCGCCTGGACAATAGCCAAAATACAAAATTCACCTTGCTTTGGAATATTCATGTCCTGGAAACTTCTAAAGAAATGGAAAAACTGATTGGACCAAGGTTATTTGCTGTAAATAACATAGAAGATGATGTAATATAGGACAGTCTTGCTTTTTTATTTTAACCACCAGTAGATGCTTTAATAACAAAAAGGCACTGGTCAGCTTTTACCAGGGCCAGCAACCTTCCTGATTTATCATTTCCTTCATGCCTTTATCAGAGATAAACTGAAAATAAATGTTTGCTAAAGGGACAATAGTAACTCTTCAAAAATGCAAGTTCAAAACCTTAGTTTCTAAGTTTTTAAAGCCACTTGATTGAAATGTAATCAACATATAAATAGCTGTTCATAATTGAAGTATACAAATTTATGAATTTGGAGGTAAGGATACATCTGTGAAGCTATCACCATAGTCTATACAATGAACATATCCATCACTTCCAAAAGGTTCCTCCTGCCTTCTTTATATATTTATTATTAGCTGTTATAAAAAAACACTTAACATGAGATCTACACTCTTTGCAGATGTTCAAATATATAATATAATATTAACTCTAAGCACTATGCTATAGAACACATGTGTAGGATGTATTCTTCTTGACTCTATACCTTTTGCAAAAATCTGCTCCGAGGCCCTGCCAACCACCTCTCTACTCTCCACTTCTATGAATCTCACCTTTTTAGATTCCTCTTAAAAAAAAAATGGGATGCCTGGGTGGCTCAGTTGGTTAAGCTGCTGCCTTCAGCTCAGGTCATGATCCCAGGGTCCTGGGACCAAGTCCCACATCAGGCTCCTTGCTCAGTGGGGAGCCTGCTTCTCTCTCTGCCTCTGCCTGTCACTCTACCTGCTTGTGTGTGCTCTCTCTCTCTCTGACAAATAAATAAATAAACAAAATCTTTTTAAAAATTATTTGAGAGAGAAAGACAGAGAAAGAGACTGGGGAGAGAGGCAGAAGAAGAGAATCTTCAAGCAGACTCCCCTCTGAGTGGAGCGCCCAGCATGGGGCTCAACCCCACAACCCATGAGATCATGACCTGAGTCCAAACTAAGTGCTGGATGTTTAACCAACTGAGCCACCCAAGAGTGCCTAGATTCCTCTTATATGTGGTATCAGGTAGTATTTGTCCTATAGCATCTGGCTTATTTTATTTAGCATTAATATCTTCCAAATTCATCCATTGCATTACAAATGACAGAATTCCCTTCTTTGTAAAGACTGAATAATAATATAGTGTCAGAGGCAGGCCCCTGGCCAGGGCGGCCTCCGCCATTAAAAGATGGTGCCTGGCTAGTTGCCAGGTTAGGATTACCTCGTGAGACTAAGCGGAACGCCCAAAGAGGAAGTAAACAGCATTGATTGCTAGCGAAGTTGTTTGTTTAGGTGCACAGCCTGATTCGCTCCCTCCTGTACCCTGCTCGCTGATTGGTCATGTAAATGTATATAAGTGTGTAGACTTGCGGAAATAAAGGGAGAGAAGATACATCTGAACTGGGGCTTCTTGTCGTCCTTGCGGGTCGAGGGTGATAAATGGCGCCGAAACCCGGGAACTAAATAAAGGAATCTTGTAAGGTAACCCGCAGGAAAGCGGGGACATTAGCCACGTTCAAAAGTGGGAATTCCGTGGTAAAGCGGGGAGTAAAGGTCCGCAGAGTACAAGTTACCAGTGGTGCTATCTAGAAAGAAGAGAGATTTTGGTATCACAGCCGCCGTTGTGACAGCATTGGCTATATCTACAGCAGCTGCCACGGCAGCAGCAGTCTCGCTTGCTGCAACTATACCCACTGCGGAAGCTGTGAACACCCTTGCAGAAGGAACAGCGGCTGCCCTTCAAACACAGACTCAGATCAATGCACATCTGTAAGCAGGAATCCTGATAGTCAACCAGAGAGTGGATTTGGTTCAAGAACAGGTGGACATATTGGGGGCCCTATTGGGACTGGGATGTATAGCACCCTTCCTGGCAATTTGTGTAACTCCCATAGCCTATACTAATATGAGTGACTTACAGAATGTCTCCCGACAGCTCTCCCAATACTTGCGGGGGAATTAGTTCGCAGAATTCCAAAACTACACTCAGCACCTGCTACTAGGCATAACAAGGATAAATAACACCAGAGTTGAGCTTGCAACCCTCCCAGAGATAATCAAACATTGCAAGATGTGTTAACCTTTACGAAACAATGGGCTAGCGTAATTGGTCTGATGACAATCTTCGTAGTGGGCTTGATTCTACTAGTAAGGAAACTGCAAATTTGGAGGCGACAGCAACATAGGCAACAGCAAGCCATGGTGCAGGCCTTGTTAGCCATCGAGGCTAGAACATCCCCCTAAGTGTGGCCAAGTATGCTGGATCGGTAGTCAACGACGGGTAAGATTGGTGGGTAAGGATATTCCCCGTCACTGACAACCTAAGACAGGCACGATCCCTGCCATAAAAGAAAAAAGGGGGAGATGTCGAAGGCAGGCCCCTGGCCAGGGTGGCCTCTGCCATTAAAAGATGGCTCCTGGCTAGTTGCCAGGTTAGGATTGCCTCGTGAGACTAAGTAGAATACCCAAAGAGGAATAAACAGCATTGGTTGCTAGCGAAGTTATTCCTTTAGGTGCACAGCCTGATTCGCTCCCTCCTGTACCCTGCTCGCTGATTGGTCATGTAAACGTATATAAGTGTGTAGACTTGCGGAAATAGAGAGAAGATAAATCTGAACTGGGGCTTCTTGTCATCCTTGCGGGTCAAGGGCAATATTTAGTATATGTCTATACCACATTTTCTTTATCCATTTGTCTATCAATGGACACTAGGTTTGTGTCTATGTCTCAGCTATTGTTAATTCTGCTGCAATGGGTATGGGAGTTCAAATGTCTGTTCAAAATCCTGATTTCAGTTCCTTTGGATACATATCCAGAAGTGGGACTTCTGGATAACATGGTAGTGCTACTTTAAATTTTTTGAGGCATCTACACACTGTTTTCTGTAGTAGCTTCACCAATTTACATTCTCACCAACAGTGCACAGGGGTTCCCTTTAACCACATTTTTTTTTATAATAATCACCCTAAAGAGTATGAAATGATATTTCATTGTGGTGTTGATTTATATTTTCCTGATGATTAGTGATGTTAACGACCTGTTTATAAGTCTGTTGGCTGTTGGTACATATTCTTCAGGAAAATGTCTATTCAGTTCCTTTACCCATTTTTTATTTGGGTTGTTTATTTTGTTTGTTTGTTTGTTATCAAGTTGTGGAGGTTCCTTGTATATTTTGGAATTAGCACAATTTAAAGTTTCATCAAATTTTCTTCTATAGATTGTCTTTTCATTCTTTTCTTTTGCTGTGCAGAAGCTTTTAGTTTGATGTAGTCCCACTTGTCTATTTTTGCTTTCATTTTCTTTGCTTTCGATGTCACATCTAAAGAATCACTGGCAAAACCAACATCAAGAAATTTTTCTCCCATATTTTCTTCTAAGAGTTTATGATTTCAGGACTTACATATAAGCGTTTAATTCATTTTGTGTTACATTTTGTGTATGTTGTAAGATAAAAGTCCAATTTCATTCTTTTGCATGTGACTATCCAATTTTTTTAGGGGCATTTATTGAAAAGACTTTTTTCCCCAATGTGTGTTCTGGCCTCTTTTTTGAAATTCAGTTGACTGTGTATGTGTGAGTTTATTTCTGGGCCTCTATTCTGTTCCACTGATGTGTGTATCTGTTTTTGTGCCAGTACTAAACTGTTTTGATTACTGTAGCTTTGCAATATATTTTGAAACAGTAAGTGATGTTTCTTTTTTTGTCCATCTTGCTCAAGATTGCCTTGGTTATTTAGGGTCTTTTGAGTAAAGTATAACTCTCAGTGGTAAAGGCAAATTTTTAAAAAAGACAAATACAAAATATTATAGCACTGTGGATGTAGTACATAAGTCACTTTAAGCCTAGTGTAAAAGTTAGAAGATAGAACTGTTAGAATAATTATAACCACACAAATCTTTTCATGAATACACAATATTAAAAAGTAAATTCTTTATTAAGATTTTATTTATTTATAGCAATAAGATTTTTTATGTTAATCTCATGATAACTACAAAGGTAAAACTTATAGTAGATACAAAAAAAAAGATGAAGAGAAAATAATCAGAATATATCACTACAAAAAAAAATCAAGTCACAGAGGAAAAGCTCAAGAGAAGAAAAGCACAAAAAAAGGACTACAAAATAGAAAACAATTAACAAACATGACAAGAGAAAGTCTTCATCTATTAAATATTACTTTAATTATAAATGAAATAAACACACCAATCAAAAGATATAAAGAAGCTAATGAATAAGAAACAAGATCCAACTGTATACAAAAGACTCATTTTAGCTGTGAGAACATACATGGGCTGAAAGTGATGGAATGAAAACAAGATATTTCATACATATGAAAACCAAAAGAGTAGGGTTGACTCTGCTTACATCAAATAAAATAGACTTTAAGACTATTGAGGTAAATTGGAGGGGGAGACAAAGCAAGAGACTGTGGACTCTGAGAAATAAACAAAGGGTTTTGAAGGGGATGGGAGTGGAAGGGTGAGCCCAGTGATGGGTATTAAGGAGGGCATGTATTGCATGGAGCACTGGGTGTGGTGCATAAACAATGAATCTTGGAACACTGAAAAAATAAAAATAAATAAGCAAATAAAATGACAAAATTATTTGGACCAAAACAACAACAACAAAAAAGAAACAAACACAAAAAACTCACAAGAAATGAAGAAGGTCTTCACATAATGATAAAAGGATCAATTCCAAAAGAAAATATAACAAACATACATGCACCTGATATCAGAATATCTAAATATATAAAGCAACCATTGAGAAATCTGAAGGGAGAATTAGGTAGCAATAGAATAATAGTAAGAGACTTCAATACCCTACTTTAAATAATGGATAGATCATCGAGGCATGCAGCACTAAGGTTACAGTAGATTTAAACAATACTAGAATACTTGAGACCTTATGGACATAACAAACATATGGAACATTCCACCCAAGAAGAGAAGGATATACAGTCTTCTCAAGCATACATGGAATATTCTTCAGGATACTCTCACACTAGGTCACAAAACAAGTCTTATCAAATTTAAATACATTGAAATCATCTCCAGTATCTTTTCTAACCACAGTGTAATGAAACCAGAAATAAGAAATCAATAACAAAAAGAAAATGAGAGAATTCGCAAAGACATGAAAATTAAATAATGTGTACTTGAATAACCGTTAGTCCATCATAAGGAAAATTAGAAAATATCTTGAGACAAGTAAAAATGAAACACAACACACTAAACTTATGTGAGGCAGCTTAACATAGTACTAGGAGGGAAGTATATAATTATAAATGCCAATATTAAAAGAAGAAGAAAGCTCTCAAATAAATCATCCTAATTTAGAGCTCACAGATCTAGAAAAATAACTAAGCCCAAAGTTAATAGAAGAAAGTACATTATAGAGATTAGAGCAGAAATAAATAGAGAATAGAAACAGAAAAAATGATGAAAGTTAAGTGATCTTTTGAAAAGATAAAATCATCAAACCCATAGCTATACCAGCAAAGAAAAAAAGAGAGACGAGTCAAATAAATAAAATCAGAAAGAGGAAACATTAGAAGTGATGCCACAGAAATTAAAAATGATCATACAGAAATATTATGAACAATTACACAACAAATTGGACAATTTAGGGGGAAAAAAAAGATACATTCCTAGAAACATACAACCCATCAAGACAGAATCAAGAAAAAGATACAAAGTCCAAGAATTTTCAAAGCCATTAGCACAATTAGTAAATAATTCCAAGGATGTTATATCTTCTGATTGTTATTAAAATAACAAACGTTTCTCAGACAAATGCATCCTAAAAAATATGTCTATATTTTAAAATTCACTTTGGAATGTTTTTAGTCCCACATTAATTTCATGTCTAGAAGGTTTTTGTCACTGTCAATAAATTACAGAGTCCTCTGAAGAGAGGTAAGGGAAAGAGATCTTACAGTGTTGCATCTTAATTTGATAAAAATTAACCTGGGTTTTCCATGGCAGAACACGTTCAAGGTCAAGCCCTTGTGGATATGTTTTACAATCTCTTCTACTCATGTACCCCTAAAACACTAGTGTAAGTGACTGTGGCCTTTCAGGATATCCACCTCTATTTACCATGGCTAGCTGGATTCCTCTTGTCTCTGAACACAGACCTGCGACCGTCCTGTTGGTGCTGCTGAGACAGGCCAGCTCTGGCTCAACCTATAGACCCACAGACTAGCTTCTCTTCAACAGTAACTACAACAAAAATCTGGCTGAGCTGTGTGTGGGGGAGAGAAAGCAGGGACACAGTGTCACTGGAGAGGCAACAGGAGGGATGTAAATGAAAGGAACAGTAATGTGCAGCTTTCTGGGGCAGGCTCGCCCTGCTTTCCCTCCCTGGACTGGACTGGATGATGGTGATCTTGGGAAACTGACTCCCAGTCGCAGCCCCCGCATTTAAAACAGTGTCCCACATTGCCTAGAGAGAAAACCAACAAGCTCACAAGCAAGCTCTCCCAGAATAGGACCTGCTGGTGCTTTTCCTTCCTGAGCAGATGCTAAGCCGGGACAAGGTGCTGCTCCTAACGCAGCATATGTGCTTGATGGAAAGAGTGTGCTTTTCCGTTTTAAATTTAAGTGAGGTCCCTCCCCGGAGTACTGCACAGGCTCACCCTGGCCTCTGTGCCCACGCACAGTATGCACAGTATACAAAATCGACAGTTTCTGCCTCAGGCACCATAACCTCAAATGCTAAAATTGCCTTGAATGACTAAAAATAAATACAGTCCCTAAAACAGGAACATAGGAAGCCTGCATGTGGCAGTTTGCCCTTGAAGATTTTGTGGGAGGACTTTAGGGGATTTTAGAGATTGATTTTGAAGATGACAGAGACTTTCTCACTGACTTCTCTAACAGTAGCAGGCCTGTCTCAAAGTTAGCATGTGGGGGAAAAAAAAGAAGAAATTGGAATCTTACAAGCATTCAGTTGAACCCTAAGAAATTACTATTTCTGTGGGTCAAAACCAGTCAATAATTGGCAATTGCACATATCTCAACCCATTGGAAGAGTTATGTAGGTTACTGTCTGCAATGATCTAGGTTGGATCTAAATTTAGGGAATTCTCAGTTAATCCCCTTGCTGTGAAGTGGTGACAGGCAATGAAATAAAGGGCCTCCAGCTAGTTCAACAGGGTTTTTGTTTCAGGAACTGTGACAGAAAAGAGAAACCTTGCTGAAGCCTTAGACATGCGGTTGTTAGGGAATTCTCTTTAGGAGGGTCATGTAAAGTCATTAGAACTACAGCTCTTTGCAGATGAAGGATTTGCTTTCAATCTTTAGTAAACAATAGAGTTCTTGCATCGAAGTTCATGGCGATGTGGGACGTAGGAAGGTTCAAGTGTAAGCGCGGTGTCTTTGAGGTCACCCTGCTGGCGAGGGTGGCGTAGGGGCTCTTCAGCCTCCCAGAGCTGACGGGACCTCTGCTTTGCAGGCCGTACCCCGTGAACTCGGGCTCACTGCACAGAAGATAAACAAATCAGCCTCACAAAGGCACTGCGGGCTGCTGGGTCCTGAGAATACCCGTTAAATAGCCTTCCGCCATAGGATCCTATTTGAATCATAAATTCATAATACGCGGAGCTTGTTGTACTGCCATGCTGACTCCATATTTGTCAGAGCGTTTTAACTCTGCTACATTATCTCCGCGCCGCATTCAGCGGCAGCCGGGCAGTGCGCCTCTGATGCTTCTGACAGATTTGTTTTTGTTTTTATTTTTATTTTTAAGTTGAAAGCGGCTTCAGTATCCATGAAATAAGCTTTTAGACCTGTCTATCCTTGCATATGTAAGGGGTTGTAAGTTGCAATATGGTTTCTTTTTTTTTTTTTTTTCCATGAACTGTTTATTGACTTCAAAAGTCTTAGAAAATATTTACTAATTAAACATGAGTATACATAAAATAAGCACGTTGAAGTAGTCCTTTGGCATCCTTTTCATCTTCTGGAACTGAGGGAAGTGGTGACGGCCACCCACTGAAGTCCAGTTTTCCTTGAGGCACATGGGAATAAGAACTCATACCTGCATCATGGAATTCTTGGGAGTAGTAATTGATAGACCCCCAAGCAGACAGTGCTCAATCAGTGTTTGCTATCATGTACCGTTATGATCATTATGTGAAATCCACTTCATCTCTTACTCTATAACCAACCCTAAGTGTCTTTCAGAGATAGATAACTAGAGATGTTCACCATGACTTATTGCCACTAGTGTCTGTGTCTGGGGTATCGACAGTGCGCAAGGACAGAATGACATACCTCACTTCTCCAGAAGCTTTCACACTCACACACACTTTAAAACTATGGAATCTTTAGGAACCTCTGGGTGGCTCAATTGGTTAAGTGTCTGCCCATGATCTCATGGGTACTGCGATCAAGCCCCAGTCCGGCTCCCTGCTCTGCCGGGAGTCTGCTTCTCCTTCTCCCTCTGCCCCCCCACCATTTGTGCTCTGTATTTCTCTCAAGTAAATAAATGAAATATTAAAAAAAAAAACCTGTGGAATGTTTAATCCTATTGGTCTCTCCCATTTCAAATGTTTAATGATAGAAAATTCTGCTAAAAATGTGAATTCATTATCTTGTGGCATTTTGTTCAATAAAGTTGCCTTGCTGGAACTCATAATTAAAAAATCCTCTCACCTTAAGAGTAGAAATAGAAGCAGAGATAAAGAATTCTTTTTGGTAGTCTCTCCGCATGGATGTCAAGAACACCAGTCACTTACCTAAAAGCCAGTAATGCCTCTTAGGATCTAGCACAGAGGAAGAAGGATAAAGAAGAAAAAAATAAGCTTCAGGATCTGAACATTCCCTTGAGTTAGAGAGTCAACTGTAATGGCTGTTACAGATTCTGATGGCTGTGCGTCCAGACCCCGTTATCATTTAATGGCAATCAAACTCTAGCTGGTGTTCAACTCTCAGATAAAGCAAAATAACATGGCTCTTCGATTCAGCACTTTAAAAAAAAAAAGTAGATGCTACCTACAGAGCTGTGTGGACCAAGCTCCTAAATTCTCCTTACCTTGTTTTTCCTCTGGCATCCCAGCCTCTCCACGAGCTTGGAATGTAGACTTTGATTTTTCACTGCCATTTTGTAGCCTGATCTAGGTACCCTCCCTCTTCTCTGGTTACTTCTGGGTCTGTTTTGACCGGGTTAGCCCTGCAAGTCTCAATGGGACAGTGGGGTCTCAGGATGTCTAAAACTTAAGCTGCTTTTGGAAAGTGATAGCCATGTTTCATCTGCTTCATTGAATTTGAATTATTTGGGCAGAATCTCTTCATTTTCCCCACTCAGAGCAAGGTATTTGAATTTTACCTTTCACATTTGTCAGCCTTATTTCTCTTACATATTTTCTAAGTATTATAATGCTTATCATTCACTGCTGTTTGACAAGGTGACTTGAATCATCCCCTATGGAGAGAAGCATGGTCCCAATTTTAGAAATGGAGTAAAAGCTATTCGAGTAAATTTTTCAAGAGACTGAGAAGTATTCTTGTCAGGTAATAATTTCTTCTCCAACTTGAGTCCTGAGGACTTTAAATACTATTATCTTTCCTCTCCAATAGGGCTTTTCCTGCATGTTTTAAATATATTGACTCATTCACCAAATATTTATTGAGTGACCACACACACAAAAATTTAAGTCACAGAATTCAGCTTTAGCCTATTTCCTTTCTCTGCCTAACTTTCAATATCTTAATTCAGGTTACCAGATTTAACAAATAAAAATGCCAAGATACCCAGTTAAGTTTGATTTTCAAATAACAAAAGTTAAGTGGACGTATGTTACATGCAATATTTGAGACCTATTGATCCTAAACAATTATCTATAATACAAATTTGATTTAGTAGTCTGTGTTTTATCTGAACACCTTAATATTCAATGCTAAATGCTAACTTTTTCCAGACTAAATCCTAACCTAATTTCCTATCAGAGAATAGTTTTCATTTAAACCTCCTTTACCTTCCCAATAACCCAAATTTAAAATGGTTTTCTTGCTTGTCCTTTAATTATCTCTCATCTGAAACTCAAATTTAACAGATACATTTTCACACGACTTATCCTAAGAATGTCAGCAGAGAAAAGACAAATTTGTACTGTTTATTTAAAATATGTTCAGTCCTTGAATACTTGCCTTCAATTCCTATTTGTTTCTGACTTGACCTTTCTCTAGTTGTGTGTGGTAATAGCAAAAGCATGTAACAGTGAAAAATGAGTAGAGAAGAATCATAAGCTGGAAGCAATACAGATTTGTACAGGGCTTTCATCCATCCATCACTAATGTGCCATGAGCCCTGTTGATAGCCTTTGTATGGTGAACTCAGGTTCAAGGTGAGTTGCCAGTGTCAGAGGGAAAACACAAAGTAAAACAGACAAGCTGATTTAAGCATTTCAGAAATGAACTGATTAACTCTTTAAATTAACTGATACAATAAACTGCAAGAACATGGGTGGTAAGTTTTTCCTCTTTGACTTTTAATACTTAGTAGTAGAGACATGGAATTAGCTTCTCATTCAACTACACTTGAGGTCATTTGCTGTGATAGTTTCCTAATTAAATTAAAATTAAAAGATTTAAGAATTAATACAAAAATGGAAGAAGTAGCTTATAGTTAAAAATAAATTACTTGGGGCACCTGGGCGGCTCAGTGGGTTAAAGCCTCTGCCTTCGGCTCAGGTCACGATCCTGGGGTCCTGGGATCGAGCCCCGCATCAGACTCTCTGCTCAGCAGGGAGCCTGCTTCCCTTCCTCTCTCTCTCTGCCTGCCTCTCTGCCTACTTGTGATCTCTGTCTGTCAAATAAATAAATAAAATCTTAAAAAAAATACTTAAAAAGTAGCTTATGGTTTCTTTTCTGGTATTTGCTTTGCTCTCTTAATTAAGCACAGAGATGTGCTAGATAGGCGAGACATGTCTGAGTGGTTTTTGTCAAGCTACACTCACAGCAGAGTAGCTTTCAGAAGGCTATTTGTGTGGATGAACACCTTAAAGTGGAAAATATGGTTCTAGATCTTGAATGTGATATCTTTTGAAAGGTGAGTCAGTATAAAAGAAACTTTTAGAAAAATTGCTCTTTTCACAGACACAGACAAGCAGTTATCCTGCTGAGTATTTTATTAAAACAATAGCTTTATCCAATATATTTTATAAACTCGGCAAAAATTTTTCCTTTAAAAACCAGCTTTTGGAGGGATGCCTAGGTGCCTTAATCAGTTAAGCAATGGACTCTTGGTTTTGGCTTAGGTTGTGATCTCAGAGTCCTGGGATGGAGTCCCGCATGGGGCTCCTTTCTCAGTGGGGAGTTTCTGCTTCTCCCTCTGCCTGTTGCTCCACCTGCTTATGCTCTCTCTCCCTGACAAATTAATAAAGTAAAATCTTGAAAGAAAAAAAAAGCAACTCTCAGGGTGCTTGAGTGACAGTCAGTTAAGCACGGGACTCTTGATTTAGGCTCAGGTCATGCTCTCAAAGTCATGAAATTGAGTCCTATGTTGGACTCTGTACTCCACTCAGAGTCTGCTTAAAACTCCCCCTCTCTCTGCCTTCCATCCTGCTCTCTCTCTCTCTTTCAAATAAATAAATAAATCTTAAAAAAAAAAAAACTCTATTGCTAAGGACTGAGGATTCTAGCTTATGATAAAATATGTATGGTCTTGCTACTGCTAAGACAGTAACAAAGAAGAGATTAATTGGTGAACAATAAAGGCTACCCCAGATGAAGAGTATGGCAAGTCCACCAACATTTTTTCCAAGATTGATCACTGTAACAGCATTCCGATGCCTTAAGGGTTAACTTCCTTCAAAATCAGCACACTCCTGGTTGCTGACTTGAGGCCCTTCATCTGTAATAGAAGTAATTTACTTTCTTAGAGATCCTGCAGATCACTGGCTTTGGGGAATAAAGGATCACAATGTTCTAAGGCCACAGAGCCCAGCAAGTCTGTTTCAATCCCTCTTAGCTTTCTGATTAGCCCAGCCATCTTTGAGCAAAATGTTTTTTTTTTTCTTTTTAAGTCACACAGATGACTTTACTGATCTCCCTTTGTGCCCTCCTTTGCAGAAAGAGCAGAGTACTCTTGCACAACCCCTGGGGCACCAAGGAACTAGAATTCTCGCACAACATCTGAGCACCAAGATAACATTGTAGCTGGCATCATGGAGTCTGCACGTAATCAAGAAACAGTCATAGACCATTGCTCTTCCTTAACTGATTAAACCCCTTTAAAAATCTGAGGGCCAGAAACCTGGAAGTTGGCTTTTGGGCAAGAGCCTGCCTTCTCCCCAGAAGGCTGGCCTCCTGAATAAAGTTCATATTCCTTTCCAGCCAAAACAGTTCCCTTGAGTATTAACATTTTGAGTGACAGGCATCCAGACTTGGGTTTCCATAACAATACCACAACTTAATCATCTCCAGATGGATTTTTCTCAAAGGGACTGGACTGTGTGACCTGATTTGAGTATCAGTCTCTTAATGTTTAACAGTTTTTCCTATTAGAAATGTCTGAAGTCTAAGCTTAATATTGCACATTTTCATGTAGTCCAGTTCAGCTTCATTCATCACAAATGCATGCTTGCTGGTGAGGGATGGAGGATGGGCAGCACTACACAAGGTGCTATGAGAACATCGTAAACCTGTACTAGGGCTGGGCTGACAGGACCTGCATGTAACAGGGCACACAAAGCCAATGCGAGTGAGGGTAATGGAATTTGCAACATGCTGTGGGGTATCAAGTATAAGGATGGGAGTTATGTCCCATAAGCTTCTATAATAGAATATTTTGGGAAAGGATGAATTCTCAGGTAATCAGTAAAGAATGACTCTCACTTGTCAGAGAACCCATGGGGAAGGTGTTCTAGAAGAGACCAGATGGTGGGGCTGGAGAACAATTGGTCACCATGCTCCATGGGAGATGAAATAATAAATTGATGTGATAAACTCTTCCAAGTTGGGGACCATAGCTTATTCTTCTTTAGCCCAAAGCCTGACAGCATAGGTGCCCAATATGGATTTTCAATAGGAATGAATGATACCATCAGAGACCCCATCCCTGCTAAGAAGAATAAAATTATGTTAAAAGGAGGCCAAGGTTTTGGAGCCTTCAACATTCCCTTCTAAAATGAAGGGAGGACATCCTTTTAATCCTTGTCACCTGTTTATCTTTGGTTGGGGATTAGTTGCCTGCTTGCATCTCACTGACCAAGAAAGGATGGGCTGTGGTTTTGTGATGTATTTAGAAACCATCTTCTTCCTTTGTCTCCTTAAATTTCACACAGAATATGTCTACTTCTGATACTTCTGGTCCCCGAATGTGTGGGATTTTTTTCTGCACACCAAGCAACTCTGCAACACCAGTGGGGTATGATTTAACTCAATTGGCTTAAATTCTCACACTATGTGAAGAGATTATCAGATACCACAGGTTAAGGACTCAGTCCCACAGGACTGCTACTCCCACTGCAGATGCCAATGGCAAGTCCAGGTTGTCACCTGGGCTTCTGACAAAATCATCTATGAATCTGAGATTCACTTTTGACATCCTTGGGTTTGATTAGTTTGTGAAAGTGTCTTACAGAACTCAGGAAAACATACTTACCAGTTTACTAAAGGATATAATAAAGGGTGCAGATGAACAGCCAGATGAAGGCATATATTGAGTGAAGTGTGAGAGAGACCCGAGCTCAGGAGCTTCTGTCCTTGTGAAATTGAGTGTGTCAACCTCCTGGACCATAGATCCCTTTACTAACTTGGAAACTTTCTAAACCTCATAGTTTTGGGATTTTTATGAAATCTTCATCACATAGACATATAATTATTCACTCTATTTCCCACTCTTCTCACTTCTGAAGAGAGTGAGGGTGGGGTGGGCCTGAAAATCTCAAGCTTCTAGTTATGGCTTGGTCTTTCCAGTGACCAGCCTCCATCCAGGAGCCATCCAGAAACCCAGTGTTTCCTTAATAGAACAAAAGATAGTCCTATCAGCCAGGAAATTACAAGGGTTCTAGGAGGGTTGTGTTAGGAATTAGGGTCAAAGACCAACTATTTGTGCTCTTATCAATGAGAAAATCACAAGGACTTCAGGAACTCTGCAGCAGGAACCAGGGGCAGAGACCAATTGTATTTCCTGTTACCTCATGGGTGATTTGCTACATTATTCTCTTATATGTATAAAAATGTTGCAATATAGTCATTTTAATATTCAGTTCACAATTGAAGAATCAGTAGCCCAAAGATACTAAGTAAATACTGATGACTTGAAAGCTAATAAATGATAAGTGTAAGAAGGGATCATAAGCCTGTTTTGATAGTTCTTACTCTTCTTACTACAAGTTGCCTGGTACAAAGCTGCCCTGGGGAATGGTCTTGGGTGTATGAGAGTCCTGGCCAGCTGCTGAGTAGAGCTGTTGAGTAGGTTGAGACTTGTGCAAGAAAGAATGGCAAGTGATCTAACCCAGCACCTGGAACCTTGGTTGACTCTCAGTAACCACGTTTGGGCTGAATTAATGGCTTGTCAAAGCAGAGAAACTAGTAGGGAAGTTTAAATGCAAGCTCAGCCTCTCTTCCTTTTACTTAAGGCTGATGCCTCTTGGTCTTCAAGCCACATAAATTTCACCAAGGAGGGAAAAAATCTTATAAATTATTTAGCCCCCCCCCCAATATTTTTCTGATGAGATATTTAATCAGCTCTCTTATCTTACACAATGTACTTCACTTCTAAACTTTTCCCCTCATATGTTAAATGGAGTATAAAACAGCAGGGACTGTTGTTAAGATTCACTATAATAAAGTATGTGATAATGTTTTGTAATATAAAGTGTTCAGGAAATGTAGAGCATTGTTAATTATAATAAGAAATACATCTGAACTAAATGAGAACAAAATTAGAAAGCATGTCACCATATTGGTAGCTTTCTTCCAAAGGGAACAGTAAAGCTTTGAGTGTCCTCTAGGTGACCAATTTATTTTGAAGATGAATAAGAGTTTTTCAGGCAGAAAATGTCTCTTATCCTGGGGAGACTGACAATGTATATTCAGTAATACTGAAGTACCTGAACACTAAAGGCAAAAAATTGGTTTCAGTTTTCATAGGTTCCAACAACTACTAAACCATCAGAACACTACTGGCTTGAAACTAACATTTCAACAAGGTTCAAGGATTTAAATACATTTACTTTCGGGTTGTTTTTTTCATCAGTACCTCTCAAAAATCGCTAATCCCATTTCTTCTCAAGACACAAATACACCCTGCAGCAGGCCCACGACCACCTTCAGAGCCTTTGTTTATTACCTTGGATTTTAACAGAGTTAGAATTCATGGTCCTGAGAGTCCTTGCAGGACTTCTGGCAAGTCGATGCAAAATCCATTTAGATAATGACTGCTGTTCGGATGCTGGTTGGCTATTCATATGAGATGCAATTATTATGTTTATTTCTTCATTCGATGAAAACCATTAATGACAGAAACCCGTCAGTAAGAAGGGATATTATGGAAATTTTGAAGTGATTTTCTGTTGCTGTTTTTCACCTAGACTTTGTACACAGAGAGCAGCATTATTGATCCTTCCCCTAACAGAGGTAGCTTAAGCTTCCAATTTCAAGCTGACAATATGTTTCATGATATTAGATTTTTTTAGGTATAGACTCTCAGTAAATTTTTCATCCCTCTCTAGAAAGATTGTTTTAAATTGTTCATATGTCATTAACTTCTCAGATAATAAGTACCATTTTTTTTTATACAAAATAGAGCTTGCACTTAAAATAACTTGGTAGAAAACGGTTAAAAGAAACAAGTTTAATGTACATCAGGTTGGTGATATTACATTTCTTTACTTTTAGAAAGTTCTTTTTTTAAAAAAAATCTAACACTAATATTTCCTGCTGCAATTGTTTTATTGTCTTATTCTTTTTAACTAGAAATGAAAAATCGTTGCTCATAATCTATAACATTTCTAAAGAAAAATTCAGTAAATATGTATGTGTTTGAAGATTTCTACTAAGGTAATCCTTCAGTCTTCATATGTGTTCAATGGTCATAATTCCTTTTTTTACTATTGTCTACGTACTACTTTTAAAGGTTTCCACCTATTTCATAAGTCCTAAAATGATTAGAAGATAATTCTAAAAGATGGTTTTTATTTCAAGATAAATATGTATGATCTCATATTATTATGCTCTTTTAGCATATGGAAAAATTGGAAAAGCTAAGTTACTTGTCCAAAGTCCTTCAAGTAAGTTAGGACCAGGTCAGACAGTGTAGTTTGATAGGTTGACTTTGGATATTGTGCTGTCACTCCTTACCTAATTAAATACCTCACGATGGCCATTTGGTTCATTGGTTGGTTGATTGATTGGTTAGCTGATTTGTTGGTTCACTGAATTTTACTCTTCAGTGGTCTACTTCTGACCACAGTGTCCACTGAATATTTCCAATTATCAGCATTGTCCTTCATCCAGAATTTTAATCTAATATTTTCATTCTCATAACCCTGTCTCATCTGTTACAGAGAAAATGAAGTTGTTAGCCATGACCTGCTACTTTCTATGGCTTCCCATTCTTCAAAGCTAGACTTCAGTACAAATGACTCAAGTTAACATTCTCACAAAAACCTCAGGAAGGAGACCAAGAATGACACTCCCATGGTAGATAATGCCCAGTCATGACCTCTGGGCCTCATTTCATTGTTATGACCCTCTCTACTGAATGTCCAGTCTTCCCCTACTACACACTTCTACTGTTCCTAAAACTATAGTCAAATATAATCTAAAACTTCTTTAAAACCTGGCTCCTTGGGGTGCCTCTGTGGCTCAGTGGGTTAAAGCCTCTACCTTTGGCTCAGGTCATGATTCCAGGGTCCTGGGATTGAGCCCCACATCAGACTCTCTGCTCAGCAGAGAGCCTGCTTCCCTTCCTCTCTCTCTGCCTGCCTCTTTGCCTACTTGTGATCTCTGTCTGTCAAATAAATAAATAAAATCTTTAAAAAATAAATAAATAAAACCTGGCTCCTTCAACAATGTTCACAATAGCCAAACTGTGGAAAGAGCCAAGATGGCCTTCAACAGATGAATGGATAAAGAAGATGTAGTCCTCATATACAATGGAATATTACTCAGCCATCAGAAAGGATGAATATCCAGCTTTTGCATCAATATGGATGGGACTGGAGGAGATATACTGAGTGAAATAAGTCAAGCAGAGAAAGTCAATTATTATATGGTTTCACTTACTTGTGGACATAGGAATAGCATGGAGGACATTAGGAGATGGTAGGGAAAAATGAAGGGTGGAAATCGGAGGGGGAGACGAGCCATGAGAGACTGTTGTCCCTGAGAAACAAACTGACGGTTTTAGAGGGGAGGGGGATGATGGTTGGTCCAGTGATGGGTATTAAAGAGAGCACGTATTGCATGGAGCACTGGGTCTTATATGCAAACAAGGAATCTTGGAACACTATGCCAAATATAATGACGTACTGTATGGTGACTAACATAACATTAAAAAAAAAAAAAAAACCCTGAATCCTTAAGTAATCGCCCTTATTTATCTTTCCTTCACCAACAAAGTTCTTAAAACATTACTAAATATATTGTTTCCACTCCGTTAAAAAAGATTCTCTCTTAGTTAAAATTGCCATTAAAATTCAGTATCCTGTGCTTCCAATTTCATGGAAGCGGTTTTTCTAGATGGGTTTGTGACCAACTGCAAAGCGACTATTTAGCCCACTTCTCAAAGGCTCTCCTCTTTGGCATTGGTGGCATGCTTTCTCAGGCCTTTCCTCCCCTCCAATATCCCTCACCTACAGCTTCTCTATCCTCTTGGCATTCTCTTCTGTTTCTACCCTACACACTTTCCTTACTTGATCCCCTACTTTTCCATGACTCTACATATGATTCTGATCCCCAAATATATATCTTCATCGTCTCTCATTTCTTCTGAACTCCAAATTCACATATCTAGCTACCTACTAGAGAGTGCTACTCAACCATCTCCTGTCGTTTCAACTTTAATATTGAACTAAACACAGCACCTTTCTTCCTTCATTCCAAATTTATTCTTTCCCATAATGGTTATGGGTGTCATACTCTTATTTCTCCAGACAGAATCCCTGGACTTAATTTTTCATTTTGTCCATCCAGGCTGAATTGTAACTTTCCATTCCACACCCCTCACGCCCATACTTTTACATTTGAAAACTTCTATCTGACCTGGAACATTCAAATATTACCTCCTCTATTACATTTCTCAGGAAGTTCATAGCAATCAGCGGCTCTATATTCAGCATTATTTTCAAAACTCCAGTAAGTAATTTACCAAGTTATGTTGTTAGACTCATGTTTACATGTCTAGCTTTCTTTACTCATCTGTGAATTTCTCAAGGGAAATAACCCTGTTAAGTTCATTTGTTATCCCCAGCATCTGGCACATTGGAGGTATCAATAAAAATTTTGTAGAATGAACTAATGGTGTATCTCATTATTGGGCTTTATGTTCCCAAATCTCCATTATTATATAACTCCCTTCATTTGCATTCATTTCCCTACTACATTAGAACTCTTCAGATAGTGTTTAAGAAACCCTTGGTGGTTCTCCAATGCCTTCAGTGTAAGAACCAAATTACTTAATATGGCATAGAGTCATCACCACTGGCTCAAACTAGTTCATAGTCATACCTCCCACTGCTTCCTAGCCCTAGAGTCAATAAAATAATCCCTGCCACTGGTGTGTTATGTCTCTGAGTGTCTCTGAATGTTGCTCATGCTGTTTTTTAATATCTTCCGTGTCTGAACACTTTTTCTCCTATACAACCTAGCTGCATGTCATCTCTACCACACAAACTTTTCTCATGAGTCTTAAAAGAACACATGCTTCCCTTTTTCTTTCCTCCATAGCACATCATACACATTTTGCTCTAGTACTTCTGTTATGATTTTTGTTATGTGTTTCTATTCCTGTTTGCTTATGTTTTATTTATGGAGTGCTCTCTTCATCACTGATCAGTGAGCCCTTTGATGTCAGAAGATAGGTCTTGCTTGTCTTTGATCCTTAATATGACATACATCTATCTGCTGAAAAATGACATGCATTTAGTTCATCTTTATCATTAGATTGATTAGTGAGTAATTATAATTTTGGACAGAATAGTAAAGTCATGAATGAAAAATGCTTCACATAATAAAGTACTTTTCTTTTTATGTTTCCAACTTTATTTTTCCAAAAAAAGTCATCAGAAACATTCTGGCAGATTCTCTGCCCTATGATTGAAAATGTGCTCATCCGCTTTCTTTAGATAGAAAGAAAAATAAGAACGAAAGGAGAGCAGTTGCAGCACACCTGTGTTGGCAAGCTGTCAAATCCTCCATCCCTGACATTAATTGGATCATCCACTGAATGGGGGAACTGATGGAAAATGCAATGCCAGGAGATGACTGGGGAGAATAAATGCTATCCTGCCTATCAACAGTGATGAAAGTGACACCTGAAGAGTTATCTTTTATTCTGTGAAAACAGATGGCTTCAAACGACACATGCTACATACTGCCAGATTTCTTATGCTCACCTCTAAGCTTTTAGGCCAGCTTAAACAATCAAAAATTAAAATCTAAAAAACAAAGAGTACTTCCGGGGGAGGGAGTGGGAGTCAGTAAAGCTGAAAGCAATTATCAACTGATTTTAAGTGTCTGCCTGCTGGTTTCTTAAATGTTCTGCTATATAAATGGAATTTTATGATGTGGACTTAACCAAACATTAGCAAAAAGCCTTCTGATTTCTGCTTTCCACTGGTTAACAGAAAAAAAAAAAAGAGAGAGAGAGAGAGAGAGAGAGAGAGGAAGGAAGAGATAAATAAGGTGAGTAAAAACCCACATTCAGTGACTCTGTCCACAAAAACTCTGTTTAGGAGTCATATTAGTGAAAAATAACCAAAAATTTGCACCCAAGTGTTTATGTGAGATCATTTAAATCTAGGATAAAGAATAGAAGTGGTCAACCAATTAAAAACATACTGTCCCCCAATTTACAAAGTAATCAGATTCAACACATGTTTTGAATTTTACCCTTCTCTCATCTGGAATTTCAGCCGATTTCATTAAAAAAAATCAAATTATGCTCAGCCAACCAAACACCTATTTTTTTTCCCCAAACACCTATCTTAATCTGCAATGCTTAAGGGGTATAAAAATTGAGCAAATGTATTTATTTCTGGGTTCTTCTCACTCACATAATGCAAAGTTGTTGTTAGTTTGGTTTCCAGATTCCATGCAATTTAGAGTCAGGAGAGGATAGGAAATAAATGGAAGGCATTAAAAAGCAAAATTATTCTACACCAAATAGACCTAAAAAGAAGAAGCAGGTGTTGCAAGTGGAATAAATATTTTTAAATGGACTGAAATGGATTGAATATGTGGAAGACCAAGGTAGGGATTTTTGGGAAACAGAAGCATGAGATTTGAGAAATATAGCTCTGCTATGAATTAAATCCCTTTCACTTTTCTCTAAGAGATTCAGGCAGAGGGTAGCATATATGTCATTTTACTGTTTCTATGTCTCTATACTATGCTACTTTGCATGCAGTGCCTTGAGTAGACTGAGTCACAGGGAATCTCAGAATTTGCTGAGGTTATTAGGGACAAAAATACTTTTTCTAGTTTTTTTTTTTTTTTAACCAGGGCAATATATATATATATATATATATATATATATATATATATATATATAATCATTACGTCCTTGTATCATTTTGATAATGACATAGGGAAATGGCTGACTTCTGCCTGGATAACAGTTTGGGAGGAAATTTTCCAGTAAATTTCTACTTCCTGCAGGCAACCTAATTCTTTGTTATTAATTCACTAAATACATATTAAATTTTATTTCAGATTGGACACCATTTTAGGTGTTGGCACAAGAAATAAATATGTACTTATTTTATATATACATACATACATATTATATACATACATAAATACACAGTATCCAGGACTATACAGTCAGTCTACTGGGAAAGATTCACTCAAGAAAACTGACATGATAAATTAGGTAGAGTATGAGTATAGATGACGGAGAAATGAACTCTCACCGACAATTAATGGAGAGTCAAAAACAGACTGTACAGGGGAAAAAACATTCCAACTGGGTCTTCAAGGTAGAATAGGCACTCTTCTGGCAGAGCAATGTAAGACATCATTGAAATAGAAGAGCCTATACAAAGGAACAGTAATGTTGAAGAGAACAGTATGCCCAGGTCACAGAAAAATACATTGTACATGAGCATGAAGTATATCCTGGGGGAGAAAAATGATGCTGCAGCAGTGGATTGAAAGACTTGGAAGGTACTTTGCATGTCCTTCTAAGGAGTAATCTTATGCAGCAGCAAGAAGACACCAGATTTCCCTGGTGATGATCTGAGAACAACAGATTGAAGTGGGAAGACTCCAAGGATAAGGACAGCTTGTACATTACTTACAATGACCCACATGATAGGTGAGGATAACCAGAACCAAGACAGAGGAAATGCAGGTAGAGAAAGTGATATCAGATCCTAAGGTGTTCAGGAGTAAAAATGTAGGACTGATGTAGGCAACTGACAGAAGTAATGTCAGGAATAAATGAAGTGTCTCAACTGGATGCTTTTTATTTATAGCAGTAGTGCCTCCAGCAAGAGAAAACTGGAGGTGGAGTGGGTGTGTCAAGAGAAGATAGTGAACCCCTGCTTGGATAGTCTGATTTAGCTGTGGAACATCAGGCAAAGATACAGGTCTTTAGGGACACCTGTGTGCCTCTGTCAGGTCTTGATTTCAGCTTGGATCATGGTCTCAAGGTTGTAAGATTGAGCACTGTGTGGGGACCTGAGCACAGTGGTGCATCTGCTTGAGGATTTTCTCTCTCTCCCTCTACCCCTCCACCTGCTCTCTCTCTTTCCAAAATAAATAAACCTTAAAAAAGGAGATACAGATCTTGAACCCAGGATGCGATCAGATCTATAAATGCTTATACTACTCTATCATCTTGGTGTAAATGTACATACAAAATTCAAGGAGAGATAACTTCTCGTATCTTAGGCATATCTTCATATCCCCCTTCTTCTAACTTTCCCATTGAAATCTGACTCAGTAGACAGTTTTTTAAAAGATCTGTCTTTTCTACCCCAAAGCTTCATACAGGCTGATGTGGCTTCCCTGCATACACTTAAATCTGGCTTTTCTTTTTTTTTTTTTTAAGATTTTAAAGGAGCAAGGAGCCTGATGTGGGACTTGATCCCAGGACGCTGGGATCACGACCCGAGCCGAAGGCAGCTGCTTAACCAACTGAGCCACTCAGGCGTCCCTTAAATCTGGCTTTTGATGGCTGACTCCTTCACATCCTTCCAGTGTCTGCTTATATACCAGAAACTAAGAAAGTGCACCTTGACCATTCCCATGGCAGTCTTCTCCTTTCTGCATTGTTTACTTTCTTTGGAGCCCTTATCTCAATAATCCTGTTTGCCTAAACATTCACTGCTGATCTTCTTCTTCTATCACCTCTGGGGAGATGGGGGCTGTGTCATTGCACCCACCAATTTATACCCTGTCTCTGGAACATGGTAATGCTGAACTAATAATTGTTGAGTTAAATAATAGATTTGCATAGGAGGAAAGTTAAACCAAGCTACTTTGGATGGGGCAGATTTTACCCACTGAGTACCTCTATAATGAGGCATGTAAAAATTAATCTGTGTGAAGCTCAAAGTGAATCTATATTTGAGGATGCTAAAGAGATTATTTAAAAGAAGAAAAGGAGAAATGGAATCTTAGAGATGTATGCTTATCAGAAGGTGTGAGTGTGACATAGAAAGGGTGAGCAGAAGAATAAGGAAATTGAGCGTACAAGAAAGGTTAATGAGAGGACGGTGGTAGCATAAAAATATGTAGGAATTTAGAAAACTTGTACTCTGTCCATTCTCTGCCAAACCTAACTAATGCCTTGTTCATAAGTTTGATATTTATACTAATATGTTAGTTCATACTAACCATAATATATACTATATAGTTATATAGCATATAAGCTATATACAGCTATATAGTTGTATACAGTAAATACTAACTATATACTAAGTATTTCATGCAAGGAAGGGATAGTTAAAACATTATGCTCACAAATGCTGAAAAAATACTTCTAAAAATGCCCCAGAGTCAAGTGATGACTATTTTGACACTCTTGTTTTACCCATTATAAAATTAAAACCCAGACATTTTAAATGAAAATTTAAAATATGCACTGGGCTAGATGTCTAAGATACAGGGGTTTTGAATTATTATTATCTTTTTGAAGATCTTGGACCTTGAATATGTCTTAAAGAGTTTTCATCATGTATCTGCCCTAAGTCCTCACTTTTTAGGGCATCTATGGTCTACATCATCTCCCTAAATCTGTGCTTATCCTGATTCCCATACTGGTAGAAAATAACCTTGGAAAGCAACCCAAGATTCTATGGCTGAGATGCCCAGAGGAAGCAGGAGCCCAGGAGCCTCACAATGTTTGTGTTGTCCATTGCTGTAACTCCAGAATCTTGAGAGTTCCGGCCACCTCCGTGGTGTTAACTACACATGGCTGAATAAATAAGTCTTCCATATTTTTTAAAAGAACGCCCCTAAACTCTTTCAATAATCTATCCCACTGTTTCAAATTATAAAAAGAAGTGTTCTCTGCTGTAAAAAGCAATAAATGACATTACTTCTTCCATAGCCATAAATAGACAATACCAAACGTGGTTATGACAAAATTAAAAAACAAAGAACATCCTTGGGTACCTGGGTGGCTAAGCTGGTTAAGCGACTGCTTTCAGCTCGAGCCATGATCCCAGACTCCTGGGATCCAGTCCCACATTGGGATCCCTCCTCAGTGGGGGGCCTGCTTTTCCTTCTCCCTCTGCCGCTAGGCCTGCTTCTGTTCTCTTGCTTTCTCTGTCAGAAAAATAAATAAAATCTTTAAAACAAACAAACCAACCAACCACAAAAACAAAGAACATCTTCCTCTGTTATTTTTGATCAACAGTTCGTTTTGTTTGTTTTTCTTAATCTCATGTATTTCGTTTTCACTTATCTCCTCTACTACACCACTAACATTACTCATTTACTTCATTCATCCATTCAAAATATAAGTATTGAGTTATGTGCCAAGTGCTATTCTATGTCAATGAACAAGCAATGAACAAGATAAAGAAGACCCTGACCCCACAGGGTTCACATTTTAGTAGGAGAGACAATGAGTAATATGTATCTTGTTTTCCACAGCATCCCTAGGAACTATTGCAGTATCTGATGCTCAATAAATATTTATTAAATGAATTATCAAATAAATATTACATGCTAGATACTATATGTACACTGAGGATACAGTGTTTATCATTTTGAAGCATACTATCTATTGATAATTATATTTTTAAGTGGCTAGAATAGCTTTTGGCTTAAAGGTACAAGAATAACAATCTACAGAAATCATTCTTATGCCTAGAATTATAACTGAATAGCATTTCTGCAGAAATTGTTCATTAATGCAAACATGAATAATTTGATTAAGGGCAATCTCTAAATAATTGGAGCAAGTTATAAAGTATTAGTTTAAAATATTTAGACAAGAGGTTTAATGAGAAAGCTGGAATGAATGACAACTCACTTTCTGTATCTTTTACACTGAACCAAAGAAACAATAAAAGATGAAGCCATTAAAATAAATTTAAAAATAACTTCAATAATATAGAGAAAAAGAGGGGTACCTGGATGGCTCAGTGGGTTAATCCTCTGCCTTCAGCTCAGATCATGATCTCAGGGTCCTGGGATCGAGCCCCATATTGGGCTCTCTGCTTGGTGGGAAGCCTGCTTCTCCCTCTCACTCTCTGCCTGCCTCTCTGCCTACTTGTGATATCTCTCTCTGTCAAATAAATAAATAAAATCTTAAAAAAAGAGAGAGAGAAAAACAAGAAATAACAAAACAGATTTTATGGTCTAACCACTATGATTTTAACCAATCCAGGGAAGAAACTGTAAGTCATATGTATCTTTAGCCATTTTTGTCCACTAAGGAAACTGTTTTACCATTAGATTCATTAACAAAGCCAAAACTGAAATTTTGCTTATCAGTGGCATTTTTTTTTGCCTTTAGAATAATGAAGTACTACATATTAGATTGCAAGATTGTTGCAACTGACAGTGAAAAAGTGTTTTGTATTGTACAAACTGCTAAACAAGAATTTGCTTTATATCTACATATAAAATCCTTTACATACACTTTAAAGTGTTCCCTGTGTGGGGCGCCTGGGTGGCTCAGTGGTTTAAGCCACTGCCTTCGGCTCGGGTCATGATCTCAAGGTCCTGGGATTGGGTCCCGCATTGGGCTCTCTGCTCAGCAGGGAGCCTGCTTCCCTCTCTCTCTCTCTGTCTGCCTCTCCATCTACTTGTGATTTCTCTCTGTCAAATAAATAAATAAATCTTAAAAAAAAAAAAAAAAAAAAACAAGTGTTCCCTGTGAAGGTGCCCCCACCAGCATTCTATCAGGTAGCATGTGTGTTTCTGATAGTTTTGATCTGATGGGTGGGGGGGAGGGGGAGGAGGCATGACCAATCATATTTACACATTATAGTATGTACATTACAGAAAATGACAGGAAAGAGAGTGAACACAGAAGAGGCTTTGCAATCAGGTCTTATCCAGATGATAACAAGCATATTGAGAGATAATGAGATAGAAATAATGAAGTCTTTCAGTAAACACTCCATTCAGCAAAATGCCAGGTGCGCAGCACAAAGGGCTACCCAATCACAAGAGCATGCCTCCCTGTTTGTGAGATGGCAAGCTTCAGGGAACTGAAGAGCTCTCTGGCAGCCTCTCTGGGAAGAAATGGATGATCAGCCTCTCCACAGTTGAACCAGTGAGAGCTTTGAATGGTTAGTACTGTTTCATGTGGTTAAGTTGAATTGAAAGAATTTAGCCATTCATCTCCTCCTGGAACTGAAGAGTCTCTAGAGGGGATAGAGAGAGCTGTCTGGGTGAGGGGCTGGGGCAGAAGCAGGCAGGGCTGCGGCCTGGGGGAGCAGGAGCAGGGGTGTGCATCGACCCGAGTGGCTTCTGGAAGGTGTCGATGGCTCCGACAGGGAACAGTCATCAGCTGGCTGAGAAACACCAGAATATTCAATGTTTTGCCAGGCTGTCTGAGGGGAGCAGCGTGATGAAGGCAGTGCTTCTCAAATATTACTGTGTAGGACAATCACTTGATGTGCTGGGGGTGCTGCTAAAATACAGATCCTGTATTTTATTAGACCAATAGTCTGGGGAGGGCCTGAGACCTTGTTTTGTTAACAAGCTCCCAGAGGATGACCATGCAACCTTTCTGGACCACCCTTGAAGGAACAAAGGATCAGAGACGCCCTGGTACAGCAGCAAAGCATAAAGGTGTATCAATCTGCTCTATCATTTGCTTGAAATGTGACCGTGGCTATAAGTCACTTGAATTCCCAGATGGAACTCCTCAGGCTTCAAATGGAAACAGAAACAATGGGAGTGAAGTGTTTTCCTTATGATTAAAATAAATACATTGAGTAAAAGAGTGCCTCATAACTGTGTGACCTTGAAATGGTTAGGTAGCTTCTCTAAGTTGTCTTTTCTTCATCCACAAAATAAGCATTATACCACATACTCTGTGATGATGTTTCCATGAGGTGGTTGTAACAGCACTAATCATTCAAAGCTCTCGCTGGTTCAACTGCTGGTTCAAAGCCTCTAGAATGTTGCCCGGGACATAGTGGGTTCTGAAGAAATGCGAGCTCTTTGCTTATTATGTGTGAGTTACAATCTGATGCTGACCCTGCAACTCAAAATATGAAAATACACATGTCACAGCAATGCCTTGCTAGGACATCCCTCTCAGTCCACTGAGTTCGAAACAAAGCAATTGCATTTGTTTTATTTATTTTCCTTTTCTTTTCTGAAGTGTTTGCAGTGCCTTGGGAGAATGCCCTTTATTTTACCTGGAAGAAAGTACTGTTTTTAAAATCAGCAGGGAAAAATATTCCCATGTTGTGCAAGAATTGCTGTGTCTGTCACTCACATTGCTGCATTTCAATGTTCTGTATTTTGTGCTTGTTTTCCCAGATGATAATGGGAAAAAATAAAAAAAAATACTACTAGCAATACTAGCAAAAAATACTACTAGCAATACTAAGTTGCCCTAAGTATACTCTGAGGTAAACCTGAGATTTCCTTAAAGGAAAAACTGCCCTGTCAAGACGATAGCTGACATTTGCAAAAACAAGTTTAGTCCTCGTTAAAAAACTAGTGAGCAATTATTTTTACCTCAAAACTTCATTAATGATACGTGGCATGAAAGTTTGCTATCTTCCTACCACTTACTGTCAGAACAGACATAAAGGAATCACTTGAACCCTGAGACCTCCTGTTCCCTAATCTGTTAAAAAGTCTCTCCTGCTCCCCTGAAGTGACTCTGTGTAGATCATATAGGATAAATCAACACAAAAGAGCCCAGTGCAGTGTTCCTACAACAGCAATGCCTTTTTATTTGGTCACTGCATCTCAAGAGAAACATTTCTTGAAGGATTCATGGAATTATTTCTAGCTTACTATATCAGCTTCCGGATTAAAAAATCAAAAGCAAAAAACAACAACCAGCCACAGGGCACATTTTGCAAGTAATCTGCCTTTGAGAGTCATCATGAGGATCGCTGGAGTTGACATTCATCAAAGCCTTGGACAGCAGTGCTCTGCGAGGGGCAAGCAAGGGAAACAAGACCTGGCTTCGAAGAGAAGTCTCCATAGGCAAGCTTTCAGGCTGGGACCTTCTCAGAGACAATGATAGGCCAGCCCTGGTATGCTATGGTCGTGTCCTCAAATATGCCTCTCCTGTACCCATGGTCACATGGCATGAGTCCTAGATCCCTTGGGAAGTTTGCTCATCAACTGGAGTGTGTAGTATCAGTCTTTGAAGGCCTCCTAAGAGATTTAGGCTTAAGGGAAAACATAACTAAAGTCACCTAACAGACCAGAACAAGAGGAGGAATTCTAAATATAGCATGGGATGGAGACTTTTTCTCTGATTTCTCCTAACTAGCACCCACTGGACTTGATATGGAATAGATGTCTGAATGGATTTTTTCAGTGACTTTAAAAGACAATTATTTAGAACTTATTATTTATCCTTAGTATGTTAGTTGGTCTTATTAAAACTTATAAAACACTGGATGTTGGACATGTGAGGAGTAACATAATTTGTTCCTTTAAGGAAGAACATACAACAACTAAATGTGGGAAGTATGTGAACACATCAATTAGCAGAGTATCTCTAATGACAGATTTCCATTTGCCCACTACTGACAAAAGCAATGATCCCAATTTTGAAATCAGGGACTTAAAATTCATCTGCACAGCCATCTCTTTCTCTGTAAGCAGACTAATCTTCAAAATATTGGCATTCCATCCTTAAGGAAATCATTTGATAGTTCTAGTCCCATTAGTTAGGTAGTAAGAATTGTCATAGGGAATCATAAAAAGAGACTTGCTACAAAAAAAAAAAAAAAAAGGAGAGTAAGGCATGTCAGAAAGAACTCCTCTGTGCATGGAAGGAACTGCAAATTCTTGATCTTTTAATCTGATATATGCTTTCCCTATGACAGACTGTTCTTTGGTTTTTGTTTTGTTTTGTTTTGTTTTGTTTGTTTTTTCTTACAACTAGGGTGAAAAGTGGATAGTGTATGCCTAAATACTTCTCCATCAAGAGGTCAACTCTTTTCTATGACTGTTGATACTGATTGCTTTTAATACCTGTGAAGAATAAAAAGCTGCAACTGGAAAATGGCTTAAATCTTAAAGGATATATTTCTATAAAGAAAAATGCCACAGAATCTTACTTTATATTATAAATAAGTTTCTGAAAATTTACTGCATAAATCAGGTTTTGATATCATGGAACCATATTTTTTAAAAATGGCTTTTTTTTTTCTTTATAAGGAATATAACAGTAAGTTATTTCTGATTGGAATAAACGTCTTTTTTTTTAGAGGATTAGATCATTTTTATGCCAACTATTTTTAAAGGGAAATACAGAGTTATTATTAATCTAAATTACTCAATTTTTTCTTAATTTTTAATTTTTCAAATTTCTTTTCAGTGTACCAGAATTCATTGTTTATGCACCACACCAAGTGCTCCATGCAAAACGTGCCCTCCATAATACCCTCCACAAGGCTCACCCAGCCTCCCACTCCCTGTCCCTTCAAAATGTTCAGATTGTTTTTCAGAGTCCCTAGTCTCTCATGGTTCATCTCTCCCTCCAATTTCCCACAACTCCCTTTTCCTCTCCATCTCCCCATGTCCTCCGTGTTATATCTTACGCTCCACAAATAAGTGAAACCATATGATAATTGACTCTCTCTGCTTGACTTATTTCACTCAGCATAATCTCTTCCAGTCCCGTCCATGTTGCTACAAAAGTTGGGTATTCATCCTTTCTGATGGAGGCATAATACTCCATAGTATATATGGACCACATCTTCCTTATCCATTTGTCTGTGGAAGGGCATCTTGTTTTTTTCCACAGTTTGGCGACCATGACCATTGCTGCTATCAATATTGGGGTCCAGATGGCCCTTCTTTTCACTACATCTATAACTTTGGGGGAAATACCCAGTAGTGCAATTGCAGGGTCATAGGGAAGCTCTATTTTTAATTTCTTAAGGAATCTCCATACTGTTTTCCAACGTGGCTGCACCAACTTGCATTCGCACCAACAGTGTAGTAGGATTCACCTTTCTCCACACCCTCTCCAACACACGTTGTTTCTGTCTTGTTAATTTTGGCCATTCTAATTGGTATAAGGTGGTATCTCAATGTAGTTTTGATTTGAATCTCCCTGATTGTTAGTGATGATGAACATTTTTTCATGTGTCTGATAGCCACTTGTATGTCTTCATTGGAGAAGTGTCTGTTCCTGTCTTCTGCCAATTTTTTGACATGATTATCTCTTTTGTGTGTGTTGAGTTTGAGAAATTCTTTATAGATCCCGGATATCAGCCTTTTGTCTGTACTGTTATTTGCAAATATCTTCTCCCATTCTGTGGGTTGCCTTTTTGATTTGTTGACTGTTTCCTTTGCTGTGCAGAAGCTTTTGATCTTGATGAAGTCCCAAAAATTCATTTTTGTTTTTGTTTCCTTTGCCTTTGGAGATGTATCTTAAAAGAAGTTGCTGTGGCTGATATTGAAAAGGTTACTGGCCTATGTTCTCCTCTAGGATTCTGATGGATTCCTGCCTCATGTCGAAGTATTTTATCCATTTCAAATTTATCTTTGTGTATTGTGTAAGAGAATGGTCGAGTTTCATTCTTCTACATATAGCTGTCCAATTTTCCCAGCACCATTTATTGAAGAGACTGTCTTTTTTCCACTGTATATTCTTTCATGCTTTGTCGAAGATTATTTGACCATAGAGTTGAGGGTCCATATCTAGGCTCTCTATTCTGTTCCACTGGTCTATGCGTCTGTTTTTATGCGAGCACTGTGCTGTCTTGGTGATCACAGCTTTGTAGTAAAGCTTGAAATCAGGCATCATGATGCTGCCAGTTTTGTTTTTCTTTTTCAATGTTTCCTTAGCATTTCGGGGTCTCTTCTGATTCCATACAAATTTTAGGATTGATTGCTCCAGCTCTTTGAAAAATACCAGTGGAATTTTGATCAGAATGTCATTAAAAGTATAGATTGATCTAGGCAGTATAGACATTTTAACAATGTTTATTCTTCCAGTCCATGAGCATGGAATGGTCTTCCATCTTTATGTGGCTTCTTCAATTTCTTCCATGAGTGTTTTGTAGTTCCTTGAGTACAGATCCTTTACCTCTTTGGTTAGGTTTATTTCCAGGTATCTTATGGCTTTTGGTGCTATAGTAAATGGAATCAATTCTCTAATTTCCCTTTCTGTATTTTCATTGTTGGTGTATAAGAAAGCAACAGATTTCTGTACGTTACTTTTGTATCCTGACAAATTACTGAATTGCTGTATGAGTTCTAGTAGTTTGGGGGTGGAGTCTTTTGGGTTTCCATATAAAGTATCACGTCTTCTGCGAAGAGAGAGAGTTTGATTTCTTCATTGCCAATTTGGATACCTTTTATTTCTCTTTGTTGTCTGATTGCTATTGCTAGGACTTCTAATACTATGTTGAACAAGAGTGGTGAGAGTGGGTATTCTTATGTTCCTGATCTAAACGGGAAGGCTGTGAGCTTTTTCCCATTGAAGATGATATTTGCTGTGGGTTTTTCATAGATAGATTTTATGAAGTTGAGAAATGTTCCCTTTATCCCTATACTTTGAAGTGTTTTAATCTGGAACAGATGCTGTATTTTGTCAAATGTTTTTTCTGCATCAATTGAGAGGACCATGTGGGTCTTCTCTCTTCTCTTATTGATTTGTTCTACCACATTGATTGATTTGTGAAAGTTGAACCATCCTTGCAACCCAGGGATGAATCCCACCTGGTCATGGTGGATAATCTTTTTAATGTGCTGTTGGATCCTACTAGCTGGGATCTTGTTGAGTCTTAACATCCATATTCATCAGGGATATTGGTCTGAAATTCTCCTTTTTGGTAGGGTCTTTACCTGGTTTGGGGATCAGGGTAATGCTGGCTTCATAAAAATGTCTGGAAGTTTTCCTTCTGCTTCAATTTTTTGAAACAGCTTCAGGAGAATAGGTGTAATTTCTTCTTTGAAAGTTTGGTAGAATTCCCCAGGGAATCCATCAGGTTCTGGTCTCTTGTTTTTTGGGAGGTTTTTGATCACTGCTTCAGTCTCTTTACTAGATATCAGTCTATTCAGGTTGTCAATTTCTTCCTGGTTCAATGTTGGGAGTTTATAGTTTTCCAGGAATGCATCCATTTCATCCAGGTTGCTTAGCTTAATGGCATAAAACTGTTGATAATAATTTCTGATAATTGTTTCTACTTCCTTGGTGTTAGTTGTGATCTCTCCCTTTTTATTCATAATTTTATTAATTTGGGCTTTTTTTTTTCTTTTCTTTTGGATTAGTTTGGCCAATGTTTCATTGATCTTATTGGTTCTTTCAAAAAACAGCTTCTAGTTTTATTGGTGCATTCTACTTTACCTCTAGTTTCTATCTCATTGATCTCTGCTCTTATCTTGATTATTTCCCTTCTTGTGTGTGGAGTTGGCTTAATTTGTTGTTGATTCTCCAGTTCTTTAAGGTATAGAGACAGATGATATATTCCGGATGTTTCTTTCTTTCTTTCTTTCTTTCTTTTTTTTTTTTTTTTTTTTGAGGGAGGCTAGGATGGCTATGTATTTCCCCCTTAGGACCACCTTTCCTGTATCCCATAGATTTTGTACAGAAGTGTCTTCGTTCTAATTGGTTTCCATGAATTGTTTAAGTTCTTTGATTTCCTGGTTGACCCAAGCATTCTTAAGCAAGGTGGTCTTTAGCTTCCAGGCATTTGAATTCCTTCCAAACTTTTCCTTGTGAATGAGCTCCAGTTTCAAAGCATTGTCATCTGAGAATATGCAGGTAATAATCTCAATCTTTTGGTATTGTTTGAGCCCTGATTTGTGACCCAGTATGTGGTCTATTCTGGAGAAGGTTCCATGTGCACTTGAGAAGAATGAGTATTCTGTTGTTTTAGGATGGAATGTTCTGTATATATCTATGAGGTCCATCTGGTCTAATGTGTCATTCAATGCTCTTGTTTCTTTATTGGTTTTCTGCTTCAATGATCTATTACTGAGAGTATCATGTTAAGATCTCCTACTATTAATGTATTCATATCAATATGACTCTTTATCTTGATTAACAGTTTTCTTATGTAATTGGGGGCATAAGAATTTACAATTTTTAGATCTTCTTGGTGGATAGTCCCTTTAAGAATGATGTAGTGTCCTTCCATATCTCTGTCTACATCTTTAGTTTAAAATCTAATTTATCTGATATGAGAATCACTACCCCAGCCTTCTTTTGAGGCCCATTGGCATGAAAGATGCTTCTCCATTTCCCTTCACTTTCAGTCTGGATGTATCCCTAGGTTCAAAATGGGTCTCTTGTAGACAACATATGGATGGGTCCTGTCATTTTACCCAATCTGCAACCTTGTGTCTTTTATGGGTGAATTTAAGCCATTCATGTTGAGAGTGATTTTGAGAGATATGTTTTTATTGACATCGTGTTATCTGTGAAGTCTTTGTTTCTATAGATTGTCTCCATATACTTCTGTTCAATGATATTCTTAGGATTTTTCCTCTTTTATAGAACTCCCTTAATATTTCCTGCAGTGTCAGCTTGGTGGTCACATAATCTTTTAAACCTGCCAGTCTTTGAAGCTCTTTATCTCTCCATCCATTTTGAATGTCAGTCTTGCTGGATAAAGTATTCTTGGCTGCATGTTTTTCTCTTTAGTGCCATGAATGTATCTTGCCAACCCTTTCTGGCTTGCCAGGTTTTTATGGACAAGTCTGATGTTATTCTGATGGGCTTTCCTCTGTATATAAGGAATTTCTTCCCCCCAGTGGCTTTCAAGAGCTCCTGTCCACAATTATGATTCATCATTTTCACTATCAGTTGTCTCAAGGTCTTTCTAGATTCTATGACCTTGAGTGTAGACCTTTCTGCCTCTCGTACATGAATGCTGGCTCCATTCGCGAGATTGGGAAAATTTTCATGGGAAATTTGTTCAACTATATCTTCTAGTCTTCTTTCTTTCTCCCTCCCACTCAGAGATTCCAATAATTCTGACCTTGGAACATTTTACAGCATCATTTATTTCCCTAATTCTGTTTTCGTGGCTTCTAAGCTGTTTGTTCCAGGCTTCCTGCTGATCCTTTTTCTCTATCTGTTAGTCCTCCAGATCACTAATTCTGTCTTCTGTCTCAGTTACCCTAGCTTTTAGAGAATTTAGATTAGATTGGAACTCATTGAGAACATTGTGAACATCGTCCCTGGTGGCTTTCACTTCTGCCCTTATCAATTCCATTTTGTCATCCATGACTTTCTCCAACCTAGCTATTGCCTGAATAATTGTTAACCTGAATTCCCTTTCTGACATACTGTCCATATCTATATCCAATAGCTCTGATGCAGAAGGCCCAGTCTCTGAATTTTTCTTCTGTTGGACATTCCTCCTTCTAGTCATTTTGGTGAGAGATGGCAGAACAGATGTGTAGCAGAATGTGTCGACCATGGTGTATGCAAGGAGCACCCTGGAATGCTTCTGAGCAATCAAGAGTCCCCACTAAAAAGAAGCAAAAAGGAAAAAAGAGAGAGAGGAAGGGGGAAAAAAAGAAAGATAAAATAAAAGAGAGGGCCCAACACAACTGGGCCCCAAGGTAAGATTTATGAAGTATACAAACAAAAACAGACAAACAAAATGACTGACAAAAGTAGATGGCAAGAGAAAATAAATAAATAATAATTTTAAGAAAAGAATCTAGTAAAAAGAACCCCAAGTATAAGATTTATATACTACCAGTACAGAAACAAATACACAGAAAAAAGATGGGAGAGTGGTTATAAATTCTCAGTGTGGGCAAGGAAGGTTATTTTGATTCTTCCTGGATGTATCTTGATATCTTTGTTAAAGGACTCAATTTTCCTGAGATAAAGAGGGATTGAAACTGGTTTACCTATATGGTTAGCATTGATTGGGGAAAGGGGATTACCTTGAAGTTTATCTCTATATGAATATTTTAAAAAATTAAATTAAATTAAATTAAAAATTTAAAAGAAAAGGAAAACACAGGTATATATATCAAAAAATTCATGTTAAAAGGCTGTTATTGAATTTGATTTACTGAACATCTCATTGTGATGGTAAATAGGTTAAAAAGTTATATTTTTAAAAAATGAAAAAAAAAACAGAATAGTGGGAAGAAATTAAAAATAAAAATAGATCTTTTACTTCACTACTCTGAAGTAGTGGTGGTTGTCCTCTTATCTTTCTTTGTGGGGGGCCACTGGCTTTCTGGGGGAGGGGCCTGCCTTGAAGTTTTTCAGGCATTGTTCCCTAAGTCCTTCTGCCCCTATCAAGAGGGTGGACTTTGAGGAAACAGGTTTTTCAGGCTTTTGTTCTCTGGAGGGTTTTTTGTTTGTTCATTCATTTGTTTTTCTCTCCCCTTGGTGGCTTTTGACAGTTTTTGGAGGTTTAGAGGAAAGCAAATTGCACCCAGACCTCCCTCTCAGAGAGAAGCCTCAGTTTCTTCTCCTCTGGGTGCTTCAGAGCACATAAATTCCCCCCTCTGCTGGTGGCAAAGCACTTTCCCTGGCACAGTCTCTGGCGTCACAGGACTCCCACTTGTACCCAAAACCACAAGCAATACTAGCCATGGCTCTCTGGGCAGCTCCAGACCACCAGAGAGGTCCCACACAGAGAGAGAGCACTGAGATTTTCATGCTGGCCCAGGCTGGGAGTGCTCAGACTCTCTGGGTCTGAGAGAGTGTGGACTGGCTGGTGCCTGCATGCACCTTTCTCAGGGGAGGCTGTAGGGCCCTACTCAGACTCCGGTCCCACGGCACACACGTGGAGAGTGCAAAAGGCTGTGGTTCTGCTGGCTGGCAAGGCTCCCTCACCCTCACAGCCTCTGCCACCCTGACACTCTCAGGCCTGGCGGCAACTCAGCGACCAAGACCTGGCTTCTTTGCCACACTTTCTCTGGCTCAGTGCCAGCATTGGCTGTCCTGGGTCGGACTTAAGCCCCTGTCCCTAACCACTGGATTTCCACAATTTCCCCCCCAGGATCCTTTGCTCTTTTTGAGTGCTTTCAACCAGTCTCCAAGTTAATGCTGGTCCCAAATCACAGGGCACTCTCGAATTGGGGTATTAGTTTCTAATGTGTTTCTTCTGGTGGCTCCCTCCCCTTTTGTTTATCTTCTGATGTCAGTCCGATGTTCCCACTCCACTTTACCTGCCCACTGGCGTCTTTTGCCTCCATAGAGATCCAGAAGTGTATAATTCTAACCTCAGGCTGATTTCATGGGTGATCAAAGTTCTTTGCTAGGTAATCAGCTCACTTTAGGGGACAGGTTGAAATGGCACCTCCTCTTTCTTCTCTGCCATCTTGTCTCCCCCCCCGCCCCCCCGCCCAGAGTACTCCACTTGGATATGCATGCTTACTTCTTTTTAAACCATGCTTGTTCTTAAAAAAAAAAAAAAAAAGATAGTTAAAAGTGATATTATAGTGCATTAGCAGTATTTCACTTCTGATTTCTGTAAGAGCCCATCTGGATAGTATCAACCTTGCTACAAAGCCATATAAAATATAAAAGGTGGCATTCTTGGTAGGAGACAGAAAACAATAATAAAGACAAGTCAGTTCAACCAAATACAGGGTGTTTTTCTTTATTTTGTGTGCACAAAATGAAACATGAAACTGAATATGGGTTCATTTTTACCATTTTCTAACCTAGATTGGTATTTCTAAAGGACAGATGCAAGTAGAGTTAACTTTTTGCCAAAACAACTTCAAGATCCTTGATTGGTCCAAAAACTATAAACTATGTATTTGCAATCTTGAGTGTTCCTCATGGTTTTTTTTTTTTTTAAGATTTTTATTTATTTACTTGAGAGAGAGACAGTGAGAGAGAGCATGAATGAGGAGAAGGTCAGAGAGAGAAGCAGACTCCCCATGGAGCTGGGAGTCCGATGCGGGACTCGATCCCGGGACTCCAGGATCATGACCTGAGCCGAAGGCAGTCGTCCAATCAACTGAGCCACCCAGGCATCCCGAGTGTTCCTCATGTTTATACATCACAATTCTATGACTTTTTTTTTTTTCAATTCTCTTTCTTAGAACAACTTCTGCTTTACATTTTGGGTACTTATCTGATAATACTTTGGAGTTGAGTTATTAGTTTATTTTTCTGCTTTCTATAAACTAGAAGCTTCTGCAGGGTAGAACTGATGGCTATTTATTTTCACATTTTCTACAACACTGCACATACAGGAACTTTATAATGAATCAGCACCGATCCTGATGGCAGCCAAAGAACAGATTTAACCCTGGTTTTGTAAATTTTACTTTCAATCTATTTGTATATGTGAGTCTAAAGGATGTGTCTTATGGAAAAAGTGTACTTGGATCACATTTTTTAAAATCTAGTCTGAAGGGGCGCCTAGGTGGCTCAGTGGGTTAAGCCGCTGCCTTCGGCTCAGGTCATGATCTCAGGGTCCTGGGATCGAGCCCCGCATCGGGCTCTCTGCTCCACAGGGAGCCTGCTTCCCTCTCTCTCTCTCTCTGCCTGCCTCTCTGCCTACTTGTGATCTCTGTCTGTCAAATAAATAAATAAAATCTTAAAAAAAAAAATCTAGTCTGAAAATCTCTGCCTTGTGATTGGATTGTTTGAACCACTTACATTTAATATTATTATTGATATAATTAATTTACATCTGCCATTTAAATTTTGGCTATATGTCTCATTTTCTGCTCCTCTATTACTCCTTTAACTGTTTTATTTTGCATTGAGTGAATATTTTAATTTTATCAGTGATTTTTAACTATATTTTTTAGTTTTCTTTTCTTTTTTTTTTTTTAAGAGAGTGGGAGAGAGAACCTTAAGCAGGCTCCATGCCCAACGTGGAGCTTAACATGGCACTTGATCTCACAACCCTGAGATCATGACCTGAGCCAAAATTAGAAGTAGGACACTTGACCAACTGAGCCACCCAAAAGCCCCAATTTTTTAGTTATTTTTGTTAGCAGTTGTTCTAGGGTTTCCCATATATATCATTAATTATCAGAATAAACTTCAGATATATATTAACTTTTTAAAAAAGACTTTATTTATTTATTCGACAGGAGAGAGAGAGAGCACAAACAGTGAGAGTAGCAAGCAGAGGGAGAGGGAGAAGCAGGTTCCCTGCTGAGCAGGGAGCTGGATGTGGGACTCCATCCCAGCACTCTGGTATCATGCCCTGAGCCAAAGGCAGACACTTAACCAAGTAAGCCATCCAAGTTCCCAATATATACTGATGTAATTCTGATGAAATAGATATATGCTACTTCTATACAGTCCTTTTTCCTCTTTTATGGTAATCTTGTTATACATATTACATTTCTTAAGGTTAAAAGTCCAACAATACACAGTTATAATTATTATTTTACCATTTATAGTCATCTTCTTAACCTAATACAGCTTTGTTGCTATCCATCTCATTTTTGTTGTTTTTGGCAAGTACAGTATTACATATATTTCTATAATATATAGGTCCAATGTAACATTGTGTGTGTGTGTATATATATATATATACATATATATATATATATAATTTTAGTGATTATTTTTAAAATCAGTTTTGAGAAAAATAGAAAAAATGTATACACTACTATTGTTCTTTATGATTAGTTAATTGTCTTTACTGGTGCTCTTTGTTTTTTCACATGGATTCAAATTACTTTCTGGGGTTAGAGTTACTTGTTTTTATCCTGAAGAACTAAAATTTTTTACTTAGAATATTTTTCTAAGGTAGGTCAAGTAGCTACAAATTTAGTGTTCATTTATCTGGAAAAGTGATTATTTCACCATCAGTTTTGAAAGGTAGCATTGCTAGAGAGTTTTTGGTTAACAGTTTTGTTTTGAGGGCACTGAATGAATATGTCATCCTGCTGCCATCTAGCCTATACTGTTCTGCTGAAACATCAGTGAAAATCTTATTGGGGTTATCTTGTGAATGAGAAGCTATTTTTCCTCTTTGTGCCTTCAAGATTTTCTCCTTGTTTTTGACTTTCAACATTTTTACATGATGTGTCCATTTGTCATTCTCTTTGTATTTATCCTATGTGGAACTACTAGAGTTTATTGTTTTCCAATAAGCTGAGGAGGTTTTCTATCATTATTCCTTCAAATAGTTTATCTGCTCCTTTTTATCTCTTTCTTTCTGGCCCTCTTATTAGGTATATGTTGATGTGCTTAATGGTGTGTCATATTTCTCTAATGCTCTCTTCATTTCAGATTGTATAACCTCTATCAATCTACAAGTCCATTAATTCTTTCATCTGTCAATTCAAATCTATTGAGTCCTTCTAGTGAAATTCTGTTATTATTTTATTTCTTCACTCAAAATTTCCATTTGGTTATTATTTGTACATTCTCTTTATTGGCATTTCCTATTTGATAAAACAATGTCGTTGGGGTGCCTGGGGGCTCAGTAGGTTAAGCCTCTGCCTTTAGCTCAGGTCATGATCTCAGGGTCCTGGGATTGCTTTCCCCTCTCTCTCTCTGTTTGCCTCTCTGCCTATTTGTGATCTCTCTCTCTCTGTGTCAAATAAAGAAAATCTTTATTTAAATAAAACAATGTCATCATACATCACTTTACTCTTTAAATAATGCTTTCCTTTAGTTGTAACTATATTTATAATGGCTTTTTTTAATACTTTTTTCTGGCATTTGGATCATACTTCCTGTTTTATTGTACACATTGCATTTTTTTCTCAAAATAGGACATTTTATGTAATATATTGCACTAACTCTGGGTTGTGCACCCCTTGCCTTTCAGGGCTTATTATTGTTCTTTACTTTATTATTTATTTATTTATTTATTTATTTATTTTTGTGACTGGCTGGATTATTTTTGTGGAGTTTACTGTCCATCCCCCAACCATCTGAAATTACTGATGTTACTTGTTAGTATGCTCTGAGTAACCCTGTGATAACAGTAGTATTGATGGAGTTGGCTTTCTCTTTCTCCTCAGCTTTTGAACTCCACTAATTGCTGGTTGATTGCTCTACTATTTTCAGAAACGCCCTCGGGCATAAATTGTTCTATCAACCAATCCAACCAAATTTTAGCGTCTTTAAAGGAATAGCTTCTAAGGTCCATGTTTGGTACTTATTCTTACTCTAGAAGGGCTCTTTCCAATTCTCTTATTCTCTGGTTCTGTCTCCTAAAGTAGCCAGTGCCCAGTATGTTTTCTTTCTTAAATTCCACATGTGTGTTCATATGGTATTTGTCTTTCTCCAACTGACTTATTTCACTTAACATAATACATTCTAATTCCATCCATATCATTGTCCATGGCAGGATTTAATTCTTTTTTATGGCTGAATACTATTCCATTACACACACACACACACACACACACACACACACACACACACCACTTCTTCTGTGGTATCCATTCATCAATAAATTGGACCACTTCCTTATACCATACACAAAAATAAATTCAAAATGGATGAAAGACCTTAATGTGAGAAAGGAAACCATCAAAACCCTCAAGGAGAACACAGGCACAAACCTCTCTGACCTTAGCCATACCAACTTCTTACTAGCCTCAGTTTACTTAATGCTAAAATAATGGAGTTAAAAACCTATAATATTCTTTTCCACAGTTTTAACTCTCATATTCTTAGTGAATTCTATGATAATTCCCATTTCTAATAAAAATTATTTCTAGGGGCGCCTGGGTGGCTCAGTGGTTAAGCCTCTGCCTTCGGCTCAGGTCATGATCTCAGGGTCCTGGGATCGAGTCCCGCATCGGGCTCTCTGCTCAGCAGGGAGCCTGCTTCTCCCTCTCTCTCTGCCTGCCTCTCTGCCTACTTGTGATCTCTCTCTATGTCAGATAAATAAATAAAATCTTTTAAAAAAAATTATTTCTAAGTCCTGAAAAATTTTTTTGTTAAGGTCAGAGGTCAATCCTTCTACAAATCTGTAGAGCAGAATAACACAGGATGTTAGTGTGAGAAGTTACAAAATAATGAGGATAAGTATAAGAGGATAAGTTATAGAAGAAAGCCCACAGAGTAAGATGTACTGTCTTAAAGTCTGAACTATATTTTGTAATCTGTACTGAGAACTAGTTTGTCAGCACTGAAAACAATCAGCTTGTCATCAATTATGTGAGTCTGGAGTAAACAAAATCATCAAAGGTACTTAGCATTTCATCAGTGAAGAGGCTTTGCACATTTCTTTGTGCTTGTAAGAATAGAAGGATATTTTTCTAAATCTTATGGACACATAGACATAAGAAGACTCATTTGATACAGTGGTGATGATCAACTCTCTCAAGGTCCATAAAAAATTAAGTGAAATTAAGTCCATATTAATGTTTGTACTTAATGACAGCAAGAAATTAATTTTCCAGTCTCCTCCATTGAACAAAATAGAAGTGGCTTTCAAATAAGTGTAAGCTCCTTGTGAGAACTAGTTTAAGAATGAGGTTTAAAACCTTATACCATGGGGAAATAGTAGTCTTTGTATTTGTTAGCTGTGCAAAGAAATGCAGCTCTTCTGGGACACCTGGGTGGCTCAGTGGGTTAAGCCGCTGCCTTCGGCTCAGGTCATGATTCCAGGGTCCTGGTTTCGAGTCCGACATGGGGTTCTCTGCTCAGCAGGGGGCCTGCTTACCTTCCTCTCTCTCTGCCTGCCTCTCTGCCTACTTGTGATTTCTGTCAAATAAATAAATAAAATCTTTAAAAAAAAAAAGAAATGCAGCTCTTCTATAGTAATCTCATTGAAAAAGTGGGTTCTAAACTCAAGCTCCCCCCACTTTATTAGATACTTCAGAAAATTTGATTTAAAAATACACATTTTTATTAATTATTTTATTAACATATAATGTATTATTTGCCCCAGGGGGACAGGTCTGTGAATCCTCAGGCTAACACACTTCATAGCACTCATCCTTTCACATACCCTCCCCAATGTCCATAACCCAGCCACCCCTTCTATACTTCCCCTCCCCCCAGCAACCCTCAGTTTGTTTTGTGAGATTAAGAGTCTCTTATGGTTAAAAAATACACATTTGTTTTTATAGAATTATTCAGATAATTATGCTAACCACTTCTCCTTGTCTGAAGCAACATACAATTCTATGTATAATAATGAACAATGTCACTAGGTAGACTACCATGATGATAAGCCTTAAATACTATATTTTTCTTATAGTCAGTAATACAAACATGAAATTTTAAAATTCAGTATTTTCCCCCTAATTATTCTTCCATGTCTGGGGAAAGGAAAACAAAAACAAACACTTTTTTTTTTTTAAGTTTTGGAGCAGAAATAAAAGGACACATTTAATTATAACATTTGTCAAGCTCACTATTTCTTAATCAGAAATCTTGTCCTATATATTATTTTTCAACATCTGATGTGATTGTTTGCCAGGAAAACAATAGTAATTATGAGAATATAGAAGTGCCTGGCTAAAGAAAAACTTTAGTAATTATTCTCAATACAGCACTTCAAGGAGCTCAGAAATGCTTTTAATTTGAAAGCCCAAAGAAGAAATTCAGAAATACCGGTTTTTATCTCAATGGAAATGTTAAGTCTCTTAAAATAATCACATTTGTGATCTCAGCCCATTTCTTCAAAGGAGTGTGAAGAGACATAAATAAATTCGATTAACCCTGAGTAGCCATTTTTGCCCAGACCATTTTTAGCAAGGTCTTCTTTATCAGAAAGCGCAGGTAAGACAGTTAAGTGACCTGTGTAAAGTCCATAGTAAGTCCATAGAAGACACACCCAAATCCCAAAGCTGTAACTGTATCTTAAAGATACAGTTTATCATTCATTTGCCACAAGCGATTAAAACAAGCTTGTTTTCCATGTTTTTAACAAAGGATTTAACTCATTTAAAAATATAAAGCATATTTCTTAAGTCTAACAATGATGGTTAATTATAACTGTCAACTTAACCATATTTCCAAGATATTTTGTAAAACACTAGTCTTGATGTTGCTGTGAAGGTGTTTTTTAGATTTTGGACTTGTCAGCTCCCACAATTGTATGAGTCAGTTCTTAAATCCTCTCTCTCTCACACACACAAATTACACACACACACACACACACACACACACACATAAAAATACATAATTTATACATAAAGGTTATATTATATTATATTAATCTTATTAATTCTGTTTCTTTGGACAATACTGACCAATATACCACCACTCCCACAACAGGAATAAAAAGAACTAAGAATTAAGGAGGAGTATTTCAAATCTGTTAAATGCTGTCCCAGCTTCTTGAGGATAACATATTGGTTTCTCGCTAGTGTGAAACTTTGTTTTTTACTTTCTTTTAAATAGACAGAAATGGATAAATTCTGAAAAGGCAAGGTTTTTGGAGATTAAAAGAAACAAAACAAAACAAAAAAAAAAGCCAACTGACCAAAGGGCAAAAGAGAAATCAAAAAGTAGTGCCTCTGGTAAAGGGAATAAGAGAATTTTACCAAAGGAATTATTGTGGGTTATAGAAACTTATTTGCATAAAATAGACTATTTCTACCTGAGATAGTTCTTAAGAGACAGAGCTGGTTGTAGCCCAGTATGTGCTGGTTACCCACTGGGGAAAGGGAATCTCTAATTTATAGTATTTGTCAATTTCTGCAGTGTAGATAATTTCACTGTGACTAATTTCAAGCTACTAATTCAAAGTCTCTGAATACAGACCTGGGAAGAAATGCTCACAATTGACATTCAAATACAATGAAAATAGCAAGTTAAGAGCCAGTTTCATATAGCCCCATTTCTGAGCTAACACTATGTTGTTTAGTAGAAAGTAGGAGAAAATGCTCTTATTTTAAACATTTTCTTATTTCCCATCCTCTTAAGCAGACGAGTGACTCAGTTTACAACACGCAATGATAAAAGAAAATATAGTCACTCCTTTTCGTAGGGGTGGGCACTGGGGAAGAAAAACATTGAAGCAATGATCTTAGCTCCACTGTGTTATATACAGAGGAGAGCTAATAAAATGCAGTGAAAAGTATTTGCTGCTTATACAACTACAATTGAAAGAACAGGGTAGTCCTCTACTTCAAAGGAAGTCCTTGAGATTGTGTTCAGATGCAAAACAAACAACAACAAAAAGAAGCAAGAGTAAATACCATAAGCTACAATTAAGGACAAGATCCACGCAGTTCTGAACATTTCCTGCAGGGTGTTGCAGGGGAGTAGGGCATTAAAAGCATCATTTCCTAATTTGCTATGGCTTTTTCCTGCTAGAAATTCATCTCCATCTATTTAACACGTAACTATTCAAATGGAGAATGTCTTCCTATTGATAGGACTTATTTTTTCCAGAGGAATGATGGTCTATAGTGCAATACTGTAATGGAGTTACTCTGTTGAACAGCCCGTTCACAACATGGAGGTGTTATGCCCCAATAATGGGTCCGTGATTAAAGGAGCGACACTGATACAAAGCGAAGGTCAAGCAAAGCTTTATTTCGCACCAAGCATCAAGAATCTAACCGAACGTTTGGGACCACACCTCTTACAAGAGAGGGCGACCCTTCTCTGTTTCACAGACTAGCTTTTAAGGGCAAAGGCCATGCAGTTGGGCCTGGCCATGCACAGGTGGCCAATGAGATTGTAACACACACAGAAAACTCCACAGTGATGCTAGGTGACCAATTGAGTTACAATTTACCCTAGTAGACATTTGAACCAACCTATTACACCTTGATTGGGATTGGTGCCCAAAGAGCGGGGCCCCATACTCTTTGGTAGGCAGGGAGACAGTAGGTAATGTTTATTTTCCTTTCTCAAAAACTGGTCTGCATCTTGCAGATTATTTTGGAAATAGAACAAATCAAACCAGAGTCATGAAATATGGTCATAGACTTTAAGTATTTTATTTTAGCTTCCCTTTCAAGAATCAAATCTTTTGATGCTGTTGATGACAAGGAAATGGAAAAGTACCACCTTTCAGTGCTTTTTGGTAAGGGGAAACACAAAGATTGATTTTATGACCACATTTGCACTGGCAATGCACAGGGTAGTTATTTACCATAAAGGTCCTTTCTCTCACTGCATAAGCCACAAATCTCCCACCCCAGCTGCCTGGTTCCACTCCGCTCACTCATCCTCTCCTAACAGCTGTTTTTTTCACCTGCTAACCCATCAGCGAACCATTTCTCACCTCCAGAGGGGAAAAGACAAACTCCCAGATAGCTGGCTGGACATTTTAGACACCAAACTTAAAGCTAAAAAAAAAAAGAAAGAAAGAAAAAAGAAGAAACAACAGATAAAAGAGAGGTTGTCATTAACTCAAAGAAAGTAAGAAGACTCTAGGACATGATGTACTTTAAAGCAGGAAAAGATTCAATTTAAACAGGGCATTTAGTGAATTATCAACCTGATTTTATGGACTTATCAGAAAAAGAAATGTCTTGCATAAAAGGTAAGAATAGCTTCTTATTCTCTAGGCTATTACATCAAGAGGAACACTTTAAATTTCCTATTGGCATATCTGACTTAAAAAAAAAAAAATGAAATCAACCAGCCATGAAAATACATCTCACCATTTCTTCTTGGCTCAAAGCCTCAAGGTATTAAAGTCTATTTCTGTTAGAGTGTGTGCTTCATTAAGAAACTTTTCTATAACATCATTTTTTTTTTAAATCCTGCCTAACCTTTCTTGTTGCAGTAGCGACAGGATGGGGACAAGGGGCTAAACCACTCTGCCTCACAGTTAAGAAAGAGCAGAAGGGAACAAGTGCATCACCTTAATAGCATTAGGAACTGACCAGGAAAAACAGTACTTCTAGTTAATACACGTCAAGGCTCTTCCTGAGCAATTAATGAATGTTAATGTGATGGGTTTGTGGGGAGGACTAGAATTGATTTTTTCCCCAACTATTATTAGTTCTATTATATATTAAAAAAACAATGCTTTGTACAGATTTCTATCTTCATTTCAGTTTTTTAGCTAGACTTGAAGGAAATCCATTTCAGTAATTATGAGCCTGTTAACAAAGACACATTATCAGGTATTTCCTTAAATCAGACTCTTAAATTTGCCTTTTTCTCACTATCTCCTAGCAAAATTTTGCCTCACAGTTTGATTCCTGTCAGTCATACAGCAAGCTGTGACTCAAAATACTCAGATTTCATTGACTTGCCCAAAGTGTTCAAATATCATAGGTGGCTCCTCTCTCAAGGAACAATATGAAATTTTAAATATGCAAAACATGGGTAATTAAATGTATTTAGGCATAAATAAATAAAGCATAACAAAGCCCAACTATTTACCTGAAAGGAAATTTGAAACGTTCTTCTCTTCAAAAGGAAACATAACTGTCACAAATTCATGGGCTTTAATACAAAGGAGAATCAGTGAGGTCTAATAGTTAGAATTGGGAGCAACACAGGATTGTTTAGAGACAGATATTATACAGGGGGGAGGGAGTCAAGATGGCGGAGAAGTAGCAGGCTGAGACTACTTCAGCTAGCAGCAGATTGGCTAGATAGCTGATCCAAAGATTACAAACACCTCCAAATCCATCCGCAGATCGAAGAGAAGAACACCAATTCTAGAAACAGAAAAACAACTACTTTGTGAAAGGTAGGACTGGCGGAGAAGTGAATCCAAAGAGACGGGAAGATAGACCCCGGGGGAGGGGCCGGCTCCCGGCAAGCAGCGGAGCAATGGAGCACAAAATCGGGACATTTAAAAGTCTGTTCCGCTGAGGGACATTGCTCCAGAGGCTAAACCAGGCGAAGCCCACGCTGAGTCAGCAGGGCTTCAGGTCCCGCAGGGTCACAGAAGGATCGGGGATGTCTGAGTGTCGCAAGCTTGTGGGTACTGGAACAGGAAAACCAGCTATAGAGACAGAGCTCACAGTAAGCTCACAGCTCGGGCTTACCTTGAACCAGTCGCAGGCTCAGTGAGCTCGGAGCGCGGCCGGAGGCAGACGGTAGTTACTGGGCGCTGTTCTCTGTGGGTGCACTGAGGAGTGGGGCCCTGGGCTCTCGGCTCCTCCGGGCTGGAGACCAGGAGGCCGCCATTTGTATTCCCGTCCTCCGGAACTCTACAGAGAGCGCTCAGGGAACAAAAGATCCTGAAAGCAAAGCCCAGTGGATTACTCAGCCTGGCCCCTGGTAGGGCGGTGCAATTCCTCCTGGGGCAAAGACACTTGAGAATCACTAAACCAGGTCCCTCCCTCAGAAGATCAACAAGAAATCCAGTCAAGACCAAGTTCACCTACCAAGGAGTGCGGTTTCAATACCAAGGAGAGCAGCAGAATTCCAGAGGAGGAGAAAGCAAAGCACGGAACTCATGGCTTCCTCCCTGTGTTTTTATTTAGTCTTGCAGTTGATTTAATTTTTTTCTTTTTCTTTTTTTTTTCTCTTCTTCTGCTAAAATTTTTTTTAACTTTTACCCTTTTCTTTTTTAACGTTTTTAACTAGTTTAATATATATATATATATATATATATATATATATATATATACTTTTCTTTATTCGTTTTCTTTTTTAATTCATTTTTCTTTTTTTTTTCTTTTTTCTTTCTTTATTTCTTTTTGAACCTCTTTTTATCCCCTATCTCCCCCCTCACGATTTGGGATCTATTCTGATTTGGTTAAAGCATATTTTCCTGGGGTTGTTGCCACACTTTTAGTATTTTAATTGCTCCTTCATACACTCTAATCTGGACAAAATGACAAGAAGGAAAAATTCAACACAAAAAAAAAAAGAACAAGAGGCAGTACCGAAGGCTAAAGACCTAATCAATACAGACATTGGTAGTATGTCAGATCTAGAGTTCAGAATGACACTCTCAAGGTTCTAGCCGGGCTTGAAAAAGGCATGGAAGATATTAGAGAAACCCTCTCGGAGATATAAAAGACCTTTCTAGAGAAATAAAAGAACTAAAATCTAACCAAGTTGAAATCAAAAAAGCTATTAATGAGGTCCAATAAGAAATAGAGGCTCTTACTGCCAGGATAAATGAGGCAGAAGAAAGAATTAGTGATATAGAACACCAAATGACAGAGAATAAGGAAGCTGAGCAAAAGAGGGACAAATAGCTACTGGACCATGAGGGGAAATTCGAGAGATAAGTGACACCATAAGACGAAACAACATTAGAATAATTGGGATTCCATAAGAAGAAGAAAGAGAGAGGGGAGCAGAAGGTATACAGGAGAGAATTATTGGGGAGAATTTCCCCAATATGGAAAAGGGAAGGAGCATCAAAATTCAGGAGGTTCAGAGAATGCCCCTCAAAATCAATAAGAATAGGCCCACACCCCGTCACCTAATAGTAAAATTTACAAGTCTCAGTGACAAAGAGAAAATCCTGAGAGCAGCCCGGGAAAAGAAGTCTGTAACATACAATGGTAAAAATATTAGATTGGCAGCTGACTTATCCACAGAGACCTGGCAGGCCAGAAAGAGCTGGCATGATATTTTCAGAGCACTAAATGAGAAAAACATGCAGCCAAGAATACTATATCCATCTAGGCTATCATTGAAAATAGAAAGAGAGATTAAAAGCTTCCAGGACAAACAAGAACTGAAAGAATTTGCAAACACCAAACCAGCTCTATAGGAAATATTGAAAGGGGCCCTCTAAGCAAAGAGAGAGCCTACAAGTGGTAGATCAGAAAGGAACAGAGACAATATACAGTAAAGTCACCTTACAGGCAAAACAATGGCACTAAATTCATATCTCTCAATAGTTACCCTGAATGTTAATGGGCTAAATGCCCCAATCAAAAAACACAGGGTATCAGAATGGATTTAAAAAAAAAAAACCATCTATATGTTGCCTCCAAGAAACTCATTTTAAGCCCAAAGACACCTCCAGATTTAAAGTGAGGGGGTGGAAAAGAATTTACCATGCTAATGGACATCAGAAGGAAGCAGGAGTGGCAATCCTTATATCAGATCAATTAAATTTTAAGCCAAAGACTATAATAAGAGATGAGGAAGGACACTATATCATACTCAAAGGGTCTGTCCAACAAGAAGATCAAACAATTTTAAAGATCTATGCCCCCAATGCGGGAGCAGACAACTATATAAACCAATCAATAACAAATCAAAGAAACACATCAACAATAATACAATAATAGTAGGGGACTTTAACACTCCCTCACTGAAATGGAGAGATCATCCAAGCAAAAGATCAACAATGAAATAAAGGCCTTAAACGACACACTGGACCAGATGGACATCACAGATATATTCAGAACATTTCATCCCAAAGCAACAGAATACACATTCTTCTCTAGTGCACATGGAACATTCTCCAGAATAGATCACATCCTCGGTCCTAAATCAGGTCTCAACTGGTATCAAAAGAGTGGGATCATTCCCTGCATTTTTTCAGACCACAATGCTCTGAAGCTAAAACTCAACCACAAGACGAAGATTGTATATGTGCTGCCGAAGCAAGCACAACAAGAGGAAGTTTGGAAAGAACCCAAAGACATCGAGACTAAACAGCATCCTTCTCTAGAATGAATGGGTCAACCGGGAAATTAAAGAAGAATTGAAAAAAATCATGGAAACAAATGATAAAGAAAATACAACAGTTCAAAATCTGTGGGACACAACAAAGGCAGTCCTGAGAGGAAAATATATAGCGGTACAAGCCTTTCTCAAGAAACAAGAAAGGTCTCAGGTACACAACCTAACCCTACAACTAAAGGAGCTGGAGAAAGAACAAGAAAGAAACCCTAAGCCCAGCAGGAGAAGAGAAATCATAAAGATCAGACCAGAAATCAATGAAATAGAAACCAAAAAAACAATAGAACAAATCAACAAAACTAGGAGCTGGTTCTTTGAAAGAATTAATAAAATTGATAAACACCTGGCCAGACTTATCAAAAAGAAAAAGAAAGGACCCAAATAACTAAAATCATGAATGAAAGAGGAGAGATCACAACTAACACCAAAGAAATACAAACTATTATAAGAACATACTATGAGCAACACTATGCTAACAATATTGACAATCTGGAAGAAATGGATGCATTCCTATAAACATATAAACTACCACAACTGAACCAGGAAGAAATAGAAAGCCTGAACAGACCCATAACCAGTAAAAAGATTAAAACAGTCATTAAAAATCTCCAAACAAAAGCCCAAGGCCAGAGGGCTTCCCGGGGGAATTCTACCAGACATTTAAAGAAGAACTAATTCCTATTCTCCTGAAACTGTTCCAAAAAATAGAAATGGAAGGAAAACTTCCAAACTCATTTTATGAGGCCAGCATCACCTTGATCCCAAAACCAGACAAGGTTTCCATCAAAAAATAGAGCTATAGACCAATATCCTTGATGAACACAGTTGGGAAAATTCTCACCAAAATACTAGCCAATAGGATTCAACAGTACATTAAAAGGATTATTCACCACGACCAAGTGGGATTTAATCCAGGGCTGCAAGGTTGGTTCAACTTCCGCAAATCAGTCAATGTGATACAACACATCAATAAAAGAAAGAACAAGAACCATATGATACTCTCAATAGATGGTGAAAAAGCATTTGACAAAGTATAGCATCCCTTCCTGATCAAAACTCTTCAAAGTGTAGGGATAGAGGGCACATAACTCAATATCATGAAAGCAACCTATGAAAAACCCACCGCAAACATCATTCTCAATGGAGAAAAACTGAAAGCTTTTCCGCTAAGGTCAGGAACATGGCAGGGATGTCCATTATCAACACTGCTATTCAGCATAGTACTAGAGGTCCTCGCCTCAGCAATCAGACAACAAAAGGAAATTAAAGGCATCCAAATCATTAAAGAAGAAGTCAAATTATCACTCTGCGCAGATGATATGATACTATATGTGAAAACCCAAAACACTCCACTCCAAAACTGCTAGAACTTGTACAGGAATTCAGTAAAGTGTCAGGATATAAAATCAATGCACAGAAATCAGTTGCATTCCTCTACACCAACAACAAGACAGAAGAAACAGAAATTAAGGAGTCAATCCCATTTACAATTGCACCCCAAACCATAAGATACCTAGGAATAAACCTAACTAAAGAGGCACAGAATCTATACTCAGAAAACTATAAAGTACCATGAAAGAAATTGAGGAAGACACAAAGAAATGGAAAAATGTTCCATGCTCCTGGGTGGAAGAATAAATACTGTGAAAATGTCTGTTACCTAAAGCAATATACACATTTAATGCAATTCTTATCAAAGTATCATCCATCTTTTTCAAAGAAATGGAACAAATAATTCTAAAATTTATATGGAATCAGAAAAGACCTCGAATAGTCAAAGGGATATTGAAAAAGAAAGCCAACGTTGGTGGCATCACAATTCCGGGCTTCAAGCTCTATTACAAAGCTGTCATCATCAAGACAGCATGGTACTGGCACAAAAACAGACACATAGATCAACTGAACAGAATAGAGAGCCCAGAAATGGACCCTCAACCCTATGGTCAACTCCTCTTCAACAAAGCAGGAAAGAATGTCCAATGAAAAAAAGACAACCTCTTTAATAAATGGTGTTGGGAAAATTGGACAGCCACATGCAGAAAAATGAAATTGGACCATTTCCTTACACCACACACAAATATAGGCTCAAAATGGATGATGGACCTCAATGTGCGAAAGAATCCATCAAAATCCTTGAGGAGAACACAGGCAGCAACCTCTTCGACCTCAGCCTCAGCAACATCTTCCTAGGAACAACGCCAAAGGCAAGGGAAGCAAGGGCAAAAATGAACGATTGGGATTTCATCAAGATCAAAAGCTTTTGCACAGCAAAGGAAACAGTTAACAAAACCAAAAGACAACTGACAGAATGGGAGAAGATATTTGCAAACGACATATCAGATCAAGGACTAGTGTCCAAAATCTATAAAGATCTTAGCAAACTCAATACCCAAAGATCAAATAATCCAATCGAGAAATGGGCAGAGGACATGAACAGACATTTCTGCCAAGAAGGCATCCAGATGGCCAAAAGACACATGAAAAAGTGCTCCATATCACTTGCCATCAGGGAAATACAAATCAAAACTACAATGAGATATCACTTAACACCAGTCAGAATGGCTAAAATCAACAAGTCAGGAAATGACAGATGCTGGTGAGGATGTGGAGAAAGGGGAACCCTCCTCCACTGTTGGTGGGAATACAAGCTGGTGCAGCCACTCTGGAAAACAGCATGGAGGTTCCTCAAATTTTGAAAATAGAACTGCCCTATGACCCAGCAATTGCACTACTGGGTATTTACCCTAAAGATACAAACGTAGTGATCCAAAGGGGCATGTGCACCCGAATGTTTATAGCAGCAATGTCCACAATAGCCAAACTATGAAAGAACCTAGATGTCCATCAACAGATGAATGGATCAAGAAGATGTGGTATATATACACAGTGGAATACTATGCGGCCATCAAAAGAAATGAAATATTGCCATTTGCAGCAACATGGATGGAACTAGAGCGTATCATGCTTAGCGAAATAAGTCAAGCGGAGAAAGACAACTATCATATGATCTCCCTGATATGAGGAAGTGGCGATGCAACATGGGGGCTTAAGTGGGTAGGAGAAGAATCAATGAAACAAGATGGGACTGGGAGGGAGACAAACCATAAGTGACTCTTAATCTCACAAAACAAACTGAGGGTTGCTGGGAGGAGGGGGGTTGGGATAGGGGGGGTGGGGTTATGGACATTGGGGAGGGTATGTGCTTTGGTGAGTGCTATGAAGTGTGTAAACATGGCAATTCACAGACCTGTACCCCTGGTGATAAAAATATATGTTTATAAAAAATTTAAAATAAAAAAAAAAGAAATTATACAGGGTGTGAGTGGGAGTCAGAGAACTCAGAAATCAGGAGAAGATTTTATAAAGTTTCTTTTTAAAACATACAGGCTAGATTATATTTTGTTAAAGAATAATTTTCAAAAAGAAATCAAGTCACAACTCATATATAAAATGAACACATATTAAAGACTTTATTTAATTCAGTAATGAGGGAATTGATATGATTTTGAGTCCAATTCAAAGGTTATATCATATGAAAGATCTTAAGGGAAAATGGAGTAACTGTTGAAATAAATTTACACATAGATACAAAAATGGCGCTTTCATGACAGAGAAGGAAAGAAAAATGAATTTGTATGCATATAGACAGAAATTGCATTGTTGTCAGTTATTTACAACTTACTGAGTTGTAAAATGTTTCAAAGATTAGAATCAGAAAACCTGATCCTCATTGTCAGTAGGTTATTAGCTAGATCACCAACTTGCTAAAATACTGAGATGATTTGCATAAAGTATATAGCATAGAGTCTCTAATGTAGTAAGAGCTCTATAAATGAATGATAGCAATTTTTATCAATAAGTGGAAAAGTGTTTTAAATGAAAGCACAAAGAAATGTCTAATAAATATTTGTGCTATTTGGGATAGTTGTGGCTTTTTTGTCTATTCTAACATCTTATTTCAATTTAATTTATATTTGCAAGAAATGTTCAAGATGTTAGTGGGGAAGGTAGAAGACCTTTGTGAATATATCAAGTATGCAGGTATATTCTCTGTATTCTCTTAGAATGTAAGAAAACATGAAGACATATATATCATATCAACAAAAATTATCCAAATATTTCTTTTTAAGATTTTATTTATTTATTTATTTGTCAGAGATTGAGAGAGAGAGAGACAGAGACAGAGCACAATGTGGCAGACTGGCAGGCAGGTGCAGAGAGAGAAACAGGCTCCCGCTGAGCAAAGAACTTGATGTAGGACTCAATCCTGGACGCTGGGATCATGACCTGAGCCAGAGGAAGCGGCTTAACCAACTGAGCCATGCAGGCATCCCAAGTTATCCAACTAATTCATTGAGTTCACACTTACCAATTTTGGTGTTAAGGCTTTTATGGAAAATTTATATGTTGAAATTTTATGTTCCCCAATGTGATGGTATTTGGAGGTAGAGCCTTTATAGGTAATTAGGTCATAGGAGTAGAGACCTCATGAATGGAATTAATGACCTGATATTAATTAATTAATTAATTAAAATATGTTTATTCTAGTATAGTTAACATACAGGGTTTTATCAGTTTCAGGTGTACAACATAGTGATTCAATAATTCCATACATTACTCAGCACTCATCATAAGCGTACTCTTAATTCCCCTCACCTATTTCACCCATTCCCTCACCCACCTCACCTTGGTAATGCCCGTAGTTTTTAAAACTGTCAAGACATGGGATCCCTCTCTATGTTCTCTGCTAAGTGAGGACACAATAAGCTATCAGTCTGCAGCCCAGAAAAAGTGTCTCACCAAAACCCAACCTTGCTGGCACCATGATCTCAGACTTCCAGCCTGTAGAGCTGTGAGAAATACATTTCTGTTGTTTATAAGCCCCTGAGACTGTGATACTTTGTTACAGCAGCTGGAACTGACTAAAACAAGGAAAATAACCAAACTCAAGGGCACCTGGGTGGCTCAGTGGGTTAAAGACTCTGCCTTCGGCTCAGGTCATGATCCCAGAGTCCTGGGATCAAGCCCCGCATCGGGCTCTCTGCTCAGCAGGGAGCCTGCTTCCCCCTCTCTCTCTGCCTGCCTCTCTGCCTACTTGTGACCTCCCTCTCTCTTTCTCTCTCTGTCAAATAAGTAAAAAATATCTTAAAAAAAAAAAAAAGAAAAGAACCAAACTCAGTGGTTGTTTAAGGATGAAACCAAATCATGTTGAGCAGGTATAGAAGGATAAGGACATGCCAGTGAGGTGAAGGGGCTAACCATGAGAAACTGGAACTGGGGAGACCCTCAGGAGTAGAATGACATTTGGGGTCAAGCAGACCTGTAGTCCGATTCCAGCTTATCTTTCCTCCACCTGTCATAAATTTGAGCAAGTTATTTTGTAACCCATACATTTCAGTTTCTTTCTCCCTGTGCAACTTCAGGTTGTAAAAAAACTAAATTAAATCAGTGGAAGTTCACAAATTCTGAGTAACAGAAGTTTGAGAAAGACAATATGCCCCTCAGCTTGATGTGTGGGTGTGTGCGCTCAGATTACATTTACTAAGATTTTTGTGGTGTTTGTTGAGAAGGATGGCTATTGGAGAGAAGGGGGTTCCAAGTCACTCTGGGCCTCCCATGAAATGAGATAACATGTCAAAAGGATGAGAAGTATCTATCAATGGTAAAAACTCCATAGTTGTATTGTAGTAGGTCAGCTCTTATCTAGGGTAATACTGATCATGAATTGAATCAGTACATTTAAATTATTTAAGGCAGGGAATCTTTATTATTATTATTTTTTTAAATTTTTATTTTTTATAAACATATATTTTTATCCCCAGGGGTACAGGTCTGCAAAATAAGTCAAGGCAGGGAATCTTTAAAACTGATTCATAGCTTTAAACATTTTGTTGTATATCAAGATACTACTTTACGTTCATTTACGAATCCTGTGTTGCAGAGTCAAGACTTTTTTTGAATATTGCTGTTGATCAAAATTTTACAGACCTAAAGTAGAATAAGAATTTTAAAGACCTGTGAAGTTTGCTGAATATAGATGCCTTCATAATCTTATAATTTTTCTTCCCAAAATTTACTGTTGTCCTGTTTATAGAGTGAATGCAAATTTTATGGGTCTTGAAACTCATATAATTGTGTGATCTGTTTAGGAAAACTAATACAGGGGTATCTGGGTGGCTTAGTTGGTTAAGCATCTACCTTCAGGTCAGGTCATGATCCCAAGCTCCTGTGATCAAGCCCCGCAGGAGGCTCCCTGCTCAGTGGGGAGTCTGCTTCTCCCTCTCCCTCACTGGCCCTCCCTTATCTTCCCTCATTCCCTAGCTCATTCTCTTTCTCAAATAAATAAATAAAATCTTAAAAAAAAAAAGAAAACTAATACAAATTTGTAGAAACATAATTTGGTAAGAAAGTAAATGTTTATTTAGAAGGAGAAAAATAATCACAGCAAACTAGAATTTTTCATGGAGCTGATAAATACTACAGAATTACTAAATTGCCTCAAAGTAATTTTTAAATAATCAACTTTTCAGCATAAATCTATATTTGGTTTTATATTTTGGGCTACATAATTTGATTACCTCTTCATATGACAATACTTTTGTAGTATCTCTGATTGAAAAGAGAATAGATAGATCACTAATCTTTCCTCTAGAATTATTAATTGAAATTTTCTCTTTATTATGGAGCTTTTAGCTTTACAATTCATTATTGGTTATGGCATAAACATATTTAGCATTACTCTCAGATTTATGTAGGACAATTTGAGTTTTCTGGAGAAGTGATTAATCTTAAATACTCTATGAATTGTAAATATACATTAACCACGCTTTCAGTATGCTCTTGTGATTGTGAGATTATAGGATTTTTGACAGGTCTAAGGACCTGGAAATCTTTCTACTTGCCAGCTTCTGGCTTTATACATTTCAGATCTACCCACATACTTCTGGCTCCAAGCACCAGGAGACAAATCCCCATGTCTTTGTGATGTGTGGTGAGACAATACAAAGTACTCTTCTTGGAAGTATCCTTTTAACAGGGTAGTTAACAATAACTCTACATTTGTGCAAACAGAGTGACTTCAGACAACACAAATGTACTACATGAAACCCAAAAAAATGTGCCCCCAACTAAACAACCCCTTAGCTAGATCTCAACGTCTGCCCCATTCCTACACCATACACTTAAAGGTAAAACACAATCAAAGGTAACTTGTTGAACACATGGAGGTCTTAACCACTTGCACCTGAAATATTTTACTTCCACAAATTTTACACAATCACACTGCTACGGCCTCCTTCAGGACTTGACAGGAACTTGCACAGATGAGAGACCCTAAAAACTAAGCTTCATTTCCTTCATGCTACATCTGCCTCTGCCCATTCCTCATTTAGAAGGGATATTAAAAAAAAAAATAAAAATAACTCTTTTATTTATTTTTCCAAGAAAATTTGTTTTTCATAGAAAAAAAACAATTCTTTTATTTTATAAAATTCCATTGGTTTATATAATATCTAATGGAATTACATATAATAATAATATGTATTATAGGTTCAACATTTAGAGACAAATATAACCAATTCTGTGTGTGTGTGTGTGTGTGTGTGTGTGTGAACAAAGAGTGGTCTCTCTCTATATATCATGGGATACTTAATACCCAACAATAAAAAGGAATAAACTTATGACATATAGGACAACATGGATGATTCTTAAAATAATTACACTGAGTGAAAGAACTCAGGCATGCACATGGTTCTATTTATATAAAACTGTACAAGATACAATACAGTCACAAAAAGCAGATAGTGGTTATCAAGCAGCCTAGAAAACATTTGTAGGGAGGATTACAATCAGGAAAGAGACTACTTTTGAGTATGATAGATATGTTCATTATCTGGACTATGGTGATGGCTTCTCAGGTTTATATATGTGTCAAAACTTACTACATTGTCCTCTTTAAAAATATGCAGTTTTTTAAATGTCAAGTGTGTCTCAGTAAGACTGTTTTAAAAATGTTTGGCCTGCTCGCTAAAGGAGGAGGGAATTATATGCCAAAGATACTATAGTCCTTGGGTAGCATGTTCCATAAGGAACAAGGAGAGAGTGTCTAGGTATAGACGTTGTTTCAGGGGAGGCTGAATATAAATCTAGATGACAAATGTAGTGATATGGGGGCACTCTACTATGACATAGGATTTAACACACTGGCAAGTTCCTCGGGTAAAGGATTTCATACACCACTGGGATGACACTTAAAACCTTAGAAGAAACAATGTTCCACATTAAGTAGAAACTGTGAGAGACTGTGAAGGAAGGATTCAAAATACTCCATGCAGTAGGCATGCTATAATGTATCTATAATGTAAATTCAGAGAATCTACCAGGTAACTTTCTTTCTGAATAATTCCCAGAGATACTCTGTGTCCCAAGGCAATAGGAAATGTAGCAGATGAATGACCTGCCATTGTTCACTGGTAGTTCAAAGGCAGTTATTCTCTATAGGACAGGTATGATGGTAGGAGACACTGTGACAGAACTAGGCTCCCCAGTAACAGTGGAGATTATATCTCTTTTCCTCCCCAGCTGCTTGACGTTCAGCTGCTGTCATGAATGACAGAGTAACTATTGGGACCTGAGCAATGGACTATCTCAGCAGAAACAGATGGTCATTGATGTCCTTCACCCTGGAAAGGCAACAGTACCTAAGACAGAAATTCAGGGAAAACTAGCCAGAAAGTTCAAGACCACCACCAGATGTCATATTTGTGTTTGGATTCAGAACCCATTTTGGTGGTGGCAAGACAACTGACTTCGGCACGATTTATGATTCCTTGGATTATGTAAAGAAAAATGGACCCAAACATAGACTTGCAAGACATGGCCTGTATGAGAAGAAAAAGAGATGAAGAAAACAGCAAAAGGAATGCAAGAACAGAATGAAGAAAGTCAGAGGACTGCAAAAGCCAATGTTGGTGCTGGCAAAAAGTGAGCCAAAGATTGGACAATAGAGTAAAGATACTGCAGTGGCTTTATCTGTGGTGATAGGGAAGGTTTTCATGAGACAATTAATAAACTATGAATGTTTTAAAAAAAGTACAGATAATATTTTGATTATTCTGTAACCTATTATAACTATAAATGGGCAAATCCAAGAACCATGACTGATAATGGCATGATGTCCCAAACTCAGACCTCTCAGAAATAAAGGATTGGGTCATTCCATGAAGCAAGACAACTTGATCAACTAGCCATAGAGAAGGGGAATCTAGAATGAGTGGCAGAAGAGTTAAGAGTATCCATTATGGTCTCAGGAATGTAGTAATGGTGCTTGTAGTTTGTCCCAGAAACACTTGCCCTTTAAGTTTCTGAGAAATTACAACTAACTGGAATCCTAAAATAAGCCCAATCTAAGAAAAAGGTGGATTTAAGTGAAGCAAATTTTGGACTGTAGTAGTTGCTATCGGTTTTCTGCTCAGGTAGGGCACTAAGTGTTGGGGGCCAATAGCTCTGAAATTCTGTTCTCCAGAGGAGCCATCTCTTGCTGAATAGGAACCACCTCCCCAGCAATGCTACTCTCCCCTCACTCACCCCTAAAGAATCCACTTGCCAATGTTTGGTGACTTGAGGATATAAAAGTTCCTTCACTCAGGGTGGAAGCAATTTTGTAGCACCATTAATAGGATGAATTGAGAGCATATTCTCACTCACTTTCTTCCTCCTATCTTGTTTCCCTCACCCTCCCTCTCCAAAATTACTTACTCAAGAATCTGTCTCAGGCTCTTCTTTTAGGAAATTAGATGTAAGACAATGGGTTTCCACATTTTAGTTATGTCTCAGTTCTCAATTTCTTCAGAATTGTTTTAGTTCTGTCAATCTCCTTGATGGTTATGTGATCAAATGTATGGATTAACAAAGGCTGAACCTCATGCAGACACTAGAGAAACACTAAACCCAAGTAAAAGTTTTAGCCTTTCACTCATAGAAACTTCCATGTAATGTTAAACCAGGGGAAAAAATAATTTAATTGGAAACTCTGTTTTCATGGTGATAGTGCAGGTTCATGAAAATTAGGTAGAAATAATTTATGTATAAAAGTCCTTTTATACAGAAAATGTTTTTTTGTAAATGTTAAGTACATAAAATACTAAAATAAAAGCAATAAACTTTTTTTGTGTGAGTATTTGTTCCTCACAAGGGAATACCAAGGCTATTGCCTAATAGTGTGAAGTGCTCTGGTATTGTTCCTTCATGGGTCAGCTGTGTACAATCTGGTGTGTCTCAAGGGAGCCAGAGCTCATGGGGCCTGCCATATGATTCAAAAGAATTATTCATTGTTCAAATAATCTGTTAAAAAATTATTAATGGCATGTGAAAAATGCTCCGTTATAATCCACTTGGATAATGCAGTTTGAAAATGATACTATAATAGCAAAGTTTCTGGATAAATAGAGATATCTGTAAAGTCTGTCAATTTTTACCATTCCTTAAAAAATAAAAATTAGACATAAACCACATATCCAATTAAGGTAGTTTTGCTTAATAAATTATGGAAAATTTAGTCCAATAAAGTATTTCATGGCCACAAAAAATAAAGTTATAGAAAAATATGTGATAATATGAGAACTCTGTGTATTGACTGGGAAAATCAGTTCACAGAATAATATGTAAACTTTAACCTCTTTTGCATATAAAAGTAAACTGTAAGGTATGCATATATGTGCATGTGTATGTGTGGGTAAACATATATATACATATATATTTACATATATGTATATATGTATATATTAGATAAATTAAATATGTTTATAAGCATAAATATATATTCAACATATTTCTGCATTTTGAAGAGCATTTTATTTCTTCCCACTCCTTCCTTTCCCACCTGCAATTGGTACAACCCTCTTTCTTTAGCAACACCCTGTGCTTAATAAATAACTCATAAAATATTAGATTAGGAAGATTCCTAGTGTTTAACTAGTGTAGGTTGCTGGTCAAAACCACATAGGTGATGTGGACCCATTTGACCAACAGTGACAATTCCAGTGGTAGTGACTGCAAAATTTTACTTGTTGGCAGAATCAGATTCCTGTGAATTGTTCCTTGAGTAGTTTCTTTTCTCTTAACTGCTCTGATGACGATGATGATGATGATAATTACCAAAAACTTTATTTCACATGACTACCTTCAATCAGTCTTCAGATTTTGTACTCAGAAGTACAACAGCCTCCAAAAACATTTCTTAAAATGTTACAAAATATACAGGTAACATCCCTTTCTTCCACGTGTCCTAATAAATCTTTGTTTCTTCAGCTGCACTAAAAAATAAAACTGTGTTTGAAAACTTGTCGAGATACTGGACATAAGCTAAATGCCAGGAGGCTTACAAAGAAATTATTTCATATATATTTTCTAAGATAAAAAGACTGCACTGGCATGGAAGTTACAGAAAGCAGGAAAGAGAAAGATCTATGAGCCTAAACCTAATTAGTATTTTTAGTAATAAAAAACATTATTTAGGGTGCCCTTAATACTTAAAAGAAAGTTATATTTAGAGGAAAACTTTCATAACTAGGCTAATAGTACCCTGAAGTTATTTGACAAGTCAGCACTAAGAGACCTGCTCTACTTAGCTTAAGAAAAAAAAAAAAAAAAAAGTCATTTTTTGTGGAGGATCCCTTCTGGGTGGGATAGAGTTGATTGCACCAGAGAAGGTCCCTTTTGTAACCTCTAGGGGGAAAAACAGATAATTTACAAAAACTAATTTTAAAGGCTTCAGGTTGTTAGGGAATCAATGAAAACTAGATGAAATACAATTCCAGAGAGAAAAATCCTTCCCAGATGAGCTATGAGTGAGATGTTGGTAGTTCTCTTCCTACCTTCCCAGGGTCACTTGTCAGTTATGGGCCTGAGTGGCAGGAATTGGGCTTAGCCTTAAAAAGCCCTGAAGGTGGGGTGGGGTGGAGAGGGAAGGGGAGGAAGCAAACAAATTTTGGGCAGTCAAATGGGAATGGCGGGGGTGGGGGTTGGAAGGGACGTGGTGGGTGGGGTGGGGTTTTGAGCAACCTAGAAAAAGTGTCTCATCTTATTCATGAAATGCTTGCTGATTTCTAAGCCTGCTCTGGAGGCTAAAGAGGGAAGGTGGAGGCTTTCATGGTGGGCAGAATTCTGAAGACCTCTGTGGCTCCAATCCTTTGGTTGTTCAATCCTATCTGGGTGCTACTGTGAGGGAACTTGATATATGTAATTAAGATTAGACATAAACTGACTTTAAAGAAGGGAGGTTATCTTGGGTTATCCAAATGAGCCGAGTGCAATCACCTAAAGTCATAATATTAGGAAAGCAAGACAGAAGATTCTGTCAGAAAAAAATGTGGCAAAACAGGAATGCAGAGAGTAGGTGAGGCAGAAGAGAGGTGGGAGAGTGTCTTACACATGCAAGGACCTGGTCCACCATTGCTGTGTTTGAAGATGGAGGAAGAGGGCCACAAGCCAATGGTCGCAACACCCTTTAAACTGAGAGCAACCCCTGCCCACAGCCAGCAGGAAAACAGGGACCTCAGATCTACAGCTCGAAGGGCCTGAATTCTGCTATCAACTTGAAAGAGGCCTTGATTGAAAGACACCTTGATTTTGGCCTTCCGAAGCCCAAAGCATAGAACTACGTGAGCCATGGTGGGCCTAGATTTATAACCTATACCATTGTGAGATAAATGGGTATTATTTCAAGTTTCTAAATTTGTGATTTTTTTTTTAATGACAGCAATAGGAATCAAATACAAATTTTCATGTCATGAGTGGGTGTTGCTATAACAAATATCTAAAAATGGGGAAGTGGATTTGAAATTGGGCACAGGGGAGGCTGGATGAATTCTGAAGATCGGAATAAACAAAGCCCAGATTCCCTTAAATAGAAATATAGGTAGATATATGAACGTTAAAGATGCTGCTTGTTGAGAGCTGAACAGGAAGTGAAGCATGTTACTAGAACAGGGATCTTTGTTACACACCAGCAGAAAGCTTAAAGGAATCATGCCCTGCATTTCTAGGGAAAGCAGAGCATGTAAATAATGAAATTAGATACTCAGTTGAGGAGATTTCCAGCAAAGTGTAGTAGAGGCAGTCTGGTTTCTTTTTGCCACTTAGAGTAAAATGAAAGAAGAGTATAATTAAAGGAATATCTGCAAGGAAAAAAAAGTCATCAGGATTTGGTAATTTAGGAAATTCTTCTCTTTCTTTCTTAGTTGACAAAGATTCTAAAATTAAAAGATGCCTGGAAAGTTTGTTCTAAAGAAAATGTTGACATTGTGACTCTATAATCCTTCCCTGAACACCCAGAAAGATCAAAAAGTAAGAGGCAATCAGTGGAGAAAGAAAGGCAGGTCAGTGAAAGTCAGATTTGAATGTGAGAAGAACTTCAGTCACAGTTTCTGGCTTTGAAGATGGAGAAATGGGGCCATAAGCCAGGGCCTGTGGAGAGCTTCTGGAAGCTGAGAACAGCCCCTGGCCAAGAGCCAGCAAAGAGACCTCAGTCCTAAAGCCACCAGGAGCTGAATTCTGCCAATAACTTGAATGAGACTAGAAGGGACTTATCCCCTTGGCTGGGCAATATCTTGATTTTGGTCTTATGGGATCTGGAGCATAGAAACAAAACAGGTTGCCAGATTTCTGAGCTGTGGAACTATGGAATGGTAGATTTCCTTTGTTACTAGCTTCTAAGGGTGTAATTTGTTTCCCTAGCATTAGAAAACTAACACATTGCTGGAAAGCAGAATAAAACCCTGCATGGTCTTGCAAAACGAGGATGCAAAAAGCCAAACCAGAGGGAGAGGCTTGCTTCAAACATATGGCTCAATTCTCTGAATATATCTTATAATTTGTGAAGCTGCACATAGTGCAGACCTCGGAGCTATGCTGAGAGCATCTAAAGGGAAGAGTAGGATATCCTGCAGCTTTTCAGGGCTTCATAGGCAGAGAAGTACCAGAACCTCAGTCAAAAGTCCTTATAGCAGAGGTAACAGAGGATGACTGAATTTAATTCAAGCTGTTACTCGGCTCCAGCTTGTCTCAATTAGTGACCAGAGAAACGTACTGTCTACGCTTACTAAGAAAGGAGGGATCCTCTCTGTTGGAAGGCAACATCATCAGTTTTATATGTACAATGTCTGGTAGAAAAATGTAAAAATACATTTAGAAACATATACAAACCACAAATCAGGGGAAAAAATCTAGGTAGTAAAAGCAAATGTAGAATTGATCCAGATAATGAAGCAGCATGCAAGGAATTTAAAATCGCTGTGATTGATATGTTCAAAGAATTAAGGAGAAAAACTAGACAAAATACATGAAAAGAGAAAAAATTTTTATAAAACATTGAAAACATAAGAATTAAAAGGATAGTCTAGAAATGAAATATGTAACAACCAAAATTAAGAATCCAGTGGATAGGTTCAACAGCAGATTAGATATAACAGATTACAGAATCAGTAAACTGAAAGAATTAAGAAGAATATTCAAACTGAAGAAGAGAGAGAAATATTGGAAAAACAGCTGAATATATCCTAAATCCATATAAAATAAAACCCCCCAAGTTTCCAACATTTTTACATGTACAAATCTCAGGATTAAAAAGAGTGAAGGCAGAAAAATTATTATTCAAAGGATAACTAAGAATTTCACAAATTTATGGAAGATTTGGCATACAGACTCATTAAGTCTTATAAACACCAGGAAACATAAATAATGCACATGCACAGACACACATACACAATTAACACATCTAATGCCAAATACTGAAGTAAAAGCAGTCAGAATGAAAGGATACAGTATCAGGGCACCTGGGTGGCTCAGTCAGTTAAGCGGCCAGTTCTTGATTTCTTCTCAGGTCATGATTTCAGGGTCCTGGAATAGAGCTGCACTTTGAACTTTGTGCTCAGCAAGGAGTCTGCTTGATGATTCTTTCCCTGTCCCTTTGCCCCTCCCTCAGCTCATGATATCTCTTTCACCAGTAAATAAATAAATCTTTAAAGAAAATAGAAGGAAACACCATCTTTAATGGAGAAACAATAAAGTGAATAACTGATTTCTGAGAAGAAATGATAGAGGCCAGAAGAAAAGTTATGCTTTTTTTTTTTTTTTTTTTTTTTTTTTTAAAGGTACTGGTGGGGCGCCTGGGTGGCTCAGTGGGTTAAGCCTCTGCCTTCGGCTCAGGTCATGATCCCAAAGTCCTGGGATCAAGCCCTGCATCGGGTTCTCTGCTTGGCAGGGAACCTGTTTCCTCCCTGTCTCTCTGCCTGCCTCTCTGACTACTTGTGATCTCTGTCAAATAAATAAATAAAATATTTTTTTAAAAAAAGTTACTGGAGCAGGAAAAAAGAGCTGCTAACCTAAAATTGGCTACCTAGAAAAATAACCTTCAAAATTTTTCATGTTAATGAAGGTTGAATTAGAAACCAGGAGACTTGCACTGCTATCAAAGGAAATTCTTTAGATTGTAGGAAAATGATAACACCTGAAAATACAACTTTAATAAAGTTCAAGAAAAAATAAGGAGTACAGTACTGGACAAAAATGTGTGTAAATATAACTAATACTGACTTTTCAGAATATGCATAAACTAAAATGCCTGACTGATGATATGACAACAGCGGGATAAATGTTATGTAAAGGTTCTGAGGTTCAGAGGTGCCTGCGTAGCCCTGTTGCTTGAGTATCCAACTCTTGGTTTGGGCTCAGGCCATGATCTCAGGGTTCTGGGATCTAGCTCCTCATCAGGCTCTGTGCTGGGCATGGAGCTGCTTGAGATTCTCTCTCCCCCTCTCTTCCTGCCCCTCCCTGCCTCTGTTCTCTCTCTAAATAATTAATTTAATTATAAGGTTCTGAGCTTCTTGCAATGCAGACATAGAGGTAAAAGTAAAAATTTATATCCTGCTGTAAAAAGTCAAGGACATGTGTGACAATATACATGGTAATCATGAAATTAGTAGTAAAGTAATGGATTTCTAGCAAGTTAATTGAAGAAAATGGAATTGTAACAAATATTTGATAATCCTTTAAAAAGGCAAGAACAAGGGAAATGAGGACTATAAAAGAGAAGGGCCAATTTCAAAAGAATTGTAAGAATGTGTAAATTAAAATGATGATTCCTTGGATCCCCTATTATAGACTTACTCCTCTAGTCCCGTTCGGTTACTCTTTTACAGTGGAATTGTCTATGGAAAGTAATGTCCTAAATGGCCAGAAAGTACTCGCAGCTTCCAGAGCTGTGGTACCTACCCTTACTGTGTTCTTTCATGGATATGCACACCCTCCAAATCTGCTGCAGGAAGTAGACTTTTAGTCAAGACCAGAGTTTTTTGTTGTTGTTATTTTTTAAATAAACTTTTCATTTTAGAAACATTTGGCAAAATTACAGAAAACTACAAAAATAGCTCTGAGAATCTCCATAGAATCCATACCGGTTTCCCTACATCTCGCATGAGTGTGGTACATGTGTTACAACCAATGAACCAATATCGATGAGCTATTATTAACTAAAGTTCACATTTTAGCTTTTATCTAATGTCTGTTTTCTGTCCCAGGATTCCATCCAGGACACCACATTCCATTTAGTCATCATGTCTCCTTAAGCAACTCTTGGATTGACTTTTCAGGTTATTGAAGACCATGACAGTTCTGATGAGGACTGGTCAGGTATCTTACGGAAAGTCTCACAAATGGGATTTGTTAAGGGTTGTTCTCAGAATTCTGCTGGGGTTATATGATTTTTGGGGGAAGACCACAAGGATAAATTGGCATTCACATATTGTCATTTTAAATATACTTACTATCAACATGACTTAGGACTGTTGAGTTTGACATTAGGCACTACTCTAAACTTACTCTTTGTCCCCTGCTTCACATACATGTTTGAAAGAACATCAGTGGGCACCTGGGTGGCTCAGTCAGTTAAGTATCAGCCTTCAGCTCAGGTCATGATCCTGGAATCCTAGGATCAAGTCCTGCATGGGGATTCTTGCTCAGTGGAGAGTTTCCTTCTCCTTCTTCCTCCACCCCTATCCCTTGCTTGTGCTCTCTCTGTCTCAAATAAATAAGTAAAATCTTTAAAAAATATGAAAGAATGTCACTATCTACAGCCCACACTCAAGGGGTGAAGACATATGATCCACCAGCTTGAGGGCAGAGAATCTCCATACATTATTTGGTATTCTTCTGCATGGAAAATTTATCTATCCCCCGTTTACTTTATCTATCACCTATCTATCTATTATCTATTTATTATCTATCTATCATCGTTTTTCTCTCTTTCTAATCTATCATCTATCATCATCTATAAATCATCTATCTATCTATCTATCATCATCATCTATCACCTTTTTGTCCAATTATTATATTAGTATGGACTCATGGGTATTTATTTTATAATTTGGGCTATAATTATATATTATATTATATATATAATTTTATATATTGTATATGAAATATTTTTCAGCTTTGACTGCTGGGAGCTGTTTCAGTTGGATCCTGTATATTTTTGACATTTCCATCACTATGGGCTTGGGTTTTTATTCAATTATTTTAAAATTTTTTTCAAGGATTTCCTCACTTTTTCATGCTAAAAACTCTAAGCTCATTTTGTATGTCTCTTTGCCTTTGTCCTATAAACCTCTATCTCTCTAAGAAGCTCTGGGGTTTTTTGTTATTGTTGTTGTTGTTTTGTTTTTGCTCTTTGTTTTGTTTTTATTATAGTATGATATTAAAAACCAAGTTATGAGTAGTAGATGTGCTCATTACTACTTGGGTGTTGCTGTTTCTAGACCCTCTCAACTCAAAGAGCAAAGAACTCCAGCATACAGAATTATCTATAATTATTTCTGTATGTAACCAAGTGGATCTATTCTAAACTAAACAGGAGTTCATACTGATGTCTTCAACTCTAATGCGTTACCATGTGGATCATTCTAGACTACTCACTAGATTTTCTGTGACCTGCCACTCCAGCAGTGAGAAACTTGGAATCCATCACCTGTCATTAATGTGCTTATTTGCTTGAATTTAGTATTTGTGTGTAGTGGTAACAGAACTGTTAACCCAAACCCCATGGGAAACTATTTTTTTCAAGTAGGGTGCCATGCTATGTCCCGTTTATCTTATTTATGTTTTATACAGCCCACTCACTTGCAAAGTTTCTTAGGTCAGAAATGTTTCACTTACCCCCTGACTGAGGTTAGTTCCTATATTTTTAATACAGCTAGATTGTTTTGTCACATTCTGCATTCAATCCCCAAAGGCCCAAGTTTCCTAAATAACTTTTATTTGAATTTTTGAGATCCATTCAATCTCTGTGCTATAAAGTACTATGAGATTTGAAAAATATGTAATCCAACAAATCAGTACCATACATAATATTTCCAATGTCAGATAAAATCTCTGTACTTTACCTATATTAACTGCCCCTCCTTCTCCCATACCCAAGGCAAAGAGTGATCTCTATAGTGTTGCCTTTAGTCATATAATTGGAATCCTACATATGTAGTATTTTCAGACAGACTTCTTAATTGTAGCAATATGCATTTAATATCTATGTCTTTTTGTAACTTGATAGCTAATTTCTTTTAATCACTGTATAATATTCCATTTCTTTATCTATAACCTATTAAAGAGTATTACTTTTTTTCAAGTTTGAGAAGATTATGAATAAAGCTGTTAAATTCATGTTTTAGTTTTCATGTGAACATGCATTTTAAATCACTTGGGTAAATATTTAGGAGTATGATTGCAGGATAATATGATAAGACTGTATTTAGTTTTGTAGGAATCTCCAAACTGTCTTCTGAAGTGGCTCTACTATCCTGCATTCTCATCATGAATGCATAAAAATCCCTGTTGCTTTTTATCTTTTCCACCAATTGGTACTGTCAACTTTTTAGATATTATCCATTTTGATAGTATCTTAATACTTAATATTTTAATAGCTGTAGTATCACATTTTGTTTAAACTTCAGGTCCAGGGATTGAGCCACATGTGAAGCTCCCTACTCAGTGGGGAACTCTGTTTCTCCCTCTCCCTCCACCCCTCCTTTGTGTTCCTGCTCTCGCTGTCTCTCTCTCTGTCAGATAAATAAATAAAACTCTTTATAGAATAAATAAATAAATAAACTCCAATTGCCTAATGACAATATTGAACATTCTTTCATACACTTATGTGCCTTCTGTATAACTTCTTTGGAGAGGTGTCTGTTCAGAGATTTACCTATTTTTTAATCAGGTTGTTTGTTTTCTTATTATTGAGTTTTCAGAGGATTTTGCATATTTTGGATATAAATCATTTGTCATATATGTGTTTTCCAGATATTATATCCCAGTCTATGGCTTATTATTTTTTATTTTTTAAATAGCATCTTACACAGAGAAGAAGACTTTAATATTAATAAAGTTTGACATATCAATTTTTATTGAACTGTTCTTTCTGCATTCCTAAAATTTATTAACAAACCTAGGGCTACTTAGACTTTCCCCATACTTTCTTCTAGAAGTTTTATAGTTTTGCATTTCACACTTAGGTCTATGATTCATTTTGACACTTGTGAGAGGTATAATGTCTGCAAATTGTTTTTGCATACAGATGTCCAATTTTTTCATAACAATTTGTTGAAAAGTCCGCTTTTTTCCCATCGAATTGTCTTTGCTCTTCTGTCAAACTGCAATTAACTGTATTTACATGGGTCCATTTCTGGGTTCTCTATTCTGTTCCAGTGATCTTTGTTTCTATTTTCTCACTCAGTCCATACTGTCTTGCTTAGTATTGGTCTATAGAAGTCTTGAAATTAAGTGGTGTGAATCTTTCCTATCTATTCATCTTCACTACTTGCTGGTTAATTTAAGTCTTTTGCTTTTCTCTTTAACCCTTAGAAGTATTTTTTATTTTATTTTCTTGTCTTACTGCACTAGCCGGGACTTATAGTAATATGCTGATTATGAGCTGTACAAGAGGACATCTTTTTCTTGTACCCAATCATAGGGAGAAAGTACTGTTTGTCATTATTAAGTACAATGTCAATTGTTGGATTTTGGGACATATTATGAAGTTGAGCAAATCCCCCTGTATTCCTAGTTTGCAAAGAGATTTTTGGCATTAATGCATATTGGATTTTGTTGAAGCTTTTACTATAGCAATTGATATGATATGCCATTTTTTTCTTTAGCCTGTTGATGTGGTAGAGTACAATAATTGATTTTCAAATGCTAAACCAGACTTGTGTACCTGGAATGAATCCCACTTGGTTGTGGTGCATAATTATTTTTATACATGATTAGATTAGATTTGGTGATAATTTTTTAAAGATTGTACATGTATGTTACAAGAGACTAATCTGTAGTTTTACTTTCTTATTATATTTCCATCTGATTTTCATTTTAGGGTAGTGATAGACTCACAGAATGTATTAGGAAGACTTATCTTTGCTTCCATTTTCTGGAAGAGTTTATAGAGATTTTGTATGATTCTTTTCTTTAAATGTTTGGTAAAATTTAGCGATGAATTCATCTGGGTTTATTTTGAGAAGGTTATTAGTTAGGGATTAAATGTTGAAAATAGATGAAGATCTATTTTCAGGGCCACCATAACAGAGGACCATGACAGTGTGGCTTGAACAACAGAAATATATTATCTCAGTCATAGAGCCTAAAAGTCTGAAATCAAGACATTGGTATATCAGTGCTTCCTCTGAAGCCTCTAGGACAGGATTCTTTCTTGCCACTTTAGCTTCTGGTATGCCCAGGTTTTCCTTGACTGTGATAGTATTAAGTCCAGTCTATTTCCAGCTTCACATGCCCTTCTCTCTCTGTTTCTTCAGATGAGTTTTATCTCTCTATTTCTATAGCCAAATTTCCGTTTTCATAAGGACACATGTCCTATTGAACTAGCCCATTCTAATGACCTCAACTTAACTTGATAACATATGCAAAGATCTATTTCCAAAGAAGATCACATTCACAGATACCAGGGTTTGAGACATCAACATATCTTTTTGGGAATACTGTTCAGTGCAAATAAATCTATCCAGATTATCCACTTCTCCTTGCGTAATGTTGGCACTTTGTGTTTTTCAAGGACTTGATCCACTTTCTCGAGTACTTTCATACTCTAAGTTGTGAAATTTCTGGGCATAAAGCTGTTTAGAGTATTCCTTTACTGTTCTTTTATTTCTGTTAAGATTTATTTATTTGAGAGAGAGAGAGGGAGAGAAAGAGAGAGAGTGAGTAGGAGATGAGGGGAAAAGGGAGAGGGAAAGAGAGAGAATCTCAAACAGATGCCATGCTGAGATGCAGGGCTCAGTCCTATGACCTGAGATCATGACCTGACCCAAAATAAGAGTTAGATGCTCAACTGACTGAGCCACCCAGGTGCCCCTCCTTTATTATTCTTTTAACTACAGGATCAGTAGAAATGAAATCCCATTCATTTCTTTTTTATTATTATTAACCTATCATGTATTATTTGTTTCAGGGGTGTAGGTCTGTGATTCATCAGTCTTATATAATTCACAGCACTCACCATAGCATACACCCTCTTCAGGGCCATCTCTCAGCTGCTCCATCTCTCCCACCCTGCCCCCTACTCCAGCAACCCTCAATTTGTTTCCTGAGATTAAATCTCCTATGGTTTCTCTCCCTTTCTGGTTTCATCTTGTTTAATTTTTCCCTCTCTTCCCCTATGACCTTCTGTCTTGTTTCTCAAATTCCTCATATCAGGGAGGTCATATGATAATTGTCTTTCTCTGGTTGACTTATTTACCTTAGCTATAAGGTAATCTGGCTATAAAAATAGTACCCTCTAGTTCCATCCACATCATTGCAAATGGCAAGATATCATTTTCTTGATGGCTGCATAATATTCCACTATATCTATCACCTATCTATCTATCATCCATATATCTATCTATCATCATCTATCTACCTATCATCTATCTATATCACATCTTCTTTATCCATTCATCTGTTGCTGGACATCTAGGCTCTTTCCATAGTTTTTCTTTGCTATTGTGGACACTGCTGCTATAAACATTGGGGTGCACGTGCCCCTTCAAATCACATTTGTATCTCTGGGGTAAATACCAGTAGTACAATTGCTGTGTCATAGGGTAGCTCTATTTTCAACTTTTGAGGAATTTCTATACTGTTTTCCAGAGTGGATGCACCACCTTGCATTCCTACCAACAGTGCAGAAGTGTTCCCCTTTTTCTGCATCCTTGCCAAAATCTGTCATTTCCTGACTTGTTAATTTTAGCCATTCTGACTGGTGTGAGGTGATATATCATTGATGTTTTGATTTGTTATTTCCCTGGTGCCAAGTGATGCTAAGCCCTTTTCATGTCTGGTGACCATTTGGATGTCTTCTTTGGAGAAATGTCTGCTCATGTCTTCTGCCCATTTCTTGAACTGGATTATTTGTTCTTTGGGTGCTGAATTTGATAAGTTCTTTCCAGATTTTGGAACTAGCCCTTTATCTGATATGTCACTTGCAAATATCTTCTCCCATTCTGCCAGTTGTCTTTTGGTTTTGTTGACTGTTTCCTTTGCTGTGCAAAGGCTTTTGATCTTGATGAAATCCCAATAGTTCATTTTTGCTCTTGTGTTTTTTTTTTGTGGTTTTTTTTTTTTTTTTTTTTTTTTTTTTTGCCTTTGGTGATGTTTCTAGGAAGAATTTGCTGCAGCTGAGGTCACAGAGGTTGCTGCCTGTGGTGTTCTCAAGGATTTTGGTGGATTCCTTTCTCACATTGAGGTCTTTTATCCATTTTGAGTATATTTCTGTGTGCAGTAAAGGAAATGGTCCAGTTTCATTGTTCTGTAAGTGAGTGTCCAATTTTCCCAATATCATTTGTTGAAGAGACTGTCTTTTTTCCATTGGACATTATTTCCTGCTTTGTCGAAAATTAGTTTACCATAAACCTGAGGGTCCATTTATGGGCTCTTTATTCTGTTCCACTGATCCATTTGTCTGTTATTGTGTCAGTACTATACTGTCTTGAAGATTACAGCTTTTTAATTGAGCTTGAAGTCTGGAATTGTAATGCCACCAGCTTTGCTTTTCATTTCCCACATTCCTTTGGTTATTTGGGGTCTTTTCTGGTTCTATACAAATTTTTGGATTATTTATTCTATTTCTTTGAAAAGAGTTGGTTGTATTTTGATAGCAATTGCACTGAATGTGTTGATTGCTCTAGGTAACATAGACATTTTCATAACATTTGTCCATTCATTCCATGAGCATGAAACATTTTTCCATTTCTTTGTGTCATCCTCAATTTCTTTCATGAGTATTCTATAGTTTTTTTGAGCACAGATTCTTTGGCTCTTTGGTTAGATTTATTCCTAGGTATCTTATGGTTTTGCATTGCAATTGTAAATGGGACCAACTCCTTAATTTCTCTTTCTTCTGTCTTTTTGGTGTATATAAAGTCAGTGATTTCTGTGCATTGATTTTATATCCTGACACTTTACTGAACTCCTGTATGAGTTCTAGGAGTTTTGGGGTGGAGTCTTTTGGGTTTTCTACATATAATATCATATCAGCTGAAAGAGTGAGAGTTTGACTTTTTTGCTGATTTGGATGCCTTTTATTTCTTTCTGTTGTCTGACTACTGATGTTAAGACTTCTAGTACTATGTTGAATAGCAGTGGTGATAGTGACACCCCTGTCATTTCCTGACCTTAGGAGAAAAGCTCTCAGTTTTTCCTCATTGAGAATGATATTGACTGTGGGTTTATCGTAGATGACTCTTATGATATTGAGGTATGTACCCTCTATTTATGTAGTGTGAAGATTTTTAATCAAGAAAGGATGCTGTACTTTGTCAAATGCTTTTTTTTTTTTTTGCATCTATTGAGAGTATCAGATGATTCTTCTCCTTTCTTTTACTAATGTATCACATTGATTGATTTGCAGATATTGAACCACCCTTGCAGCCCAGGAATAAATCCCACTTGGTTGTGATAAATAATCCTTTTAATGGGCTGTTAGATCCAATTGGCTAGTATGTTGGTGAAAATTTTGGCATCCGTGTTCATCAGGGATATTGGTCTGTAATTCTTTTGGATGGGGTCTTTGTCTGATTTCGCGATCAAGGTAATTCTGGCCTTATGAAATGAATTTGGAAGTTTTCCTTCCATTTCTATTTTTTGGGAATAGTTTCAGGAGAGTAGGTCTTAGTTCCTCTTTAAATGTTTCATAGAATTCCCCTAGGAAGCCGTCTGGCCCTGGGCTCTTGTTTTTTGGGAGATTTTTGATGTCCGCTTCAATTTCCTTACTGGTTATGGGTCTGTTCAGGTTCTCTATTTCTTTTTGGTTCAGTTTTGGCAGTAGAAATGCATTCATTTCTTTCAGATTGTCTAATTTGCTGGCATAATATGTTCTTAAAATTGTTAGTATTTCTTTGGTGTTGGTTGTGATCTCTCCTCTTTCATTCATGATTTTATTTATTTGGGTCCTTTCTCTTTTCTTTTTGGTAAGAATGGCCAGGGACTTTTAAATCTTATTAATTATTTCAAAGAACCAGTTCCTAGTTTCATTGATTTGTTCTGTTTATTTGGTTTCTATTTCTTTGATTTCTGCTCTAATCTTTATTATTTCTCTTCTTCTGCTGGGTTTAGGCTTTATTTGCTGTTCTTTCTCCAGCTTCTTTAGGTGTAGGGTTAGGTTGTATTTTTTGAGAACTTTCTTATTTCTTAAAAAGGGCTTATATTGCTATATACTTTCCTCTTAGGACCACCTTTGCTGTGTCCCACAGATTTTGAACCATTATGTTTTCATTTTCATTTGTTTCTATGAATTGTTTTAATTCTTCTTTAATTTCCTGATTGACCCATTCATTCTTTAGAAGGATGCTCTTTAGCCTCCATGTATTTGAGTTCTTTCCAACTTTTCTCTTGTGATTGAGTTCTAGTTTCAAAGCATTGTGGTCTGAAAATATGCAGGCATGATCCCAGTCTTTTGGTACTAGTTGAGACCTGATTTGTGGCCCAGGATGTGATCTATTCTGGAGAATGTTCCATGTGCACTAGAGAAAAATGTGTATTCTGTTGCTTTGGGATGCAATGTTCTAAATATATCTGTTATGTCCATCTGGTCCAGTGTGTCATTTAAGGCCTTTATTTCCTCGTTGATCTTTTATTTGGATGATCTGTCCATTTCAGTGAAGGGGGTATTAAAGTCCCCTACTATTATTGTATTATTTTTGATATGTTTCTTTGATTTTGTTACTAATTGATGTATATAGTTGGCTGCTCCAATGTTAGGGGCACAGATATTTAAAATTGTTAGATCTTCTTGTTGGACAGACCCTTTGAGTATGATATAGTATCCTTCCTCATCTCTTATTATAGTCTTTGGCTTAAAATCTAATTTGTCTTATACAAGGATTGCCATTTCAGCATTCTTTTGAAGTTCATTAGCATGATAGATTGTTCTCCACCCTCTCCCTTTACATCTAGAGGTGTGTATTTAAAATTATATTGATTTTTGCTGTAATAATTATTTTCTTTTTTATGCACAATTTAGATTTAATATGCTCCTCTTTCTTTAATTTCCTAAGGTAGAAGTATAGTTTGAGTCTTGATTTTCTCATGTACTGCTTTCACTGCATTCTATAAGTTTTGATAAGTTGCATTTTAATTGTATTTTAGTTCAATATATTTTAAAATTTCTCTTGAGAACTCTTTGACCCATATATTATTTAGGAGGGTGATGGTTAGTTTTCAAATACTTTGGGAGTTTCCATCTCTTTCTGTTATTGATTTTTAGCTTATTTTTCTGATTCCCTAAGAAAATAATTTCTAAGATTTTTATTTTTTAAGTTTGTTAAGGTATTTTTATGGCCCATAATATGGTCTATTTAGTGAAGGGTTCATATCCACTTGAGAAAAATGTGTATTTGACTGTTGTTGGATGGAATATCTGTAAATGTCAAAAAGATTAACAGGGATGCTCAGGTCAACTTATTTACTTCCTGCCTGCTTGATCTATCAAATACTGAATGAGGGGTATTGGAGTCTGTAACTATAATAGTGGATTTGTCTATTTCTCCCCTTAGTTCTGTCAGCTTTGGTCGTACATATTTTGGTGCTTTGTTGTTAGGTGCATACATGTTTTAAGATTATCATATCCTCTTTGATAACTCCTTTATCATTATGTCATGCCCTCTTTGTCCCTGTAAATGTGTCTTGCTCTAAAATCTACTTTGTCTGATACTGACATAGGTTTATCAGCTTCCTTCTGATTAGTATCAGCATGATATATCTCTTTCCATTCCTTTATTCTAATTTATTAGTCTTTAAAGTGAGTTTCTTATAGATGATAGATAGTTTTCTCTGTTTTTTAATCCATATGTTACTTTTTGACTTTTAGTTGGTGTATTTATACAACTCCCACTTAAACTGACTATTGATATACTTAGATCATTATGTAGCATGTTTGTAACTATTTTCTATTCATTGCATGTATTCTTTGTATCTTTCTTCCTTTATTTTTCTTTTTTTTCCTTTTTTTTTCTTTTTTTTTTTTTTTCAGTGTTTAACTTTTTATTTTTTATAAACATATATTTTTATCCCCAGGTATCTTTCTTCCTTTTTTTCTGTCTTTCTCTGGGTTTATTTGAACATTTTATATTATTTTATTTAATGTCATTTTTGTTTTTCTTGGAGAACTTTGTTCTTTCTTTCCCTGAAGAGCTTACTTTAATATTGCTTGCAGGCAGATCAGCTCTCAATGGCTTCACTAAGTCATTGTCTAAGAAAATTTTTTATTTTTCCTTCTAGGATATTTTGTTGGGTATAGAATTCTAGTTTGGGGTGTGTGTGTGGAAACTTCTTCCAATAGTTTAACTTATTCCATTCACTTTTGTTTGCTTGGTTTCTGATGAGGTATTCAAGGTAATATGTTTTCCTCCTTCTGCCTTCTTTTAAGATTTCCTCTCTGCCTTTGATTTGAATATTGTATTAATCAGGATTCTTCTGAGAAACAGAACCAATATGATACACTATACATAAAATATTATATATGTGTGTGTGTAAGTATGATATATACATATATATACACAGTATATGAAATAAGAAATCATTCAATGCAGTTATGGAGGTTGGTGAGTCAAAAATCTACAGGGCCAATGTCCTAGTTTGAGTTCAAAGGACTTCAGTCTGTTATAGAAATAGGAAAATCCAATGTTCCAGTTTAAAGGGCTTCAAGAAGAATTCTCTTTTACTCAGAGGACAGTTGTGCTTTTGTACTATTCAGTCTTTCAATTGATTGGATAAGGCCCACCCACTTTATGAAGGCAATCTGTTTTACTCAGTCTACCAACCTAAAGGTCAATTTTATCTAAAAGTGTCCTCACAGAAACATCTAAAATAATTGTTAACCACATGTCTGGGCACCCTGTGGTCTATTATAAAATTAACCATCACAAATCCACCCCTTGACAACTTTACATCAATACATATCTCCTTAAAATTATTAATCTCCATTAAAGACAATAATAAAGTCACAATTCTTCCGACCAGGACATAGCTATCCTGCATGCAATAAACAATTTACTAACCTCTTTCCCTGAACAGGAGGTAAAATCCTTGAGAGGGGCATTTACTCTTTTCACTGATACCTCAGACCCTAAATACTTTGATGTAAAGTTAACAACACTTAAATACCAAATACAAAGTCAATACATCTTGTCATGTAACAAAGGTATTGTGTTATATATATGCACATACAAACATTTTCATAACCAAATAAGGAACAAATATTCATGACAACCTGAGAAACCCTTCATTTCTCATTTCTGTAGCAGTCACAAGGTCATAGATGGTATTTAGAATTACTTGCTCTCACTACACATGTAATATTCCCTTTATCTCCAGCAAGCACCTCAACATTTTGTGTTTCTCTCTATGGTGAGGTGACCTTAACCCTCATTCCTGGAGGGTTTGTGACATTAGTAAACCTGCCTGAATTAGGTTGTTGTAGTTTTCCATTGTCATAAATCATAGCATGGTAATACTGAGATACTCTAAGGGATTTCCTATATTCCAGACATACTCTTACTTACCTCCATCATGGTGTAGTAGTCTAACTTCTCCTCCATAGTCAGGGCCATAACTCTGTGTTCCAGATAGCACCATAACTTCCTTCTTTTTCTGGTGACTTGGAGACATAAAGAACTCACAGAGGCTGGGTGGCCATTCCTGTATATTGGAACACTTATGCATTTTCTGGTGGAAACATTTCTCCCTTTGGAGCTAAGACATCTAGGACAACAGAGTATACACTCACAGGAACAGGAAACAACATTTTTGCTAATGGGTCACTAGAAGTAATAGTGAGTGATGTCATTCCCATTTCTACACCTGGATTCCTAGACCTGTGAAAGAAACAGGCTATGAAAGAAACAGTATGGTATATTGGATGCTGATTCAGAGAACTGAATATCCTATATATTCTAGGATATTCAGGACTCTCTATCCTAGAGAGTCCTGCAAGGTATTGCTACTAATCTGGTTCTGTAACTGAGTCTTTAAAAGGCCTTTCCAACATTCTTTTAAGCAAGCTGCTTCAGGATGGTGGGGATCATGGTAAGTTGAAGGAATTACATCATTATGGACCCATAGCCACACTTTATTTGCCATGAAGTGAGTTTATTGAGCAGAAGAAATGTTGTCTGAAATACAATGACAGTGGATAGGGCATTTATAAGCTCACAGAAAGTAGTTTTGGCAGAAGCACTGCATGCAGGGAAGAAAAACTTATATCCAGACTGTGTCTTTTCCAATAAGAACAAAACACTCCCCTTTCTGTGATGAAAGTGGTTCAGTGTAGTCAGCCATGATCAGGTAGCTGGAGGATCACCCCAAGGAATGGTGTCATATTGAGGACTCAGTATGGATATCTGTTGCAGACAAACTAAATACCCATCAGTGTCCTTTGCTGTGTAAGTATTGGTGAATACAAGTCTATATTGCTGAGACTACAAATAACCACCTTCCCTCCACTCATAGTTACTTTATTCATGAGTCCATTGCACAATGACTGGGTGACTGGGTATACAGGTTGGCTGGCATCCACAGAACACGTCATCCTAGTCATTTGATTACTAAAACCTTTTCTATGGAGGTGACCCTATGTATGGCAAGCATTTACACAGAACTTTAATAACTTTATGTGGGGTTTCTTTTTGCCTTGTCAAAAGGTCTATGCACATTTCTCTTCCCCAAATCTTTGTCACCAATTTTCCAATTCTGTTTCTTCTAAGTCCCTGATCATCAAGCCAAACAATTAGCCACAGCCCATGAATTAGTATGTAATTACATTCCTGGCCATTTCTCATTCCAAGGAAAGTGAGCAACCAGGTATGCTGCTAAAATTTCTACCCACTGAGTGGATTTTCCTTTACCACTGTCCTACAGGGATATCCCAGAAGGAGAATGTAATAACGCAGTCATTCACTTTGGGGTGGTGTCTGCATATCCTGCAGAGCCATCTATAAAGCAGGCCCAGGTCTTCTCTTACTCTGTCAACCAATCATAAGGACCTCCCTATGAGGCGATAGTGGCTCGTTGGGAGGCAGAGGCCATGTAGAAGATGTCAGATTCCTCATGTAACTTACTTGTGCATTTAGGACTTGCTCAAGTCTGGCACCACATTTGTATTTAGCACTTTCGTTTGGTGATGGGATGCATGCCTAACTTCATAGCCTGGTGAGTCAGATAACACCCAGTTCACGATGGGAAATTCAGGTCAATCAGTAACTTGGTGACTGGTTGTTAAGCATTCAGTCTCTATAGGAGGCCAAGAGCTGTTTCTCACAACAAGAGTTGCCATTCACAGACAATGGCAGAGTTTTGCTGCAAAATCCTAAAGCCTGAGCCACAGTCTAATCCACCTCTGGGGATATGTCAAAGACTCAAACAGTATTTGTATCTGCTGCTGACAGTTTAAGTATAACTGGATCTGCTGGATCATCAGATGCCCCAAATAGCAGAGCTCTTTCATGGCAGCCTGGACCTGTTGCAGAGCCTTGTCTTGTTCTGGGTCCCACCCAAACTCATAACCTTTTAGTTCACTTGATAAATGGGTCAGAGGAATACACCCAAAATCCAAAGAGGGACACTAAACATTGTGTCTCCTTTTTGGTTGTAGGAGGGGCCAGATACAACAACTTATCCTTCACCTTGGAAGGAGTACCTTGACTTGCCCACATCACTAAACCCCTAGAAATTTCACTGAGGTAGAAGAACCCTGAGTTTTTGTCATATTTATTTCTCAACTTCTGACAGGCAAGTGTTTTACCAATAAGCCTAGGAAAATTGCTCCTTTTGCTTAGTAGATTGACTCATCAAAATGTCATTAATATAATGAACAAGTGTAGCATCTTGTGAAATAAAAAGGTGATCAAGATCCCTATGAACTAATTTGTGGACTGTTGAGTCGATGTACCCCTGAAGCAGAGAGTGAAGTTGTGTTGCTGATTTGGCTAGCTAAAATCAAAACCTCTGGTGGGTCTTATTAAAAGATACTGAGGGAAAAAACCAATTGACAGATCAATAAATGCACACCAAGTACCAGGGGATGTGTTAGTTTGTTCAAGCAATGAAACCACAGCTGCTACAGCAGCTATAATTGGAGTCACCACCTCATTAAGCTAATGATAATCCACCATCATTCTCCAAGATCCAGCTGTCTTCTGCATAGGCCAAATAGGCAAGTTGAATGGGAATGTGGTGAGAATCACTACTCCTGGATCTTTTAAGTCCCTGTTGGTGACACTAGTCTCTTCAGTTCCTCCAAGCTTATGGTATTGTTTCCATGGCAGTTCTAGTGGTTTTCATTTGGCCTTTCTGACCATAAGACCTTACTCCATAGGTCAGGGAACCAATATGGGGATTCTTCCAGCTGTTGAGTGTATCTATTCCAATTATGCATTCCAAAACTGGAAAAAAAACAAAAAACAAAAAACTACAGAATTGTTTCAAGGAACTGCTGAACCCACTGTGAGACTGGGAGTTCAGTGTGCCTTGCAATTCAGCCAGTTGCGGAATTAGCTTCTGAGTTGGTTGGCAAGAATCCCAGCCCAATTGTTTAAGGAGATTAAGGGTCTCTTTCCGGGTAGACAGAAGTTTTCAGGTAGGTTATGTGGTACTTGAGCTGCATTTTCAAATCCTTGACCTCATCTCTTTTTTTCGCCACTTTGTCCAGTGACATTAAGAGTAACCAGCTAATCTCATTATTATTATTAATTTCATAAAAATGTTTAAAAGTGTCATATATATGTTCACTGAAATCCTTCTTTTAAGTGTTTGATAAGGAGTATCTAACAGTGATGTTTTGTGTTTCTTTATTGCCAGATCATTCCATGGATTATCTGTGCTCTCTTTACTACTGGAAATAGAGTCATGAGTGTCTTTAAGCCTAATTGGATTAGAGAGATTCAGAAACCCCAGAATCAATTTAGAAAATATATTCTTAAAACTTTGTTCGTATATATATATATATAGCCAAACTTGTCAGATTCCCCAAATATATGTATATACACATATATATAGTCAGCAAGCTGGAGATTGAGGAGCACTGATGGTATATTTTCAGTCTAACTGCTGGCAGGTTTAAAATCTATAAAAACCCAATGTTTATTTCTAGTCTGAAGGCAAGAAAAACTGATGTTCCAGCACTTCCATCAGGGAGGGGATTTCTTTCAGGGGAGAGCTGGCCTTCAGTGGATTGGATAAGGCCCACCTCTATGGTGTAGGGCACTGCCTTACACAGTCTACCAATTAAATGTTAATCTCAAGTAAAAACACCTTCCTCGACACATTTAGAGTAACTTTTGACCAAATATTTGGATACTCCATGTCAAAGTCAAGTTGACACATAAAATTACTTTCACGCCGCACAACCTTAAAATCTCACCCTGAGGTTTTGCTTTCTAGGACCAGTCCTGATACTGGCTCTTCTAACCTGCCTTCTGAGGAAGCACAAAAGTCTGTATGCTTCTAAAATGTTGTGAAATGAAATCATGGGAAGCTTGGAATGACAAAAAAAACTGAGGGAGACAGGGAAGGAGGGAGAGCACCTACTGAACAGAACACTGCTTCATATCAAGAACAACTGATGACTAGATCTTGTGGGACAATCTAACCACACACCTTATAAACCTGTGCATTGCAGGACAGTCAGTCTGGTGAGAAGAGTGAAGGAGTTTCACCTCCTGGCCTAGGTCCCCCTTGATCAATGATGTGCCCAGATTTTTAGCAGCAACTCCTAAGGAAAGACATCATTAACATATTACTTTTTATAATGCACATGATATAATGTCTGCCCAACTAATGTAAGATATGTAGAATATGGTAGAGCTGCTGACATGTTTCATGACTCCAAATAAATTAACACAATTGGAAGAAAAGCCCATTGCATAAATTGCAGTAGAGATGCAAAATAAATTTGCAAGTCACCTGTCATATCGTTACCAATATGACTAAAACTTTGTGTAAAATAATTAAAAAGTAAAATGGGGGAAAATACTTATAAATTAGTGAGAGTAACGATAAATTTCTATGTGTGTACAGATGAAGTGTATCATATTATTTTGACAGTTTCCACCACAGAATACCAAAACCTTCCTTTCCTAAATTAAAACTAATTAAAAACTATTTAAAGAACTATATGTAGCAGTAAAACTTAACAGATTTAGAACCACTCAGTAGAGAGACTCAAGCAACTGAAAAAGAGAAGTTATAAAAAAAGATTCTAATTATAATAATGTAAATCACCACAAAAATCATTCTAAGCTTGTTTTAATAATACATTTGCATTGGCAGAATATTATCTTTATTAGCTAGCTTTTTGCCTCTGGATTAAGCTTCAAACTTCTTTGTAGGTGAAATATTGCTTATTATATAGTTTTACTTACTTATTAATAAAGTTATGTTGTGTAACCACAGATGAGAAAAAAAAAAAGAGAGAGAAAATAAAACCCTTATAGTATTTTGTCCTAGGTTTCAACATTGGGTTTCACAGAAGGACTAGTTTTGCTAATTAGGTGACTGTCCCACAATTCCACAGGGTCAGTCTTGACTGAGTTGATATCAAATTCACCACGGTAAGACAAACCCAGACACCAACTTTTGGTTGTACTAAGACTATTCAGGGACTCATTTTCCACTCAGGGATTGTATGAAACTTGAACCTGAAAGACATCTAAGAGGCACTCGGTTAAGAAGCACAATAAGAAGGGTGACATATACAGCTGTTACGCAAATAAAAACTCTAAGTGTGATGAGACTAGAAAGTCTAGTTTTCTAAAGATTGAGCAAGAAGAAAGTTATCCAGGGACTCAAATCTATATTTTAAAATGATGACCACCTTCATTTGTCAAATCCCTAGGTCTAAGGTCAGATACTCCAGCCCATTTCATGTGAATGGATGCTCATTCTCTTGAACAATCTCTAAAATCCCAAGTAATTATTTTTCTCATTGCGTTCTTACCTAGTTCTAATCACACTAGAAAAAAAAAAAAAGTTGCAGATGCATTTTTACCTTGAAAGTTAGTGCCTTTTTTTTTTTCTATATCATTCTTAATGTAGAAAAAAGTGGTTTTTGTTTTTGTTTTTGTTTTAATGGACTTAGCTCTGTCTGTACTGCTTTCTTCCAAATTCAATATTATCAGGAACTGGAAATCTCAATCTAATATGGCCATATATCTCTTAAAAACACCAACTATTGTTGAGCAGTTTGTCACTTGGGATCACTCATAGTATCTCACTCACTCTTCACAAATATTTTTAATAGGATGTGATCTCCCTCCCACATAATAAAAAACTGAAGTTTTATTATTATTATTTATTTTATTATTTTATTATTATATAATATTATTTTATTTATTATTATTATTTTATTATTACTGTAAGACAAGCATATAGTTTTGGCACTTTAAATATTTTTGGAGTTTTTTCACAGGCAAAGCTACATTTTTATAAAGTGTCATAATCAAATAAATGGCCAGTATTTTAACATTCTGCAGAGAAAATCTATTTTTGAATCATGTATGATATGAACAGTGCTAACTGGCTATAGGAATAATTGCATTCCCCACCCCCATCCCCACAACTTAGACTAGTTTCCCTAGAATCTGTACTCAGAAGTTCTTATGTAATGATTTATTGAAAGAACGTTCTCAGGAGGAACCTGTAAAACAAATGAGAAATACAAGATGGAACAGCGAAAGAAGCTAAGCAAAAATATGGTATTAGCTGACATTTGCCCTCATCCGGATCCCACAGGAGCCCGAGAGCCTAAAAAAGTATAATAGAGTTGCCTTGCCTCAAGGTGAGGATATAGGGCTTTAAAGTCCTGTTTTGATCATTCTTAGTTGTCAGGGGCAAGAAAACTTTCATAACCCAGAGAAGAGTGCAATGATTTGCACTTCACTGCCCAGTACCCACAGTAGCCAGAGATGGGTCCACTCTCTCAAAGCATACCTGGGAAGGACATTAAGAGTTCGTAAAGCTGAGAGGACAACTCCTGAGGAGCAATGCATGACAATTTGTCAGACAGATTGTTAGATTACGGACTAAATGGTAGGTAAATCTGTCTAAACAATTCCACACTCAGAGCTCAGAAATGTCACGTAACAAACTGATTAGCAAGTCCCTGTGATGCACTTTTTACATGATAAAGGTCAGCTACTTTCAGTCGGAGCACACCTACCAACACCCATTATTGGTGAGGATGGTTCGATGAGAGAAGGCTGGTGAACCATGTCTGCAAAAATGTGGATGAGCCAAAAGGAACAGAAGTCCTAGTTGGCCTAATTCCTACTCCTGTGCTGCTTGCTTTGAGTCAAAGTGGACATCACTTACTGAGAATCACTTATATGGTAGGTTCTCCCACAGCAATCCCTTTGTTTAATTGACTTACCTATGCTTGTCTGCATGCTTATTTCCATTCCAGCAACGCGACTTATTTATGAGGAATGTCTTTCCAGGGCAATCAAGAAGGCATGAAACTTTATGTGTTCCAGAGAGAATTTAAATAGGAAATTGGTGATGAGATGACTATGGGCCTGAAAAGGGAATAACAAGGAACCTTAGAGACTGTTAACAGCAGGGGCCTGCCCCCTAGTCTGGTTGAAGTGTCCCGGGAAGTGGTGGCTTATTAGCTCCCAGATGTGTGGTTACTGCAGGAAACGGATACTACTGAAGGAGGGGCTGTCTGAGAGAAGCTGGGACTCTAAAGAGAACCCAGCCACTCTGGAGATACCATCTGCATGAAAGAGAGGTTAATACCTGAGTGCATCCAAAAGAAAAATATTTTAAAGCCGAACAATGTGCCAGAATGGCGTCATGTGCTTCAGGGGAACATGTGTGAATACTATTTGTATCAGGACAGAATCTGGAAATATTAACTAAGACCCCGTTGTTTCTTTTACTATAATAGTCTTCTGTCATGGATTCAATAGCTTCCTTGTCTCAGCAGGCATTCATTGACCAGGTGGGAGAATACAGTACAAACTTAGGGAAGTAATGATGTCAACTAACTTTTTGAATATAATTTTTTAAAAAATTTCTAGCAGAATCATAATATCAAAAGCCTATTATTTGAGAGAGAATTTCAAATTTCATTTTTTAAAGTATCAAGACTCAAATCCTAAGTATTCTTCATGTACAGTTCTTTTTTAAAGACGTTTTGAAGATAACTACCATTATATGTCCTTAACTGCACTTGTGCAAGTACCTTCTCCTCCACCCATGCACATAGCTTACCAAGAGAAGATTTAAACTTCTTTGTGGGTAGGGGGAGGATCTCCCAGTAAGGATGCCAGAGTGGGTGGGTATGACTTCCTACAGGCAGGAGAAAGGTGAAAATTCAGAATCTGAAGGAGAGGTTACTTTTGAAAAATTGTCACTGCAACAGATAAGAATAGTGGCTTCTATCATTTTTACCTGAGGGCATTCTACTATAGTAGACTATAGTTGTGGAAAACCATACCATTATCAGCTTGAGGTGGCAGAGGACAAAATCAGGGCTGGAAAAGAAACAGTTAGCAGAAGTGGCGAGATCCATAAAGTGAGTATAAACTTCACCCAAATCCTCACCTTACTGCTAAAATGTACATGCCTAGTTAGACCCTAGGGTATTCATTGAAAAGGTACATGGAGACCATAGATATATATATCCTACAACTAGAGGTTTGTGAATTTTCTGTGTTTTTAACTGATTTCAAAAATCCATGCACAACGTAAATAAAAAGGAGATGTGACTAAAAAGAGGCAGAAGCTAGAAACTGTAAGAACTTAGTATAGTTATTGTGTGCCACTGGGGACAGAGCTTGAGATTTGAATCCAGGCAATTTCATTGGTTACCTAAACAATGATGCAACAATCCTCAGATTAAAAAAAAAAAAAAAAAAAAATCCAGAGTCGCTAAAAGGCATTATCTACAGTGTCCAGTGAAACCAAGTCTATAGTGAAAGCAAACAACACTAGACATACATAGAGACAGGAAAATATAACCTATATTCAGGAACAAATAATGGTCAATAAAAACTGAGCCTCAGTTAAGGCAGGTTTAGTAAAAATTTACCAGCCAAAGTTTTCAGAGCAGTGATTATAAATATGTTTCAAATAATCAAAATAAAAATGGTTTCAATGAGTTAACATAAAATCGTAACAGGAAAAAAATGGAAATGAAATAAACAAAAATTCTAAACATGAAAAGTGTAATAACTATATAAAATTAACGCAAAATGCTCAACCACAGATTGAACATGGTAGAGGAAAGAATTGGGATACTTGAAAATAAATCCAAAGAAACAACCCAATCCAAAGACCAAAGGAAAAAATATCACAGAAAAAAGTGAACACTTGTGGGATATCAATCATTCCAACACCAGTGTAACTGGAGATCCAGAAGAAGCCAGTAGAGAAATATAAAGGACAGAAATAAAATTTGAAGACATCATGGCCAGAAATCCACAAAATCGATTAAAAAATGAGTTGGAAATTTAAAAGACTTAATAAATCCCAAGTAGAATAGACCTATCCATGCCTAGGATATTGTAGTTCAACTGCCAAAAGTCAAAAATAAAAAGCATGGATGAAAAATTATATATTATAAATGCCAGAATAATATTATGATTAGTGACTGATTTCTTAGAAAAAATTTGGAGTCCAAGAGGCATACAAATGTTATAGTAGAGGTGCTAGAAAAAATTTTAAAAATTAACCCTGTAGGGCTATAACCAAAAACCTCTGTCTTTATCCAGTAAATTATCCTTCATAAATGAAGACAAGAAAAATACATTTTTATATAAGCAAAAGCTAAGGAAATTTATTGTCAGCAGATCTACATTATGAATCATGCTACAGGAAGATATTTCAAGCCTAAGGGAAATGATACCAGATAGTAATAGAATCTACATAAATAGCAAGAAGACAAATCACTCTATAAAAATAGACAAAATTTTAACAGACATTTGACAACAGATGTATGGATACCCAAAAGCCACATGAAAGGATGTTCAACATAGTTTAGTCATAAAGGAAGTGCCATTTAAAACCACAATGAGATACCACTGTACCCTCTATGTAATGATTATAATCAGAAGGCTTGATAATCGTCTAGGATGTCAAGCAATTGGAACTGTCATACATTGCTCGTGGGAATGCAAAAGGTACCATCACTTTAGGAACAGTTTGACAGTATGTTTGTTTTCTATTACTAATGTAACAAATTACCACACAAAATTACTATCTCACAATTAAGGAGATCGTAAGGTCTCACTGGACTGAAGTCAAGATGTTGGCAGAACTGCATCCCTTCAGAGACACCTGGGGAGTACATTGCTTTGCCTTTCCAGTGGCTAGAGGTTGCCTACACAACACCGTTCCTGGCTTGCATCACTCTGACCTCTGCTTCTGTCATCACATCTATTTGACTCTGACCCTCTTTTGTCCCTTTTATAAAGGACGCTTGTGATCATATTGGGCTTATCTGGTCAACCCAGAATAATCTCTCCACCTCAAAATCATTTAATCACACCTGTAAAATCTCTTATGCCATCTGAGGTCAAGTACTCACAGGTTCTGGGGGTTAGGACATGAAAATCGTTGGGAGTGCATTATTCTGCCACTGGCAGTTTCTTACAATTTTATCCTAGGTGTATATCCCAAAACAAATTAAAACATGTGTCCACAAAAATACTTGCATGCATAATTGTTTTGTTTATAATAGCCAACACTGGTAGCAATCAACACTGGATCTGTCAACGGTGAATCTATTAGCAAATATTGGTACATCTATATAATGCAATGTACCTCAGTAGTAAAAAAACAAAAAATCCTGATATGCCTAACATGGATAAGACTTAAAACTATCATGCTGAGTGAAGAAGACAAACAAGAAAAAAGAGAGATTCTGTATAATTCCATTTAAAGGAATTTCCAGGGAATGCAAACTAATCTGTAGTGGCAAAAAATAAATAAATAAATTAATTAATTTAAAAAAATAGTGGTTACCTGGGATCAGGGATAGAAGGTGATACAGTACCGGAGGCACAGGGAATGCCTTAGGATAATATTTTGGTCTCCAGTGTTGTTATGGTTACACAGATGTGTGTTTGTCAAAATTCATCAAATTACATACTTAATATAGGTGCATTCATTGCATGCAATTTTTTTCTTAATAAAATTATATATGACTAATGAATTGTTGAACACCACATCAAAAACTAATGATGTACTATTTGTTGCCTAACTGAACATAATAAAAATAAAATAAAATAAATTTTTAAAAAGGCTTTCTGACTGTAAAAGAATTTGTTTTTCCTCTGAGATGAGATGGGAGTCTAGACAACCATTCTTTGGGGTTGGGTTCTCAGAAAAGATCCTCTCTCAAGGCATTCCCCATGCTAAGGCGTGGGGTATCTGGAACCACCTACAGCTTTGGTAACCTTGTGGCAGAATCCCACATCTGCAGCTTTCTTCCCAAGTATGGATTAAGGAAATGCCAAGTGTCTTATCCAGCGTGGGTTGAGGCAATGGATACCAATGGAAGAAAGAGTTGGCTATGTGGAGGGGATGACATTCTGTGTACTCCAGCCCTGTATGAGTGAAGTGGCTTGGAATTCCTGATCCCTAGTGGGGGACCCAGGAGGGCAGAGAGATGTAAGAAACGTGAAAGATGTTGAGGCCATGATAGACTGTGGACATCAGCAGTGCCTGAGAGTGAGAACAGATGCCAATTATTGCAAAGAATAGACCTGAGGAAGACACCTGGTTATGTGTGAGGAGAGGACTGCAAGTGATCAGTTCTGGAAACCTCCCTCTCCAGGGCTGGGATGGTAAACCTTAATTCACTTGAGTTCAAATTCTAAAATGTTTGAATTACCTGGAAAGAGTTAGATTAGGTTGACTGCCATCTTGTAGTCTAGCAGCATAAGATAGCACTTACTTTTTGGAATAGAAAAAATAAGTTATATTATTAGGTGCATAAGTATTATGGCTTAAAATTCATAGCAATTATACCCCACTTTTATAGAGAGTTAGCCAGTCCAGAAATTCAGGTGACAATATAAAAAATACTAACAAACACAACTGAACGCACTCAGAAGAATATGAATAAATTATATGACAGCTCGTTACTGTGCATAAACCATGTCAGGTTAGTTTGTATAACTAACAAGTCCACAGGTTAGACTGAATGACAATGTAACATATGTGCGTCAGAATACAGATAATTTATTTGTGTTTTCCTGATTTTACAGATCAAAGTACTACAACAATGAAATAGGAGACATTTGTGTTAAGTATTTGATTACATAGAAAATGTTAGGAAGTTCTGCCATCAGTGATCGATAGATTCATTAATTGTTCACACAACAAAAATGTGTGTACCTGTACATGCCAAGGACTGGAAGATGTAAAAGTGTGTTCTCAGTAAAGCAAAAACTGCAAGAGTAAACAAAAGGAAGGGAGTGCGGAGAGTGGTAGTTCATCCAAAATTAGAGAATTAGTAAGAGTCACGTTTCCTGAAATACAGGGTGTTTTCTTTTTACCTGCCAGGCAAGGATAACATTGCTGACTCCTCATCTGTTCTTCCTCTTTGCTGTTTTCAATGGTTTTGAAGGCTAATTTTGATTCGGTCTGCAGCCCCTTCAAACAATACTTGCAGACAAATTATCACTCGGGTTGTGCTTTTATGTAGTCATTAATTATCACACACTGTGCTGATTTAGAAACTGACTGCATAAAGACAGAAAAGAAGAAATTAGCTCAGTTATATGAAGACTTCCAAAGAAACCTTAAGAGCTATGAAATTCTGAAATGCTTTCCTGGGAAAGAATTGCCTATTAAGGAAAAAGCAAGATGTCGCTGTGTGTCCTTCAGTGATTTTTCCTGAAACATTCTGACACAAGCACAATAGGCTCCAAGCTCCTTCTCAGTAGTGTGGTAAACCAGCAGGGGAAAGAGAAAGAAGGCACTCAATATTTGTTTGTAATCCCTGAGAATGACATTTACCTGTTTAAACATAAAAGGAAGTCTTTTTACAGCGTATGTTTATGCTATGGCTAGTGTACAAACATAATTAATTAAACATCAGTTTTTATTCTACTATGCAGTGATTTACGAAGTTACATTCGATTCATTTGACATACAGAATCAAACAGGGTGGTGTGCCACTTCTCAGATGGTACCAACCATCCCCCTGATGCAACCGGCTTGTATAATCCCCCATCTTGAGTACCTTGCATTTAACTCATACTCTCAGTGTTAGGAGACATTTCTTCCATGACCAGATTACAAGAGTGACCTCCATCTTGCTAGCAGACTCTCTCTCTCTTATTGGTTTTGATGAAACAAGTCACCGTGTTTGGGAGATCCAAATGGCTAGTAACTTAGGGTGGCTTCTGGCCAACAGAAGGAATTGAGACCCTACATCAAACAGCATGAACCACCTGGTTCCCCCAACCTCCCCCCGCAACCCCTCAGATTGTTTTTCAGAGTCCATAGTCTCTCATGGTTCACCTCCCCTTCCAATTTCCCCCAACTCCCTTCTCCTATCTTCCCATGTCCTCCATGCTATTTGTTATGCTCCACAAATAAGTGAACGGGATGCTGCCAGCAATCATGTAAGTAAGTTTAGAAATGAATCTTTGTCCATTTGAGCCTTCATGAAAGACCCCAGCCCTGACCATCACCTTGATAACAAGTTGTAGCCTCATGAAAACTCCTAAAGCAGAGAACTCAACTGAGCTACACCTGGATTTCTGACCCACAGAAATGGTGAGACAGTGGGGGTATGATTTTTTGCTTTTTGTTTTTTTACTTTTTTTTTTTTTTTTTAAGTAGGCTCCATGCCCTACCTGGGGGTTGAACTCATGAGCCTGAGGTCAAGAGTCACATGCTATAAGGATGAGCCAGCCAGGGGCCCTGTGGGTATGTTGTTTTTAAGCCATTAACTTTTTGGTGATCTGTTACAGCAATAGATAACTAATACAAATGGCAACTATGGCAACCAAACAAGTTATTTACTTCTATTTATTTTTACTATAGTTTATATTAGGAAAGTCAATATTCTTATGCAAAAATACGGAGTTAACAGCATTATCGTTTCTTGGCCAATAATCCATTGTATCTAATTACATTTACATTTCACTAATTGCTTATCTTCTGGGACCTGAAATAGATTGCTATTTCAAATAAGAGTTGATCAGTGTGAAACAATCTGGAAAGAAAGAATAAAATTATGAAGAGAACTTTTCAACCAAATATAATAGCCAAATAGGACAGGCTGACAAAAAATAAGTTATAGGTAATGCAGAGGTAGAAGAAACATAGATGATCAGGTGCAGTCCTCAATAAAAACTGAGCCTCAGTTTTTTTATTTTTTATTTATTTTATTTAAAAAATGTTTTAGTTTTTATTTATTTTTTTGTTTGTTTTTTTTTTATTTATTTTCAGCATAACAGTATTTGTTATTTTTGCACCACACCCAGTGCTCCATGCAATCCATGCCCTCTCTAATACCCACCACCTGGTTCCCTGCCGCCACTTCAAACCCCTTAGATTGTTTTTCAGAGTCCATAGTCTCTCATGGTTCACCTCCCCTTCCAATTTCCCCCAACTCCCTTCTCCTCTCTAACTCCCCATGTCCTCCATGTTATTTGTTATGCTACACAAACAAGTGAAACCATATGATAATTGACTCTCTCTGCTTGACTTATTTAGTTTTTATTTTTATTTTTTATTTTCCTCAAAATAGGGAACCTATTCTGTGTGCCCACAAGCTAAAAATGTTTTTTTTTTTCACATTTTTAAAGTTTGTAAACAAACAAAAAATAATATGTGGTAAAATGCCCTTTAAAACAAAGTAAATACTTTCTGGACTTTGACAGGAAAAGGGTGTCTAGTCTTGGACCATCATGATGTGAGTTTGAGTTACTCCAGTGTATACATTTTCAAAACTTAGAAATTGTACACCTAAGAGCTTGGCATTTCATTTTATGTATACATCAAAATAGGAGAAAAACAAAGCTGTACATGCATTTACTATCAAGAAATCTATTTAGTGGGTATGAATTATGTAGGTACAACAAGCCCTGAAAACGGAGGTGTTCAAAGTTAGTTATAATTTCATGTCTTTAATTCAACTTAGGTTTTGGCTCTAGGTCCCAGCCTAGATAGACAACTTAATCAACTTTGGGTTTATTTTCATTAACAATTCAGGGATCCCTCCATTAATTCAGGCCTAGAGTTTAGGTATTTGTTTAAAAAAAAAAAAGGAAGAAAAGTGGGAAAGAGGGAAGAAGAGAGGAGAAAAGAAAAAAAGACAAAGAGAAATCTCTCCTTTATCCCTTCCTCTCTGGATAGTCTCTAAACCCTTTGGGTTGGGTTTTGGGTGTGACCCCACCCCATCCAGACTATGAAGAGGTGGTGTCTCTCTCCTGTGGGTACCATGCAACATCCTTTAGTCTAGACTTCTTCCATCAGGTCTTGCCAGGCTGTCCAACCCCCACCACCTGCACTTTGTTTCCCAGCACTGTTTGTACTTCAAGGTGCAGTAGGTTTTTCTCCTGCATCCCTGAACAACAGCTCACATCACAGATTTTCTCATGTTTCTATCTAGTGACTTCCTAAGATACTTCTCTCTTCGCTGACTTCAGGATCCTGCTGAGGTCCCATGGTAATTTCCAGTTCTTCTCCCATTCCAGCAAGGGGCTGGGGCAGACTTGGGGTCATTGGCTTCTGCTCTTACCTTGGTGGCCTGGGTATTGCAATTGTGAGCCTGCTGCCTTCAAAGTAGATTACAAGTCCCCTGCACACCTACATTCTCCAAAATACCGAGGGGTATTCTATGTTGTTGCTGATCTCTCTCATCTCAAGATACAGGCATAGGAAGAGAATACCTGTCCCCTAATACTTCCATATCTGTTCTTCTCCCCATAGTGTGCATTATTAAAGGTACAACCAGTCCTGGAACCATTCCAGGATTTGGGGTAAGGTGGTGTAATCCTGGAGACAATAGTTGCCACAGCAGTTTTGCAATCCCTAGACCCCTGTTTATGGCAGAGATAGAAGCTCAAAAGGCAGGACAGTTTGGGCATATTGGTCTAGCAGTAAATTTGGGAGGCTTAGTCTGGAACACTATGCTTTCAACATTTCAACTATTCACAAGCACTGAATTTATGTATTAAATCTCTTTCTGCCTATATACTATTTTATCATCAGAGGTCTTCAAATATCCCTATTCTATTCATAGCATAATAAGGTCTCTCATTAAATATATGGTGGTTGATAGGTATATATATATGCACATATACATATATATATATGGAAGATGTTAACCCTTCTCTGAATTATTTCTTAAAATTTTTATTCAAGGGGCGCCTGGGTGGCTCAGTGGGTTTAGCCGCTGCCTTCGGCTCGGGTCATGATCTCAGGGTCCTGGAATCGAGTCCCACATCAGGCTCTCTGCTCAGCAGGGAGCCTGCTTCCTCCTCTCTCTCTGCCTGCCTCTCTGCCTACTTGTGATCTCTCTCTGTCAAATAAATAAAATAAAATCTTTAAAAAAGATTTTTATTCAATATCTCAATAAAAATTAGAATAAATACAATAATCATATCTGTTGATAGCCAGAATAATTATTCTTATTACCTAAATAAAACATAACAGTAAAATACTAGCCTTATTTTCCAGGAGATCATTAGGAGCTATGTATTCATGAAATCAGTGCAGCACATTGGTTATTTTGGAAGTATATCTTAATAGTTCTGCATGAACTCATTTCTATCAAAAGTTAAAACCCTACATTTCCTTCTGTATATGCACTGGAACATTTCTACTATTTGAATAAAAATGTTATTCAGTTTATTGGATTTTTTTAAAAAGCAAAAAAGCTATTTATACAGTTTTTCCTTGTTAATCTAAGTATAAAAACCTATGAGAGTTGGCAAACAAACCCCCACTGGGACAAACATTTAAATTCTCTTGCTGTAGGGCAAAGGAAAGAGTATAAAAATCTCAAACAACACACGTATGGAGGCAAAGTATTTACAGAAGCCGCACATACAGGTGGTCTTTCATCTAAGTTGCACTCCAATCCAATCTTTTATTAGTTTCTCGGGCCAGGAAACAGCTGCTCAATCACATGGCTGTGTGACCACAGGCATTGGCCTTTAATCTCCTTAGGTTAACTGTATTTTGGTAAAAAGAATAGGATATTTGGGCAATAGACCAAACTACCCAGGGGAAACTCTGGGATAACATTAATTAGAAATATTGAAGTAAGGCAAGTTCTCTTTGATGGAAAGTTTGGGCAGAGGGTGAGAAAGTGAGCTTCTGTGTGGAAGAGATAATTGGAGACTAAGCCAATGTTTGGAGCGTAATGACTCTGAGCAGTGCCCACTGCAGTGGACTGGTTAGTTACTATTGCTTATTTTAAAGTCTGAACACAAACTTTTGCTGGGTAGAAACTCTCAAATGTGGCAGGGTCATAAGTCCTGGAAAGTATCCAATGTTTAACATATGTTTCCAATTCAACAAATACAAAATGTCACTCTTCCCCCACGAACACTCTCTCTCATCCTTCACGGCTCTCTCTTGAGCAATGGCAACTGGACCCCTCCATGTAAATTTTCTAGTTAGGAGCAACTCCACAGTTATGATAAATAGACCCAAATTGCAAATGGATTAAATTCAATCAAACTTTGTTTCTCATGTAACTAACACTGACAGGCTGCTGACTCTGGTAGGCAGCCGGTTCTCCTCCATGCATTCAGGCTATGCTGAGGGAATGGCTATACTTCGGTCCTCTGCATCCAGTCAGCAGAAGGGAAGAGAGAACATGGGGAATGGTCTCCTGACCCCTTCTAAGTTCCATACACGGTGAATGTTCTTTGATATCCTAAGCAAAACCAGTTTTCCCAGTTCAGGTTCTCCCAGAGTAGTTTTTTTGTTTTGTTTTGTTTTGTTTTTAATAAGACCCCCTTTTGAGTGAAAGTAACAGTACCATTTAACATTTTCAAGAAAAAAAGAACAATAATAACAATTTAAAATCTTCACAGGGATATGCCCTAGTTTCTCAGTAAGTAAACAAAAACTTGCAGGTTATGAGATGCTTTCACAATCAGTCAAGCTAGAGCAAACCTAGCATAACATTTCTTTTATTTACAAAAGTAAAAAAAAAAATTCATTTATACTCATGCACCTGCATACAATTCCCCTATTTTTTTTTAAATTTAACCATTTTAATGCTAAAAATCTCTCTGACTTAGATTTCTATAAAAACACAATTATTCTTCAAAACTGAAGGAGAAATAAGGACTTTTTTTGGCAGACAAAACCAAGGGAATTTATCAATAGCAGGACCGCCCTGCAAGAAATGTTAAAAAGAAGTTTTCAGATGAAGAAAAATACTTCTTCAGGTCAGTAACTTAGATCTACATAAAGAAATGAACATCAGAGAAGGAATAAAAAGAAGGAATATAAAATAGTTTATTTTTCTTATTCTTAATTAATTTAAAAAATTTAAAAGTAATAAAAAGTAACAGTGTATTTGATAATTATAGAATATTAATAAGTGAAACAAATGACAACAATGTGATAAGAGATGGGAGGGAAAATTTGAAATACTCTTATCAGGTATCAGTATTGCAATTAAAATGGTATGTTGTTTGAAAGTGAACATAAATTACTTTAAAATTTATATTTGAAACTCTAAGACAAAAACTAAAAATTTTTAGAGAAGTATAATAGGTATACTAAAAGATGACATAAAATGGAATAATATTAATGTTTAATCAAAACCAGAAAAGACAAAGAAAGATGGGGAGAAAACAAAACAAAGAACAATGCATCAAATAGAAAGCTTTTAAAGTATGGTAGATCCTAATTCAACTATATCAACAATCACTTTAAGCTTCAGTCGTCTAAATGTACCAGTGAAAATCCAGAAATTGTCAGAGTGGATGAAAATGAAATCTAACCATATGTGTTGCTCCAAAAACTCACTTTAAATATAAAGATTCAAACAGATTAGAGTAAAAGAATGGAGAAAGATCTACCACGCTAAGGCTAAAAAAAGAAAACTGGAGTGTTATTTCAGTATTCATTTCAGTATTTATTTTAAACTAAGGTGAGTTCACAAAATAGAAATTATCCAGGATAAAATGGAGCGTTACATAATAAAATTCACCAAGAAAACAAGTGTATCATGAAGTATCATTCCACTCTCGTGATGCAAAGGAGTCTAATGTAATTTTTAGTCCTGATCCTCTAGATAAGGTGCTCCTTGACCACCCCAGCTTCTTTCTAGATTTTCTCTTTATCTCTGATATTCTACAGTTTGAATATGATATGCCCTGGTGTAGTTGTCTGGTATTTATTTGGTTTTCTCTGAGCTTCCTGGATCTGTGGTTTTGTATCTATTGTCAATTTTGAAAAGTCTGCCGTTAGTATCTCTACTAGTTCCCAGTTCTTTTCTCTTTCTTTATCTCCTGGTATTCCATTATGGAGATGTTATATCTTTTGCCATTACCCTGCCCTTCTCTGTTCTGTTTCTTTGTTTTCTTCTTTCTTTTTAATCTTTGCATTTCATTTTGGGAAGTTTCTATTGACCTATCTTCAAGCTCACTGATTCTTACATCAGCTGTGTCCCTTCTGTTTATCCACCCATCAATGAACCTTCTTCTATTTTACAGTCTTTCAAAATAAATTTATTTACTTATTTGTTTGTTTGTTTATTATTGCTACCATTTCCTTTGATTTTTTTTAAGATTTTATTTATTTATTTGACAGGCAGAGATCACAAGTAGGCAGAGAGGCAGGCAGAGAGAGAGAGAGGAGGAAGCAGGATCCCTGCCAAGCAGAGAGCCCGATGCGGGGCTCCATCCCAGGACCCTGGGATCATGACCTGAGCCGAAGGCAGAGGCTTTAACCCACTGAGCCACCCAGGCACCCCTCCTTTGATTCTTTTTTAGAATTTCCATCTCTCTATTTATGTTAATGACCTGTTTTTGCATGTTGCCTACTTTTGTCATTGGGGCCCTTAACATATTAATTATAGTTACTTTAAATTCTTGGTCTGATCATTTCAATATCTCTCTTGCATTTGAGTCTAGCTCTGCTGCTTGCTCTGTCTTCACACTGTGTCAAACACACTCTGCCTTTTGTAAGTGTCTCAGTCTCTCAGACTCTTATAACACAATACCACAGACTGGATGTCTTATAAACAGCAACCGGTTACTTCTCACAATTCGGACACCAGAAGCCCAAGATCAGCATACCAGCATGTTTGCATTCTGATAAAAGCCATCTTCTGGATTTCAGGCTGTTAAATTGTCACTGTTTCCTATCAAGGTAGAAAAATCAGGGGAGCCCTATGGAGTTTATTTTATAAGGACACTGTAAGTTTATTTTATAAGGAGTTTATTTTATAAGGCTCCACCCTCATGACCAGATGACCTCCTAAAAGTCCCACCTAATTACATCATATTGGGTATAAGATTTCAACATATGAACTTGAGGAGAACATGGCATTCAGATCATAGCAGTATGCCTTTTAATCTTTTGCTTAAAACCACACAAAAGAAACTGAGGTAAATAGGCATTTAGAATGAAACTTTATGTTTATCTGGCTAGGAGTTAGGCTGTGGTTTATGGTGTGCTATAGTTGTACGTGTCAGAGGCTAAAATTTCTTCAGGTATCCTAGTTTTATCTCTTCTGTTGTCTTTGAGTTTCTCTAGAGGTTTCATCTTAGATATATTTAGTCATCCTGACTGGCATGATGTTTTACCTCATTTTGGTTTTGATTTGTATTTCCCTGATGGTGAGGTTTATTTTTAAATGGTTTTTTTCTATACATCCCCTAACTCCCAACACCCCCCCCCCCCGCCATGCCTCCAACTCCTATCCTCACCCCCACTATAAGAGGAACAAGGGGATTTTTCTCTGGTCTTCACCCTGAGAATATGGCATTTCTCATGCCTATATCAAAGGCTGGAGTGGGCTGGAGTTGGATATTTCCTTTTCCCCAGTTTGATTAGACTCTAGTGAAACTCAACTCAGTCTTTTGTGGAATAATTTCTCTTGAGGCCAGGCCTTGCTGAGAAGTATAGAAGAATGTTCTTGGCTTATTTCAAAATAGCTACCCACCACCACTCTTTGTCAGAAGCACAAGGGAATTTTTCTCCAATTCTCACTGAATTGGAGTAGGACTCCTGGAGTTAAAATTCATGGAAGCATGAGAGTTCCTATTATCCTGGCCCCCTGGAGTTTTTAAATCTCAAGTTTATTCACATTGAGTCCCCAGCAACCCACCAATTCCAGTTCAAGTTTCTACCCATGGTATGGGTGGGCTTCTGCTCCAGTAGGCTATGACTCTCCTTAATCAGCCGCTTCTTCCATTCTGGGAGCAGTAGCTTGCCTTGTGTCCTCAGTTTTATGAAAGATTTAAAAAATTTGTTGATTTTCAGTTTAGATTTTTTCTTGTTGTGAGGAAGTGAATGATGACTTCAAAGCTTATATCATACCCAAATTCACTACTTTATTTCTCACTTTCTTTTTTTCCTGCATGTTGTTCATACAAGAAAGTAAATATTATAAAAGAATGGTTAGAAATGTATCATTGCTTACTCAGATTACTGATTGATAATATTAAGAAAGCCTGAAAGGCTTATGTCAAGTAAAAAAGAAAAAAAAAATATATATATATATATAAAATTTTTCATGGTTAAAATTCTCCACTGACTTCTGTGAATATTTCTTTGGTGTTAAATACAGAAAAAAAGTTACATATGCCTTGAGTATTTAACTGGCCAAAGCACAGTTATGCTTTTTCTTTTTTAAATTTGCATTCATGTTTCAAATCATCCCTCTTTTTGTTATAGATCCCTAGACCTCTAGTGTCCTCTGATGTAGATTTTTTTTTTTTACCATGAGTTTACCAATTCTTTGTGGTAAGATGATATTACCTCACTGATCCATGAAACAAAGGGCATGTGCAAACTGAAATTGCATTAGCTTTTATTGCCCTAAAATTATAAGCTTACTCTGCAATTTTTTGTATGCTGCCATTCAGGCTTTTCTATTTTGTAAGCAAAATAACTGCCTCTCAAGATCATTTTTTCTAATAGTATCTCTATGGGGTACTTCGATTCTCAAGGTGTTCTAAGATGCATTTTTCTAGGTTAAGCATTATTTCATTTTTCTTGGAAATGTTTACAATCTCACCAAACTCTACTTTGCCATTGAGTTCTCGAATAAGAAGGTGAATGCCTCCCAGCTGTGATACTGTCTGAGAATTAATTATGACGACTTTTAATCCTCTCACCAAATGGCTATAGAGTAGAACTAAAGCCACCTTGATGTGCAATAACCATGGATTTATAACATTCAAACATACAAAATGCATTTTTGTTATTATTAAAACTATAGATTACTAGTAAGAAAGAATTATTTTCTTAAATCACTGATGGTAATTAAACATGCTAAAAGTCTTTCCTGATTTAGCAGCTCTGTGCTTTCCACATCAATTATAGCTAATATGTCATGGATAAGAGCTAAGAATAAGACAGCTATTTCAGACTAACCACAACAACCAAAAGGATACAGCCTCTGTTGGAGAAATATTTGCTCCAGGGCCTGTGCCAAAGGACTGCTCCTCTTGGTGCTACCATCTGTGGCTTTTCAACAGACAACATGGGTCTTTAGATTAAGAAAAAAGGGCACATTTAAGAGCCTTCTGGTTCATTAATTTATGCATTCAATCATTCCTTCACTATAGTGAGTACATGATATAGCTCAGGCTATTTTATTTCCTGGGAATGCAGTGATGGATAACAATCATTGTGTTTTGCAGAGCATCTCAGAGACTATGGAGGATACATGAAGGTAATACCAAAGGGTTATGGGAGAAAGCAATGAAAGAATCTGACTTTGACAGTAATAAGGGGGAAAAGAGTCTTCATGTAGGAGATAGCATCTCCAAATTGCACCTTAAAGATCAATAAAATAATATCCAGATGAGGAAGAAGATTGTGTTTCCAGCAAAAGGAGAAGCATGAACAATGGCAGGAAGATTTGAAATAATTTGGGAAGGCTTGAGTATAATCAGGGGAATATACGGTAGTCTGTGTTTAAGATAAAAGATATATGAGCATACTAACACATGCATGTGGAAAGTAGCCAAGGATAAGGGTCAACAAATAGGAAAGAATCCAACAGAATGACTGAGGGCACCTAGCAAATTAGAAGCATGTATATTTAACATAGGCTTAATGTTTAGAGAATGAAAGTATATGCAATGACTTTGCCAGCTTTTACTAAGTAACATTTTGCTGGATTTCCAACTAGTAATTAAAAAAAAATGATGAGATTAGTAGAAAAAGTGACATTTGTAGAAAAGTCAAAATTTACCATGAGCAGTATTGAATGTCCACAATATAATGGAACACCTAATGCATTTGTGGTAAACCTAATGGATAGTTTAATCCCTTTGACCATCAGTGCCTTGACTTCCAATACCATAGAAACCAGGCAGTGGATATTACAAAGAATACACAGTAGGAAATTGTAGAGAAGTAATGAGAGAATTAACAGTGTCACAGAGTAGAGGGCTGACAGTCAGTGAGTACAGGGCTCACATGCAATCCAGAGGAGGAGAGGCAAATGAAATTGGAACAGGATTATTGGGCTGTCTATATTAAAATGGAATTGAGAAGGAGAAGATGAAGAGACTTACAAAATAAGAAAAAGAAAGATGAAGTCAGAGAAGAAATGGTGGAAGTTCACTAATTTGAATATTTGAATAATTCAATAACTTGAATAAATAGTTTCAAAAGTTTTAAAAGTTCTTGAAATTTAAGGTTCCTCAAAGACCTTTCCACCAAATGACTGAGGTTGAAGACTCAAAATAAGAGAAAATGTGATGTTTTTAAGAAACTAAATGTAATTTTAAAAAGACTAATAAAGCTTTCACACGTTGTTCTTTAAATTAGATTTCTGCTTCTCCAGTTAAAATAGTTCTTCATATGATCTTTCATGTCTTTCACAAATACTGGCTCCTGAATCAAACAAAACAAAAATGCAATACTAGTGTATACATTCCTGTTTTGTTTCATTTCAATGCTATGTGCATACTCTGTCCCCTAGTACTCAGCCTCCAACCTGCATGCAACACCAAATATAGACACTGTCTCCACCGAAAAATCTCTCCTAAACCCATGCTCCTTCCTCTAAATTATTCTCCTCTACTTTTTGTTGCTAAATCACCCTATGCAACCATCTAGCAAGCCATGAACCTTTGAATACCAAACTATAACTATCCTTCCATGCAAGGCTCTCTCCTATGGATTATTAGTATCTTGGAAAGACAGTATCTTATTTACCTTGTATCCTTAATATATGGATGTTACTTGGTAAATATTGTTGAACTGAAATATATAATACATCTTAATGTTCTGTTTATATTTGTGGGTACCCATCTTTTTTAAATAAAAAAAAAAGTGATAGCAACTAATGTGAATTGATCATTTATATGCCAGACTCCCTATATTCAGTGAATCACTTAACACAGTAATCCTATATTACATACTATTATTCCTATTTTACCGATGAAGAAAATAAATATTTTTATATAATATTTATAGTACTAAATGTTTTGTACATGATCATGGTGATTATCTCTCTAGAGCTACTTGTGCTCATGGGTATATCATCTGAAATGTATTATTTCCCACCAGTGAGCATGGCTCACAAAAAGACAGTGGTTATTTCCCAGGGCAGGAAGAGAGATATACCCTCAAGAAAATATAGAAAGATTTCAGTGAAAGAGGTGTGTAATTTAGTAAATGCCATTCTGATTATTTCAAAACCTCTTGAATGTAGGGGTGAAGAATTGCCTACCTCCTTGATAAGAATCACTAACTGTGCTTAGACTCATATTACTAATGTTCTAAAATGAAGGGCAGAAGAAACCTCACTCATATAAATTTCAAAAGAGTAGTTTTGCTGATTGATGTTGGTAGAACAGAAACCTTTTCTGATTGGGAAATGTACCAGCGTCTTTTTATGTCCAGAATTGAGAAAGATTAGAAAATGTCTCTGATAAACCAATGTTTGCTGGATTTATCTCCTGAAGAAGGAGGTGCGTAGACTTAGGTAAGAGGCTGGGGCCCATTGATTAAAAGGTAGATCTAGAATTTGCACATAGAACTCATAACTGTCTACCCTCTTTTTAAATTGTGTTATGTTAGTTGCCATAAAATACATCATTAGTTTTTGATACAGTGCTCCAAGATTCATGTTTATGTAGCAAGTACCTTGACTTTCAACCTTAACAGTCAATTTGGCAATCACCCACAATAGAAAAAAAAATCACAAAGTATTCCTGGTATAAAGTTCCTTCCTTTTCTGTGATTGCTTTCCAAAGTAGTTATAAAATTGCACTGAAAGCAACAAGATTTATTGAAGAAAACATTATTTCTCTATTTGAAAGAAATAATTCCAGATGTCTAAGTCAGCTACAGTCAAGGTGCCATGTTCATCTCCTCCTCCCTAAAACAGTAACAAACAATGGGAAAGGAGATACACACATACATAGGACAAACGATAAAGGGTCATCAGGAGGTAGAACTTATAAAAAATAAATAAAACCTCTAGAAGACAGAGAACTGGTAGAGAAGTAATACAGAAGCTGGAGAAGATCACAGCCTGTGTAAGCATCATCAGGAAAATTGCAAAGTGTGACTTGTGTGACTTGATCTTCCCCACAGAAGCTCAGAGATACTTTCAGCTTCAAAATGCCAAAGATAACTGTGAGAGTTTGGTGTGAAATAAGAATGATATTTAAAAATCTATATAAAGCAAACCTGTCCTTCCACCATGTTCCCTTACCCTTACTCAAGAAAACTGATGCCTGCCTTCAATAAAAAAGTGGGAGAGGTATTTTCAAAAGGTTTTAAACGTTCCTTCAAAAAAGACTTCCTTGCTTACTCTCCTTGCAGTAAAGATCCCACATGTGCTGTGTTCATGGACACATAGTTTCAATACTCTTTTATATTACCTCTAAACAAGCAAACAAAACAAAACAAAACCCACCTTTTATTTTACAATATGTTTTACTTTAGGGGGAAAAAGAAGTAGCAAATTTAGCCTAAGGAAATCCTTTATATCTCACACCAGTTTCCTTTTTTATTAACATCTTATATTAGTGTGGTGCATATGTACAACTAATGAACTAACATCTGTACATCTATACATCTTTATTAACTAACACCCTTCCTTTATTATATTTCTTAGTTTTTACCTAATGTCCTTTTTCTGTTCCAGATCATACCCAGACTGCCACCTTACATTTTATTGTCATGTCTCCTTAGGTTTCTTTTGGCTGGGACAGTTTCTCAGACTTTCTTTGCTTTGATGAACTTGATAATGTCCAATAGTGGTCATTTTCAGGTTGAGTATTTGTACAGTACTCCTCAAATAAGATTTTCAGATTTTGTTCCCATGATTAGATTGAAGTTATGGTGTGTCTGGAGAAAGATCACAGAAACAAAGTGCCGTGCTTATCACAGTATATCAAGAATACATGCTATCAACATGGCCTATCAGTGATAGTGTTAATCTTGATCATCTGGTCAAAGTAGTGTTTCTCAGATTTCACCAGTAGAAAGTTACTCTTTTTTTTTTTTTTTTTTTCCTCCCTTACTATCCTCTTTGGAAGAAGTCACTGTGCATAGTTCATGCTTAAGAGTGAGGTGGTGTGCTCCTATTCCTTGGGAGCATATTAGTAATGTGAATTATTTTGAATTCTTCTACATGAGAGATGTATCGATCTATCTGTCATCTATCTACCTATCATCTATCTATGATATCTACCCAGTCACTTATTTTATATCAGTGTAAACTTTATTTATTTTATACATTAGGACATAATTTACTACTGAGTTATTTATTTTGTTTCTCAAATGTTCCAGCTTGGGCCACTGAGTGTTCTCTCAGTTGGCTCCTATGTCCCTTTGGTATGCACCCATTGTTGTGATTATTTTTTGAGCATTTTCTCACTTTCTGATACTATAAAATGCTTATCTTGTATATTCCCTGTACCAGCTTCCATAGGCCATGTTTCCGAGGAGTCCTGGCACCTTTTATTGGAGAATGGTATCAGAAAACAAGATCTAGAGGCACCTGTGTGGCTCATTGGGTTAAACCTCTACCTTTGGCTCAGGTCGTGATCCCAGGGTCCTGGGATCAAGCCCTGCATTGGGCTCTGTACTTGACAGGGAGCCTGCTTCCTCCTCTCTCTCTCTGACTGCCTCTCCGCCTACTTGTGATCTCTGTCGAATAAATAAATAAAATCTTTTTTTTTTTTTTTAAGAAAAGAAACCACAGTCTTGGCATTGTGGGGTTATTACCTTATTTAACATATGAATGAAAATCAAGGCTCTCAAGATATTTAAGCAAATCTTCAATGTGAAAAAGAAAACTCAAAATATATAGGCAGAATCATTGTGCATCATTGTGAAATTTCAGAACACCAAGGATAAAAGGGATATATTTACAGCTTCCGGGGGGGGGAAATGGCTGGGTTTTTTTTAACAATGGAAAATAGCATTAGGTTGGCGTTAGATGTCTCAATCTCAACACTGGATGTCAGAAAAAAATAGCAGAACCTTAAAATAAAGCATTTTCAGACATGAGGATGTGGAAAATGCATATTACATCAGCCTTTATTAGGAGGTTACTGGACGTTTTTGTTCCAACAAAATGAAGGAACACACCATAAAAAAAAAAAAAAAAAAAAAAGACAGCATAGCCTGAGCAGGATCAGGGATATGGAGGTATGGGGGAAAGAAATTCTAGGCAAGACTGTAATTCTCTAGAATAAAATAAATGTAAATGCCAAAGTGGCAATGCCACAATATCCCTAATAGACCAATTGGTCCAGGACAATGCAGGGAGACAGTGGCTCTAACAGCATCATATCCAGGAAAAAAAATGTGACTTAAGGAACTTTCTACTATTCTTGAGACTCTGAACAAGTCAAACAGGTTCTTAGATCAGGCAGTAAAAGACAATTAAACAGGTGAGTTGACAGATCTTAACTCACCTTATTGTGGTAATCATTTTGCAATATATACGTATATCAAATCTCATGCTGTACCCCTTAAACTTTGATGATGTGATATGTCAATATCTCTCAATAAATATATCTCAATAAAACTGGGGGAAATGCAGTTAGGAATGCCAGAAAATAAGCAAATTTATATAAAACCCAGCAAAAAAAAAAAAATGGTGAGAGAGTGTTGTCAGAAAACACTATTCGATGTTGCTATAAACAGTACCTATGCAGTCAAAATGAGGTAAATCTTGATTAATTATGGTAATTACAAAACTATGAGGAGGAGGAGGAGAGGAAATGGGATGCTCTATATGGCTTAATCTTCATTCATCAGGGCAGGAAGTCAATACATAATGGCTAATGGCTAAAACTGATGAAACAAGGAATAGCAGAAGTGGCAAGCTCAGGCAGAGGTAGAAAGAGATAGCTGTTCTTTTATTATAAGCTCCATCTTTCTTTTTTCTATTCCAATAATATATGTGTTATTTAGATACAAAATGAAAATGCATTACACTTCAATATATAGATACAACCTTAGGCAACTAGTTAAATGTTCTATGGTGGAAGAAACCAGATTCTCAGTTCTTTATTTCTCCATTGAGACAGAGGGAGAGCACTCCTGATTTGCGACTCATTAGCATATAGATAGAATTGAAACCATGACGTTTTTGAGCTTGTCCAAAAAGGGTCTGGGAAGATAAGGGAAGAAAGCCTGAGAGAGAATCCAGACATATCCAAGAGAAAGGTGTCATAAAGGTCAAGGGAAGAAAATTTGGGGATTGATCAGTAATCATAGAGGAGGTAAAATTTTTGAATTCTTGTCATGTTTTGTGGAATGTCCTTTTATGTATGTATTAACTCATTCGTCCTCATTTTGATGTTGGTGCTATTATGCATATTTTCCAAAATGGACAAAATAGGGATTTTGTATAAATTATGTAAATTTAACTCAGGTTCATATAGTTTATAACTGCGGGTCCTGGGATTTAAGCCTGTAGTCTCTCTCCAGAGACCATGTTCTTAGCAACTAAATTATATCATGTCAAACACTGCTGAGAATTCAAGCCAGCTGGGGCTCAAGAGATCCCCTGGCTTTTGTGTCCACTGCAGTGACTGCCTTGTCTTGAGGAAGTACAGCTCCCCTTACACACGGCTTGGGCAGAGACTTACTCCACAAACAATACTCAAACATCTAAAATGCTCACATCTTATGGACATTGGGGAGGGTATGTGCTTTGGTGAGTGCTGTGAAGTGTGTAAACCTGGTGATTCACAGACCTGTACCCCTAGGGATAAAAATACATGTTTATTTAAAAAAAAAGAAAATAAAAAAAAATGCTCACATCTCTGTCTTGGGAAATGTTGAGTGAATACAGACTCCTGATAATATAAGACTCCTACATTCAAGAAGCTAATACAACGCTGAACTTCCCATTCATGACAGTCAAGGTCTGGAAAAGCTTTTCAGTTAACACATCCATCCTTCCACCCCACAGATCCTGTTACAGGCAAAGAATGTTTATTTTTGGTCCTCACAGCAACATCTTCTCCAATTAAGAAACAGGTTCTGTTTTTATTCTCTTTTTTTTAAACTGTGTGTGCGCAAGGAGAGCTTGATTATGCTAATCAACATTACTCAGCTTCTAGATTAAGCAAGTGCTCTCCTTTAAAATCTAGGAAAGCTACAGACCACGAAATTGGGTTAATTTGGCATGCTTTTGCTGTGTGTGTGTGTGTGTGTGTGTGTGTGTGTTGTACAGGTGTGTGTGCAGGCACATAATGAGGACAGTGCCTGAAAAAGAAAACACTTCTAGTACTTTGAAATAACTGCCCCCATCTTGACAAAAAGAGTCCTTTTGTTCCGGCTGTTCTTGTTGCTGTGGTTTCCAGTGATTGTTTCTTTTTTCCTGTTTCTTTGTTTTTATTTCAGCCCCACCTTTTCTTCTCTGGTTCTTTCAGAAAACCCCCAAGTTCACAAAAGTCTTAACTTACCACCAGGGCATAAAAATGTTAGGAGTTTACCTGTTGTTGAACAAATTAAAGGCTGGTGCAAAAGGAAACATCTTCACAGAGCATTGCTAGTGCATTCTGGCCGGCGGGCAAATTCATCTCACTTGCTCTTTTTATTTCATGCATATTGATTCTAGGATGTTCCTTATAGATATCCGATGCATCTGCTCCCAGAAAAGAGTGAGGGCATGTAGATGTGCAATTACACTAGTGGAGAAACACAGCAGGTGCATTCAGTGAACAAAACATACTCTTGGTTGGAGGCTTGGGCTTTCACTAAACAGAGTGCCCTGATTTGCCCTCATGCTCGGTCTTCTGAGCCTCACTGATGAGCAGAGAGGTGTGAGGGGGTAGGGAGGGAGTGTGCCCGCTGAACTGAATGGAAGGAGAGCCAGCTCAGAGCATTTTAGCTTTAAAGCAAACCCCTCATTAAGAAACACGTAAAGCCACATTGGCTCTGCTAAAGATGGGGGCAATGAAAACACAACCTTGGTAAAAATAGCACACGTTTACTCTCCACACTGGTATTTAATCCATTATGGAGTCATTTCTGTCCCTTTTTCTGATTCAACATTCCTTTCAAAAGCCTCCTCCCACAATGGTCAATGAGAACAGCTGTGCTTATCTAAGCAGGGGGGTGCAGGGCCTCAGATTGGAGTCAAGGTGGCTCTTCTGGTGGCAGCCTGGGGGACTTTGGGGGCACAGCTCACGGTGTCAAAAGGAGGATACTTGGAGACCTTTTGAGACCTGGTTCATCCTACTGTCATATTTTAATCTTTCTGTGAAGTGTTGACTCTCTAAGATGAGAGGCATCAATAATGATAACACCTATGCCACGTCGGGCTTGAGTGTATAAATTTCTCCAAATATTCCTTATTAATTAAATAGGTTGGAGCTACTCCTATGGCAAAAAACAAACAAACAAACAAAAAGCCCTCAAGTTTAATGAACTATCACAATGACAATTGGTTACCTGGTCTTGATTTTACCCTCTAGAAACACTCTCAGGGAGGAATTAGTCTCACTATATAAATATTTTTTCTATCCCCAAATCAGCCCCAAATTTCAGGTTAAGTCAGCTTTTCCACTTTATGGGAGAATGGACATGTTTTGGTGACGTGTATTCTGTAATTTCCAAAGCAGGTGCCCTACTCTATATAAAATATAGGCTGTCGAGTCTCAGTTTGTCTTTGTTTTATACAGTGATGGGTTTTTTTTTAAGTGTTACTAAGTTATAATACAAATTCAGGACCTGGACTTGTTGATAATTTGTTTCAAGAGAAACAATGCTTCTTGCAGCTATTTATTGGAAGGGGAGAGAGTGAGGGAGAGAAGCTGTCGGGAAGGGGAGAGAGTGAGGGAGAGAAGCTGTCAGGTGCTATCAATGTGCCTTCCATAAAATTCTCACTTTTTACCCGCTCTTCTGTAATGACTAGGTCTGGCTTTATTGTAACCATTTTAATCTTGGTCTTATATTCTCTTATATTCTTGTTTCTTCCAACAGACTGCTCTTTTCCTGAGAATTTTTCTATCTTACTTAATTCTATAGCCTCAGCATATGGACAGTACTTGTCACATAATAGGCACTTAATTATTGCTTGTTACATGAATGCTTAATAAATATGAAGACTAAATTTACAGAAACACCAAACCAACTGTGAAAAAAATCTTAATCTAGTCTGCACTGACGAATGAGGAATGTAGTCGCTTCCTTAATAAATACATTACTTGAGTAGCAGACTTGGTGCCAAAACTTAGATCACTGCAACCTCTCTGCTTCCCCATGCTGTTCCTCTTTCTCCCCTAAGGCTGCCTCTTATACTTGACTTCACATTTCCTTTGGAGTCAGTTTGTGTCTGAGCTGGGCTGTGGTCAGAAGTGCATCAAATTTTCGTGTACTGATTCAGAAAGATGGGTCAGGGGCACCTGGGTGACTCAGTCAGTTAAGCATGACCTTCAGCTTGGGTGATGATTCCAGGATCTGGGGATTGAGCCCCACATCAGGCTCCCTGCTCAATGGAGAACATATTTCTTCCCTCTCCTTCTGCCCCTCTCCTTGCTTGTGTGCTCTCTCTCTCTCACTCTCTCTATCAAATAAATAAAAGAGAGAAAAAGAGAAAGAAAGAAGAAAGAAAGAAAGAAAGAAAGAAAGAAAGAAAGAAAGAAAGAAAGAGGAAAAAGAGAAAGAAAGAGAAAGGAAGGAAGGAAGGAAAGAAGGTGGTTCAGTAGTGATTGCCTGACTGCCAGGCATTCTAGAACTGTGCCAGGGTTCAGAAACAGTCCCAGTGCTGGGTAGTGGTGAGTGCCCTGTGAAGATATGTGTGTGTTGGTTGTTGTGCTGGAGGGAGTGGAGGTTCAAGCACCACACATGAAATTTAAATAAGCCCCTGCTTGCTGAACACCTATTTTGGGCAAGGCATTCCGGCAGATGCTCAGGGTAAGGTTGGCATTTAAAAATTAATGAGTTTACCTAAGATCAAATATTAATCAAGCAGGAAAACTGCTGAGACTTCATAAAAGGTCACAGACTCTGAAAAGAGATGTGGTGCCCGAAGACCTGAGTTTGAGCTAGATGGCTGTTTCTTAGCTCAAAGTAGGCACCACTGGGCCTGTCATTTAACCTCTCTGAGCCTCAGTATCTTTATTTGAAAAAAAAGTATTACAGGAGAAAACTTTCAACAGTCAATAATAAAAACACTAAAGATGGCTTAAAAAAATAATGTGTTATCTCCTTTAACCAGAAGTGAGAAAGTAGGTCATTCTAGAGTTGGTGAACTCCGCAACTTGGTGATGTGAGGACACTGGACCCTCCCACCTCGCAGCTCTGCCATTCTCAGGGTGTCAGAAGTGTCTCCACAGAAGCCACAACATGGCTTCCCCAGCTCCAAAAATTCAATCCTCACACGGCAATGTCCCAGAGTAAAAAGTGCGGAGGAGATGGTCAGCATTTACCTGTTCATTTACATTATCATTTCCCCATCATCCTCTTGGCTCCCAGGTCAAACTGCAACTGGGTCCCAGCACCTACCTCTAGATTTGGCCATGGTAGAGGAGGGGGTCCAGCATGACTGATTCTGATGAGCAGGATTCATTTCCTGGGACCCAGGCCAACACCGTCACACACCTGAATGCAGTCCAGACTCCGACAGTAAGGAGGAAGGAAGGAATTAGGACTTGGTCAGGAAACCAAATGCCTGCTATGGAAACCTAACCTGCAAATCTTTTGTGAGGCTTGAAGTAATGGGAATGAAAGTGCACTTTGTAAACTATAAATCACTGCACAGCTTAAAGTTTTTATTTCTGTCATAATTATATTTGCTAACAGCTAGTGTTCACACCTGGGGCATTTTGCTTCATTTCTTCCCTGTGAGGAACTTCGTAATAATGGGTTATCCAGGAAAGGGAAAAATACCAACTTGTCTCCAAGTTCCTGAACTTAGGTAAATATAGCTGGTAGCTACTGAAATTAAAATATGTATGTACTTTCTCCAGGGGAATGAATGTTTCCTGTTAGTTAGAATTTGAGAGGGTAATTGAGATGAGGCCTGAAGACCACTGAGGCAGAGAGGTCAAGGTGAACAAATGCCATCTGGGGTAATGGCCTCACTCCCTCCAAATTGATTTGAAGTAGAAGTATCCCCAGACGCATATGCCTATACCATGGGGTCCTACCCTACTGGTCTGAAAGGATTGGTCCAGAGGAGGACACCAGACTCACACTGGATCAGTCCTGTTCTCTGTGTGATGAAGTTTAGAAGGCCCACAACCTCCAGCTCCTGAAGTTCTTGGCACCGCCATGGGCCGCTAGATCCCACGGGATAGTGTAGTACCTTACCTAGAGGATGGCAATTTCTAAGCAAGCAAGACATTTTCCCTTCCTTCTTTTTTTTTTTTTTTTAAGATTTCATTTCTTTGGCAGACAGAGATCACAAGTAGACAGAGAGGCAGGCAGAGAAAGAGGAGGAAGCAGGCTCCCTGAGGAGCAGAGAGCCTGATGGGGGGCTCGATCCCAGAACCCTGGGATTATGACCTGAGCCGAAGGCAGAGGCTTTAACCCACTGAGCCACCCAGGCGCCCCTTCCCTTCCTTCTTGATGCCTCCCCTTGATCTTGTCCCATCACTGACCACTAACCTGCTAGTACGGACAGTCAGCTGTTCCTTTCTTACCTTCTGAATTTCAAAATTTTACATCCTCAAAAAGGAAGAGGAGTTTTTCTTCTTCTAATGAATCATTCCTCTTATTATATAAACATGATCCTATCCATGCCAGCTTAAAATAATGTGTCCTTTACCTATGTCACCTTCTAGAAACTGCCCCATTTCTTTATTCCTATTCACAGCAGAACCCTCAAAAGGATCATCCTGACTTTTTACTTTACTTCCTCTTCTCCTATTCCCTCAGGAACCCACTCCAATTAGGCTTCTGTTCTTGTCATGACACCTACAGTGGGCTTGTCAGGGTCATTAGCAACCACAGTTCCATTAAACCTCACTGTTAGTCTTCAGCTCTCTGTAGGAGAATCAGGCAGCAATGGCACTTGCAAGAGTATCTCCACTGAGTTCCACCATGCCATTCAGAATGTTCTCTTTTGACTTTACTGCCCCATTCTTTTCTGTCTCCTCTCCTGTTCCTGTCCTCTTTTCCTACTTCCCATATTGAAGTGGCTCATGGCTTTGCCCTTTGACCCCTTCTCTTCTCCACCCAGGCCCACCACCCAGGTGGTCTCACCCAGCCATGGCTCAGCCCTTTGACCCATTCTCTTTTCTATCTACACCCACTCCCCAGGTAAAATCTGCACTGATATCTCCCAAATGTCCATGTATGCAGCTGTCAATCCACATCTCCAGGTAAATGAAGCATCTCAGATCTAACAGGTTCTCCTGCAAACTCTTGATAACTCTTCCACACAATTGTTCCTCTTACAGGCTTCCCTGTCTTCATAAATGGCAAGTTGACTCTGTCAGTTGTTCAGGTAAAAAAAACCTTGATACATCTCTACTGTATCTATATCCACTCCATCTAAAACAAATTATATTGGCTTTATGTTCACAGAATCTGACCATTTCTCATAATCTTTACCACTAACACTTGACTCTAGGCCATTAATATGTCTTATATGAATGATTGCAATATTCTTCACTGGTCTCTGCTTTTCCACCTTAGGCTTCTTACAAACAACCATATGCCCCAAAACAGTCTTTAAAATTTGTCAGACTATGTTACTCTATATTTAAAACACCCAAACTTTTTCCCAGATCACTCAGAGTAAAAGACAAAATTCTCACATGAGCTATAAGACACTACTTGATCTGGCTCCCTCTTCTACATCTCTGTCCTTATCTACTACCATGTCCCTACTACACATTCATTCTGCTCTGGATTCTTTGTCTTTGCTCAAATATAGCACAAATTCTCCTTCCCCTGTTGTTTTTGTTTTTCTTCTACCTGGAACACTTTGCCTGTTGATGGAATAATCCACTCCATCACTTTCTTCTGATTTCACTCAAATGTCCATTATCCTATAGGCCTTTCCTTTGAACCTTTGAAAATCTCATATACCACTAAACATTAGTATTTAAAATTACAGGGTTTCCCATAAGTTTGTGGGGCCATGGGCAACTATCTTTGATAAGGCCCCTGTGTACATAAACCATTTGACCCTAAATTGGCATGTCAGAGCCACTTTGACAACCCAATCCCATGCAACTCAATGAAAGATATACTGCCATGACCAGTGGTACCCTCCTAGAACTGGAATCTGGTTATAAGGCCCTCCAATAACCCTATCCACGTAAGTAGCAGGCCTTTTCAGGGAATTTGACTCATCCTGTGCAAGAGATAGATACTCAAACAGTGCCCCAAAGTATGGATCTGCGGCCAAAGTCCCTTTTCAAATTTTAAATATTCTAACTGGATGGCACTGCCAACCCCAACTTATTCTGGACACCACAGGGACTTAGAGACTTTTAAGAAAGATACTCAAAGAAGCAGAGCTCCCTAAGATGCCAAACCCAAGTCGGGCACTCTACTTGGCCACTTCTGAAGACAGTTTTTTCTCTCTATATATGTTTTTTCTCTGTCTCTCTCATATATTTACGTGTGCTCATGCGCACATGCGCACGCACACACACACACACACACACACCTGCACACACACACACACAACACATATACTCAATGTCCCAAAGATTTTCTATCAACTTCTGAAACAGTATACATTTATTCACTTAATTATGTATTTTGGATCCAACCATACCATAATAATCTTGGGCAAGAGTCTTATCTTTTTTATTCACTGATGTAATCCCAACACACAATCACCACAGACTTATGATAAATATTTGTTGAATGTGCAAATTAATGATTGAATGCTGTCTCTAAAATATGTTTCCAATATGTCCCCAACATGGAAGAAGGACTTTACTGTACTTGTCTTGCTTTTTTTGTTTACAAACACTACCATATCTCAGATCATTTAGAAAGGATCCCCTTTTTTGATTTTACTGTTGACTTTAGAATGGTATGTTTTTAGATATCAGAGTGGTAGCTTTGGGCTCAGACACAAACTTTTTTATTGTAGTGACTGGACATGTCATTAGAGGTACAGAAAGAGGCAGGGCATCATGCAGGAAAATAGGAACACATTTCAGAACAAGTTATATGTTTGATTTGGTGATTTTGAAGAAGGGATCTTCAGTGGTAGCTCTGGTCACTGAATGGAACAAGGCTTGTGAGATATGACTAGCAGGCTGAATTGAGTTTTCAAAGCTAATAATAAAGCTAACAATAAAAAGGCAGTATTTTCTTGTGTAGATTGATTTTATTCATATCCTAGGATCTGACATTACATTGACATTTCTATTTGAGGGGCAGGTTACTCACACTGTTGGAGGACTTTCTACTTCCCAATGTGTTTGCTCTCCTTTCCCAAAAAGGCATGACTGCCCCAGGCATAGGTGAAACAATGGGATAACAAATAGCCTACCCCTTCTCCATCACACTCCATGGAAGGGCAAGGTCTATCCCAGTTTTTAATGCCATTCTCTCCCATAAGTCCTGGCTTCCCCTCCCTGTCTGGGATGTCAAGCCACAGTGGGCACAGCCTTGCAGCCGGCCAGCTCCTTCTCTTCCTGTAGAAGGTCACCGTCTGTCTGAGCAGCATTTTCACACTGTTCCTACACCTGCTATGTTGCAGCTAATTGTGGCTGAGCCCTTAGGTAGCACCTGTCACATTTCCTTACTTTCTGTCATTATTATTATAACTTAAACAAAAGAGAAAATAGGAAATATATAAATATATGGACATCAAAATTGTGGTTGACATTCTTTTTCTCACAACTCAAGGAAATATCATGAAATGCTGAGACTGAGCTATACCAGCCATTTACTAGAATAGTATTTTCAAAGTGTGTTCCATTATAAAATAACTCTTCAGAATATTAATAGGTATCAAATAAAGACAGGATCAATCAAACACCAATACACAAAGAATGGGTCAGGAAAGTGGAAAACCCTGGCACAAAGTTGATTACTTTAGCATAGGGCCTTCTACAAGCTTACATATGCTCAGGGGCAATGTGGTTCCAAGAGAGAGCTCTGGCTGCAAGCATTTGCCAAACCAACTTGACCACTGAATGCAACTGACTTCTAAGAATATCTTGCAGTTCTGTAACACTCTTTGGTCAGTGCTGTTGAAGAGAAAGATAACTTAGATAATTTTGCATCAATTAACATAGCATCTAACTTAATAACAACCCAGAACTGTATATATCTTTCCTTTGTCTCAAATGACATTAAAGACTTTTTTAGATAGAAGTGTATATTTAAACACACAAGGAAAAAAAACAAACAAGGACCAAAAATGGCTGGAAGGGTGATTTTAAATTGTTCTTTTTATTTAGAATTGCCTCCCTTTCCAAGTTTCAGAATCTCAAAGGAAAAACGGTCAGTTGATGATGCAACCCCACTTCATGATTCTTGTTTTCCTTCACTGGAGATACCAGCAAACACTAACTCAGCATCATTTGTACTGAACTGGTAAAAAGAAGGTAAAATCAGAATGGCAAAGATAAGACAGTAGCAGAGAAATGAACTGGAAAACACTTTTACCTTCTCCACCCAAGATATGGCACAGGTCGCCTGATGCTCATAAGAACCTGTATTTGCCTTAAGAAGATGCAATAAATCTAATGGAGAATCCTATGACAAGCAGCAGTTGAAATTTAAAGCAGGAAAAAAGAAACAACCAGGGTCTAACCAGGAAAACATTTGTCTATACTCTGCTCAAAATATGTGGGTGGGCTTATGAAAAAATCAAACCAATTAATCTATCCAAGTCATGAAAGCCATGATTTGTTAAATTTTATTTCTTATTACACTTACAAATGCAAGCTTGTTAAATAGCCTCTAGGCCCATGTTAATATAAAGATTGAAAACACAAGTTATTTAAATAAAATTACTTAAGTGAGATAGGTGGCAAGTCTACCACTCTTGGGACGAAATCAAGTCTGAAAAGAAATGTGATAATACAGAACACAACTAAGAGTAAACTATTCAAAGTGTCTTAACAATTGGTGAACTTGGATGAATGAAATAATTAAGTTATTCATAGTAAATTTCTTAACCTAGGAATATTTTGCCTTACTTTTTAGGTTGTAGACCCACTGGAATTCAGCAAAAGAACAAAAAGTATATAAATTTCCCCTTTTTTGTTGGCTTAGTTAATTATAACTGAGATCTAGTTAGCTTCAGAAAGAGACTCCACCAAAATGAATCCAATAAAGTTTTAGAACACAAACTCAAAATATAAAAGTCAGCTGCATTTCTAGACACTAACAGTAAGTTATTAGAAAGTGAAATTAAAACAACAATTCTAAGGGCACCTGGGTGGCTCAGTGGGTTAAGCCTCTGCCTTCGGCTTAGGTCATGATCCCAGGGTCCCACATCGGAAGCAGAGAGCCTGCTTCCTCCTCTCTCTCTCTCTGCCTCTCTGCCTACTTGTGATCACTCTCTGTCAAATAAATAAATAAAATCTCTAAAAAAAAAACCAGTTCTAGTATGGAACCAAACAAGATCCTGAATATCTGAAGCAATCTTGAGAAAGAAGAGCAAAACTGGAGGTATCACAATCCCAGATTTTAAGACATTCTACAAAGCTATATTAATCAACACAGTCTTGGGTGCCTGGGTGGCTCCGTTGATTAAGCATCTAACTTTTTTTTTTTTTTTAAGATTTTATTTATTTATTTGACAGAGAGAGGCAGCAAGAGAGGGAACACAAGCAGGGGGAGTGGGAGAGGGAGAAACAGGCTCCCATTATTTTTTTTAAAAGATTTTATATATTTATTTGAGAGAAAGAGAGAGAACATGAGCAGTGGGAAGGGGCAGAGGGAGAGAGAGAAGCAGACTTGGTCTATTTCACTTTTCTGCCTTAGGAGGTTCTCAACATCATTTGTGTAACAAATCGATTTTCCCCAATGACCACAAAATAATATGACAGATTTACCTTTAGGACTTTAGAATGTGAGCATTTTTAGAAGTGATCATATTCCCATACTGTACCCTTAAAGAACATGAGATGCCATTATGCCCAGACTGCCAGAACTTCATTCGGCTGTGCTTCCAAGTGTCAATCCAGCCCCTCTTCTGTTTTATCATGGCTGTTGCCCCGTCTGGATTGACTCTTTTTTTTAAAATATATTTTATTTATTTATTTGACAAAGATCACAAGTAGGCAGAGAGGCAGACAGAGAGCGAGGAGGAAGCAGGCTCCCCACTGAGCAGAGAGCCCATGCAAGGCTCAATCCCAGGACCCTGGGATCATGACCTGAGCCGAAGGCAGAGGCTTTAACCCACTGAGTCACACAGGTGCCACCTGGATTCACTCTTTTTATGAGAACAGCCCACTCTAATCTGCATACCCACCTGAGTGCCAGAAGGAAGAGCTTCAATAAGCTTGTGTCTCTTATTAGGTAAAATTTGAATCAAACCATTCTTCTTGGGTTATATGTGGAGGTGTTGGGAAAGTCTTCAATGGGTTTTCTTCTGTTGATCCTATTTAGAATGCACTGACCACTGGAATTCCTTATTTCTAGAGTCCCAATGATGAAGTCCCAGAACCTAAGTCAGGTTCGGTGGGGTGAGGTTCGGAGCTGACGACTAAAGAAAGAATTCTTAAGACATCTTTGGTGCAAAATGGTGGTTTATTAAAGCATGGGGACAGGTCCCGTGGGCAGGAAGAGCTGCTGCCCCGGGTTGTGAGGGTAGGCATGTTATATACCTTGCGGTTGGGGGGAGGTGGTGAAGGGATGGGAGATTTCAACAGAGTTTTCACATGTTAGGGAGGGCCTGAAAGGTGCTGGGGGGGAGGCCTTGCCCTTATGGCCTGATCAATGTCGTCTTTAGGTCAGGCATTAATATCAAGATAATTGGGAGATTCTTGATGGGGTATTATGATCCTGCTGTCATTTACATTCCCTTCTACCTCAGCCTCCTCCAGTTTATAGTGGGAGGGAGACATTGGGGCTTCAGGAACCGAGAGTTATTTGCCTCTGGAAATTTGTGCTATTGATAAGATAACCTCCCTGTTTAGGTCTCTAGGACATATGTAGAGCAAGGGAGATTCCTGTTCTGCAGGATTGTGATCCCTGCAAGTTAACTATTTATCGTTTTATGGCGGTCAGGGGTGCCTGAGGAATGCTACACATATGGAGGGGAGCAGGAGAAGAGGGGGTGCAAGGCGCCAGCTTTTGCTCTGTCCTCAGCCAGCCTCCTGCTCCCTCATCACCAATACTTGGTTCTACTGTACCATAGTATGATAACTGCAGTAATAAGCACTTAGATACACACACACACTCACACACGTAACTGAAATCACACACATATTACAGACATACTCATGCACACCACCAACCCACATACAAATGCACACTATAGCTACACCATGCATTACATACACCACCTTACACATGTATGCTCAAAACACACACATGACTGCCTCACAGACACATGTATACTGCACACTATATGTACATATATGCACAGCACCCCATATACACACGTGTATACCACACACACTATGTATCACACATACACACATACACTACATGCTTCTCATCTACAGGGATAGGCTCCAAATACAGGTCTCTGTCTGTCTCTTGTCAGACACATGTTGCCTGAGTCAACTTCTGATTTTTCTGATATCCTTCTGTTCTGCTCATTCATCAGAAGACACCAATATCTGATTTTGAAGAATCCTGGGTCTGAACTGTAATGGATTTCCCAGAACCAGACCTCAGGCCTTTGCTGACCATGGAGTCCGAGCTGTTGGACATGCCTAGCTCTCTGTACCTGTTCCCTTAGGAGAACATGGGTCCCAGCCTCAGTCTCCCTATTCAGCCAAGTTGTGAATACTCAACCTTGTGGCAGTGAAAAATTCTGAAATATTTAAACATTGATCACTTTTGCTTGAAGGGAGTTAGTTCTTTCTCTTTTTTTCTCCCAAATTCTGGTAATTTTAATGATTCACAAAGATACAGGTAAATGAACCAATACTCCAGCCTTTCCAAGGAACCCAAAAGAAATGATTTTTTAGACCAAAATATTTTTGCTATGTGCACAGAATTTAAATAACTGAGGTTTTATGTGTCATGTTTCCTTTGAAAAATATGTTACTGTAATTCAAGATATTTCTAAGATGGAAGGCATATGTGAAATGTCAGAATGAAGATTGATCAGTACAGAAATCAATGCACAGAAGTATACCTAGGATTCAGATGTCCTTATTCTTCAACTATTATAAAGAAGCACTTTTTCTTGGGAAAAAATACTCCAAAGAAGTAGGGGATATGTGGATCTGCTATCCCATGACAGAACAGAGAGGCAAACGGGTGGTGCTTGGTGGCCATGATAGAGCCATATGAAGGTATTGTGAATTTTTTTTTTTTTTTTTTTTTTTTTTGGTATTGTGAATTTTTAAGAGTATTTTTTTTTTTTTTATCAGCCAGAAATCCATCTTGGAAGGGAGACATGGGGATAGGATATCCCTCACAATCAGAGGGAAAATAAACATGAAGGCAGCATCACTCGTTTCATCTGTGATAATAAGGAGACTGGACAAGCTTAATGCAATATTCACTAGAAAGTTATGGAATCACAGAGTGAACAGATACATATTTTCATAGTACAAGATATTCAGCTTCTTAAATGAAAGCAGGTTGAAGATTTTTTGGGGTTGCATTAAAAAACCGAGGTGCCAACATGCAAAACAAAGGAAAACTCTAAAGGAAACTGATTTGGGATTTTTTAGATTTAATAGAATAATTCAAGCCAAGATATGTGTATCACAATCTGGAAAGCTCAATATTAAATGGTTACTCACTAGTAATGGTTACCTTGAATGGTTACCCATTCAAGGCATATAAACTGGATCAAAGGGGAACCTGGGGAAGAGTGCATGAGTCAACATCCACACAAGCTATGGAATCTTCTGTCAGGCTGTCCCGCACACACAACAGAGAGGGCACTCGTTTAAGCTGCTTGCAATAGGGAGTCAGGGAGGTCCAACAGAAAAAGCAAGAGCTTAGTACAAAGAGAAGTCTATTTGTCCCAAGACCAGTTATTTAAGCTCTGTAGGCTTCCATTTTCTCATTTATTAATTAGGAAAATAAAATGAACCTTTGTAAAATAAGGCTTCCTTTCAAGGCTTTAGCATGTTTAGAAACACAAGGATTGACAAGTAAGAGCTCAAAAAATGTTCGTTGTTTCCCTGTCTTCTTGAAAATTTACATACAATAAAATACTGTGATAATGTCATTGAAAATTTCAAACTAGGACTGGTGTCTTCTTATTGGCCTCCCTACTGACTATTATTTGTGGAGGAGGAAAAACTTGTCTTCTACCTTCTTGAATTTTTGCCTGAGGGTATGCAAATTAAACGGAGGAAAGAAATTAACAAAGGAAGAGGCCTCACTCTTATTACTAAGATTTATGTGCATAGCAGTTCAATGAGAAGGAGAAAAGCCCCCAGAAATGGTTAATCTGAAGCTACACATTATTGTAACAAAGGAAAGGAAGGGTTGATAAATCATGGGAGAGTGACTAGGAAACACACAAGGGTCCTTGTGTGTTTTTAGCAAGTGATTTGATGGTGATTTTAGCAAGGTCTGTTTATGAAAACTCAGTGTAGACTCTGCATCTCTGGTGGTAAGAGTAACTCTTCTTTTCCTGCTACTGTGTGGGGAGTGCCATCGCGAAAAGAAATTTGTGCCCTGCTTAGGCGGGTAAGGAGCACTCTTCTTATATCCGTTTTGAGCTCAAATAATCCTTATGCCAAAGCGGCATACTTTGGGGTGGCAGGTACTGATCCCCTTCATGTTGGACAGTTAGTTTATATATGTAACTTACTCCGAATATTAGAGAACTACCTGTGAAGAACTTCGATTAAAAATGTATCTATCCTGAGATATCTGAGTTTCTGATTCCTGAGTGGAATGTCTCAATTATGTTCAAAAAGCAGTTCAAAGGAAGCTCTTAGAAGATCAGATCCTCAGAATTTCTGCCCAACCTAATAGAGGTTAAATGAATTTCCAGGTCAGCTTTTCTTAAAACAGAACTCATGTATACTTCCTGGGTCCTTGCCATGCATTTATTCATTGTACTCACCATGAAGCAATTCTGGTGTGGTCCCAGACCAGACAAGACCTCCCAGTAGTAATGAATATTAATGTTATTGCTGTAAGGAATACAATCCTGTGTATAAATATGGGAGAAAAAATTCTTGCCATTTTCGAACTTAATGCTTTTAGAACGGTTATCTCACTGAAAGGTAATTTGCTTATATAAGCTTGTAGTGTTTACAAACTTGGAAACAATGAGAAATTATAACTCGGAAATCCTAGGATTCTGGGTTTATCTGGTTCATCCAAGCCACCACAAAGCACTAAATAGGGTGAAACTGAAATCTGAGTTCTTCCTCAGCCCTCCCATACCAGAACCAGGTAATAATCATATAATTGGTACTGATTATGTTCTTTCCTATTGTCAAGTGGTTCTGTTCCTTCTGCTACTTCCAGTCGGTAAAGGCAATGTAAATAGCATTTCTTAAGTGAGACATCATGAGAATATGTGGTTCAAATGCACCTGACCGAAAGAACTTTCAAGGATTTGCCTCTGTAATTCTGATCCCTTCACCCTTTAAAGTGCCCCTCTTTCTTATACCATTTCCTCTGCAGGATGCCTAAGAAAATGTGTAGATTTATGAAGGAATTATCTCTTCGTGGTTTGTTGTTTAAAGGTTGGGTATTCCCGGAAGCCAGGCTAAGAAGGTAAGGTGTAAATTTTCAAGCTGTTATAATTCCAATTTTTTTGAGTGGACTCCAAGCCAACATTATATATAATCAAAATGTTACTATATCCCATAACTCTTTCTATTCCTGTTCCCGGCCTTCCCTGACTGAAGACCAGCGGCTGCAGTGAATTCTGTTGAACTGCAGGGTGGTTTTGCGACAATAACAAATGAGGACTAGGATGAGACCACAAAGTATATATCCACCTGAAACTTGAGGTTAAATTTCAGGATTCAGCTTTCTTGCAACATGCATTCCTGGATGGATTCTGCTGTTTCCAGATGCATTGGATGGATATGATTGCATTGGACAGATGTCGGCTAGCCTGAGCGTTCCACAACATTTCCGCTTTTGCAGTCCTTCTGCTTGTGCTGGTTTTCATTTTTCCCCAGTGCATTTCAAAAATTATAATTGCATTCATTATTGTGGAGAGCACAGGTGGGTTTCAGAAAGTGCTTATAGCTTTGTTTAATTTTTTTTAATGCACAAAACCAATGACACCAGGCTTAAGACAAACTATCAGGACGAATAATTAAACCCTTACTTCATATCCACATCCTCTTTGGTATTGTTTTGCTGTTACTTGTTACCGTTTGAAAAGGTAGTAATTCTTTCACATCCCCTTGCATAATTAGGCCAAAATACTTAAAAGTTAATTTAGATTATTTATAGTCAGTTAGAGGCTGAATTGTGTCCTCCCAAAATTCATATGGTGAAACCCTTACCTTTGGAGATCAGGTTCAGAAAGAGATTATAAGGGTGAGGCCCTAATTCCATATGGGTATCCTCATGAGGGGAAGACACAGGGAAAAGGTCAACGGCATAGCAGGAAGGCAGCCGTCTGCCAAGGAGGGAGCCTCAGGAGAAACCCACTGTGCTGGTACCTAGATGCTGGACTCCCAGGCTCAGGACTGTGAGAAAATGAATTTTTGTTGTTTAAGCCACCAATCTGTGGTATTTTATTATAGAACCCTTAGCAATCTAATACATAGTCCATATGGGGATTTAGTTCATTCTGTTTTAATTCCCAGTTCTGATTTCTTTTTAAAGACTAACTTTTAAAGAAATAAAAAACCAAACCTTTAGCCTCTGAATAATACTTTTTTTTCTTATTGATTAATAATAATTCTAGATTAGTAATAATTCCATGATGAGAAAATCAAATTTAATGTTCATTTTTTACATTGTTCTTAATATTAAAAGGTTCAAAATATAAAATTCTTCCTCAACTCTCATTTATCTGCTAATGGGAGAGGGTGGAGGTCACCAGACCCAAGAGGGTATGTTACCTCTCATAGTATCATCATGCCCCTCATTGTCATCTCTGCCTGATTTTTCATCAAACTCATACTGACCACTATGGCTTTGACATTAAGCAATGTAAATTATGAATAAGCAGAAAAAATTAGTTAATAATAGTCATCCTTTGATAGCAATATCTAGTAAATACACAAAACAATACATTCTATCAAAGAGATATGCAAATGATCACAGAGCACCAATGCCAAAAATCAGTCATACAGGATCAGGAGAGTCCTAGGCTCACAGTGTAGTTCCATTAAAAAGTACAAATTATATCGAATAGACTTTCAGTTTATCTATCTACTCCCCTGAGGTTTAGGAACCCTCGGTGGTCTGATAACTAGTTTCTTTCTTTCTCTTTCTTTCTCCTTCCTTCCTTCCTTCCTTCCTTCCTTCCTTCCTTCCTTTCTTTTACTTTCTTTTTCTTCCTTTCTTCTTTTCCTTCCTTCCTTCTTTCCTGCCCTCCTTCCCTTATTACTTTTTTTTTTTTAAGATTTATTTACTTGAGAGAGAGGGAGAGTGAGCAAGCAAGCACATGCACATGCACACGCAAGGCGGGGGAGAGGCAAAGGGAGAGGGAGAGAGAGAATCCTTAAGCAGACTCTCCATTAAGCAAGAAGCCAGATGCAGGGCTCACTTCCTGGACCCTGAGATTATAACCTGAGCCAAAATTAAAAGAGTCAGATGCTTAACTGAGTGAGCCACCCAGGCACCTCTACTTGCTACTTTTTAAGGAGAGGGAATGAAGACAGAGTTAAGGGTTATCCCAAGGAGAGAAATTGTGTTAGACTCCCATTTATAGCTGAGACCCCTGAGAGGCAATTTGTTTCATGGGTAAACTGAGGAAAAATACTCTACTCCCAGAACAAGATTATAAGATGTTTCTTTCCTGATCTTAACTCTGGGTAAAGAAGAGGAAAAGGGAGAGAGAGATATGCCTTCTCTGATGATCCCTGACAACCAGTTCAGCCTCATATGACTATAAGGATGGAATAAATACTACCTATATGGCTCTAATTAGTGGTAGCCAAAAATTTAGTTAGATTAATTTTAGTTTTGTTCTAGATGGTTTGCAGAAGTGAACCTTCTCTAATAAGATACTCCCTTAAACTGCATCCAAAATAATTTCCACTAATGATACATACAAGAACATTCACATATGGAAAAATCGTGAAACACTTGAAATAAGACATAATGAGCAAATGTTGAGAAAATGACTCACTGCAGAAGTAGAATAAAAATTTTACAGATGCTAACAGATAAAGAACATAAATATGTAATATATCTAGTCATATTTGTCAAAAGGATAATGGGCATGGTCAGGAGAATTTGAAGAGGATTAAATAGAGCTACCAGAAATAAACATTCTAGTAAATTTAGAACACAAGGGAAAAAATTACAACAGACTGAAAATGGCAGAAAAGAACATGAATTAAGTTGTAATGTGCCTCTGAGGGAATACTGCAGTCTATGGTACAGAGGTTAATGAAATATGGAAATTTGAGAGAAGCAGATATAGGGGTTGAGTGGAGGGATCTAACATATGTCTAACAGGACTCCATAAAGTGGGGATGGAGAGAACAGAACAAAATAAATAAGGGGTCAGAATTTTGCAGAAATGATCAGAGACTCTAATCCACAGGTGTGGAAAGTCATCCACGCAAACAAACAAAACCCCATCCCTAAACAGCATACGAGAAGAGGAACACTGAGTATGGCCCCTGACTTCTCAAAGCAATAAATGCCAGGAGTCAAGGAAATAACAGAAGCAATGAGAAAAATTGCCCATCAGCTTTTAGCCATATATAGAGAAAAGCTATTTTTTACAAAACCATGTGAATCAAAAACACGAGTTAACAAAAAAGTCTGATTACAAAAGATGCTTACTAAAGAAACTTCCAAAGGGTGTACTTACTGCAAGAAGAGTGAAAATGATAGTAGATGGAAGATGTGAGGAAGGAATAAAAGAGCAGAGAAATAGTAAGTGTTGAGCATATGGGTAAATCTGGCATGTATCGACTATGAAACAATAACTGTGTTCAAAGAATGGAGATAAAAACAATGCTGAAATAGAACACTTGATATTGATACCATATAGTTTGGGCAGAGAGCAGAAATTAATGACCCTGAGGTCCATGTATTTTTCAGCAGGGCAGAGATACTGCTGAAATTAGTAAAATTTATATAGTAACTCCCTGCAGAACAGAAACAGAGAATGTAGCTTCCAGAATAACAAAGGAAAAAGAAATGTGAATGAACAGAAAGCACTCCCAAAAGATGGGAAATCATGGAGATTATATAAAAAGAGAGAGGAGAAAGCAACTGCAAACTATAGAAATATAATCTACATATTCTGGAAATCATATTAATAATCTTTGATGAAAGTGCTTCCATTATAATATAAAGGTGGTTGGATGTGGATTTTTAAATTCCAGCATGATGAAAGGATAAAAATAGCCAAACCATGTGAAAAATTAATCAAATGAAAGACATTGTGGCTACATTAATACCAGATAAAACAGACTATAAGAAAATATATATTCTGATAAAATTTTCAAATAACTAGGATGATATGATGCGTGTATATATATATATAATGTAGATATACATATATAATGTGTGTTTGTGTGTGTATATATATATATATATGTATATATATATACACACATAAGTGTCGACAGAGCTACAAGACTGTCACAACCACCACTTGAATAGATGCTTATGTATTTATATCAGTACCTGAAAATTTTATCAGACAAAAATTTAGTGAGGTGCAGGAGATTTGGACTACACCATTGTCTTAGCATCTGATAGAAATGCTAGTAATGGGAAAATTAACATCCATTCAAGTTTAAAAATGGAATATTTATGAATATTGATTATATTATGCTTTGAAATGTATTTTCAAGTTTCATCATCATGTAGTGACTGACCTCCCAACTAAAATGAATAAATTAAGAAATATTTACAAAATAATTAAAACTGTACTCCTTAATAATGTCATAGATAAGGGGGTGCCTGGGTGGCTCAGTCAGTTTAGCATCTGACTCTATTTCAGCTCGGGGTGTGATATCAGGATCGTGAGATCCAGCCCCAGCACTGGGCTCTGTGCTCTGTGTGGAGTCTTCTTGAGATTCTCTTTCCCTCTGCCCCTCCACCTGCTCGCATTCTCTTTCTCTCTCTCAAAATAAATAAATAAAATCTTAAAAAAATGTCATAGATAAGAAAATGTCATACTAGAAAGTATTAAGTGGCTCAGAAACACAGATGAACATTATACCTAGGCATAAACAGAACACAACCAAAAATTTTTAAAAAAGGAAAGAAAATTTCAAAACTCTTCTGAATATAACAGAATGTAACAAATTAGATTGAATAAAGGGAAAGAACTTCCAGGTTCTATTTAGAGAGAACATGTTGGAATTGACATGTTAGTACAGTCTCTGAACATACTTTAATTATCATTCTTCCCAAAAAAGAATATGAAATAAATAACCTGATTTTGTCTCTAGAAAATAAGTTTCATAGAGAGATTTTAAAGTGTTGTATTTACAGACATAAAGTCCATAATGAGTAGGTGTTTGCAACTCATCTTTAAAATATTATCTTGTGATAGTGTTTTTTTTTCCAAGCATAGAATTTAGACATCCAACTAGACAATATTTTCATTGCATTTCTGAGGCCCAAAAGAAGTACTTACCTTTCTATGGGCCAGAAACTCTACGTCTCTGTGTGTGTGTGTGTGTATGTGTGTGCTCTCATGCTTGTGCATGTATATGTACGTATATGAGGTGCATGCTCATGTTTGAGTGTTACATGCATAGGAAGGTCCATGAACATGTGTGTGTTTGTTCACGTGTGTGTATGAAGGTACATGTGTGCTTGTGCATGTCTGTGTGTATGTGACAGTACATGTGCATACTTGTGCAAACATGTATAATGTGCATGTGCGTATGTGTGCCTTGCATATCTGTATGTGTGTACATGAAGGTGCAGGTGTATACTTATGTGTGTGTGATGGTGCATATACATGTGCATGTCCTATGTGTATATGTGAAGGTGTGTGTGCGTTCTTCTGCACACATGTGAAGGTGCATGTGTGTGCTTGTGCATGCCTGCACGTGTGTATATGAAGGTGTGTGCATGAGCACGTGTGTATGTGAAGGTGCATGAGCATGTGCATGTATGCATGGTACTATGTTATTCACTTAAGAGTAAAATGAAGAGTCAGCTTGTGATGGGTGTAACACTTACTTCAATCACAGTAAAAGAGTAAGGGAAATTTTAGAGCCTTGTTCTGCTGATATTCATCCTCTGAAGTCTAGTGCTTAGTTCTGGCCAGTTGTTGACCTTAATGACAATAGGTCAGGAACACCAGAACCCTTGTTACTTTGCTTCAAGGGAGGACAATCTTCCTGTAGAACTGTCTGAGCAGGTCCTCTTCTCACTCCTAAACAACGAGGTTTCCGGGAGTGAGAACTCCATGCAGAGTCAGTGCCAGAGCTAGTGGTTATGGCAGATGATGTAGCTACAAAGAGTATGCAAGTCTAACAGCTGCAGTGGCACAAAGATTGGGCTGTGTCCCAGGGTGGTAAGAGGAATACAGAAAAGCTTTTTTTTTTTTTAATATTCAAAAAAGATAATAATGGGAAACAGGAGAAAATGTGAAATGAAAGAAAAAAGTAAAAGTCTTCAAACAAGCAAATGGCCTAATATAAGTATTTTTTTTAAAGATTTTATTTATTTATTTGACAGACAAGAGATCACAAGTAGGCAGAGAGGCAGGCAGAGAGAAACAGAGAAGCAGGCTCCCTGCCGAGCAGAGAGCTCGATGTGGGGCTCGATCCCAGGACCCTGGGATCATGACCTGAGCTGAAGGCAGAGGCTTTAACCCACTGAGCCACCCAGGTGCCCCACCTAATGTAAGTATTTTTAAACTGAGCAATAAAAGCCTGTCAATGGGCATTGAAAAAAGGTGGGATGCTGTAACATTTTGTAGCATTTACAAAAAGAGGAGAGGAGAGGAGAGGAGAGGCAGAGTGAAACACCGAGGATGAGGACGCAAGATCCTGCTGACAACCCAGGCAGGGTCATAGTCAGTTACAGAACAATAACATCTATAATTTATACATCTGTATTCTTATGTTTATATACATGCAATAATTTATTTATTTTCGCAAGGACATAGAGATGAACTATGCCTTCTTTTCAAACCAAAGTGAAGTGGCCCTATTAGCAATCCCCCCCAGGCAGCAGATTTAAAGAAACATTCCAATTTACCCAATTAATTCAAGTTTCTATAGCTGATACATTTCTCCATAGATGCACTTATATTAATGGAATATGCTGACGTGAGTTTGGTTAATTATTGACAAAGTCATCTTTATAATTGACTAGAGAAATAAACTAAAAAATGTATTTCTAAGCAACTAAAAAGTATTCCATATTTATTTTTTTAAAGATTCTATTTATTTATTTGAGAGAGAAAGAGCACCATACAAGCAGGTGGAAGGGCAGAGGGAGAGGCCAATAGGGGACTCAATCCCAGGACCCCGGGATCATGACATGATCCAAAGGCAGACACTTAACCGACTAAGCCACCCAGTGCCCCAAATATTCTGCATTTAAATTACCTAGTCCTATTACATATTAGAAATTTACTCACATTTTAAGCATTCCAAACTCTGAAGAAGTACTCATTTTCTGTTTCCATTTTTCTAGCTAGAATGTTTGATTTTTCTCAATATTTATTCTGCCCTAATATTTTCATTAATATAAGGGACAATTTATCTCTGGTAATTATTGTTTAAAAAGAAACTCATCAAGATGGAAAATAATTAAACAAACGTCTTAGTGTTCTTAATATTAGAAATATTATGTCTAAGGATCCCTTTTATAGGCATAGGCTCCCAAAAATTTGCCAGCTTATTTTCTAAAATGAACATTGTAGTGTACATACTCACACTTTAAAAGAAACATTTGCTGTCAAATATAATTAAGCTATCCCAGGAAAGTTAATATTCTGGAGCTAACTAAAAAATGTAATGTGATGTATTATTGAGTGCTTCCTTATAGATTTGACTTAATACGTAGGTAGAATCACAGTTATCTGTTTTTCATCCCTGCCTTTAAAACTTTCACTCTCAAATAACAGAAACACATGTAGAATTCTAACTTCATCAAGGCCTTGATGAATAAAAACCAGACATTGGTGTTTGGAACTCCATCTGTCCCTGTAATAATGGGATTAGGTCAGAGAAAGTCTAGAATGTCTGGGATGCATGGGGCCACAACACAACACTTTGCTGAACACAGAGTCCCTGAGGTCCTCAGGGACTTCTGGCCCTTAGTCTTTCTCCCAGGGCCTGACTTAGGGCTGTAGTTCTTCTTTAAACAGGAATCTAGCCAACTGAACTCCAGAATTCCTTTCTTGGTCCTAGCTAGTATCTTCACCCTGAAGAGAAGTCCTTGCTTCTGAAATTCCTGAATTCCTCATGATCAGTAATCCCAGAACAGATCTGATTTCCCCTCACTGCCTCCCCTCCCCCATCACAGCTGCTTAGAAACTTGAATCACCAAACTCTTCCCCCACCCTGTTGGATATAGATGTCCACCCAGTCCAGAAAAGTCTGCAGTTAGCTCTAGTCTCCAAATAGGGAAAACTCTTATCTTGTTAAAGACCACTTCTGCATTGGGACACCTGGGTGGCACAGCTGGTTCAGCATCCGGCTCTTGGTTTCAGCTCCGGTACTGATCCCAAAGCGGTGAGATCAAGCCCCGTGTTTGCCTGCACACTAAGCACAGAATCTGCTTGAGATTCTCTCTCCTTCTCCCTCTTGCCCTTATACTCGTGCTCTTTTTCTCTCTCTAAAATAAATAAATAAATCAGGGGGGATAAAAGACCACTTTTGTGCTGCATTGAACTGACTTCTTCATGTCTTCCACAAAGAACAACCCAGCCGGCTGCACACCTGGGTCCATGTGAGTTAACACACTGAAACCACACAACATGTGGGATTTTTGAAAGCCATTATTCTTCAAAGAATGGCCCCCACCCTCCTGCATTTCTCATCAGACTACCTAGGTTGTCTCAAATAATGATCCTCAGAGCTGTTCCTTCAATGAATGCAATATTCTTTGATACATTCTAAAAGATTTAACTAAGAAATAAAATACGAATCAGCATCTGTTATTACATTTAGCAGTACTCCAAAGAAATAGGACCCAAGGTAGGTAAAATTTTTATTCATTCCAAAAATATATCTTGAACATCTGCTATAGGCAAGTCTCTAAGCTAGACACAATAAAAAGGTTCATTAGTGGTGAGCACAGAATACGATGAAGCTTGATATAATATACATTTAGTAAAATGTACTAATATTAAGAATACAGCAAGATGAATGCTTATATCTGTGCAATTATCACTGAAATCAATGTATAAAACATTTCTAGCATAGTAGAAAGCATCCTCAGGACCCTTTCCAGTCATCCTCCTCCTCCTCCTCCAAAGTGAAATTTATTTTACTTCTATCTCCGTAAATATATTTTTCTTGTTCTTGAGCTTCTTTTTAAAAAAATATTTTATTTATTTATTTGAGAGACACGTGAAGAGAGAACATGAGACACACACACAGAGAACATGAGGTGCAGGTGCAGAGAGACAAGCAGGCTCCCCACTGAACAGGAAGTCTGAGGCAGGGCTCCATCCCAAGTCCTGGAGATCATGACCTGAGCTGAAGGCAGACACTCAACCGACTGAGCCACGCAAACGCCGCTGTTCTTGAGCTTCTTATACATTGAATTATCCATACTCTTTTGTGGCTGGCTCCTTTTATTTGACATACGATCTATGAAATTCATTTATGTTGATGTCTAATAGTTATTTTTTTCTTGCCCATTGTCATACAGTTTTCTATTATATGAGTATGCCACGATGCATCTATTTTACTGCTGATAGACATTTGGATTGTTTCCAGTTTGGGTTTATTATGAATAAAGCCTCTCTGCATGTTATAAATGTCATTCATGGACATATGTTTCATTTTCTCCGGGGTGACAAGAAGATTATGTAGGTCTACTTTTAAAACACCCATTCAGTTATCCTGCCTTTTTTTTTTTTTCAGTAAACTTCAATCCATGTGTTACAAATTAGGATTAAGATTTTTTAAATTTATTTTTTAATTAACATGTAATGTAATATTAGTTTCAGAGGTACAGGTCTGTGCATCATCAGTCTTACACAATTCACCGCACTCCCCAAAGCACATACCCTCCCCCATGTCCATCACCCAACTCCCTGTCCTTTCCACCCTCCTCCCTTCTAGCAACCCTCAGCCTGTTTGATCTCAGTAATCTCAAGGACTTCAGCCTTCCCTCCTCCCTTCTTCCTTCCCTCTCTCCCTCCTATTTTTCTTTCCTTCCTTAATCATTTAAGAGGAAGCTGCAGAGATCTTCATCCTCTGTCCCCCAAAACCTTAGCCTGTACCTCCCAAAGCAAGAATGTTTTCTTATATAACCACAGTGCAATTATAAATTTCAAAATATTTATGTTTGCCAGATTTTGTCCTCAGGATTTGATTTAAATTAAGCATTTGGGGCAGGAGTACTTCAAAAGTAATGTAATGTTTTTCTCACTCCCACACACCAAGAGGCTATTGCTTGCAATGTTAATTTTACTTACTTGGTTAAGGGGATGTCTGGTAGATAATAATATGCGTATAGTTACATATATATTGGTATAAGATGAAATAATATAATGTGTAAAGATTGAATGGAATAAAAATTCTGTACTGGAAAATTTCAACATCTCCAGACACAGTCTTCATTGCAAAACGTGGGAATGAGGCTAAATAAATTTTTTAAAAATCATTCTTTTTTATGTTTCTCTAAATAGATAACTATTGTTAATATTTTGATGTGCAGGCATATCTTTCAGGATTCTTTTTCTTACAGTAATACATATATACCTGTGGATTTTGAGTCTTTACAAAAGTAAGATTACATTTTTAAAAATCCATTTTCCTAATCTCTGTGGTGAGTATTTTTCCAAGATAATAATTAGGCTTCCCTAACATCAACCTGACACATAATGATATTTCATGTGTTTTACTTTTGCCTTCAGAAGATAGGTTAAAACACAGAAAGAAATAAATTGTATACCTAATTTATGAGGCACATAGGCATAAATTTATATTCTTTGTTATTGTTTGTTTGGACTTATTTGTCCTCACACATTTTTGATCTTTCATCTGAAGTCTAATCGGATCCACACCAAATATTTTTCTCTCCTTTGATGATTCAATTACTCTGAAGATGTCAATTAGCAGGTTAAAAGAATGAGCATGATGATAATGAGAGAGAGACAGGAAACATAATATTGGCCAAAGAACATTAAAATATGTTTGAACAGAAAAAAAAAAATTCCTTCTTTCTTAGTAACAAATGTCTGGTCACACTTGGTGTTGTCAGGAGGACCTCGTGGGTGGGGAAAGATAATGAGTTTCCTTCCTTCCAGTGTGATAATATCTAGAGAATATCCTGAGCTTAGTGTCCAGCTTATAACTTACTCAAAAAGGTAAAGAAAGATTAGTTTCAGAGAGATCACACTATCAATAGAGTGTAGAGTTTGTGGAAAAATAACAAATCTAACAGCTGCCGGAACACCTAGGTAAGCTACTCGGTAATTTGACACCTGAGAGGCTCGCTAACAGGAAACAAGGACAAAAATGGAGTAGAACCACTCCAAATCAGAAAATAACTAGACTTTCAGGGTAGGTATGATCCCAAGAGAGAGAAGGAGAGAATGCCAGCATGTAAGGAATAGTGGTCCAGAAACACAGCTCTTTTAAAGGCAAATTGATTCAGAAGAAAAACATGATAGTATGCAGGAAGTCCATAAACCATTATCACTCACCCTAAAATCTTAAGAGAGGCTGGGAATAACTGAAGCCTCCTGTTACACACAGGGTGGAATTTGAGCCAATTTCACTGAATCTAAAAAACATGCAGTACCTTCGTTGATGCTTCATTATGCCTGGAGTATGTGAGGAAAGCATACTTTCAGAGTACGTGTCTGAGGAAAGGAGAAATGGGTTATTTTTCCTGCCTGTTCTTTCGCCAATTAGCCCTGTTACTCATGGGAGAAAATAGAGCCTTTGTTCTTCAAGTTTCCCATTAATAAAACAGGCACAATCCTACCTGATTCACCCAGCCTAGAGAAACCACATACAGATCAAATGAGTACACTTAGAAGATCTAAAACCTGGTTAGAATGATAGGCATTTAGAGTTGACAGACTCAGGTAGGAATCGATGGGTACATGTCAATGCCCCAGCCCTAGACTGTAATTATAAACAACTACAGTTTGTCTTTACCTACACCAAGGCATGTCAAAACTCACATGCACAGAAAGAATCCATCTCTCTACTCCTCAGTTCTTATCTAACTATTTGAGGTAGAAGCCCAGGCAATCACCTAGATCTGCCTCCTACCTGCACTTCTAATTGGCACCATATATTACTTAATGCACCTGCCCAGTCACATACTTCCCTCCATTTCCTTTGCCAAACCCTTTACCAAATACTGTCACATCTTCACCTTGAATAGTGCTACCGATTGTGATGATGGTGATGACACAATGAGCAGAATGTGCACAACATTTATGTGCCAAGAAATGTCCCACACGCTTTCCACATACCAATTTCTACTAGCCTGGCAATAACTCTGCTAAGTAAGTGTACAGTTTTCTCCATGTGCCTGGTGAGAGAAGAAGAGTTAAATAATTTTCCATGAGTGGTGAAGCGAGGACTTAAGTCCAGCCAACATGGCAACAGACTCCAACCTCTTAAACACCACGTTGTAACTAGGAAGGCTTCCTTTGCTCTTATTATCCCTTCAAAGTATTTTGTCACACTAAGTCTAGACTATTATAATCATTTTCTCTTGCCCTCAGGGTAAACTTCCAAATTCCTTAATATGACACAGAAGAATTCTAGCTCAGCTTCTAACCTAATCCTTGACCACCTCTCAACGTACTCTACTTGTATGAGACGGCTTTTATTTCCTGGAACACCTCTGTGTGTTATCTTGCCTTGAATAGTCCGTTGCACATTCTTTCCCATCTATTGAGGACGTATTCCTCATCAGTTTTACTTGGGTAATTTCTACTCATTCTTCAAGTAGCTGTGAGTAAGCCATTCTGCCTCTGGGAAGTCTATCAACTCTTTCTCAAGATAATTCTAACTATCCTTATAATGAATTTCTATCACATCTTTTATTCTCTCCCAACCCCTTCTGTGTTATAATTGTTTACTTACTTTACTGTCTCTTCCAGTTGACTATAAGCTCCTTGAAGTTCAAAACCATGTGCTATTTAATTTTGTATCTTCACCAATTCTGGCATGTAGAATGCACAGTTGGAGGTTCTCAGTGTGAGGTCATTGTATGAACTTCAGGAGTTTGACTAATTTCCATGAAATTTTATGCTAAGTATTTTGAGTTATGGATGTGTATTTGGGGGTGGAGGGTATGGAAAATAATTGCATTCTATAACTTGCTACTGTGCTAGGTTGCCTCTAGTGAAATAAACTCGGTGTCTTTCAGGAGCAGCTCTATAACATCTGTCCCTGAAAGAATCCCATAACCTCCCAATATTTTCTGAGGTCTGCTCTCCCCATAACATTGACTGGATGGCACGTCTCTGTCTCTTACATGATAAGCTGGGCCTGCTTTTTGGGTCATGGTTCTATTTAAATTAGGGAATTGAGAGGTGTCCTCAGGACACCCAAGTCATAATATTTTCTATATAAATTAAATGTTGTTATTGAACTTGGCCAGAAAAATTGAATTATTTTCGTTAATCAAATATTCTAATTAATGGAGAGCAATAACAGGTGAGATGAGACCATGCAGGAATGAAATGGGTTCATGTGAGTGGTTGGAAGAATTTGCCTTTTTTACTTTACAATTGTAATTTTCTGTGGGTTTTTAGATTTCAAGGAAGCAGAATTGGTTAAAAGACCTGCTTTTCAGTGGAATTTAATCTTTGATGATTCAGCAAGATCTCGCAGGGCTTTGGGGGGGTCAGTGTTCAAAGTATTCATCATCATTGCCATACCTGTGAAAGTAATAGAGATTTCCAGTTGAAGGGTCAGTTTGAACTCCTCTCATTTAGGCTTAGTATATGGCTGTCAGGAAGAGAAGAGAAAGGTGTTTAAAAAATTTAGTGGATGACTTCAAGGAGAATAAAGAAAATTTGTATTCATTGTCCGTGGTGGCGGAATTGTTTTTTGTTCTCTAACATGTATTAACCTTCCACCCTCCTTCTGTGGCCTCATAAAGGATTCATTATTACTTTTTTTAATGATAAAAGTGTTTGGACCAAGTGTTTCATTAAAAGGACAAGCCTGAGCGCATCCCAAGCACAAAGCCTTCAGCTCTATGAAGTAGAAAGTTAATGTTCACAGGAATTCTCATGTCCTTTGTATCCAACAGAAGGACAATGACACATTAGTCATTTTTAATCTTAATTGGGGTTGGGGGCATACAGAAAATAGAAGGAAAATAAGAGAAATGAGGACTGCCCTTTCAAGGCAATCTGTGGGGATCTTGAAGCAAGCATTATGTTCCATTTAGCATGAATCAGTCTTCTCAAACACCTTGTGATTAATTCCACATAATAAGAGAAGTGTCAAAACATTCAAAACATTTGAATCAGAAACCTGGAGCTCACAAAGAACTCAAGCTGTCTTTAATAAATTAAAACCTTCCTTCCTAACTGGCTGATGGTCATCTCCAAAAGGCTATTAAATAGATCATGACAATAAAAGAACTTTATCATCTTTTTCCCAAATGTGATTCTACTCTTTTCTACTTCATTGCATTCTAGGAGAAAGAATTAATCAATCCATCTTCTGAGCTACTTCTGCACCTTGTTTATTGCACCAATGCCTTAATTGCCAACTTTTACGTGTAAGCAATATACAGTACAGATTGCATGTTAGTCTCTCTCTAAAGAATGACCTGACTGAACCCTTGGAGAGCAGGGACTGCCATTGTTTTCTGCTTCCACAGCATTTTGCATAGTACCGAGCCATAAGTAATAGTTAAAAATAAAAATAGCTATGTTAAAAATTACATGCCAGACATCCTAATCAAGTTACATGTACTGACTTACCTATTCTGTAGAATAGCCCATTGAAACAGGCACAATTATTGTCCCAGTTTCACAGATGAAAAAATTGAAGTACAGAAGGTTTAAGTAGCTTTCTAGGACCACATACATAGCAATGGAAGGAGCTATGATTCAAATGTAGGCAGTCAGCCTCCAGCCTGTCTGTCTGTCTCTCTCTCTTTCTCATAGGAAAATGCTATATTCAATAGCTTGGGGAAGTAGCACAAATTGGGCTACCAGAAATTGGTCCTGTTAGCTAAAGCTCTCAGTGACACATCAATAGGGTGAGTTTTGTTTGCCTAAAATCTGATCAATTATCCTATACCTATTTCACTTCTAATACCAGAGCTTTTCCCTGTACCTCCTCTTACTATGGACACTGTTAACATGGTCTTATGTATCATAGATGTTGAATAAACACATGTTTAATTAAATTTCACTCCTGACAACATGAAAAACACGATTATCTTGAAAAATTATTTCTATAGAACACATTGAAGGCCTAGGAAATATAAGAACAAACACAAAGGAAACATTTAAACCCTAAGCTGAAACGGCAAGGAATTAAGATAAATCTCTAGGAGTCTAAAGCAAAGAAAGGGCAGGCAAACAATTTTTTTTTTTTTAAGAGTGCACTAAAGCTATAAGTACTCCCAAAGCAATTTACCAATTTTAGTAAATTTAAGTATTGGATTTTTACCATCCACGAGAGGGATAAGAGACAGAGGCTTGGGCCCAAGAGAGAGGAAGATTGAGAACTGAAATGCTTACGTGTAACTGGGACACTCAGAGAGCTAAAGCTTTCATCAGAAGATGAAAATTCAACCAACTAGGGATGCCTGGATGGCTCAGGGGGTTGCTCTGCCTTCGGCTCAGGTCATGATCCCAGGGTCCTGGGACAGAGTCCTGGGATTGAGCCCTGCATTGGATTCTCTGCTGAGCAAAGAGCCTGCTTCCTCCACTCTCTCTCCCTGTTTATCTGCCTACTTGTGACCTCTGTCAAAAAACAAAAACAAAAACAAAAAAACAACTTAAATTCAACCAACTGGATGAAAAAGAACTTTGTCTATCTCTGTGATCCGTGGTCAGAGCTCTGCAGTGGTGAACTTGAGGTCTGAATTTATACTTTCTATTCAGTCTAGGAAACACAAAGTTTTAAAATTACAATAAGTAGCCAGCAGATATAGCAAGATACCTGACAAACAAATGATAAAGCAAACTGTGGATTTCAGGTCAGCATAAACCCCAGATCTGAAATTTTGAAACATACAACCGATAAATGACCAAATGAAAAAAGAGTGAAGAAAGATCCCTGGGGACATGATATATTAGGAATGTTGCATACCAACTAAAAATAAGCATAAATAAGTTTTTGAAAGGAATAAACCAGAGAATTGATAACATGACCCAAAAGTAAGATATTGTACAAGGACAGGCAGGTTTGAAAACGATCCACATAAACACTTTAGAGATGAAAATCCTGTAATAAATAAAATTTAAAAATTTATGGTTACTTAAAAGACAAACTAGTTGCTGCTAAAGGGAGAAGTAACAAGTGTCTTTAAGGATACAAAGAAGGAATTTGAGATAGAAGTGAAAAATATGAAGGAGAGGTGGAGAGACATGTCAGATAGAATGGAAAGACTGAATATAAGTTTCAGAAGGAGAAGAAATTGAATGTAGAAGATAAAATATCTAAAGAGGTATTGATGAGACATTTCCACATTTGAATAAGTCATGCAATCTTAGTTCAATAAGAACTACAATCTTAGGGGGACCCTGAGTGGCTCAGTCAGTCAATATCTGACTCTTGATTTCAGCTCAGGTCCTGATCTCAGGGTCAGCATGGAGTGTGCTTGAGATTCTCTCTTTCCTTCTCCCTATGCACCTCCTCACACTTGCTTACTGTCCCTCTCTCTAAATTAATAAATAAAATCTTTTTAAAAAGATAGCTACAATCTTAGGAGAGTAAATAAAAGGAAAAAATATACAAATAGGATAATAAAACTGCAGAGCAACAAAGGAAAAGAGAACTCAAATTGCCCATGACGTAAGACTTATTAACCATGAAAGATAAACAATGGTGGCACCTGGCAGGTTCCATTGGAAGAGAAAGTGACTCTCAATTTCAGGATTGTGAGCTCCAACCCCACTCTGTAGAGATTATGTAAAAAATAAAATATTATTAACTTATTAAATTTATTAAATTATTAAAATTATTTTAAATATTAAAATTATTAAAATCATTAAAAAATAAAATAGAATTTTAAAAGATAAACAACGGATTGAGGGCTGACTTCTTAATAGATCAAAGGAAGTCAGCAGATGGTGGAACACAACATTCAACATGTGGAAAGAAAATATTAAAAAAAGTATAAAAAAAGTATAAAAACAGTAAAGCTGTTATTCAAAAATGATAGCTTGTTCTATTTTCAAGTATAATAACTGTCTTTTATCAAAGAAAATAAAAAAGAAGGATAGCAGAAGGAGAGAATGAAGCTCAGAAGAAATAGTTGAAATGCACAAATGAACAGTCAGCAAGAAATTTTCATCATGAGGGTAGATCTTTATAAATACTGAGTGCATAAAAAATAGTATTGCAGATTTCATGATCAACTAAACAAAATACTCAAAACATTGATTAATAATAGCATACAAGTTGGAAAGGCACTGACTAGTTAAAGGAACTAGTCAACTTCATATTCCACTGATTCTGCCACTTATGATTAAAAGAGTGACAATTGAAATAACTTGTTTAAATTCCCAACCAGGGATGGAAAATACAACATCACAATGAGACCTCAATGAATTTCCACCCCCAATAAAAAAGAGACAGATTAATTAAGAGCAAAATAACTAAATAGAAAGGGAAAAAAATCAAGCTCTTTCAAATATATGAGTAATCACAGTAAATGTAAATAGGTAAACACTCATTAAAATGGCATTCCTATTTTTTTTTAAATCTTTGGTTACCTCCTATATTATTTCACTATATTACTACCATGACATAAGTACCATGGGGACCTTTGGAGGAAGCACATATTTTGGGGGGGGGGGGACAAAGAAAGGTAGAGGGTAATGACAGATACATACATTGTTGTTATGGACTGAATTGTGTGTTCTCCAAGATTCATATTTTGGAACTCTAATCTCTAAGGTGATAGTTTTAGGAGTTAGGGCTTTGGGGAGGTTGTAAGTTTCAGGTACTGTCATGAGGTTGGGGCCTTCATGATGGAGTTGGTGCCTTTATAAGAAAAGACCCCAGAGAGCTCCCTCACTCTGTCATGTGAGGACAAAGGAAAGTGTGGCCATTTACAAGGCAGAAAGAGGCTCCTTATCAGAATCCAATCATGTTGGCCTACAGAACTGTGAAAAATGAATTTTTCCTGCTTAAGCCATCAGTCTATAGTGTTGTGTTCTGGCAGCCCTTGTCGGCTATACAGAGGCTTAATATCTTGAGAAGATAAAAGGATTTCTTTAGCATAGTTTTCATATAAATAAAATATAATGTATGCAATAAAAATTTACAGAAATGTAGACGAAATTGATTAATTCACTACCTTAATGGACTATATCTTTCAAGTAGGCAAAAGTATTTAGTAACATACAGAAAATCAGAAAAGAGCAATTAGTAATGGTGGTCTAATAAAAGCACACAAGTAATGAGTGAGAATATACTTCAATCAAGCATACAGGAACAGTATACAAGATGACTATGCCCACACCATAATTCAAGTCCCACACACATCAAAAAAATCATAGCTCTTTTTTTTTTCACCCAAATTCATTGCTCTATAGGTTATAACCACCCAGAAGCTTTCAGAAGCCTTTTTTTTTTTTTAGTTTTTTTTTTTAGTTTTTATCTATTTAAGTAATCTTTACATCCTTTGTGGGACTTCAGCTCACAACCCTGAGATCAAAAGTCCCATGCTCTACTGACTAAACTGGCCAGAAGCCTCAAAAGGTTTTTAAACAGGCAGCAAAATCCTAAATGTATAAGAATTGGAAGAAAAAGAACAAGACCATTATTATTCACACATTCTGTTTTCTCAGAAAATAGCTGAGATAATTAATAGGGAAAACATAGAAATAAGAGAATTTAGCAAGTTTGATAGATATGATGTATATATTAAAAATCAATGGCACTTCTGTACCTCATCAGCAGAATGAAATGTAATTTTAGAAAACACAATTAAAATAACTATATATATCATACGAAGCATATGATATATATTTTTAACTCGATATAATTTTAATTTGATATATGATGTACAAATATATATGGTAAACAATGAAGTATCAAAAGAAATGTATAAATTCAGTGGATAAAATGTCAGTGCTGAATTGAAATAAATTAAAATAGGCCTAAATAAATAGAATAAAATGCCATGAGTAGGGATGGAGAGTTGTCTTAAAGTTGTAAATTCTCCTCAAATTAATGTAAAAAATTCAATGCAAACCCAATTAAAATTCCAAAGTGTTTTTCTTAAACTTCCTGAAATCAACATCTGAATTTTAAAATTTATGTGTAAGGGCACATGATTAAAAAAAGCTAAGGCAGTTTTGAGATGAAACAATACAGTCAGGAGTCTGTCCCACAGAGATTCTTAAAATAGAACAGTAGGAAAGGACTGCAGCAGGAATGGACAGACAGAACACAGAGAATGACAAGTGGGGGACTAGAAACACACAAGATCTTTGTAACCCTTGTCACGTGGCAGAGCCTGGCTGCCTATCATGGAGAGATGGAACATTCAATACCAGGAGATGAGGCAACTGTTTACATAAATATGACCAAACAAGGAACTGGATCGTTCATTTGCAAATTAAACTAACATGAGTTTCATGTGAAGAATCAAACCTGAAAATTTTAAAAAGAAAATAGAGGATAACATCATTGTTATCTCAAGAATGGATTTTTTAAACAGATACAAAACCACAAAAGAAGATTGACAAATTTGTTCAATAAAAATAAAATAAAATAAAATAAAATAAAATAAAGTAAAATAAAAGCTAAAATAACTAAACATAAACACTAAAATAAAAGCTTCTGTATATCAAAACCCAGTGTGTAGTGTGTGTGTGTGTGTGTGTGTGTGTGTGAAAGAGAGACTGACCAAGAAGAGACATAGAAGAGATATAGACTGAAATAATTGGTGTCAATTATTGAATCTATATCTGTTATATATTTTTAAAACAATAAGGGAAATACAAATAATCATGTAGATAACTGGACAGAATTAACAGAAAACCTGAAAGATCAATTTAAAAATTGAAGAATTCTCAGTTTCTGAAGTAATCAGGGAAGTAAAACTGAAGTCCAAAGAAATACAATGTCATACTCGTCAAATGGCTAAAATATAAATTAAATTACCTGAGAATAATAAGGGTTGGTAATTCTGTGAAGGAATAAGAACTTTTACACAGTTCATATAGCATCTGTTGGACAGACATTTTGCAGAGAAATTTTAATCTAAAAACATTAAAGTCAACAGTTAGCACACCTCTTACTTAACAATTCCAACTCTTGGAATATGCCAAAAATAAATTCATGAGTGTACAGAGGTTATAGAGGAATTATAAAAGAAGTATTATAAGTATTTTTAAACAAGGAGTATATTCTAAATATTAAGAGGTGAATGAATAAAGAACTTGTGACAATTTTGAAGATTTATTTATCCATTTGAGAGAGAGAAAGCATGGAGGGAGAGGCTGAGGGAGAGGGAGAGAGAGAATCCCAAGTAGACTCCCCCCCACTGAGCATGGAGCCCAATGTAGGGCTGGATATCCGGACCCTAAAATCATGATCTGAGCCACAATCAAGAGTCAGACGCTTAACTGACTAAGCTACCCAGGTGCCCCAAAACTTATGACAATCTTGTAGAGTGAAACATGCAGCAGTGAAGAAGGCATAGATATACACCAACCAACGTGAATGAACCTCACAACTAAAATATCAAAAGAATAAAGCAAGTTAAAGGATGTAGTCTGAAATGTATAAAAGGTAAAGGGTGTCTATGAAAACCTGCAGCTAATATTCTTATTCTAATATTATTCTTATTATTTTTATTCATATTCTTAACATTATTCTTAAAGGTTAAATATTGAACTTTTCCGTTTAAAGTTGGGGACAGGACAAGAATGTCTACTCTTACCATTTCTATTCAAAATGAATCACAAGTCCTATTCAGCACAATTAAGGTGCTGAAGGGAGGGAAGAGAGAGAGGGATATGGAGGAAAAGAATAAAAAAAAGAAAGAAAAGAGAGGTAAGTAGATACAAAGACTGGGAAGCAAAAAATAGTTATTTTATGATTTTATAGATTAAAAACACCAGAACTAATAGATCGATTTAACTAAATCACAGGTTAAAAGATTAATGTACAAAACATCGGATTCTGTTTTAACTACAATAAACAAGTGAAAAATGAGGTATAAAACATCTTAATTATTTGTAGCATTTAGAAAGCTCTCCAGGAATACATTTAACAAAAGATGTTCAAGACATCTAGAAAATAGTGCTGAGAGAAATTTAAAAGGACCCAAGTAAATAGACCTATAAACCATGCTTGTGCTTTGAAAAACTCTATATTTAGTTAAAATGTCAGTTTTCTTCTAAACTGATCTATAGATTCAATGCAACTAACTCCAATCAAAATGATATCAGTCTTTTTTGAAAATAGAAGTTGGAAAGCTATTTTTCAAAAATTACATGGAAATGGAAATGACCTCAAATAACAAGACAATCATGAAGAAGATAAACAAGATTAGAAGACTTACATTCCCTGATTTCAAGGCTTATTCTAAAGCAACAGTAACAAAGATCATGTGCTCTATGCAAAAGTATATACAAACAGATCAGCGACTATGGGAAGAGTCTAGAAATAAACACACACATACGTCATAGGTTATTCTAAGAAAAGAAAAAAAAGGGTGTCAAAGCAATTCAATGACAAAAAGGAAGTCTTTTCAATTAACAATGTTAGAAACATAAGATATCCATTAGCACCTTTTAAGGTATTTTATATTTATGGACTCATTTGAATTCTCACACAATCACATGAGGAAAATACTACTACTATTTCCATTTTTAGAGAAAAGAAACTGAGGGACACAGGGGTTAGTGCCTTGCCTAAAGTCCCACAGCTCACAAGTAGCAATGCTGGAATTGGAACAGAGACAATATTGAGACTTCAAAGCAAGTAAGATGATAGGGGAGGTATGCTAGAGAAAGCTGTGCTCAATCTGGGAAAGATGAAAAGTGTTCATTTGGGAGACAATTTTCTTCCATGATTTTCTCTAGTTCCCTTTCACTCTTTATATTTTCCTGGTTCAAGGGGGTCCGCATTCCCATCATCTTCCATTTGAGAAATCACACTCCATCCATGCTTTATTGCCTCTTTGAAGGAGAAGTTACAGGACTCCTTTAAATCAGGAAAATAACATAATTCACCCAATATAAAACATAATTTTAAATAGCCCTATAAATATTAATAGAATTGTATTTATAATTTAAATACTATATCCCCCAATTTTTTTTTTCTGGCCTAAATGGTTTCATCACAGAAGTCTACCTAATGTATGAAGAATTAACATGAACTCATATAATGCCTTACAGAAAATAGAGGACCATTCTGATTTAGCATTGTGCTGGAAGTTGGAGCCAGAGCAATAAGGCAAGATGAGGAAATAAATTGCATACAGATGAGAAAAGAAAAAAGAAACTGTCTGTAATTGGTGATGACATGATGGTCTACATAGAAAATTCCAACGAGATTACCAAAAACGCCTTCCAGAACTAAAATGTGAGTTTAGCAAGTTCACAGGGTTCAAGATAAACATTTAGAAATCAATTGTGTGTGTGCATATACATATAATTAATATGTATATTGAATGTATGAAATACATTTAAATATATATGCAATAAATGTGGACATTAAAGTTTTATCTATTTTTTAAAATTTGTGTTCAAACAAGTTTTTAATTTAATTCCAGTTGGTTAAAATACAATATAATATTAGTTCCAGGAGTAGAATTTAGTGATTCATCACTTACATGTAACACCCAGTGTTTTAAAAATTCCATTCACCACCACTCAAAATAAATGAAATATATATATATATATATATGCTTATTAAACATGTATATAACTTACATGCTGAAAACTACAAACACTAGTGAAAGAACTCAAAGAAGAGCTAAATAAATTGAGGGGCATGCTAAGTTCAAAAATTGGAAGATTCACCATAGCAAAGAAGTCATTTCTCCCCAGATTAATATACAAGTTTGACACAATTTCTATCAAAATCCCAAAAATATATTTTTGTAGGTATAGACAAGAGTATTCTAAAATTTATATGGAAAGGCAATGGAACTACTAACATATGTTAAAACTAACATAATTTAAAGAAAAGAATAAAATGAAAATAATTAGTCTATGTGGTTTTAAGACTTATTACATAGCTACAGTTCTAACTGTGGAATTGGCAGAGATATAGACACAGAGATTAATGAAATAGAATGAGATAGAATCTAGAAATAGATACACACCAACGGTCCAAAAGATTTTCAAAGGATTGTTAACAAATGGTGTTGGAACAATGGGACATCCATAGACAAGAACAAACCACAACAACAACCAAAAAGCAAAACCAAAAACCCTTGACCTATGATTCACACTTTATCCAAGAATTAGCCCCAAATGGATGTGAGTCATGGACTTCACATGAAACATAAAACTATAAAACTTTTGGAGAAAAAAAGATAAAAGATCTTTGGAATCTAAGGGTAGATGAAGAATTCTTAGGTTTGACCCTACAACAAGTTGAGGGGCACCTGGGTGGCTCAGTTGGTTAAAGCCTCTGCCTTTAGCTCAGGTCATGATCCTAGAGTCCTGGGATCGAGCCCCGCATTGGGCCTTCTGCTCTGCGGGGAGCCTGCTTCCCCCTCTCCCTCTTCCTGCCTCTGCAAATTTGTGATCTCTGTCTGTCAAATAAATAAATAAAATCTTTAAAAAAAAAGTTGATAAAAAAGACCTCATTTTAAATGCAAAATTTTGCTCTGAGAAAGATACTATGAATACAAAGAAGAAATAAAATATAGAGTAGGAGAAAATATTTGCAAGCTACATATCAAAGGGCCAATATCTAGACTATTTATATCCATAGCTATAAATAGAGATTGATGATAAAGCTTAGACAGACATAGAGATACGGACATCTCAAAACAGAACTGTTGGAAAACAAACAATTCCTTGAGAACATTGACAGTAGACATAAGGAGACATTTCACTGAGAATGACCTACGAGGCAAATAAGCACATTAGAAGATGTTTAACATCACCAGCCTATAGATAAATGCAATCAGATATTATTACAGACCGATCTGAATGGCAAAAATAATCAGCAGGATACCAAACACTGGTAAGAATGTGGAAAAACTGGATCACTCATATATTGCTGGTTGGAATAGAAATGGTAGAACAACCCCAGAAAACAGGTTGTCAGTGTTTTCAGAAACTAAACACACAACTACCAAATGACCCAGAATTGCATTCTTGGTCATTCCTCCCAGAAAAATGAAGACAAGTCCACACAAAAACTGGAACAAGGATATTCATAGCAGCTTTACTCACAATAGCCCAAAACTCAGAACAAATCTGATGATATTCAATGTAGGAAGGCTAATAGACTACTACTCAGCAATGAAAGGAAATACAGTATTAGATGGAGAGGAGAAGGGAGGAGTGGGAAATTGGAGAGGGAGACAAAACATGAGAGACTGTAGACTCTGAAAAAAAAAAACTGAGGGTTTTGGAGGGGAGGGGACAGGGAGGTTGGGTGAGCCTGGTGGTGGGTATTATGGAGGGCACGTATTACATGGAGCACTGTGTGTGGTGTATAAACAATGAATGCTGGAACACTGAAAAGAAATTAAATTAAATTTAATTTAAAAAATGAAACCTACTAAGAAGATTAAAAAAAAAGAAATATAGTATTAGACCAGGGGATCGGGTTCAGGGTATAGCGTTTAACTGCAGATCAAAAGACATAAGGTATTGATATGTGCAAGAAACTGAATTTTCCAGAACATTATTCTAAGTGGAAAAACCAACCCAGGAAGTTTGCAGATTATATGATTACATCCATATAACATTATTGAAATGGCAAAATGAAAGGTTATTTAGGGAAGAAAGCAGGTGTGAAGATAGAATGAAAGTGGGCATGGCTATAAAAGCACAACAAAGATTCTTGTAGTGATGTTCTGTATCTTGACTCTATCAATACCAATATTCTGCTTGTGGTATTTTACTACAGTTCTGAGGGATGTACCACTGGGGGTAACAGGGAAGGATGTACCCATGATCTCTCTGTATGTCTTATTACTGCATGTGAATCTACAGTTATCTCAAAATAAAAGTTTAATTAAAAAAAAGTAAAGTGGGAGGAGTCAAGATGGCGGAGAAGTAGCAGGCTGAGACTACATCAGCTAGCCGGAGATCAGCTAGATAGCTTATTTAAAGATTGCAAAAACCTGCAAATCCATTGGCAGATCAAAGAGAAGAAGAACAGCAATTCTGGAAACAGAAAAACAACCACTTTCTGAAAGGTTGGACTGGCGGAGACGTGAATCCAAAGTGACGGGAAGATAGACCCCGGGGGGAGGGGCTGGCTCCCGGCAAGTGGCTGAGCAACCGAGCACAAAATCAGGACTTTTAAAAGTCGGTTCCACTGAGGGACATCGCTCCAGAGGCTAAACCGGGGCGAAGCCCACGTGGAGTCAGCATGGCCTCAGGTCCCGCAGGGCCACAGAAGGATGGGGATGTCTGAGTGTCGCAGAGCTTGCAGGTATTGGAACGGGAAAGCTGGCTACAGAGACAGAGCCGACTGTAAGCTCACAGCTCGGTGTTACCTTGAACCTGCCATAGGATCGGTGAGCTCGGAGCGCGGCCGGAGGTCAGGCAGACGGGAGTAACTGGGCGCTGTTCTCTGAGGGTGCACTGAGGAGTGGGACCCCGGGCTCTCGGCTCCTCTGGGCCTGAGACCAGGAGGCCGCCATTTGTATTCCCGTCCTCTGGAACGCTACGGAAAGCGCTCAGGGAACAAAAGCTCCTGAAAGGAAACCCGAGCGGATTACTCAGCCCGCCCCCTGGTAAGGGCAGTGCAATTCCGCCTGGGGCAAAGACACTTGAGAACCACTACACCAGACCCCTCCCCCAGAAGATCAACAGAAATCCAGCCGAGACCAGGTTCACCTACCAAAGAGTGCGGTTTCAATACCAAGGAGAGCAGCAGAATTCCAGAGGAGGAGAAAGCAAAGCACGGAACTCATGGCTTTCTCCCTGTGATTTTTTTATTTTTTAGTCTTGCAGTTAATTTAATTTTTTTCTTTTTCTTTTTTTTTCTTTTTTCTCACCTTTGGGTAAAAATTTTTTTTTAATTTTTACCCTTTTCTTTTTTAACGTTTTTTAACTAGTTTATCTAATATATATATTTTTCTTTTTTATATTTTTATTTATTCGTTTTCTTTTATTTAATTCTTTTCTTTTCTTTTTTTTTTCCTCTTTTTTTTTTTTTCGTTCTTCCTTTTTGAACCTCTTTTTATCCCCGTTCTCCCCCATCACAATTTGGGATCTCTTCTGATTTGGTTAAAGCATATTTTCCGGGGGTTGTTGCCACCCTTTTAGTATTTTACTTGCTCCTTCATATACCTTTATCTGGGCAAAATGACAAGAAGGAAAAATTCACCACAAAAAAAAAGAACAAGAGGCAGTACCGAAGGCTAGGGACCTAATCAATACAGACATTGGTAACATGTCAGATCTAGAGTTCAGAATGACAATTCTCAAGGTTCTAGCCGGGCTCGAAAAAGGCATGGAAGATATTAGAAAAAGCCTCTCGGGAGATATAAAAGCCCTTTCTGGAGAAATAAAAGAACTAAAATCTAACCAAGTTGAAATCAAAAAAGCTATTAATGAGGTGCAAAAAAAATGGAGGCTCTCACTGCTAGGATAAATGAGGCAGAAGAAAGAATTAGTGATATAGAAGACCAAATGACAGAGAATAAAGAAGCTGAGCAAAAGAGGGACAAACAGCTACTGGACCACGAGGGGAGAATTCGAGAGATAAGTGACACCATAAGACGAAACAACATTAGAATAATTGGGATTCCAGAAGAAGAAGAAAGAGAGAGGGGAGCAGAAGGTATACTGAAGAGAAATATTGGGGAGAATTTCCCCAATATGGCCAAGGGAACGAGCATCAAAATTCAGGAGGTACAGAGAACACCCCTCAAAATCAATAAGGATAGGCCCACACCCCGTCACCTAATAGTAAAATTTACAAGTCTCAGTGACAAAGAGAAAATCCTGAAAGCAGCCCGGGAAAAGAAGTCTGTAACATACAATGGTAAAAATATTAGATTGGCAGCTGACTTATCCACAGAGACCTGGCAGGCCAGAAAGAGCTGGCATGATATTTTCAGAGCACTAAATGAGAAACACATGCAGCCAAGAATACTATATCCAGCTAGGCTATCATTGAAAATAGAAGGAGAGATTAAAAGCTTCCAGGACAAACAAAAACTGGAAGAATTTACAAACACCAAACCAGCTCTATAGGAAATATTGAAAGGGGTCCTCTAAGCAAAGAGAGAGCCTACAATTGGTAGATCAGAAAGGAACAGAGACCATATACAGAAACAGTCACCTTACAGGCAATACAATGGCACTAAATTCATATCTCTCAATAGTTACCCTGAAAGTTAATGGGCTAAATTCCCTGTCAAAAGACACAGGGTATCAGAATGGATAAAAGAACAAAACCCTTCTATATGTTGCCTCCAAGAAACTCATTTTAAGCCCGAAGACACCTCCAGATTTAAAGTGAGGGGGTGGAAAAGAATTTACCATGCTAATGGACATCAGAAGAAAGCAGGAGTGGCAATCCTTATATCAGATCAATTAAATTTTAAGCCAAAGACTATAATAAGAGATGAGGAAGGACACTATATCATACTCAAAGGGTCTGTCCAACAAGAAGATCTAACAATTTTAAATCTCTATGCCCCCAATGTGGGAGCAGCCAACTACATAAACGAATCAATAACAAAATCAAAGAAACACATCAACAATAATACAATAATAGTAGGGGACTTTTAACACTCCCCTCACTGAAATGGACAGATCATTCAAGCAAAAGATCAGCAAGGAAATAAAGGCCTTAAACGACACACTGGACCAGATGGACATCACAGATATATTCAGAACATTTCATCCCAAAGCAACAGAATACACATTCTCTTCTAGTGCATATGAAACATTCTCCAGAATAGATCACATCCTCGGTCCTAAAGCAGGACTCAACAGGTATCAAAAGATTGAGATCATTCCCTGCATATTTTCAGACCACAATGCTCTAAAGCTAGAACTCAACCACAAAAGGAATTTTGGAAAGAACCCAAAAACATGGAGACTTAACAGCATCCTTCTAAAGAATGAATGGGTCAACCAGGAAATTAAAGAATTGAAAAAAATCATGGAAACAAATGATAATGAAAATACAACGGTTCAAAATCTGTAGGACACAACAAAGGCAGTCCTGAGTGGAAAATATATAGCAGTACAAGCCTTTCTCAAGAAACAAGAAAGGTCTCAGGTACACAACCTAACCCTACACCTAAAGGAGCTGCAGAAAGAACAAGAAAGAAACCCTAAGCCCAGCAGGAGAAGAGAAATCATAAAGATCAGAGCAGAAATCAATGAAATAGAAACCAAAAAAACAATACAACAAATCAACGAAACTAGGAGCTGGTTCTTTGAAAGAATTAATAAAATTGATAAACCCCTGGCCCGACTTATCAAAAAGAAAAGAGAAAGGACCCAAATAAATAAAATCATGAATGAAAGAGGAGAAATCACAACTAACACCAAAGAAATACAAACTATTATAAGAACATACTATGAGCAACTCTACGCCAACAAATTTGACAATCTGGAAGAAATGGATGCATTCCTATAAACATATAAACTACCACAACTGAACCAGGAAGAAATAGAAAGCCTGAACAGACCCATAACCAATAAGGAGATTGAAACAGTCATTAAAAATCTCCAAACAAACAAAAGCCCAGTGTCAGATGGCTTCCACGGGAATTCTACCAAACATTTAAAGAAGAACTAATTCCTATTCTCCTGAAACTGTTCCAAAAAATAGAAATGGAAGGAAACCTTCCAAACTCATTTTATGAGGCCAGAATCACCTTGATCCCAAAACCAGACAAGGATCCCATCAAAAAGAGAGCTATAGACCAATATCCTTGATGAACACAGATGCAAAAATTCTCACCAAAATACTAGACAATAAGATTCAACAGTACATTAAAAGGATTATTCACCACGACCAAGTGGGATTTATTCCAGGGCTGCAAGGTTGGTTCAACATCCGCAAATCCGTCAATGTGATACAACACATCAATAAAAGAAAGAATAAGAACCATATGATATTCTCAATAGAAGCTGAAAAAGCATTTGACAAAGTACAGCATCCTTTCCTGATCAAAACTCTTCAAAGTGTAGGGATAGAGGACACATACCTCAATATCATCAAAGCCATCTATGAAAAACCCTCTGCAAATATCATTCTCAATGGAGAAAAACTGAAAGCTTTTCTGCTAAGGTCAGGAACAAGGCAGGCATGTCCATTATCAACACTGCTATTCAACATACTACTAGAGGTCCTAGCCTCAGCAATCAGACAACAAAAGGAAATTAAAGGCATCCAAATCGGCAAAGAAGAAGTCAAATTATCACTCTTCGCAGATGATAGGATACTATATGTGGAAAACCGAAAAGACTCCACTCCAAAACTGCTATAACTTGTACAGGAATTCAGTAAAATATCAGGATATAAAATCAATGCACAGAAATCAGTTGCATTTCTCTACACCAACAACAAGACAGAAGAAAGAGAAATTAAGGAGTCAATCCCATTTACAATTGCACCCCAAACCATAAGATACCTAGGAATAAACCTAACCAAAGAGGCTAAGAATCTATACTCAGAAAACTATAAAGTACTCATGAAAGAAATTGAGGAAGACACAAAGAAATGGAAAAATGTTCCATGCTCCTGGATTGGAAGAATAAATATTGTGAAAATGTCTATGTTACCTAAAGCAATCTACACATTTAATGCAATTCCTATCAAAGTACCATCCATCTTTTTAAAGAAATGGAACAAATAATTCTAAAATTTATATGGAACCAAAAAGACCTCGAATAGCCAAAGGGATATTGAAAAAGAAAGCCAAAGTTGGTGGCATCACAATTCCGGACTTCAAGCTCTATTACAAAGCTGTCATCATCAAGACAGCATGGTACTGGCACAAAAACAGACACATAGATCAATGGAACAGAATAGAGAGCCCAGAAATAGACCCTCAACTCTATGGTCAACTCATCTTCGACAAAGCAGGAAAGAATGTCCAATGGAAAAAAGACAGCCTCTTCAATAAATGGTGCTGGGAAAATTGGACAGCCACATGCAGAAAAATGAAATTGGACCATTTCCTTACACCACACATGAAAATAGACTCAAAATGGATGAAGGACCTCAATGTGCAAAAGGAATCTATCAAAATCCTTGAGGAGAACACAGGTAGCAACCTCTTCGACCTCTGCCTCAGCAACATCTTCCTAGGAACAACGCAAAAGGCAAGGGAAGCAAGGGCAAAAATGAACTATTGGGATTTCATCAAGATCAAAAGCTTTTGCACAGCAAAGGAAACAGTTAACAAAATCAAAAGACAACTGACAGAATGGGAGAAGATATTTGCAAACGACATATCAGATAAAGGACTAGTGTCCAGAATCTATAAAGAACTTAGCAAACTCAACACCCAAAGAACAAATAATCCAATCAAGAAATGGGCAGAGGACATGAACAGACATTTCTGCAAAGAAGACATTCAGATGGCCAACAGACACATGAAAAAGTGCTCCATATCACTGGGCATCAGAGAAATACAAATCAAAACCACAATGAGATATCACCTCACACCAGTCAGAATGGCTAAAATCAACAAGTCAGGGAATGACAGATGCTGGGAGGATGTGGAGAAAGGGGAACCCTCCTCACTGTTGGTGGGAATGCAAGCTGGTGCAGCCACTCTGGAAAACAGCATGGAGGCTCCTCAAAATGTTGAAAATAGAACTGCCCTATGACCCAGCAATAGCACTACTGGGTATTTACCCTAAAGATACAAACGTAGTGATCCAAACGGGCACATGCACTCGAATGTTTATAGCAGCAATGTCCACAATAGCCAAACTAGGGAAAGAACCTAGATGTCCATCAACAGATGAATGGATCAAGAAGATGTGTTATATATACACAATGGAATACTATGCGGCCATCAGAAGAAATGAAATCTTGCCATTTGCGACAACATGGATGGAACTAGAGCGTATCATGCTTAGAGAAATAAGTCAAGCGGAGAAAGGCAACTATCATATGATCTCCCTGATATGAGGACGTGGTGATGCAACATGGGGCTTAAGTGGGTAGAAGAAGAATCAATGAAACAAGATGGAATTGGGAGGGAGACAAACCATAAGTGACTCTTAATCTCACAAAACAAACTGAGGGTTGCTGGGGGGAGGGCGTTTGGGAGAGGGGGTGGGATTATGGACATTGGGGAGGGTATGTGCTTTGGTGAGTGCTGTGAAGTGTGTAAACCTGGTGATTCACAGACCTGTACCCCTGGGGATAAAAATATATGTTTATAAAAAATAAAAAATTAAAAAAAAATAAAATTAAAATAAAAAGGCATGGAAAAAAATAATTAAAGTGCTCAACATCTGTCTCTTCCCCCAGACCAATGCTCTATGAGGGACTATGCCTTAATTTATAGTATCATATACTGCTGGGAATGTACCTGTTAAGTAAGAATTTGTCAAACGAATCTCTACATTGTACTACCATTTTTTGTTTGCTTGAAAAATCTGAGGAAAAAAACTTGAGGGACAAATTACCAAAGTCCTGACAAGGAAAATAGAAAGAGAGAGAGAGAGAGAGGGAAAACATGAACAGAAATTCACATGCACACACACACACACACACACACACACACTCTCACACACACACACACACACACACACAAAGGCACGCATTCATACCCAATTATAAAGATTGTGCATTTCAAACATATCCAAAGTTACAATTAGATAAATGCAAAATAAGACAACACTGACAACTTGAAATAATGATTGGTGGATATGGAAAAATATGACAAGATAGCCTGTTTGCATGGCTGTGAAGAATTAGTATTCTCTATATATTGCTGACAGAAATGTAAACAAGTGTAATCACTGGGGAGAGGAATTTGTCAATACTTAGCAAGACTATAAATGCACTTCCATTTTGATCCAGCAATATGACTTCTAGGAATCTACACTAAAAATGTACCTTCAGCAAAGTGAAGATATACACAAAGCCATTCATTGTGGCAATTGTTTTCATTTGCAAAATACCTGAAACAGATTAAATGTCCATACTTGGAATAATAATTAAATAAAAAATGACACACCTACAGAATGAAATACTATAAAGCTATAAAAAATATGGGAGATCTCTTTGATGTACTATTAAATAAAAAATAAAAGTCCAGAAAAGTACCTGTATTGAGCCTTCTTTCATGTAAGAAATAAAGGGATATATGAAAATTTATATGTGTCTTTTCATTTTGTGCAAAACTATTGCAGGAAGGATAGGTCAGAAATTAATGTGATTATTTATTTGCAGAGAGAGGAGAGAGGAAGGGGTAGTGACATTTCTCTCAAAGCATCTTTTTCTAATGGCTCTGACTTTTAGAATGATGGTAATGTTTACACACACTCAAAATAATAAAGTAAACTTAACTAGGATGTGGATGGAACCCAAGTTGAATACCAGCTGTAGCAAATGAATCTGTTTTGCAAATAAATCAGATAATCACATAATCACAATGAAAGGAGCTGGGAAGGAAAAGAACTAGCCTAAGTAACTATGGAAAACAGTAGTTCAATTGTGTACTCCAAGGCTTATGACAAAAAGAACTGTACACAGTTAATATTTCTCAAAGAGTCAGTTTTACATGTATGCTAGTGTTGAACAAATACACAAATATATTTTGGATAATAAAAGCCAGGTGTCTCACTGTTACAGAAAAATGTCACAACAGTGAAGTACTGAATTGTAATGAAGTTTCAAATACTGAAAAATGGAAGGCTATAATGAAACTGTGGTATTGGAACAGAGTCAGAGGTACCAGTATGGATTTATGGTTTTAATATATATGCAGATATATGGAAACAGAAATAAAGATGTGTGTCTATGCATGTGTTGGAAAAACCACATACATTTCCTAGTTATTTCTACTGGGAAGGCCTAGAAGCAATGATATTTCAACACAGCAACAAATACGTCTTTCACCCAGATCTTGGTTTCTAAATATATGTCTAAATATCTGATCAAAGAAACCAGAGCTTCTTGTAGAAATGACTAGGTCTGAACCTGGGAAAAGCAAAATATAAAATAAGCCCAAACATTATGTGCTATCTTAAAGTAAGGAGATGCTCAACAAATTTCCAGGACATATTAAAAGGACGCAGAAACAACTTGAAGGAACTCTCAGTGGCTAAAGCTGGAATAATCCGAGCCACAAAATAAACAGTGAGAGTATTGGATTATACCTAGAGTTAGAATAAATATCCGTGACTCAATTACTGATGTTAATCAGTATTTGACTACACACTTGAGGAGAAAATGACAGATCTTACTCAAAATAGAATTACAATAAATAAATATAGAAGGAATGAAGAAAATGAGAAAATCAGCATTACTCTAATACATAGTAATAATTACTACAAACAAAAGTTATTAATGAATACTAATGTAAGGGGGTGAACACATGATGAGAAGAAGAGTCTTCCCCTCCCGAGTATTAATTCATTGCAAGGAGCAAGATGGTAGGTAGCTTCACAGTGGAGAAACCCTGAAAATACTACCTTAACCGCCTGATGAAAGTTACTATCTTCTGTCTCCGTCATGCCCCCTTGATGATACACTGAAGAGATGCACATCTTGTCTGAAATACTCTTGCCAAAAATGCATAACTTGAACCTGATCATGAGAAAACATCAGACATAGCTAAATTCAATGATATTCTACAAAATAGCTGATAGTATTGTACAAAAAGTGCAAGATCATAAAAGAAAAAACTGAAAAACAAATACAGATGGTTGGATATCAAAGAGACATGGCAACTACGTGCAAGTGACATCCTGGACTGGGTCCCAGCCCAGACAAAAGGATGCTACTGGAACACCTCATGAACTTAAAAGGTTCTGTACACCACTTAACAATGTCAACGTTAATTCCTAGTGTCCATACTTGTGCCATGGTTATATAAGGTTTCAACATTGGCAGAACCTGGGTAAAAGTTATGCGGAAATTCCCCACCATTTCTGCAAGCTGAAAATTATTATTTTAAACGAGCTCATTTAAAAGAAATAATTTGAGTGAAAATAGCTCATTAAAAAATCCCAGCTAGACAAAATCACCCAGGTAAAGTATTAGATTAAACTTGTGGCCTTCGCATTAAAGCCCTATTCTTAAGGGAGCCTTCATAAATAAAGTGAGGTATGCAGAAAAACAAAAGAAATTAGAGAAGACATATACTATATATAATGTATTATATAATATATATATTCAAATATAAACTGAATTCAAATATATATTTGAAGATGTGATGGTGTATAGAACTGACTGGATGCAAATACACTCTATCCCTTCTAAATTTTTTAGAGAAATGCATTGCCAGAGGAAGTGTAATTCTGAATTTTAAAAGCCTATGATTATTTGAAACTCTGATCCCAATTTTTCATAAACAGAGGAGCCAATAATGCTATATAAGGCCCGAGGAAACCATAGGCCTACTTCAGATGTAGCCAAGGAAGGTGATGGAAAACAAAAGCAAAGGCAGAGCCAGAAGCTATTTGGAACATGACACAGTGTTCCTACAGAGAGAAGAATCAGGTCTTATCTGTCTTCAGAAATGCCATCTCTTTATCCAAACAGTTCACCAACGCCTCACATGTCATGGCAGCTCCTTGAAAAAAGACTCAGAAACAGCTTTACGATAAACACACTGAACATAACAGGATAAGGTATGATCACAAAATATTAGTTGCTTGACACAATAAAGGTTTGCTTCTTGCCCATGTCACACAATAGTGTGTGTTATAGGCAAGGCTCCATTATCCCCTAGGGCTGTAGAATCTTCTACCAGGGGTGGGAAATGGTGCATGTGTGGAAGATCCTGCAAGAGGTTCTAATGGATCAAGTGGGAAAATGGTGAAGGGGATCTCTCTAGCATAACTCTGACCAGAACACAAGTCACATGGTCGCACCCATCTGTAAGGACAACTGGGGGGGGGGGGTGCCATCTGTGTGTTCTGTTTGGTGAGCTTCTACCTGTCTTTCACACACACATAGACAGACCCAAGTAGTTTTCCCAACTGCTATTTTCTTCCTGATGGTATTTACTTAAAAAGCTAAAATGCATTTTTTCATTCAAAATTGTAATTTAAAAATATGTTTCTATTGCTACACATAGATCTGGTTCTTTCATGTAAACTATTATAAAATATCTTATGGTATGAATACACTACAGTTTAATTAACCAAGGCTTTATAGGTGAGCATATTGGTTATTTTCCATTTGTAGCTATTACAAGCGAGGCTGCATTGAACATCCTCTATATCTCTGTGTGCCCATATAGGAGCATCTCAGTTATATAAATGAATGTATGCATAAGAACACACTACATAGTATGCATGAATGCAAACATGTATTCTTCCAACATGCATGGTAATCTCATATACTGATTTCTTAATAGCACTTTGAGTAGAAAGGAAGGGCTAAAGGATGAAAATATGGTGAAGCTTAAGCTAAACATTTTAAATTGTATTTCTTTAAAAACACTAAACAAAATATGCCAAAATGTTAGTGTATGTTCAATGAGCAGTGGATACAGAGAGTCTATTATTGCCAGCATGTTTAAAACATTTACTCATTAGAAAGCAATGCTGCCACTGAATTCTAACCATTTTAATCATTGCTGACCCTTTGTAATCTCATGATGATTTCCTCTCACCGCTGGCCACCATCCTTCTCTTCGCCAAACTTCAAGGTCCATATTTCATATTTCATTTGCAAATTCACATTGCAGCCTCTTGCTTGACCTTCAAAGCCAGCAAGACAGGCCAGAAGGAGTTCAGAGAGCTATTAGCCAGCCAGGTCTTTAAATCTTGTGCCAGAAAACGAGCTTAGAGGAGACATTTCCTAGCTCCTTCAATTTTTGATGCACACAGCTGGAACACACAATCTGAAATGGGCCAGGATTCGGCTAATTGGGGGCACAACAGGTATAATTTAATTGTGTGCTCAATTTTATAGCCTTTATTTTTAGAACGCAAAAAAATAACTAAATAAATATGAGGATAGATGCAGAGTAAACATCCTGTGATAATTTTACCCCATCATTTAATTATGAACCTTTCAGCACAGCTTTCTCTTTGTCAGCCTTGAAACCCTGAATTTCATTCTGGCAGCAGCAAGAGTTTTCTTTTCTTTTTAATTAAGTTTACTTTTCGATTTGGAGCTGATCACACTGACAGATGCTTTAATTCACTTGGAGGTCCACATTTTACTTTGCATTTATCTCTTTCTTGCTTCTGGGAACTTGTACATAAGAAAATTGTCCAGGGATGGATGGGCTACACAAAAATGCTTAGGGGAATACCAATGAATTAGATTTGATTGGGAAATATTTGCCTGTAGGTACCAGTCTCCCTTCCTCCACAGACCAGCAGTAATTCTGAGAGTCTAACTCATCACTGTCACTTACCTATTACCAGTGTTATATATTATATTAGAATCTTTATGTACATTTCCAGAAATCTTTATAACAACCTTGCCTGGTAGATATTTAATGTTTCCATTTTACAGAGGAGGACATAGAGGTTAATGGATATTCAAGCTATCCCACTTAATACGCAGCGGAAACAAAATGGAAACACAGGTCTTTCTGACTCCATACCTGCCATGCCCACTCCACACATCATCCAGCATGTTTTAAGGAAAGTTGAAATAAATTTTTTTTGCAACGAAGACAAAATAGTGAATACAATATTAAATCTATTCAAACCTTTGTTGAGTTTCCCCTAAATTAAGATGTAACCACATTCATGCTAGGTGACTTCAACATCCCAGGTTAACAGGTGATTTTTAAATATGCCCTGTGACATATCAAAATTGGTTATTTCCTACACAGTAAAATTTCAGAGGTGCAAATCTATTCTTAATTTCTCCTTTTCTTTGTAGATCCGATTCACTAGAACAAGGGAAAAAGCCCTTTGTTATACAATGACAGAAAAACACAAGCAAGTGATTTAGGGAGAAGCAATGCAGATCATCTAACAACTAACCAGGTTTTAGTGCAGGTGGCTGGGAGAGAAAATAGTGCCCTCTCCTTTTTGGAAGAATAAGAAAAAATGTAGCATCTTGATAGTTTCATCCTCCAACTGCCCAAGAAGACTTTAAGATTCATCTTTTACACTAAGATAAACATCTCTGAGATCAGCACAGATCTACCATTCCATGTCTCCATAGTCCACCACAAAAGTTCATATACAAGGAGCTAAAAGAACTTTGGTCTCTGACAGATGGACACACGGAGAGTGAAAGAGAGAGAGAGAGTGCTGTATGTGTATATATTACTTGAATGTGTGTGAGTGTGTCTGTATATGTATATTTAGTCTTTGTTGAACCTTTGAAGTCAGGAGATGTCAATAGTCTCATCTCCATAGGGAGAAGGCTGCAGACTCTGGGTGTCTCTCCACCAGCAGATGGAGTTAGTCAGCCAAAGGAATCCTGGCATCTAGTTCAACATCTGGCTCAATTTTCTTTCTGTCTTCATCCATGTGTGTAGAGGCAAGATAATATCTATCACCACAGTACTGCACAGGTCACCAAATGAAGAAAACCTGGATCGTCCAAACATACAGGGGCAGGGTGGAGCCTCTGTCTTACAGAGGAGGTATGCAAAGCACCATAATGAGATGCTTCCAGCTAGTCCAGTCCATAGTAGATAGGATGGGAACAATCTTCCCTCCATCTTACTAATAAGACTGTTTTTGTTTTTTTTTTTAAATAACAAAATGCATAAAAAATCAAGTCCTGAGGATCCTTTGACAATGTATCCAAGTTTTCTTTGGGCCCTTCAAAAAATACCTCAGCCTGCCTTTATCCCAGCCTGTGCTCTGTCCCTGGGCTGCACAGGCGTAACCCTACAGTATCTCCCTTTGAGGACACTGTATCTCTCCCACTTTTTGCCCATGGATTTTTCTGCCTTTATGTGCATTTCCTTCATGGACTCGCCTCAGCCATTATGGTTCAAAGTGGAAGGACCAGGGTGTTAACAATCCATGGGCTTAGCCTTTACCAAAGAAGGATGGAAGCTAATACATGAGCACTCCCTGTCTTCTACCCTTGTTGTCCTGTGACAGATGTATTATGCACAGCTCTCCAAAAAGACCCCATAGAAATAAAATCTCTGTTGCTGACAGACCAGGATGATGAGATCCACAATGTGTCCTTGGGGCGGCTTTCTCTTTTCTATTACTTAACTCATCCTCGTACCCCATTCCTGTGCTTTAGGATCAAGTCCCAAAACAAGTCCCGTGTCAGGCTCTGCTTTTTCCAGGAGACTAGGCCGGGACACCTGTCATATTGGACATATCATGGGTTCTTATTGCTCATGTTTCTTGAGTTCTGTTTCAACTTTTGAAAGTTGAAGTGTGTGCCTTTTATAGGAGAACAAGTGGTCATAACTGGCCAATTCTACTCTACTGAAAAGTTGGAGATTTCAATTACTTTGAAGCTTTCCTGCTTCCCACCCTGAAGGTAAATGTAAACATTTAACAATTCCCAGTTGAACTTTGCTTTATGTTTAACACCTTTGAAATGATGCCAGGAAAAAAGCTTTCTAAGGTGAATTTCCTCCTTCATGTGTGTCTGCATTTACAACTCTAATACTGTGTTGCTGGTTTTCTCTCAACTACAAATTTAGAAATGATGTAACCATATGCTCACCCAGGCTTCCAAATGCACAGTTTCACATCAGAAACTTAGATCTTTGGGTTGCATCTGTATCTGCTTTTCCTTGTGCCAGGCCATGGAATGCCCATCAGCAAAACCATCCCCTGGTGGCACCAGAGAGTGATTAATGTGTGTTATCTCTACATTAGGACTTAATGTTCCCTTCAGTGATTTACTCTGTTAGTTCTGGATGAGTTACTTTTGTTTTTATACTTTCTCATTACTAATTTCTATTTTTGCCAGCCTCCTTTAAAGGAGTGTAAAACAGAGCTGCCATAATGGAAATTATTGGTAGACATTATTCAAATCGTATCCCGGTGTGTATATTTTAATTTACAAATGGGAGGACAAAGATTCATGAGGTAGTTTTTATTGCATGGCCAAAATAACCTTGAATATGTGCAAAGCCAAATTCCTTTACTTAGCTAAAGAACCCTCCAAAGGAAGGGGCTCAGACACTTGACCTATACATTCCCTCTGAGTTTTGTTGGGTACTTCTGGACTTCTTAAATGGTCCATTATACTGATGCATAGGATGCACCACTCCTAAAAGTAAAATAGGTACATTATCACCTGGTTCTCTCATGCCTTACCATGGAATTGGGAAGCTTGCCTTACTGAGAAGTTCAGTGTGTCTTCTTTGTCCTTGGAACCACCATTTCCAAAATAAAACTTTACACTTGCATCATTACACTTCATAGAAATGAAATAAATGGATTTTAATATGATTACCCTCTAGAATCATTAAATCAAAAAATTTTGCCAGCTTGGAAATGTGCAACTTCTCTATATTTACAAACTGATCTAAACTGTTCACCCCCTACTCTGCTTTGGAGGGTCACATCAATTCTCTGCCCTTCAGATTCTTTAAAATGAAGGATGCCTTGAGAAAAATATGTCGATCTGAAATTCATTATAACATGTCTCAGAAATGTCACAGCTTTTCTCATCATCAGCCATGAGGGGTTCTTGACTACACTTGCAGAGAATCCCAGGAGTCGTTATCATATTCAGAAGTCCCATGATAAGATATGTTATATACCTCACTATTTATATAAAAATTCACTGATGGCCATGATGCAAAGATGGATCTTCTGGCCATAAATCTATTTGCTTTATCTCAAGGCAATTACAACCATATTGGACTAACAAAGAAGAGTGAGCAGTATGAATTTGGTAGAATCCTATCTAGAGATATAATTTCAAGAGCAGGAATTGACTTTCAACAGGAAGTCCATATGACACTACAAAGAAGGCAGGGAGAACCAAAATTCATAACTGGAGCCAGAATCTATCTCCAGAGGATTCAGATCTGGTGTGTAACAGCAAGAGACTTTAGGAAATACTTCTATAAAGTGGTCACATTCAATCTCAGTGTCATTTATGACGAATGTTTCCCTTATAAAGTGAGAAGAAAAGAGCCCTGTTTATGAAAGAACTGGAAATGGAAAACCCAAGTACAATGTCTAATGCTAACTAACCAAATTGACTCAAAATAGGGATCCAAATCCACAGATAAGTAGTAGATTAATCAGAAAATCAGGGGAAAAGACAAGTAACGAGACAATGTAAGACCAGAGGAAAGTGGCAGCATGTTATGCATAGATACATCTGAACCTGAGAGCGGGTAAACCAATCAAATACACAGCCCACATACATTGTTCCAAGTTTTCTCAAACACTACCACATTTTGCAAGTAATGTCAGGAGATATGCTTGGGGCTGAGTTTTCTTGGAAGAATTTTTCCATGAGCTCCAGAGGTGAGTTTAAAATAAGTCAATGAAGTTTAAGTTTAGGGCTGTTCAATTTTATGGGTTAGTTCCAAAGCCCCATACCTATTTTTAAATATACAATGTATCCCTTTTCACAAAAAGGGCCCTAAAATAAACATCAGGCCTTGTAAAACCTTGATCTACCTCTGCTGAGATCCCATTTAAAAGTTTGAATCTGCAATCTTCAGGATTATCAGACCATACACACCCCTTCTTGGGATCAGTTTTGCACATAGAAACTTCCTGTGGAAGTTTTAAATTTTTACACCAAAAGAGAATCTAAAGCCTCACAGGAGAAGAGCTGATTCATAGCATTTAAAATCACAGCTCTTGATATTTATCTCAGTTGATCAATCCAGCAGAAAGAAGCTGTAAAGAGATTTACAAGGTATTTGCCAAATAAGAGGCAACTTTAAAAAAGAAGATAGTGCAATTTTATATGTAGATGGGCATTGAAATGAGTCACTCAAAACCTAGAAAATAGACAACTGCTATAATTGAAAACAGCTAAAAGTTCCTCAATACCCCATCAAGGAAACTGTCATGGAACAGTTGTATACACCCTGAAGGTTTAGTCAAGTATGGCAGTCCTACTAAAGATTAATAGAGGTATAATACAATGGGGTAAACCTAGATCGACAAATTATCTGTCCTTAATGTCTAATGGGATGAGCAATAATAAGAGGGAAGAAAGCAACATCATAAAACTATAAACAAAACCAAACAACTCAATAGCAGCAGCAAGCAAGGAAATTAGATATAACCCCATAGTTTCTCTTTTAAATGTTGTAACTAAAGAAAGAAGATTCCAGAATGACTCTGGGAAAACTGGAAATTCTCTGATCCTCTCCCACACCTCCAGAATGAGAGTAAGGGAAGAAGTTGATATGACAAAAATCCTGAGCAACTGAACTAATATCCTTCAATCCATAGAAAACTGGACTAAAGTGGTGAGTAGGATTACAGGTAAATTAATCAGTGAAACCCATGAAAATAAAGGTCTAATTTCAGTATATCAGCTAAGATGTAATCTCAGAGACAAAAATGATAAAACAATAACACAAAAAAGATTTCAAAGCTAAGAGTTCAAACTGAGGATGCAAATGATATAAGTACTGAGCTAACAAATACATTAGAAATAACAAGGAACAGAACCGACATGGCTGAAAAACTGGATTTCTGATAGAGGTGAAAGTCTCGAGATAACCATGGTAGAAGCAATGAGAAAAAGACAGCAATTAATATAATAAGAGAGATGATAATACAAACAGACAGCAAAGATGACCCAACTTGTATGTGATAATTTCCCTGAAGAGAACCCAACACATAGAACGGAAAAATATTTAAATATGTAATAGCAGAAAATTTCCCAGTCACTTTTATGTATCTTGTTCAAGCAATTATATGTCAAGAACAAAGAAAGAAGTTTTTATGTATATTAATGCAAGATAAATCAAAAAGGAGATGACATTAATTGTGAGGAAGTATAGGGGAAATGAACCCAAGAGGTGTAGAAAAAAATGAACACAGGCAAAATTTGCCTCCAAAGTAACAGTACCACAAAACATTGAAGAAATGTCTACAAAGTTCTGAATAAATAGAATTATTAAGGAGATAGAAGTCATGGTCCAAGCCATTGGCGCTCAAAAATTAGCTCTTGGAGGACCCCCAATACCATTTCACTGTGTCCTCAAGGCCCCCCATTTTTTTATAATAACATTGAGACAGTTTGTTTTGTGAGATTAAGAGTCTGAATCAAAGACTTGAAGAAAACTGGAACATATTCTGAATGTTCATTTGCCTATATCTACTCACTTCACCTTTTTTAGCACAAGATTTAATACTTTCTAAAATTGAATCACCACTCTCTTACCCTCAAATGTCTAGAGAACAGTGGACTATAGTGGTGTCTCCATAGTGGAGTTATTTCTACAGAGTTATTTTCTGCCAAGAGAATTTAACAGCAGAAAAAAAAATTCACAAGTTCTCACCTAAAGCTATCGAGCATAAAGATTTTCTCTAAAGTTTCTGAGTATTTGTGAAAACTGAAAAATAAGTGAAACAATTACTTCTTGTACAAGGGCTAGGATAGCTTAAGAGAGGTATATTAGCTGGGCCCATAGTGAAAAAGTGATGATGTACTCAAATTAGGATAATTTGAGGTAAATTTAATAAGACACTATTTAACAGCAGTATGAGCAGGAGGCATAGCTCAAGAGATAGCACAGTAGCTCAAAACTAGTATTCATGGAAATGTAACCACCCCTAGTCTCAAAAGGCTGAGAGGAGGGGGAGGTTATTGGAAAGCATATGAACATATGGAGAGAATTTATAGACAGGAGTGTCTTGAGAAGGACAGTGAACTTTATCAAAGGACTCATCAACCCAAACCAACCCTGTAGGAATGGACCTAGGGGGAAAATGTATCCTAACATCACTCCCGTTCTTCTCTGATCTGCTGACTGTCCATTGGTTGAATCAACTAGGAACTGGAAGACAACGGAGCTTAGTCATGTATCCATCCAGAGAGCCTTCCAGAGCAAAAATGGAGAACTAGTAGTATGGAGGGTAGATCTGGGGAAGCTAAAAAATGTGTCTTCACTAGTACAACATAGAGGCAGCCTTGCAAATAGACACTTATTAAAAATTGAGCAAGAGGTGACAAAGATGTGTGGAATTACTATCAAGGCTCAATCCTTTGGAGTTCCTGCTCTTGCCTGTGTTTGGGGTAGAAGTACTCTCAGATAAGAGTGTAATAATAAATCATTGTGTTGACAAAAGCTTGTCTGATGCCTCTATTATTTAGTAGTACTCTATCCAAAAATCCAGGTAGGCACTTGGAAGTTATTTGGGTGCCATATTCAAAAGAGAGCAAAACACAGGGATCGGAACCTGACTCATAATGTTCTGATAAGGCAGGGTGAAATGCAGAAGAATTAGGGTCCAGATCTGGTCAGAAAAGATCCAAGTACCGCCTCCATGGTCTGGGGCTCCTGGGTGGCTTGGTTGGTTAAGTGGCTGACTCTTGATTTCAACTCAGGTCTTGATCTCAGGGTCCTGGGATCCTACCCTGCATTAGATTCCACGCTCAGTGGGGAATCTGCTTGAGGATTCTCTCTTCCTCTTCCTCTGCCCCTCCCCATCCCCTACTCTCTCCCTCTCTCTCTCTCTCACACACACACACACACACACACACACGCTTTCATTCTCTCTCCAAAATAAATAAATAAATCTTTAAAAATAAAAACAGTGTCAAGAAGAGTCAAGAAATGCAGGTGCACAACAATGAATTTTGGAACACTGAAAAGAAATAAAATAAAGTAAAATGAAAAAAAATACAGATCTACATAGATTTACATATCCAAAATATTTACATATCCATATTTTATCCATCTGTTATCCATCTATTTACATATCCATAATATATACACAACTAGATATTAACTATCTTGTCATTGTGTCTCTTTAATCTCTCTTTATAGGATTTAAAATAAATTCTCATCTCTCATATATATTTAGTCACATTTATTACATTTATAAGCCTATGTATGCATGTGCTTTTTTGTCCTTTTGGGTCTCAAATTGATAGAATTAACACTTGGGCTTTCTTTAAGAAACAAACTCTCATCCCTCACATATATTTAGTTCATTTATTACACTTATAAGCTTGTGTGTGAATGTGTTTTTTGTCCTTTTGGGTCTCAAGTTGATGGAATTAACACTCAGGTTTTTTTTAGACTCTAAGCTTATGGAAGACTGAACTGTAGAAAATGCATCCTATCTCTGTCACCTATAGCAGTTCTGCACTTGCTGCACCAAGCTGCTCTCTCATAGCTGCACAATAAATTTCTACAGACTGACTTGTTTACTGAAACTCTCAGAACACATTTGAGGTATCCTGCCTGTTTTGGTTCCCAAATCCATCACTTCCTTGATCTCTGACTTCTATTTGTGACAGGTGAGACAAGGTGTAGAAATCTGTTTATTTTTACTCTAAATACAGTTCATGGGAAATGAAAAGATCAGAGTAAATGTCCTGAATACAAAACAAACTCCCAGAGGGTTAATACCCAGGTTTTGTGCTGTTGTTGTTTGTATTGTTAAAGGCATAAATGCAGGTACAATAAGGCAAACTCTGAAAGAAGAAAAAAAAAATCCTATATCAGAAAGGTAATTTTTTTTAAAGATTATTTATTTATTTATTTATTTATTCATTTGACAGACAGAGATCACAAGCAGGCAGAGAGTCAGGCAGAGAGAGAGAGAGAGGGAAGCAGGCTCCCCGCTGAGCAGAGAGCCTGATGCGGGGCTCGATCCCAGGACCCTGGGATCATGACCTGAGCCGAAGGCAGAGGCTTTAACCCACTGAGCCACCCAGGTGCCCCCAGAAAGGTAATTTTTAATGTTGGTCTGAGACATAGGAGGAATAGGTTCTAGCATTGAATTTTTGAATAATTGTCTTATCTTGGGAAAATCATTTAACTAGTCTGAGACTCTGTTTTCTTTTCTTTTTTTTTTTTTTTTTTAAGATTTTTATTTATTTATTTGACAGAGACACCGTGAGAGGGGGAACACAAGCAGGGGGAGTAGAGAGGGAGAAGCAGGCTTCCCTCCAAGCAGGGAGCCAGTTGCGGGGCTCAATCCCAGGACCCTGGGATCATGACCTGAGCTGAAAGCAGATGGTTAATGACTGAGCCACCCAGGTGCTCCAGAGACTCTGTTTTTCTGATGCTAATTCAGGAGGGTAGGTGGAATGGTCAAGCGATGAGCTTTCATGTCATTTTCAGCTCCAAAGTTGTGCTTGTAACATAAAAACATAAATCAACTGACAATAAGAAAAATGTGTGACTGTAAAAATAAGAGAGGGCCAAAAAGGCATTAAGGAATAGCAAAAATTACTTAGTCATCAGATGTTGATAATGTTAGGATGCCATCTGGAGTCCTAGAATAAGGAAACCATAACGGCAAAAGCCTTGGAAACAGCTGCCTAAGGGAGCAAATGAATAAGATCCTTCTTGATGGACATCAAAAATCAAGCAGTGAAAAAAGCACTGAGTGATGGATGAGCCTGAAATTAAACCCAAGGTGATGCTGGAGGAGATGCCTAGTGATGTGAATGTTTTCAGTTTGTGTCAGCTAAATATCAGGGCAGTCTGGCCAACTAATAGTGCAAGTGTGGCATTTAGAACCCGTGGACCTTGCTGGAAAACAGGCCTCTAACCTTACACTCCATTCATTCAGAAAGGGTTACTATGAGGAAGTGTCAGTTGCTACAATCGAAATCGAAGTGTGCTCTTTTCTTGGGGACGGAGGGGTAGAGAGTTGAAAGGGGGCAAGGGGCTTTGAGAAACATAATTTTATCCAGAAAAACTCTTCTCTTCCAGAGAGGGAGAATGATGCCATTCTCAAAATGAGCTCTGGACACATCTCAAGTCCCTATGATTTACTCAGAGATCAAAGTGTTAAGACAAGAGAACAGATCAACAGCCGAGATAAGTGGAGACTCAGCTATGGTTTTCTAAAAATTCACAGAGGGTATCTAGCTTCAGAGTCTACAGCAAGCCCCCCAAAATGTCCTTTCCTTTTTCACCCACTCCTACCATATTCTGATACTATTTCGTTCTACAAATGAAATTCCATGACAGCACTTCTCTCCCTTCCCAGCTTCTTCCCATTCTCTCTGTTCCTAGCTACCTGGCTCAGAGCAACTTTTCTTAGGCATTGAAGAGTATCTCCCATGGTGGAGAGAAGGGGTGTTCTGGGGTTCTCTCTGATGGGCTGGTGGAAGATGGAGGATGAAGACCGTGAATATCAGCCCTTTAACATTTGGTTATGAATGGCCCCAGCTGGAAACATATGTCAACCTAAGGGGTTTAAATGAAGAAATGCTAATGAAATGACTAGACACTAGTATGAAAGTGTGAGTACGTTCAAGGGAAAACAAGTGATGAAACACCCAGGAGCCGGCAGTTACCCAAGCCTACCCTGAGTAGTAGTAGAAGGAGGAGTAGTAGAAGGAGGAAATAGTTTTACTGGAGTACAGCAGGGGCTGCTCAGCAAGAGCTGTAATCAAAGAAAGACCTAGCCCCTGGCAGAGGCCCTGAATCCATGCACACAGCAGTGGGAGGAAGGTACTTCAACTTCAGCCCCTAAGAACACTTCATATGCAGCCTGGACTATGAACATCTCTGATGGTGAACACCTCCTTGCTTCCAGGAGGTTTCCTGGAAGGGTTCCTCCTTCCTTATGATACCAGCCCCTGGTCATTGATAGAATGACTGCAGCCAGAGCCCTGCTGAGCCCCCAGGGATTTGCTGTATTTGCTTTATTAGAAGATTCCATCTTAGAACTCTACTGTGTTGCAATGTGGTTTTGAATGGCCCTGAATCAACACTTTTGTCCTCTAGTCTTTATGGGGACAGTGCTTCCTACTCAGATGGTGTAGAATTTCCATCAAGGATTAAGAGAGTTTTAGGCCAGGGGCTCAAGTGTGTTCAGGGATCACAGGGTCCCCAGCTTGAGGCTATGTTACATCAGCTCACTTTTATCCTACAATATGTGTGTTAAGATTTGAGGAATGGTACCCCAACCATTATTCATAATAAAATTTCTGTGGAAAAAGATGAATTCCTGGCTCAAACTAAATGACATACAAGTGAAATTTTTGTTTCAGTTATCACCTCCAGCTGGCTGTAAAGTTGACTATCACATGTTCTAAAATAAATAGAGTGAAAAATCTAATCTAAAACAGTAAAAATAATAATAATAATAAAATAGTAATAATAATAATAATAATAAATGAAGAAAATTGTTTAGGCTTCCTGAACCTATTTTACTTGCTGAATCTTGTTTTTAAAACCTCAAAGTGGGCTCAAATTCACTAAAAATTGATTCCTGAAAAGCACGAATTCTACTCAATCACTTTTAATTTTAAAAATACCTCTTGTTATTTGCAAGTATCAAATATATTGATAGTTGACAGCTAAAAAGAACCAATTTCTAGCACTCAGAAAATCCTTCTGAAATGTCAGGTGGCAATCCTGTGGTATTTCCTACTTTCAAAAGCAGATACTTTCCTTAGCCTTAGCTACTTTTTCTTTATTTTAATTCGGTTAGCCAACAACATTAGTTTCAGATGTAGAGTTTAATAATCTGTCAGTTGTGGGTACCACCTAGTGCTCATCACATTCACATGACCTTTTTAATGCCCATCACCCAATTACCCCATTCCCCCATCCACCTCCCTTTCCTATAGTTAAGAGTCTCTCATGGTTTGTCTCCCTTCCTGATTACTTTGATTTGTTTTCTCTCCCTTCCCCTATGATCCTCTGCACTGTTTCTTATATTCCACATATGAGTGAAACCATATGATAATTGACTTTCTCTGACTGACTTATTTTGCTCAGCATAATACCCTCCAGCCTCAGCTACTTTGAATGGTATTGTGTGAATATTTCTAGGAATGTCCACCAGCTTTCCACCCTGCTGGATCCTCTGACAGCTTTTATTCTTTGTTCTTTGTTCTTTATTCTTTGTTTTGTTTTTGCTTATTTTTAAGTTTTTATTCTTTGTTCTTTATTCTTATTCTTATTCTTTATTCTTTGTTTTGTTTTTGCTTATTTTTAAAGCTTCATGATCTGATCCTTCATGAAAAATTTCATCTGCGTTGGCTTTCTTTTTAGGTCTTCAACAACTACTTTTAACCTGTTTTTTCTCCTACTGACTCCTTGTGCAGACAACTCCCAAAGTTCACTTCCTTCCCTCCTTCCCCTGTCTCTCATTCCTGCTCACACACCCCCAACTGCCCAGACCCTTGTTTGTTTTTTAAACCCTAGCTTGTCCTCTGTGTTCCAGCCCCGCCTTTTCCCTCATTCTGGGAATGTCTTCTTCATTAATCTCCTAGGGCTGCCATAACAAAGTGCCACAAATTGAGTGGCTTAAAAAATACAAATTCATTCTATTAGAGTTCTGGAAGACAGAAGTCTGATATTGGTTTCACTGGTCAAAACTACCCCCAGAGACCTTACAGAAAAATCCACCACCTTGCCTTTTCCAGCATCTAGAGGTGCATGACTTCTATCTTGTGAGCCATAGTTGAGCTCATGGCCCTTTCCTCCAACTTTGTGGTCCACAGCATATAGCATCTTTAAGTCTTTCTCTGCTTAGTCAGACTCACTCACTATCTTCTCTCTCCTGTGTGTGCTCCATCTCCTTCTACCTGTCTCTTATAAGAATACACACATAAAAGCCCATCTTGATCATCCAGGGTCTCTTCTCAGATCTCAGTATCTGCAACTTAGTAACATTTGCTAATATATGTATTTTTTTTCTTTTTTACTGTATCAAGTACCATTTATAGGTTCTAGGAATTAGGATGTGGATAGCTTTTCCTTTTTTCAAATGAAGTATAGTTGATGTACAGTATTGTATCCCTTTCAGGTTTATAGCATAGTGAGTCAGCATTTAAATACAGTACAAAAGGATCATCATGAAAAGTCTAGTTACCATTTGTCACCATGCAATATTATTTCAATGATATTGGCCACATTTCCTATGCTTTATAATATAACCTTTTGACTTGTTTTATAAATTGAAGCACGCACCTCTTAATCCCTTTCACCTATTTCACCCATCCCTTTTCTGGCCTTTCCTTTGACAACCAACAGTTTGTTCTCTGTCTTTATGAGTCAGTATGTATTCTGTTTTGTCTTTTGTTTTTTAGATTCCACATATAATTAAAGTAATACAGTATTTGTCTTTCAGGGTCTGAGTCATTTCATTTAGCTTAATATCATCTAAGCTCATCTGTGCTGTAAATGACAAAATTTTGTTCTTTTTCTTGGCTGTGAAATACTCCATCTTGTGTATATACTGCATCTTCTTTATCTATTCATGTGTAGATACTGCATTCATCTTTATCTAATATATACTTAGGTTGCTTCCATATCTTGGCTATTGTAAATAATACTGCAATGAATGGGGGGGGCATGTATTTTTTTCAAATTAGTGTTTTTGTTTTCTTTGGATAAATACCCAAAACTGGGATTACTGGATCTTATGATAGTTACATCTTTAATTCTTTGAGGACCTCCATACTGTTTTCCATACTGGATGCTCCAATTTACATCCCACCAATAATGCACATGGTTCATTTTTCTCCACTTCCTCACCAACACATCTTATTTCTTGTTTTTGGTACTAGCTATGCTGTCAAGTGTGAGGTGTTACCTCATTGTAGTTTTGATTTGCATTCCCCTGAAGATTAGTAAGGTTGAGAAGTTTTTCATGTACCTGTTGACACCCTGTCTTCTTTAGAAAAATGTCTATTCAAGTTGCTTTGCCCATTTTTTAATTGGGCTATGTGTTACTTTGTCATTGAGTTGTATGAGTTTCTTATATATTTTGGATATTAAACCCATACCAGATGTATGATTTACAAAAATTTTCTACCATTCTATTGGTTGCCTATTCATTTTGTTGGCAGTTTTTCTTGCTTTTTAGTTTGATGTAGTCCCATTTTTTTAAAATTTTTGCCTTTGTTTTCCTTGCTGAGATCTAAAAAATATTGTTCAGACTGATGTCTAAAAGTTTACTGTCTGTGTTTTCTTTGAGGAGTTTAATGGTTCGGAGTTTTACATTTAGATCTTTAATCCATTTTGTGTTTATTTTTATATATAGTATAAGACAGTGATCCAGTTTCATTCTTTTTGCATATAGCTGTCCAGTTTCCCTAACACCATTTATTGAAGAGACTGTTTTTTATTTATACCATTATATTATTACTGTCTTTGTTGTATATTAATTGAACATCTAAATGTGAGATTGTTTCTGGTATCCCTATTCCATTTCATTGATCTCTGTATCTGTTTTTGTGTCAGCACCGTAAGTTTGTTTTTTATTTTATTTTATTTTATTTTATTTTTAGCACCATAAGTTTTAATTGCTATCACTTTGTAGTAGAGTTTGAAGTTGCAGAGTGTGATATTTCCATCATTGTTCTTCTTTCTCAAGATTGCTTTGGCTATTTGGGGTCTTTCATGGTTCTATAAAAAATTTCAGGTTCATATCTTCTACCCATTTTTTGATATGATTGTTTCCTTTGTGTGTGTTGAGTTTGAGGAGTTCTTTATAGATCCTGGATATCAACCTTTTGTCTGTACTGTCATTTGCAAATATCTTCTCCCATTCTGTGGGTTGCCTCTTTGTTTTCTTGACGGTTTCCTTTGCTGTGCAGAAGCTTTTGATCTTGATGAAGTCCCAAAAGTTTATTTTCGCTTTTGTTTCCTTTGCCTTTGGAGACCTATCTTGAAAGAAGTTGCTGTGGCTGATATCGAATAGGTTAATGCCTATGTTCTCCTCTAGGATTCTGATGGATTCCTGTCTCATGTTGAGGTCTTTTATCCACTTTGAGTTTATCTTTATGTACGGTTTAAGAGAATGGTCGAGTTTCATTCTTCTACATATAGTTGCCCAGTTTTCCCAGCACCATTTATTGAAGAGACTGTCTTTTTTCCACTGTATATTTTTTCCTGCTTTGTCGAAGATTATTTGACTAAAGAGTTGAAGGTCCATATATGGGCTCTCTACTCTGTTCCACTGGTCTATGGGTCTGTTTTTATGCCAGTACCGTGCTGTCTTGGTGATCACAGCTTTGTAGTAAAGCTTGAAATCAGGTAACGTGATGCCCCCAGTTTTGTTTTTCTTTTTCAACATTTCCTTAGCTATTCGGGGTCTCTTCTGGTTCCATGCAAATTTTTGGATTATTTGCTCCAGCACTTTGAAAAATACTGGTGGAATTTTTATCGGAATGGCATTAAAAGTATAGATTGCTCTAGGCAGTATAGACATTTTAAAAATGGGAAGAAGATATGAACAGACACTTCTCCAATGAAGACTTACAAATGGCTATCAGACACATGAAAAAATGTTCATCATCACTAGCCACCAGGGAGATTCAAATTAAAACCACATTGAAATATCACCTTAGAATGGCCAAAATTAGCAAGACAGGAAACAACATGTGTTGGAGGGGATGTGGAGAAAGGGGAACCCTCTTACACTGTTGGTGGGAATACAAGTTGGTGCAGCCACTTTGGAGAAGAAAAGAGTGTGGAGATTCCTCAAGAAATTAAAAATAAAGCTTCCCTATTACCCTGCAATTGCACTACTGGGTATTTACCCCAAAGATACAGATGTCGTGAAAAGAAGGGCCATCTGTACCCCAATGTTTATAGCAGCAATGGCCACCGTCACCAAACTGTGGAAGGAACCAAGATGCCCTTCAACAGATGAATGGATAAGGAAGATGTGGTCCATATACACTATGGAGTATTATGCCTCCATCAGAAAGGATGAATACCCAACTTTTGTAGCAACATGGATGGGACTGGAAGAGATTATGCTGAGTAAAGTAAGTCAAGCAGAGAGAGTCAATTATCATATGGTTTCACTTTTTTGTGGAGCATAACAAATAGCATGGAGGACATGGGGAGTTAGAGAGGAGAAGGGAGTTGGGGGAAATTGGAAGGGGAGGTGAATCATGAGAGACTATGGACTCTGAAAAACAATCTGAAGGTTTTGAAGGGGTGGGGGGTGGGAGGTTGGGGTACCAGGTGGTGGGTATTATAGAGGGCATGGATTGCATGGAGCACTGGATGTGGTGCAAAAATAATGAGTACTGTTATGCTGAAAATAAATTAAAAATTCAGATTATTTGTTCTAGTTCTGTGAAAAATGCCATTAGTCTTTCGATAGAGATTACATTAAATGTGTAGATTACTTTGAGTGGTATGGACATTTTAACAATATTATTTCTTCTAATCCATAAGCATGTTATATCTTTCCATTTATTTATACTATCTTCAATTTCCTTGATCAATATCTTATCGTTTTCAGAGTATTGGTTCTTTTACCTCATTGGTTAAATTTATTCTTAGATATTTTATTCCTTTTGATTGTAATTGGGATTGTAAGTGGGATTCTTTTCTTTTCTTTTTAAAAATATTTATCTATTTATTTGAGAGAGAGAGTTGCACGAGTGGAGGAGGGGCAAAGGGAGAGGAACAGAGAGCCTTAAGCAGACTCTGTACTGAGCACAGAGCCTGCTGTTGTTCTTGATCCCAGAACTCTGAGATCATGACCTGACCCAAAGTCAAGAGTCCAGGAACCTCTGGGTTTTCTTTCTTTCTTTCTTTCTTTTTTTAAGATTTTTAAAAAAGGTTTTATTTATTTATTTGACAGCGAGAGAGGGAACACAAGCAGGGGGAGAGGCAGGCAGAGGGAGAAGCAGGCTTCCACAGAACAGGAAGCCTGATGTGGGATTCAATCCCAGGACCCCAGGATCATAACCTAGACTGAAGGCAGTGGCTTAACCCACTGAGCAACCCTGGTGCCCTGGGTTTGTTTTCTTAATTTCTCTTTCTGGTAGTTCATTATTAACTGATTGGGATGCCTGGATGGCTCAGTAGTTAAATGTCTGCCTTTGGCTCAGGTCATGATCCCAGGATCTTGGGATCAAGCCCCACATCATGTTTCCTGCTCAACAGGAAGCCTGCTTCTCCTTCTCCCACTTCCCCTGCTTGTGTTCCCTCTCTTGCTATGTCACTGTCAAATAAATAAATAAATAAAATCTAAAAAAAAAAAAAAAGAAAGACATCTGATTTCTGTATATTAATTTTGTATCCTGAAATTTTACTGAGTTTTTTAATAATTCTAATAGTTTCCTGGTTGAATCTTTAGGATTCTTTATTTATAGTATGTCATCTGCAAATAGTGACAGATTTACTTCTTCTTAACTAATTTGGATGTCTTACTTTTTTCTATTACCTGATTCCTGAGGCTAGGACTCCCAGTACCATGTGAATAAAAGTGAGACTAGCCACCCTTATCTTGTTCCTGATCTTAGATTAAAAGCTTTGAGCTTTTCACCATTGAGTCATATATGTGTTATTTTGAGGTATGTTCCCTCTACAGTCACTTTGTTGAGAATTTTTATCATAATGGATGTTAAATTTTGTCAAATACTTCTTCTGCATGTATTGAGATGATCACATGACTTCATGCTTCGCTTTGTTAACGTGGTATATCATATTATTTGATTTGCCAATATCAAACCATCTTTGCTTTGCTGGAATAAATTTCACCTGATCAGGGTATATGATCTTTTTAATGTATTATTGAATTTGATTTGCTAATATTTTATTGAGGATTTTGCATCTATGTTCATCAGGGATATTGACCTGTAATTATCTTTTTTTTTTTTTTTGATTTGTCAGTTTAGGTATCATGTATACATTTGTAAATATTCCCTGATCTTCAATGTTTTGGAATAGTTTAGGGAGGATAAATATTAAATCTTCTTTAAATGTTTGGTAACATTCACCTTTGAAGCCATCAGATCCTGGACTTTGGTTTGTTGGGAATTTCTTTTTTTTTATTATATATATATATTACTGGTGTGTCTTTTCAGGATTTCTATTTCTTTCTGGTTTAATCTTGGAGGATTCTATGTATCTGGGAATTTATCTGTTTTTTTATCCTTTCCAAACTTTTCGTATATAATTGTTTGGAGTAGTCTCTTATAAATCCTTTGTATTTCTGCGATGTCCATTTTAAATTCTCTTCTTTCTCTTTTTTTCTTGATGAGTCTGGTGAAAGGTTAATCAATCCTGTTTATCTTTTCAAAGAATCAGCTCTCACTTTCACTGAATAATGTGAATATCTTTAGGGAGATTCATTTTTTAGCTTCCCAGTCTTCACTCAGGGTGGTCTGGAGCATCCCAAACTCGATGTGTATGACTGGTTGCACTAAAATCTAATTCTGAAGATTTGAGTACTTCTACTCGTGACATTTCAGCCTACTGGCTTGAAGCCTCAGCCCCTCTTGTGCATCTTCTTCAGTGCTTACATCCAGACATATATTTTGTCTTTCTTTCACAGCCTTTGTTCTCACTTCCACTAACTTAACTCAGGTCCTTAATTCTCCATTATTGGCCCATTTAGGTAAACTCTTATTAATGCTGCAGCTGATACCTTTCTTCATACTAGACGCCACTACCAGACAAATGCTTCTAAATCACCCTGTCTATCATGCACAAAAGAGACCTTCCAGAGCAACTTATCTGCTCTGAGCCTCATTTTCCTATAATCTGCCAAATTAGGTTCCACTCTCCTTCTCTAGTATTCAATCATCCTATTCTGCCCTTTTAATCTGTTTTAAAATCACTCTTCTAGTTAAACCCAAAGTGAAATTTTGATTTTCTAATTCTTATTCATCTGAAATAACCCACTTCTCATGCTCCCTCCTCCTTGAAGTCTCCCCTGATTACTTAAGAAGCAATATTTTCTGCTTCATTTGAACAATCTAGTTCTTATTGATACACTTCTCGTACTGCTTTGCACTATAGTTATTTGTATTGATTTCCTTTCTTTTCTTATGTGATTTCAAGTTCTATGGACAATATATTATATTCTTATAACTTCTATTAACCTTTCATAGATTGTTGGCTTACATGCAGTAAATGTTTATTAAAACACTTGTTAACTAAACTAGGGAATTAGGAAATGAATAGTTTTCCCTTTGCTTCTTTCTACCTAAATCTTAGCATCGTGTTTACTACTTAGGCCACTTTGTTCCCAGACAATATCAGTAAGGTTAAGTAATGCTATCCTTAGAATTTTATTAATATGGCCTTGAGCTCTTTAAGAGAACTCAAAAACAGAGTGAGGACACTTAGAGCTGCCTAACTTCATTTAGCAAGACTTGGGGGAACTTCTTTTTAAGATAGTTTCCACACTGTTTTAACATTGCATCACTTTTAAAAAAACAGTTTGTTGCTAAATTGGGACACGCAAAAATTTCTTTTCAATTCAGTGAACTCTGGCACACCTGTCAGTGGTGATTAGGCACTTATGTATGATGACACAGATATTGCATAGCTGTTCTTTATAAATGAAAACATATGACCAGAAAAGGGGACCATTACACAAGAATTACACTCTACACTATGTGTTAAAATCTAAAAAATAATAATAATGATAATAATAATAATAATAATAATACAGTTTAATTGACTATTTCATAGTAATTGCAGCATTTTTAAAAAGGAGTGACATAATTATTTAGAAGGAAAGTGATATGGAGGATTGATAAATCCAATATGTAATGCAGGGGAAGAAAGGAGAAAAATGTACCTCTTATTACTTCTAACTCAGAAATGAAAAAAGCAGCAGTAATATTTAAATATGATTCCCCGTAGGAACTCCCATTGAGTGGGGAGCACAACACAGGACTCAGTCCTGTGATTCATGAGATCATGAACCAAGCTGGAACCAATATTTGGAGGCCTAAGAATCTTAGCCACCCAGGTGCCCCATTTTCAAGATTGTTTTAGCTATTCAAAAGTCTTTTGAATCCACAAAATTTGAGAATTAGCTTTTAATTTTCTAACAAACAAATCACCTCTCCTTTGATTTTAATTAAGATTGCATTGAGGGGACGAGTCAAGATGGCGGAGAAGTAGCAGGCTGAGAGGACATCAGGTAGCAGGAGATCAGCTAGATAGCTTATCAAACCATTGCGAACACCTACAAATCCAAGAGGAGATCAAAGAGAACAAGAGCAACAATTCTAGAAACAGAAAATTAACCACTTTCTGTAAGGTAGGACCGGTGGAGAAGAGAATCCAAAGCGATGGGACGAGAGACCGCCGGGGGAGGGGGGCGGGGGAGCAGCTCCTGGCAAGTGGCAGAATAATGGAGCACAAAATCAGGACTTTTAAAAGTCTGTTCCACTGAGGGACATCGCCCCAGAGGCTAAACCAGGGTGAAGCCCACGTGGGGTCAGCATGGCCCCAGGTCCCGCAGGGTCACAGAAGGATCGAGGGTGTCTGAGTGTTGCAGAGCTCACAGGTATTAGAGCAGGGAATCTGGCTACAGAGACAGAGCCGAGAAGTGAGCTCCCAACTCGAGGTCACCTTGAACCGTAATGCGTGCTCTGTGAGTGAGGTTCCCACAAGACCCAGGGAGACACCCTCTGGGGGAGCACAGGGATCTGCACGGGTTTGGAGACTCCAGGCAGAGCTGTGTGCCAGAGACAGAGATGCTTGGTCACAGGCTGGGTGAGCTCAGAGCACAGCCGAAAGCCAGGGAGATAGGAGTGATTAAGTGCTTTTCTCTGAGGGCCCACTGAGGAGTGGGACCCCAAGCTCTTGGCTCCTCCGGGCTAGAGATTGGGAGGCCACCATTCTCATTCCCGTCCTCTGAAACTCTATGGAAAGCATTCAGGGAACAAAAGCTCCCAAAAGCGAACCTGAGGGGATTATTTAGCCTGGCCCCTGGTAAGGGCGGAGCAATTCTGCCTTGGGCAAAGACACTTGAGAATCACTACAACAGGCCCCTCCCCCAGAAGATCTAGAAGAAATCCAATCAAGGCCAAGTTCACTTACCAAAGAGAACACCGGAATTCCAGAGGAGGAGAAAGCAAGGCATGGAATTTATGGCTTTCTCCCTATGATTCTTTAGACTTGCAGTTAATTAATATTTTTTGATTTTATTTTTTTCTGCTAATTTTTTAAAACTTTTACCCTGCTAATTTTTTAAAACTTTTACCCTTTCCTGTTTTAACATTTTTTAACTAGTTTATCTTAACAATACCTTTCATTTAAAAAATAACCTTTTTTTAAACTTAATTATTATAGTCATTTTATCCTTCATTTTATCTAACTTTCTTTTTTGTATATACGTGGGGACTTTTCTTCTAAAAAATTTGGGGTGCAATTTCTAATACATCAAAATATAACCTAAATCTAGATCCAGGCTTGTTCTAGTCTCCAGCCTGAGCAAATTCTCTCCAATTTCTTTTTCTTTATTCTCCCAACCAACTTAATCAACTCCTTTTTTAGAAATTAAAATTTTTTTCATCTTTATAGGCGGATTCCAACACTTCATTGTTTATACCCATATATATGTTTTTCATTCTTTAAAATTTTGGGCGGTATCTTCTTCTAAGAGACCAAACTATTCCCAAAATTAACTGGGTGACCCTGTTCTAGTCACCAGTCTAATATATATATAAAATATATATACATATATATATATTCTTTTTATATATTTTTTTGCTTTTTGTTTTCTTTTTCTAATTTCTTTTTCTGAACTCCTTTTTATCTCCTTCCTCCCCCCGTCATGATTTGGGATCTCTTTTGATTTGGGTAAAGCACATTTTCCAGGGTCTTTGCTACCTTTTTAGTATTTTATTTGCTCCTTCATATAGTCTTATCTGGACAAAATGACAAGGGAGAAAAACTCACCACAAAAAAAAAAAAAAAAAAAAAAAAAGAGAGAGACAGTACCAAAGGCTAGGGACCTAATCAATATGGACATTGGTAATATGTCAGATCTAGAGTTCAGAATGACAATTCTCAAGGTTTTAGCCAGGCTCGAAAAAGACATGGAAGATATTAGAGAAACTCTTTCTGGAGAGTTAAAAGCCCTTTCTGGAGAAATAAAAGAACTAAAATCTAACCAAGTTGAAATCAAAAAAGCTATTAATGAAGTGCAATAAAAAATGGAGGCTTGGGACGCCTGGGTGGTTCAGTTGGTTGGACGACTGCCTTCGGCTCAGGTCATGATCCTGGAGTCCCGGGATCGAGTCCCGCATCGGACTCCCAGCTCCACGGGGAGTCTGCTTCTCCCTCTGACCTTCTCCTCGCTCATGCTCTCTCTCACTGTCTCTCTCTCTCAAGTAAATAAATAAAATATTTTAAAAAAATGGAGGCTCTTACTGCTAGGATAAATGAGGCAGAAGAAAGAATTAGTGATAAAGAAGACCAAATGATAGAAAATAAAGAAGCTAAGCAAAAGAGGGACAAACAAATACTGGACCATGAGGGGAAAATTTGAGAGATAAGTGACACCATAAGATGAAACAACATTAGAATAATTGGGATTCCATAGAAGAAGAAGAGAGAGATGGGAGCAGAAGGTATATTGGAGAGAATTATTGTAGAGAATTTCCTGAATATGGCAAAGGGAACAAGCATCAAAATCCAGCAGGTGCGGAGAACCCCATTCAAAATCAATAAGAATAGATCTACACCCCATCATCTAATAGTAAAATTCACAAGTCTTAGCAACAAAGAGAAAACCCTGAAAGCAGCCCAGGACAAGAAGTCTGTAACATAAAATGAATAAAATATTAGATTGGCAGCAGACTTATCCACAGAGACCTAGCAGGCCAGAATGAACTGGCATGATATATTCAGAGCACTAAATGAGAAAAACATACAGCCAAGAATGCTATATCCAGCTAGGCTATCACTGAAAATAGAAGGAGGGAAAAAAAGCTTCCAGGACAAACAAAAACTGAAAGAATTTGCAAACTCAAAACAAGCTCTACAGGAAATATTGAAAGGAGTCCTCTAAGCAAAGAGAGACCCTAAAAGTAGTAGATCAGAAAGGAACAGAGACCATATACAGTAACAGTCACCTTACAGGCAATGTAATGGCACTAAATTCATATCTCTCCATAGTTACCCTGAATGTAAATGGGCTAAATTCCCCCAATCAAAAGACACAGGGTATCAGAATGGATAAAAAAAAAACCAAAACCTATCAATATGCTGCCTACAAGAAACTCATTTTAGACCTGAAGACACCTCCAGATTTAAAGTGAGGGGGTGGAAAAGAATTTACCATCCTAATGGACATCAGAAAAAAAGCTGGGGTGTCAATCCTTATATCATATCAATTAGATTTTAAGCCAAAGAATATAATAAGAGATGAGAAAGGACACTATATCATACTCAAAGGGTCTGTCCAACAAGAAGATCTAACAATTTAAAATATCTATCCCTCTAACATGGGAGCAGCCACCTATATAAACCAATTAATAACAAAATCAAAGAAACACATCAACAATAATACAATAATAGTTGGGGACTTTAACACTCCCCCTCACTGAAATGGACAGATCATCCAAGCAAAACATAAACAAGGAAATAAAGGCCTTAAATGACACACTGGACCAGATATATTCAGAACATTTCATCCCAAAGCAACAGAATACACATTCTTCTCTAGTGCACATGAAACATTCTCCAGAATAGATCACATCCTGAGTCATAAATCAGGTCTTAACTAGTATCAAAAGATTGGGATCATTCCCTGCATATTTTCAGACGACAATGCTCTGAAGCTAGAACTCAATCACAAGAGGAAGTTTGGAAAGAAGCCAGATATGTGGAAACTAAAGAGCATCCTTCTAAAGAATGAATGGGTCAACCAGGAAATTAAAGAAGAATTGAAAAAAATTCATGGAAACAAATGGTAATGAAAACACAATGGTTCTAAAATCTGTGCAACACAGCAAAGGCAGTCCTGGGAGGAAAATATATAGTGATACAAGCCTTTCTCAAGAAACAAGAAAGGTCTCAAATACACAACCTAACTCTATACCTAAAGGAACTGGAGAAAGAACAACAAAGAAAGCCTAAACCCAGCAGGAGAAGAGAAATCATAAAGATCAGAGCAGAAATCAATGAAATAGAAACAAACAAAAAAAAACAAAAAACAAAACAAACAAACAAACAAACAAACAAAAAAAAAACCAACACACACACAATAGAACAAATCAATGAAACTAGGAGCTGGTTCTTTGAAAGAATTAAAAACATTGATAAACCCCTGGCCAGACTTATCAAAAAGATAAAAGAAAGGACCCAAATAAATAAAATCATGAATGAAAGAGGAGAGATCACAACCAACACCAAAAAAATACAATTAAAGAACATACTTTGAGCAACTCTATGCCAACAAATTTGACAATCTGGAAGAAATGGATGCATTCCTAGAGACATATAAACTACCACAACTGAACCAGGAAGAAATAAAAAACCTGAACAGACCCATAACCAGTAAGGAGTTTGAAACAGTCATCAAAAATCTCCAAACAAACAAAAAAGCCCAGAGCCAGACGGCTACCCAGGGAATTCTACCAAACGTTTAAAGAAGAATTAATTCCTATTCCCCTGAAACTGTTCCAAAAAATAGAAATGGAAGGAAAACTTTCAAACTCATTTTATGAGGCCAGCATCACCTTGATCCCAAAACCAGACAAGGATCCCACTAAAAAAGAGAATTACAGACCAATATCTTTGATGAACACAGATGGGAAAATTCACACCAAAATACTAGCCAATAGGATTCAACAGTACATTAAAAGGATTATTCACCAAGTGGGATTTATTCCAGGGCAGCAAGGTTGGTTCAACATCCACAAATCAATAAATGTGATAAAATACATTAATAAAAGAAAGAATAAGAACCATATGATACTCTTAATAGATGCTAAAAAAATAGTTGACAAAGTGCAGCATCCCTTCCTGATTAAATCTCTTCAAAGTGTAGGTATAGAGGGCACATACCTCAATATTATCAAAGCCATCTATGAAAAACCCACCGCAAATATCATTCTCAATGGAGAAAAACTGAAAGCTTTTCTGCTAAGGTCAGGAGCATGGCAGGGATGTCCATTATCACCACTGGTATTCAACATAGTACTAGATACAAGTCCTGGCCTCAGCAATCTAACAACAAAAAGAAATTAAAGGCATCCAAATTGGCAAAGAAGAATTCAAATTATCACTCTTCACAGATGATAGGATACTATATGTGGAAAACCGAAAAGACTCCACTCCAAAACTGCTAGAACTTGTACAGGAATTCAGTAAAGTGTCAGGATATAGAATCAATGCACAGAAACCAGTTGCATTTCTTTACACCAACAACAAAACAGAAGAAAGAGAAATTAAAGAATCAATCCCACTTACAATTGCACCCTAGACCATAAGATACCTAGGAATAAACCTAACCAAAGAGGCAAAGAATCTATACTCAGAAAACTATAAAGTACTCATGAAAGAAATTGAGGAAGACACAAAGGAATGGAAAAATGTTCCACGCTCCTGGATTGGAAGAAAAAATATTGTGAAAATGTCTATGTTACCTAAAGCAATCTACACATTTAATGGAATCCCTATCAAAATCCCATTCTTTTTTTTTTCTTTTAAAGAAATGTAACAAATAATCCTAAAATTTATATGGAACCAGGAAATAACTCAAATAGCCAAAGGAATATTGAAAAAGAAAGCCAAAGTAGGTGAAATTACAATTCCAGACTTCAAGCTCTCTTACAAAGCTGTCATCTCAAAGACAGTGTGGTACTGGCACAAAAACAGACACATAGATCAATGGAACAGAATACAGAGCCCAGAAATAGACCCTCAACTCTATGGTTAACTAATCTTCAACAAAGCAGGAAAGAATGTCCAATGGAAAAGAGACAGTCTCTTCAACAAATGGTGTTGGGAAAATTGTAGAGCCACATGAAGAAGAATGAAACTAGACCATTTCCTTGCACCACACATGAAAATAGACTCAAAATGGATGAAGGACCTCAATGTGAGAAAGGAATTTATCAAAATCCTTGAGAACACAGGCAGCAACCTCTTCGACTTCAGCCATAGCAACTTCTTCTTAGCAACATCACCAAAGGCAAGGGAAGCAAGGGCAAAAATGAACTATTGGGATTTCATCAAGATCAAAAGCTTTTGCACAGCAAAGGAAACAGTTAACAAAATCAAAAGACAACTGACAGAATGGGAGAAGATTTTTGCAAACGACATATCAGATAAAGAGCTAGCATCCAAAATCTATAAAAAGCTTAGCAAACTCAACACCCAAAGAACAAATAATCCAATCAAGAAATGGGCAGAAGACATGAACAGACATTTCTGCAAAGAAGACATCCAGATGGCCAACAGACAAATGAAAAAAAATGTTCAACATCACTCAACATCAGGGAAAGACAAATCAAAACCACAATGGGATATCACCTCACACCAGTCAGAATGGCTAAAATCAACAAGTCAGGAAATGACAGATGCTGGCGAGGATGTGGAGAAAGGGAAACCCTCCTACACTGTTGGTAGGAATGCAAGCTGGTGCAGCCCCTCTGGAAAACAACATGGAAGTTCCCCAAAAAGTTGAAAATAGAGCTACCTTGTGACAGAGCAATTGCTCTACTGGGTATTTACCATAAAGATACAAACATAGTGATCTGAAGGGGCACGTGCACCTGAATGTTTATAGCAGCAATGTCCACAATAGCCAAACTATGGAAAGAACCTAGATGTCCATCTACAGATGAATGGATCAAGAAGAGGTGGTATATATACACAATGGAATACTATGCAGCCATCCAAAGAAATGAAATCTTGCCATTTGTGGCAATGTGGATGGAACTAGAGGGTATCATGCTTAGTGAAATAAGTCAATCTGAGAAAGACAACTATCATATGATCTCCCTGATATGAGGAAGTGGAGATGCAACGTGGGGGGGTTGGGAGGTAGAAAAAGAATAAATGAAGCAAGATGGGATCAGAAGGGAGACAAACTCTTAATCTCACAGAACAAACTGAGGGTTGCTGGGGGGAGGGGGGTCAGGAGAGGGTGGTGGGGTTACGTACACTATGGGGGTTGTGTGCTGTGGTGAGTGCTGTGAAGTGTGTAAACCTGGTAATACACAGACCTGTACCCCTGGGGCTAAAAATGCATTATATGTTTATTAAAAAAATGATTCCCCCTAGTCTCTTGTTGCCTTTCATGGTAAGACAAACAACTAGTGATTTTTACATGGAATTTTAAACAAATCTATTCCTATTCAACATAAATGTAAAAGAGGTAGTGCTTGGTACACTCTGTCCTTTACTCTAAAGGACAATGGAGTTTGCCTTGTGGAATAGCCTAGACTTATGCTATTCATTACACATGACTATGGAGCACTTGAAATAGGGCCAGTCCAAGTTGGGATCTGCTGTAAATATAAAATGCACACTGATTTTCCAGATATTGTATAAAAACATAAAATATCGCATTATTTTTTTATATTATTACTTTTGAAATGATATTATTTTACATATATCGGGTCATATAAAATATAATATCAATTTAATTTTACCTGTTTCATATCTAATGTGCACCACATTATATTTCTATTAGACCATCCTTCATTTAAATAATCTACAGTATACAGTTCTTGGTCTCGTTAAATCATGAATTCATGAAGTGCCCCAAAACTCATGGGAATGGTCCAAAATAAACATCATGATATGAGAATTAGATATCAGTATTTGAGGAAAATAAAAGAAATAATTTTTCTGAGTTTAACTGCATCCATTAAGAATATTTCTTAGGTGACACAGCATATTCTTTCCATCTGATCCACACAATGTTACTAGTCATGTATCCCCAATAAGCAGATGAAAACACTGAGGCTTGAAAACACTGAGGAAGATGGATAAAAGGTCACATAAATGAATAGCGAGGCTGGACTCCAAACCCAAATCTTTGTCTTCCAATTTTTTGTCTCTGAGTTCTTCACAATTAGGCCTAAAATTTAATCACGCACTATATCAGTAAAGAATCTCCAGAAAACAGAACCAGTGGGCTCAGAGAAGAGTCACAGAGCTCTATAAGACTGCAGATGGTTCACCTCACAAATGTATTTATCACAGTTTCAGTGAAAGGTGGGTCCTCTGGATTACTTCATGTGGGTGAACAAGCTTACATGATAAATTTTCTTTAAGGTTTCAACCTACCTAAGCCTTTGGCTATCTTCTGATGTAGTATATTAAGGTAAGCTAGTCATTTCAACTTAATTTAGCATAGGCCATCTTTTGGTCCATATTTCATCCAACTAAACAAAAACTGTTAGAGCCCTTTCTAACCCACTAAACTGCAGCATTAAATCTAGAATCTGTGCTAATAGTCCCATAACAATAAATGTGACCTTATCCAACTTTGTATTTCTTCCACCATTATCCCACACCCTTAATATCCATTCTTACTCATTTTCCTTGCGTATCTGTCTATATAAATTGGAAAAATAATGTAGTTTTTTGGAGTATGGTGCACCTCTTCATGGATCATAATTTATACCTCACCTTTCAGAGCCTTTGGGGCTTCAGCCCAGTTATATGTATAGAAGCAAAGAGGGGTGATGGGCAGGTTATGAGGAGAATCAGAAGTATTTTGCAAGGAAAATACCTCTAGTGATACCATTACATATTCCTAAGGCAAAGCAGTATTAATCTACTCAAACAGGACTAAAAGAGCTGTTTTTACTGGCAAAAATAATTCCACAGAATTTAGCAGATTCCTCATTTTCGTTAGGATCTTCCTAATATCCCCATTACAATCATCAGGATTCTATTTCATCCCAATGAAATGCCCTCACTTTAATCACAGATACCTTGACAAGCAGAATTTTGTGTTTTAAGTCTGTCACTTTGTAGGATGAAACTCTAGGTCTGATTTCAACTCTGTGGTGATAGGATATAAAGGTTTCTTTCCAGCAGACATAGGAAATTTCAAATCATTCGTGCAGCTTTTGGACTGGGAATTTGAATCCCTGAGCTCATCTCTTTCTTTTCTTTTTCTTCAGTTAAATCAGGAGCAACTAGCCAATCCCATTATGCTTGCTGGTTTGATAAAAGTCTTCTAAGGTATCAGTTGCATGGTCACTAAGAATCTTGCTTCTTGTAAATATCAGATTAACAGTATCCAAGAGTGATATCTTGTATATATCTACTGCCACACCACACCATGGTCTACACTGTTCTCTTAACTACTGGAAATAAAGTTATTATGTCATCAAATGTAATCAGATTAAAAAAAAAACAATTCTAGAAACAGAAGAACTAATTCAGAGAACTCATCCTTTAGATTCTTTACTTCTAGAATAAATCTCATAAAAACCTTTATTAGTATATATTAGTCAGGGTTCTTTAGAAAAACAACAAAGAATATTTTTTTAAAGAGAAATTTATTTTAAGGAATTGTCTCATATGATTGTGGGGACTGACAAGTCTGAAATATGTAGGGCTAGTCAATAGGCTGGAAATTAAGGTAAGAGTTGATGTTTCAGTCTTAATTTTGAAGTGCACAGGGCAGGGCAACCACACTGGAAACAGGCAGTGTTGCATTCTTAAGACAAAATTGCATCTTCTTTGGGAAATCATGTTCCTCGCTCTTAAAGCCTTCAACTAATCAGATGAAGCCCACCCATACTATGGAGGGTACTCTGTTTCATTCAAAGGCTACTGATTTAAATGTTAAATGTATCCCCAAAAATACCTTCACAGAACATTTTACTGATGTTTGACCAAACTAGACACCATAGCCTTACCAAGCTGAGACATAAAATGAATCATCACATAAGTTACATAAGATACAAGTTTAAAACCTTGTAACCAAACACTTGTTTACTGGCTTTGAAAACAGTACCATAAATAGTGAACTTTACTGGATTGTGATATTCTATATTCACTTAATAACCCACTTCCCTAAATTATGACAGAGAACTTAGAAGTCTAAAGATAATAGTAACAAAACAACTAACATTAGTTGAATGTTTACTAAGTACTAGGGTTTGTTACATATTATAGACTCAATAATTCATTTTGTTTTATTATTTATTTATTTATTTGATTGTTATGTTATTCACAACAAAATACATCATCAGTTTTTGATGCAGTGTTCCAAGATTCATTGTTTATGTTCAACACCCATTGCTCCATGCAATATGTGCCATCCTTAATACCCACCGCCGGAATCACCTATCCCCCCACCCTCCTCCCCTTCTTAAACCCTCATTTTGTTTCTCAGAGTCCACAGTCTCTTGTGGTTCATCTCTCCCCTCCCGATTTACCCCAATTCACTTTTCCTTTCCTTTCCCTAATGTTCTCCATGTTATTCCTTATATTCCACAAGTAAATGAAACCATATGATAATTGACTCTCTCTGCTTGACTTATTTCACTTATTTCACTCAGTCAGATTTATTTCAATCTCCTCCAGTCCCATCCATGTTGATGCAGAAGTTGGGTATTCATCCTTTCAGATGGCTGTGTAATATTCCATTGTATATATGGACCACATCTTATTTATCCATTTTTCTATTGAAGGACATCACAACTCTTTCCACAACTTGGCTATTGTGGATGTTGCTGCTATGAACTTTGGAGTATATATGGACCTTCTTTTCACTACATCTGTATCTTTGGGATAAATAGCCAGTAGTGCAATTGCAGGGTCATAGGGTAGCTCTATTTTTAACTTTCTGAGGAATCTCCACCCTGTTTTCCAAAGTGGCTACCCCAATTTGCATTCCCACCAAGCATAAGAGGGTTCCCCTTTCTCCATATCCTCTCCAACATTTGTTGTTTCCTGCCTTGTTAATCTTTGCCATTTTAAATGGTGTAAGGTGGATCTCAGTGTGGTTTTGATTTGAATTTCCCTGATGGCCAATGATGATGAACATTTCTTTTCATGTGTCTCCTAGACATTTGTATGTCTTCTTTGGAGAAGTGTCTGTTCATGTCTTCTGCCCATTTTTTGACATGATTATCTGTTTTGTGTGTGCTGAATTTGAGGAGTTCTTTATAGATCATGGATATCAGCCCTTTGTCCATAGTATTATTTGAGAATATCTTCTCCAATTCTGTGGGTTGCCTCTTCATTTTGTTGAATATTTACTTTGCTGTGCAGAAGCTTTTTATCTTGATGAAGTCCCAAAAGTTCATTTTTGCTTTTGTTTCCCTTGCCTTTGGAGACTTGTATTTTTGTTTGTTTGTTTGTTTTATTTTTTTAAGATTTTATTTATTTATTTGACAGAGATCACAAATAGGCAGAGAGGCAGGCAGAGAGAGAGAGAGGAGGAAGCAGGCTCACCGCCGAGCAGAGAGCTGGATACGGGGCTCGATCCCAGGACCCTGAGCTGAAGGCAGAGGCTTTAAACCACTGAGCCACCCAGGCGCCCCTGTTTGTTTGTTTTTTTTAAGATTTTATTTATTTATTTATTTATTTATTTGACAGACAGCCTTATTGGTCCTCTCTCACTGTCTCTCCCTCTGTCTCTGTCAAATAAATAAATTATTAAATTGGAGACTTGTTTTGAAAGCAGTTGCTGTCACTTATGTGTTGAAGAGGTTACTCTTGTGTTCCCTTCCAGGATTTTAGCGGTTCCTGTTTCATGTTGAGGTCTTTGATTCATTCTGTGTTTATCTTTGTGTTTGGTGTAAGAGAATGGTCAAGTTTCATTCTTCTATACATAGCTGTCAAATTTTCCAGCACCATTTATTGAAAAGACTGTCTTTTTCCATTAGATATTTTTTCCTGCTTTGTCAAAGATCAATAATTCATTTTATTCCCCATGAAAATCCTATAATAGTTGTCTCTATTTTATAGAAAATAGACACACAAAATGGCTCAGGAAACTGTACATAAGTCCTACAGCTAGGAAGTGAGAGAGTCAGGAATCAAACCCAGGCAGTCTGATTCCTGGACTGATGATCTTAGTGGGAGGTGTGGAGTAGTGGCAGGGAAAAAGGAGCATTATCATTTAAACTACCTGTGAATGTACTGGGGAGAAATTCTCAGTTTTCTCACGTTAACCTTGATGAAATTTATGATAACTAGTGTTCAGGTGCTGTCATTTACAAAGCCAAATAAGAATTCCACTTTGGAAAGCACTGAAGGAGAAATGATTATACAATTTATTAGCCAAAGGCTGAGGTATGAGGATGTCTTATTATAAAAATACAGATACAGTAAATTATATGTTACATATACTGTATCTAGGTATGTATAACATATACAATATATATAATGTATGCATGTGCATTTGTGTGCAACTGTATGTAATAGGATATTGGTAAGATGGTGTTCGATATGGCACATATTAAATCTCTGGAGTGGGAAAACGAAATCTTAATAAACACAAATGCAGGTCCCTTAATACAACAAAAACTAGGAGGCGTAATTTGTACTTTGACAAGAAGAGATGCTCTTAGAAAATAAAAATTGTTGATGCCCCTTCTTGGGTTTTGTTTTAGTAGTTAGAGGGGGAAAAGGGAAAGGTTCACGTTATCAAAACAACCAGTTTACATAAGTTTTATTGAATTGTTTTCTGTAACACACCTAACTAAGTTGTCACTTCTACAGGCTTTTAGAAACCATCACTCAACTGTACTGAATTATTTGACTCATGAAAAATAAGTAGTCTAAGCCAGACCCTTTAATATCGTTCTGTTTGATGCCAGAATTCTGCTTACCATTTATTATTCGTTGTTGCCAGTCTGAAGGGGTAAACTAGGTGTCTTCTGCTCTATCTAGCAGTGAATTCATTCAACCGAGAGGTGACATTCTTTCAGCATCCACACTGAGGCAGACACATTTGGAAACTACTGAGAAGGGGTAGTCAGAAGTGCCAAAATAGAGCTTCGCCAGTGTCAACAGCGGTTCCCTCCACCCCCACCCTCTGAGGGAGTTTGACTAGGAATCACATGTTGTAGCAGCCTAGATTGTTAAATAGCTTGCTATATATGAGATGTTGCAATCCCTTCACTAATTATCAAGAGACAATTTTAATACTCACTATAAGCAGAGCATGTTACTTTGCAGAGAATTATAGGAATTCAAAGGTTTTTCCCCTTTCTCTGCCTGGTGAGAGAATTTAGCAATCTGGATTCAACACAAATGTCATTTCCTATGTGAAATGATGTAATCTGGAAAAGCAGTTTGTTCTTCCAATCCCTATCCACCCATACTCCTTTGCACATGTCTTAAATATAACATTAACATTCTGTAGCATGATTATCAGATAATGTCAATCTCACCAGTTATGACCATGTGTCACTTAGAAAAAATTTCATATCTTAATTATATAAGCATTCTCTGAACTTAGAGTTTGGGGGTTTTGTCTTCTCAATACTTTGATAAGATAGAATTCCACGTTTTTTGTTTTCTGTTTTTTAAGTAATTGGAGCATAAATAAAGTAAAAAAGTGTAGAGAGGTCAAATATGTGAAGGAAATTTCTACATAATACAATACCTAGAAAATATGTTATTTCTTTTATTTTTTCAGATATATTAATGTTTAACAGAGAGATAGGAGAGCAAGCTGTCCATCTTTGAGGAATTGTGATCAGTAAATAAGAGCTAAAACTCATTAAATAGTTACTAAAAATTCACTAGGTGGCTTATATTAATGCAATTCCTTTCAACCACCTTATGATGTAGGTGTCATCAACCCAACTTAACAGATAATAAACAAAGACTTACAGATGTTGATTTGGTCCAAACCTTCATACCTAGAGTGGAATCCCTGGCCTTTTAACCCAAGCCATCAGAGCACTTTAACACTACATCTGGAATGTGGGAAGGCTCAATCCATGGTTTGAATGATTGGCAGAATGAGAGCATGTGAAATCCTTAGATGCATAGAAGAACTACATGTATGACTTGTTCTTTCCTTTTTGGGAGTGTGGCAATACCACTGGGAAGGAAAAATGTGACCTTGTTAAATCTAGGACAAGGCTAATAACAAATTAACAGTTTCTGCTAGTAGGAGAGTCCTTACCAGTGGGATGTTTTCATCAGGATGCACTTGGTTATGTAGGATCACTAATAGTAAGGAACTATAGGCATTTATGAAATATAGCTCCCTGGATAACTCTGAATATATCTGAAGGTCACTGTAACTATGCAGCTATCTGAAGGTATTTCATAACTTAACCATCTTTTATGTGTAAATGTTGTGAATGCACATCTCTTTGAGACCATATTTTTTTATTTAAATGATTTTATTTTATTTTTTAAAGACTTTTTATTTATTTATTTGACAGAGAGATATCACAAGTAGGCAGAAAGGCAGGCAGAGAGACAGGAGGATGCAGGACTTGATCCCAGGACCCTGAGATCATGACCTGAGCTGAAGGCAGAGGCTTACCCCACTGAGCTATCCAGGTACCCAAGACCATATATGTTGACTTAAGCCAGAACATGATATAATTATACAAAAAATGCAAAATGAAAATTTTTTAAAAAGCAGTAGTAGCAGTGCTCTAGGAATCCCAGACTCTCCATACTTTTGTATGGATGCAAAGAGGCAAAACATCTTTGATTTACATTTACTTAAATTCCAAACATTATGAGTGCATTGTGATGTTAATTTTTTGTTTTGTGTTCTGTGAGTTTTGTGTTATATAACATGTACAGCATTTATGAAGTACTCATTTGGTATAAGAACTTAAGTATGTTATTTAACCTCTCCATATGGATATGTCTAATAGAAATAAATAAAAGATAACTTTAAATACTTTTATGTGAACCATTCATTGTTAACCATGTCTGAAGATTAGAATCATTTTGGAAGCTTTAAAAAATATACATAATCATTGAACTTACAGCAACTGTGACAGAATCTACTATTTGCACACCAAGATCCTGTTCTTCTTGCATAGTAGTTATAGTCAGTATATGGCTGAGCAACAAAAGATTGTACTTCCCAGCCTTCTTTACAATGAAGTGAGTGCAGTTATTTATTGGAATATGAGCAGAAGTGGTATGTGTCACCTTGGTCCACTCATGTGCTATGTCTCTAAGAGCAATTTTTTTTTTTAACTGACCAGAAGCTGGGCATAGAAATCTAGCTTTGACTATGCAGATAATTAAAGAGGAATAGGTCCAGGCTGCTCAAAACAGTAATTGCTAACTACATGTGGCCATGAGAATTTAAATAATTTAAATTTAAATCAAATTTAAAATTTGGTTTCTCACACTAGCCATGCTTTTTTTTTTTAATTTATTTATTTTTTTCAGAGAAACAGTATTCATTGTTTTTGCTCCAAACCCAGTGCTCCATGCAATCTGTGCCCTCTCTAATACCCACCACCTGGTTCCCCCAACCTCACACTCCCCCACCCCTTCAAAACCCTCAGATTGTTTTTCAGAGTCCATAGTCTCTCATGGTTTATCTCCCCTTCCAATTTCCCTCAACTCCCTTTTCCTCTCCATCTCCCTTTGTCCTCCATTCTATTTGCTATGCTCCACAAATAAGTGAAACCATATGATAGCTGACTCTCTCTGCTTGACTTACTTCACTCAGCATAATCTCTTCCAGTCCAGTCCATATTGCTACAAAAGTTGGGTATTTGTCCTTTCTGATGGAGGCATAATACTCCATAGTGTATATGGACCACATCTTCCTTATCCATTCATCTTTTGAAGGGCATCTTGGTTCCTTTCAGTTTGGCGACCATGGCCATTGCTGCTATAAACATTGGGGTACAGATGGCCCTTCTTTTCACGACATCTGTATCTTTAGGGTAATTACCCAGTAGTGCAATTGCAGGGTCATAGAGAAGCTCTATTTTTAATTTCTTGAGGAATCTCCACACTGTTCTCCATAGTGGCTGCACCAACTTGCATTCCCACCAACAGTGTAGGAGGGCTCCCCTTTCTCCACATCCTCTCCAACACATGTTGTTTCCTGTCTTGTTAATTTTGGCCATTCTAACTGGTGTTAAGGTGGTATCTCAATGTGGTTTTAATTTGAATCTCCCTGATGGCCAGTGGTGATGAACATTTTTTCATGTGTCTGATAGCCATCTGTATGTCTTCATTGGAGAAGTGTCTGTTCATATCTTCTGCCCATTTTTTGATATGCTTGTCTGTTTTGTGTGTGTTGAGTTTGAGTTCTTTATAGATCCTGGATATCAACCTTTTGTCTGTACTGTCATTTGCAAATATCTTCTCCCATTCCATGGGTTGCCTCTTTGTTTTCTTGATGGTTTCCTTTGCTGTGCAGAAGCTTTTAACCTTGATGAAGTCCCAAAAAGTCATCTTCGCTTTTGTTTCCTTTGCCTTTGGAGACATATCTTGAAAGAAGTTGCTGTGGCTGATATCGAAGAGGTTACTGCCTATGTTCTTCTCCAGGGCTCTGATGGATGCCTGTCTCATGTTGAGGTCTTTTATCCATTTTGAGTTTATCTTTGTGTATGGTGTAAGAGAATGGTCGAGTTTCATTCTTCTACATATAGCTGTCCAGTTTTCCCAGCACCATTTATTGAAAAGACTGTCTTTTTTCCACTACATATTTTTTCCTGTTTTGTCAAAGATTATTTGACCATAGAGTTGAGGGTCCACATCTGGGCTCTCTACTCTGTTCCACTGGTCTATGTGTCTGTTTTTATGCCAGTACCATGCTGTCTTGGTGATCACAGCTTTGTAGTAAAGCTTGAAATCAGGTAACATGATGCCCCCAGTTTTGTTTTTGTTTTTCAACATTTCCTTAGCCATTCGGGGTCTCTTCTGATTCCATACGAATTTTTGGATTATTTGCTCCAGCTCTTTGAAAAATACCAGTGGAATTTTTATCAGAATGGCATTAAAAGTATAGATTGCTCTAGGCAGTAGAGACATTTTAACAATGTTTATTCTTCCGATCCAAGAGCATGGAATGGTCTTCCATCTTTTTGTGTCTTCTTCGATTTCTTTCATGAGTGCTCTGTAGTTCCTCAAGTACAGATCATTTACCTCTTTGGTTAGGTCACACTAGCCATACTTTAAGCACCAAAGCAACACATATGGTGAGTGACTATCATATTGGAGAGCATGAGTATAGAATATTCCCACCACTGTGGAAAATCTCTTGGACAGCAGTGCTCTAGGAAGTGGAGTAGCCACAGGATAGAAGCAATCTGCTTCCATGAATCTCCATGTAGAAAGACCCACCAGATGTCCTAGAACTTTGGACTGTTACATGAATGAGAAATACTTTCTTTTATTAAACCACAACATTTGGGGACCTATTTGTCACAACAAATTTGCCTACCTTAACATTCAAATAAATACAATCCATTTTTCTATGGATGGTGTCTATATGTTAATATTATTAAAAATAAAAGCCAAATTATTCTAACGTACAATCAGGATTAGGCACTCCTGATATATTGTTTTCTAACATAGACTGAAGCAACTCAGGAGTAGGAATTTGCCTTGTTCAGCTCTGTATTACCAGCACTTAACACAGGGCTCTCTAGGAACACATTTAAAAAATATGATGATGGTAGCCATAATGAGTAATACAGCATTTCTTTCTTTGTGTCACAGCTATCTGCACCCCTTCATGAGACTTTGCAGTTTCAGGAGCTATTTCAGTTTCTTCTGCTTCTTCCTGTGCTATACCCACCAGGATAAATAGAGCAACACAGGGTTGCTCTCTTGGGTTTCATGATATTACAATTTATTTTTATTTACTTGACTTCTCTTCACATACAAAAATTCTTTTGAAGTTTTATAATCAGAAAATACATTTTTAATAAATCCTCTTTCTAGGGCAAACTTTCCCTGCAAACCTCAATGGATTTCTTAAATACAAAAACTGCATGTAATCCAAAATATAGAGAAGTGATGTCAGCAAATTGGCAAAGTAGGTAGCTTGAAGCTTCTGTCTCCACAAAACATCAAAAGAAAGAAATTGAACCATTTTTTTCAGAATTCTAGAAAACAGTCAATAGTTTTCAGCAACCCAGAAAAAAGACAACTTAAAATGTTCAAACAGCTTAGTAACATTTGTATGTGCCTTTGCCCTGCTCTCACCCTTGGCTAGGTGGAAGTCACGAAGAAGGCGCCCATATTCCCAATGTATGTAGCACCTTGGTCTCTGGTTCTCAAAAAAGCAGGAAAAAAAATCTCATTAGCAAACTATTGCACACATTTGTTCTAATCTACCTAGGGACTACCTGAAGGATGGACACAAACCTGGAATTCATTGAGGCTGGAGAAGCTAAGGGCATTATTCAAAAACATTGACAGCAAACTAGTGATCCACAAATGTCTGGAGCAAAAGATTATGATTGAGACCTGCAATAACCACTTAAAATTCTAAGGAACAATTTTGGGGTGGGGAGAGTTTCTTTGGTAAATTGGGATGCTCAAAAGCATCACTGTATACAAGAGAATTTAGAAAGCTATGCACACACTCAAAGAAGCCCTGAGATCTTAAGCCTTCAGACTGGGTTGATTGCTATGCTCTGTAAAACTCCTGTTTTGAAGGAGTGTCCCAGAACAGATTCTGAAAAGATTGGGAGGTGTGTTTTTTTATTTTCTTGTGTATATGCTTTTCTCACTTTTTGGTCTCGTTCTCTTTGTCTCTCTCTCTCTCTCACACACACACATTAGGAAGTGTTTAAGGGAATCTTTGTCAAAAACACTAGCTGAATATAAGTTAAAAAACAGACTTCAGAGATCGCATATGATGAGGAATACAGTCTTTGCAAAATAGTTTGAATAAGTCATTGAACAAATGGACTACCATAATTGTAAAGAATAAAAAATACAGCGAAATTGAAAGAAGGAGGAAAAGTTTGATTTACAGAATTAACACATGAGAATGTTCAAAGGTCCAGTTTTTAACCAAAGAATCACAACGAAGACAAAGAAAGAAGAAAGTATGAAATATTAAAGGGAACAAATCAAATTGTCCCTATGTATTATTTCAATAAATTAGTAGAAACTGACTCTGAGGAAGCCCAGATATCAGACATAGTCAAGGTTTTAACTAGCTGTCTTAAATATACTGTAAGTGCTAATGGAATTCATGGATAAATAATTTATTTAAAAATTAATTTAAAAAAAAGAAATTGCTTAATGTGTACAGAGCTTTTGTTCAGGATTATGAAAAATTTTGGAAATATACAATAATTATCTATGCATATATTGTCTTTTAATTTTCATTTTTATAGTTACATTCTATGTTTTAAATCTATTTAATTTTATTTTTGTAGATTTTTAAATTTTTCTTTCCTTACAATTTTGGCATCTAGTTTTCTAACAAAGAGACCAAAATACACATGGTATCTAGTGTATTGCCCTGTTCTGTTCATTTGTCTGGTTATATTATTCTTTCTATTTTTTTTTTTTTCAGTTTTGGGTCTCTTCTTATTTGTTTAGTGTATATTTCTCTGAGATCATTTAACAATGATCCTGTTTATCTATTCTTCTCCAGACAGAATGACAGATGGAAAAACTTTCCTCAAAAAAGAGAACAAGAGGCAGTATTAATGGCCAGGGACCTAATCAGTATGGATATAAGTAAGTCAGAATTAGAGTTCAGAATAATGATTATAAACATAGTAGCTGAAATTTAAAAAGGCATAAAAGACATTAGAGTATCCCTTTCTGGAGAAATAAAAGAACTAAAATCTAATCAATTTCAAATTTTAAAAAGGCTACTTATGAGATACAGTAAAAAAAAAATGGAGGCACTAACTGTTTGGATAAATGAAGCAGGAGAGGGAATTAATGATATATAAAACAAAATGATGGCGAATAAAGAAGCTGAGGAAAAAAGAGATAGACAACTACTGGATCACAAGGGAAGAATTGGAGGAATAAGTTGTGTCAAAAAAGAAAAAAAAAAAGAATAATGGGGTCCCAGAAAAAGAGAAAAGAGAGATGGGAGCAGAAGGTATACTGCAGCAAATTATAGTGGAGAACTTCCCTAATCTGGGGACAGAAACAGGCATTCAAATCCAGGAGGCACAGAAAACTTCCCTCAAAATCAATAAAAATAGGTCCACCCTTCAACATATAATATTGAAATTTGCAAATCTTGGAGACAAAAAGAAAATCCTGAAAGCAGCTCAGTGGGGGGGGGGGGGGGGGGAAGAAGTCTGTAACCTAAAAGGGTAGAAACATTAGACTGGCAGCAGACCTATCCACAGAGACCTGACAAGTCAGAAATGCAGCCAGCAAGGTTGTCATTCAAGATAGAAGGAGAGATAAAAAGCTCCCAGGATAGAGAGAAACTAAAAGATTTTGTGGCCACTAAACCAGACCTGCATGAAATATTGAAGGGGATTCTGTAAGCAGAGAGATTCCAAAAGTAACATAGACCAGAAAGGATCAAGGACAATATAGAGTAAGCGTCATCTTACAGTCAACACAATGACACAAGTTCATGTTTCTATAGTTACTCTGAATGTAAATGGGATAAACGCCCCAATCAAAAGACAGGATATTGGGTCAGGTAGAGAAACCAGACCCATCAATATGCTGTCTGCATATGCTGTCTACACCTCCAGATGTATATATCAGACAAATTAGATTTTAAACCATAAACTATAATAAAAGATGAAAAAGGACATAATACCATACTTAAAGTGTCACTACAACAAGAAGAGCTAACAATTGTGCATACTTATGCCCCTAATAGGGAAGAAGTCAATTATATGAACCATTTAATAAAAAAATTAATAATAATACAATAATAGTAAGGGGAATTTAACACCCTCACAATGGATAGATCATCTAAGCAGAAGGTCAACAACAAAACAAGGACTTTGAATGATAAACTGGACCAGACGGACTTCACAGTCATATTCACAACATTCCAACCTAAAGCAACAAAACACATTCTTCTCAAGTGCACATGAACATTCTCCAGAATAGATCACGCCCTGGGTCACATGTCAGGTCTCAACTGATACACAAAGACTGGGATCATTCCCTGCATATTTTTGCATCACAATGCTCTGAAGCTTGAACTCAATCACATGGGAAATTTGCAAAGAACTCAAATACATGGAGGCTAACAAGCATCCTACTAAAGAATGAATGGGACAACCAGGAAATTAAAGGAGAATTTTTTAAAATGCATGGAAACAAATAAAAATGGAAACAAACAAACAAACAATTCTTCCAAACCTTTTGGATGCAGCAAAACAGGTCCTAAAGGGGAAGTAGATAGCACTACAAACCTTTCTCAAGAAATGAGAAAGGTCTCAAATATACAACCTAATCCTACACCTAAAGGAGATGGAGAAAACAAACAAAACAAACAAACAAACAGAAAAAAAAAACCTAAACCCAGCATGAGAAGAGAATTAATAAAGAATAGAGCAGAAATCAATGAAATAGAAACCAAAAAAAAAGCAAAACAAATCAACAAAACTAGGAGAGGGTTCTTTGGAAGAATTAATAAGTTTGATAAACTCCTGTCCAGACTTACGAAAAGAGAGAGAGAGAGAGAGAGAGAGAAAGGACGCAAATAAATAAAATAATGAATGAGAGATGAGAGATCTCAACTAACACCAAAGAATTATAAACAATTATTGGAACATATTATGAGCGAGCTACTATATGCCAATAAACTAGGCAATCTGGAAGAAATGGATGCATTCCAAGAGATCTCTAAAGTACCAGAACTGAAACAGAGAGAAGTAGAAAATCTGAAAAGACCCATAACCAGCAAGAAAATTGAAGCAGTAATGAAAAATCTCCTAAAAACTAAGAGCCCAGGACCAGATGGCATCCCAGAGATAGTTTACCAAACATTTAAAGGAAAACTAATTCCTAATATTCTTTTTTTTTTTTTTTATTTGACAGAGAGAGATGACAAGCAGGCAGAGAGGCAGGCAGAGAGGCAGGCAGAGAGAGAGGAGGAAGCAGGCTCCCCGCTGAGCAGAGAGCCCGATGTGGGGCTCAATCCCAGGACCCTGAGATCATGACCTGAGCCAAAGGCAGCGGCTTAACCCACTGAGCCACCCAGGCGCCCCTAATTCCTAATATTCTGAAGCTGTTTCAAAAAACAGAAATGGAAGGAAAACTTCCAAACTCTTTCTATGAGGCCAATATTATTTTGATCCCAAAAGCAGACAAAAATCCCACCAAAAAAGGAGAATTGCAGACCAATATCCCTGATGAACATGGATGATGCCAAAATTCTCACCAAGATACCGGCCAATAGGATACAACAGTACATTAAAAAGATTATCCACCACAACCAGGTGGGATTTATTCCTGGGCTTCAAGGGTGGTTCAACATCTGCAAATCAATCAATGTGATACACTACTTTAGTAACAGAAAGGACAAGAACCATATGATCTAGGAGCGCCTGGGTGGCTCAGTGGGTTAAAGACTCTGCCTTTGGCTCAGGTCATGATCCCAGGGTCGTGGGATTGAGCCCCGCATGGGACTCTCTGTTGAGCAGTGAACCTGCTTCTTCCTCTCTCTCTGCCTGCCTCTCTGCCTACTTGTGATCTCTGTCTGTCAAATAAATAAATAATATCTTAAAGAAAAAAAGAACCATATGATGTTCTCAATAGATGCAGACAAAGCATTTGACAAAGTACAACATCCTTTCTTGATTAAAACTCTTCACAGTGTAGGGATATAGGGAACATACCTCAGTAGCATAAAAGTCATCTAAGAAAAGTCTACAGCTAATATCATCCACAATGCGAAAAAACTGAGAGCTTTTCCCCTAAGCTCAGGAGCACAGCAGGGATGTCCACTATCCTATCATTATTGTTCAGCATAGTAGTAGAAGTTCTAGTCTCAGCAATCAGACAACTGAAAGAAATAAAAGGCACTCAAATTGGCAAAGAAGTCAAACTCTCACTCTTCACAAAGACATGATACTTTATGCAGAAAACCCGAAAGATTCTACCCCGAAATTCCTGAACCCATACAGGAATTCAGCAAAATGGCAGGATATAAAATTGATGTATAGAAATCAGTTGTACTACTATACACTAACAGTGACACAGAAGAAACAGAAATTAAGGAGTCGCTCCCATTTACAATTGCATCAAATATCATAAGATATCTAGGAATAAGCCTAACCAGAGAAGCGAAGCATCTGTACTCAGAATATTATAGAATTTGAGGAAGACACAAATAAATGAAAAAACATTCCATGCTCATGGATTGAAAGAACAAATATTGTGAAAATGTCTCTGCTACCGAGAGCAATCTACACATTTAGTTCAATCCCCATACCATCAACTTCTTTTCACAGAGCTGAAACAAATAACCCTAAAATTTGTATGGAACCATAAAAGACCCTCAATTGCCAAAGGAATGTTGAAAAATAAAAACAAAACTGGTGGCATCACAATTCCACACTTCAAGCTCTATTATAAAGATATAATCATCAAGCCAGTATGGTACAAACACAGACACACAGATCAATGGAACAAAATAGAAAACCTAAAAATGAACCCTCAACTCTATGATCATCTAATCTTCAACAAAGCAGGAAAGAATACCTAATGGAAAAAGGACAGTCTCTTCAACAAATGGTGTTGGGAAAATTGGACAGCCACACAGAAGAAGAATGAAACTGGGCCATTTCCTTATACCATACACAAAAACAGAGTCAAAATGGATGAAAGACCTAAATGTGAGATAGGAATCCTTCAAAATCCTACAAGAGAATACAGGCAGCAACCTCTGTGACCTCAGTGACAGCAACTTCTACCTAGCCATGTCTCCAAATGCAAGGGAAAAGGCAAAAAAGGACTACTGCGACTTCATCAAGATAATAAGCTTTTGCACAACAAAGGAAACAGTCAACAACTGACAGAATGGGAGAAGATATTTGCAAATGACATATCAAGCAAGGATTAATATCCAAAATCTATAAAGAACTTGTCAAACTCAACACCCAAAGAACAAATAATTCAGTTCAAGAAATGGGCAGAAGATAAGAACAGACATTTCTCCAAAGAAGACATACAAGTGGCCAATAGACACATGAAAAAATGCTCAATATCGCTTGGCATAAGGGAAATACAAATTAAAACCCAATGAGATACCAGCACATACCAATCAGAATGGCTAAAATTAACAAGTCAGGAAATGATAGATGTTGGTGAGGATGCAGAGAAATTCCCACTGTTGGTGGGAAAGCAAACTGGTGCAACCATTCTGAAAACAATATGGAGGTTTCTCAAAAAGTTGAGAATAGAGCTATGACCCAGGAATTGCACTATTAGGTATTCACTCCAAATATAAAAATGTACTGATCTGAAGTGGCAACTGCATTGCAATGTTTATAGCGGCAACGTCCACAATAGCCAAACTATGGAAAGAGTCCTGATGTCTATGGACAGATGAATGGATAAAGAAGATATTCTGTGTGTGTTGTGTGTGTGCATTTCCAACTATATATATATACACACACAGTGGAATACTATTCAATTATCAAAAATGAAATCTTGCCATTTGCAATGTTGTGGATGGAACTAGAGGGTATTATGTTAAGTGAAATAAGTCAATCAGAGAAAGACAATAGGATCTCACTCATATGTGGAATTTAAGGTGAAAAAACAGAGTATCATGGAGGAAGAGAACAAAAAATAAAACCAGATGAAATCAGAGAGGAAGACAAACCATAAGAGACTTTTTTCTTTTTTATAAAATTTTTTTAAGATTTTATTTATTTTATTTGACAGACAGAGATTACAAGTAGGCAGAGAGGCAGGAAGAGAGAGAGAGGAGGAAGAAGGCTCCCTGCTGAGCAGAGAGCCCAATGCGGGACTCAATCCAGGACCCTGGGATCATGACCTGAGCCGAAGCCAGAGGCTTAACTCACTGAGCCATCCAGGCACCCCCATAAGAGAATCTTAATCACAAGAAACAAACTAAGGTTTGCTGAAGAGGAGGGGTGTGGGGGATGGCGTAACTGGGTGATGGATATTAAGGAGAGCACCTGGTGTAATGAGCACTGGGTATTATATAAGACTGATGAACTCTACCTCTATAATTAATAATACATCATATGTTAATTAATTGAATATGAATAAATAATTAAAAACTCCTTTGGAAATTTTTGTTATTATTATGAAGAATTTTACCTTTTTTATTTTTTTTAATTTTATTTATTTATTTGATAGAGAGACAGATCACAAGTAGACAGAGGCAGGCAGAGAAGGGGAAGCAGAGAGCCTGATGCAGGGTTCGATCCCAAGACCTTGAGATCATGACCAGAGCTGAAGGCAGAGGCTTAACCCACTGAGCCACCCAGGCACCCCTGAAGAATTTTATTTTTAAAGAAGTTTTAGATTGCTGGCCAAAGTGAAGGGAATGTGAGAGATTTCTCACATATCTCCTCACCCCATACATGCATAGTCACCACACTAGCAATATCCCCACCACTGCGGAACTTTTGTTACAACTGATGAACCTATACTGACACATCATAATCACCCAAAGCTCATACTTTGCATTATGTTCACTTTTGGTGAACATTTGGTGAACATTTGTACATTCTATGGGTTTGGACATATGTATAATGACACGTGTCCATGTGTTCATTATTATAGTATCATACAGAGTAGTTTCCCTGCCCTAAAGATCCTTTGTGCCCCATCTTCTTATCCCTCTCCCCATCCTCAACTTTGGGCAATTATTGGTCTTTTCACTGTCTCCACAGTTTTGCCTTAACCAGAATGTTATATAGTTGGAATCATGCAGTGTGAGCCTTTTCAGATTGACCTCTTTCACTTAGTATTATACATTTAAGCTTCCTTCAAGTCTTTTCATGACTTAAGAGCTCATTGAAAACTTTTCAAATGGATGAAGTTGGTCCTTAATACTACACGGTGTTAGGATTTATATGTTCATCTTAGGGGTGCTTAATATAATTCTTTTTTTTTTATAAACATATATTTTTATCCCCAGGGGTACAAGTCTGTGAATCACTAGGTTTACACACTTCACAGAACTCACCATAACACATACCCTCCCCAATGTCCATAACCCCACCCTCCTTCTCCCAATGCCCCTCCCCCCAGCAACCCTCAGTTTGTTTTGTGAGATTAAGAGTCACTTATGGTTTGTCTCCCTCCCAATACCATCTTATTTCATTCATTCTTCTCCTACCCCCTTAACTCCCCATGTTGCATCTCCACTTCCTCATATCAGGGAGATCATATAATAGTTATCTTTCTCTGATTGACTTATTTTGCTAAGCATGATACCCTCTAGTTCCATCCATGTCGTCCCAAATGACAAGATTTCATTTTTTGATGGCTGCATAGTATTCTATTGTGTATATATACCACATCTTCTTTATCCATTCATCTCTTGATGGACATCTACGTTCTTTCCATAGTTTGGCTATTGTAGACATTGCTGCTATAAACATTAGGGTGCATGTGCTCCTTCGGATCACTACGTTTGCATCTTTAGGGTAAAAACCCAGTAGTGCTATTGCTGGGTCATAAGGTAGTTCTATTTTCAACATTTTGAGGAACCTCCATGTTGTTTTCCAGAGTGGTTGCACCAGCTTGCATTACCACCAACAGTGTAGGAGGGTTCCCCTTTCTCCGCATCCTCACCAGCATCTGTCTTTTCCTGACTTGTTGATTTTAGCCATTCTGACTGGTGTGAGGTGATATCTCATTGTGGTTTTGATTTGTATTTCCCTGATGCCGAGTGATAAGGAGCACTTTTACATGTGTCTGTTGGCCATCTGGATGTTTCTTTGCAGAAATGTCTGTTCATATCCTTTGCCCATTTCTTGATTGGATTATTTGTTCTTTGGGTGTTGAGTTTGCTAAGTTCTTTATAGATTTTGGACACTAGCCCTTTATCTGATATGTCATTTGCAAATATCTTCTCCCATTCTGTCAGTTGTCTTTTGATTTTGTTAACTGTTTCCTTTGCTGTGAAAAAGCTTTTGATCTTGATGAAATCCAAATAGTTCATTTTTGCCCTTGCTTCCCTTGCCTTTGGCAATGTTCCTAGCAAGATGTTGCTGTGGCTGAGGTTGAAGAGGTTGCTGCCTGTGTTCTCCTCAAAGATTTTGATGGATTCCTTTCTCACACTGAGGTCCTTTATCCATTTTGAGTCTATTTTCATGTGTGGTGTAAGGAAATGGTCCAATTTCATTTTTCTGCATGTGGCTGTCCAATTTTCCCAGCACCATTTATTGAAGAGTCTGTCTTTTTTCCATTGGACATTCTTTCCTGCTTTGTCGAAGATGAGTTGACCATAGAGTTGAGGGTCTATTTCTGGGCTCTCTATTCTGTTCCATTGATATATGTGTCTGTTTTTGTGCCAGTACCATGCTGTCTTGATGATGACAGTTTTGTAATAGAGCTTGAAGTCCAGAATTGTGATGCCACCAACTTTGGCTTATTTTTTCAATATTCCTTTGGCTATTCAAGGTCTTTTCTGGTTCCATATAAATGTTAGGATTATTTGTTCCATTTCTTTGAAAAAGATGGATGGTACTTTGATAGGAATTGCATGAAATGTGTAGATTGCTTTAGGTAGAATAGACATTTTCACACTATTCTTCCAATCCAGGAGCACGGAACATTTATACATTTCTTTGTGTCTTCCTCAATTTCTTTCATGAGTATTTTATAGTTTTCTGAGTATAGATTCTTTGCCTCTTTGGCTAGGTTTATTCCTAGGTATCTTATGGTTTTGGATGCAACTGAAAATGGGATTGACTCCTTAATTTCTCTTTCTTCTGTCTCATTGTTGGTGTGGAGAAATACAACTGAGTTCTGTGCTTTGATTTTATATCCTGACACTTTACTGAATTCCTGTACAAATTCTAGCAGTTTTGGAGTGGAGTCTTTGGGTTTTCTACATATAGTAGCATATCATCTGTGAAGAGTGATAGTTTGACTTCTTCTTTACCAATTTGGATGCCTTTAATTTTTCCTTTTGAACACAGATGCTTTGTTGTCTGATTGCTGAGGTTAGGACTTTGAGTACTATGTTGAATAGCAGTGGTGATAATGGACATGCCTGCCATGCTCCTGACCTTAGCGGAATAGCTTTCAGTTTTTCCCCATTGAGAATGATATTTGCAGTGGGTTTTTCATAGATGGCTTTGATAATATTGAGGTATGTGCCCTCTATCCCTACACTTTGAAGAGTTTTGATCAGGAAGGGATGCTGTACTTTGTCAAATGCTTTTTCAGCATCTATTGAGAGTACCATATGGGTCTTGTTCTTTCTTTTATTAATGTGTTGTATCACATTGATTGATTTGCAGATGTTGAACCAATCTTGCATCCCTGGAATAAATCCCACTTTGTTGTGGTGAATGATCCTTTTAATGTACTGTTGAATCCTATTGGCTAGTATTTTGGTGAGAATTTTTGCATCTGTGTTCATCAAGGATATTGGTCTGTAGTTCTCTTTTTTGATGGGATCCTTGTCTGGTTTTGGGATCAAGGTGATGCTGGCCTCATAAAATGAGTTTGGAAGTTTTCCTTCCATTTCTATTTTTTGGAACAGTTTCAGGAGAATAGGACTTAGTACTTCTTTAACTGTTTGGTAGAATTCCCCTGGGAAGCCGTCTGGCCCTGGGCTTTTGTTTGTTTGGAGATTTTTGATGACTGTTTCAATCTCCTTACTGGTTATGGGTCTGTTCAGGTTTTCTATTTCTTCCTGGTTCAGTTGTGGTAGTTTATATGTTTCTAGGAATGCATCCATTTCTTCCAGATTGTCAAATTTGTTGGCGTAGATATGCTCATAGTATGTTCCTATAATTGTTTGTATTTCTCTGGTGTTAGTTGTGATCTCTCCTCTATCATTCATGATTTTATTTATTTGGGTCCTTTCTCTTTTCTTTTTGATAAGTCTGGCCATGGGTTTATCAATCTTATTAATTCTTTCAAAGAACCAGCTCCTAGTTTCATTGATTTGTTCTATGTTCTCTTTTTTTAGTTTCTATTTCACTGATTTCTGCTCTGGTCTTTATGATTTCTCTTCTCCTGCTGGGTTTAGGGTTTCTTTCTTGTTCTTTCTCCAGCTCCTTTAGGTGTGGGGTTAGGTTGTATACCTGAGACCTATTTAAAAACGTTAAAAACGAAAAGGGTAAAAGTTAAAAAAATTTAGCAGAAGAAGAGAAAAAAAAATTGAAAAAGAAAAAAAAATTAAATTAACTACAAGACTAAAGAATCATGGGGAGAAATCCATGAGTTCCATGCTTTGCTTTCTCCTCCTCTGGAATTCTGCTGCTCTTCTTGGTATTGAAACTGCACTCCTTGGTAGGCGAACTTGGTCATGGCTGGATTTCTTGTTGATCTTCTGGGGGAGGGGCCTGGTGTAGTGATTCTCAAGTGTCTTTGCCCAAAGCGGAATTGCACCACCCTTACCAGGACTGGGCTGAGTAATCTGCTCGGGTTTGCTTTTGGGTGCTTTTGCTCCCTGAGCGCTTTCTCTAGAGTTCCAGAGGACGGGAATGAAAATGGCAGCCTCCCGGTCTCTGGCCCAGAGGAGCCAAGATTCCGGGACCCCACTCCTCAGTGTGTCCTCAGCGAACAGCACCCAATTACTCCTGTCTCCATGGCCTCCGGCCGCACTCCGAGCTCACCCAGTCTGAGACCAGTTCAAGGTAACCCTGAGCTGGGAGCTCACTCCTCTGCTCTGTCTCTGTAGCCAGCTTCCTCGTTCTAATACCTGTAAGCTCTGCGACACTCAGACACCCCCTATCCTTCTGTGACCCTGCAGGACCTGAGGCCACGCTGACCCTGCGTGGGCTTCACCCCGGTTTAGCCTCTGGAGGGATGTCCTTCAGTAGAACAGACTTTTAAAAACCCTGATTTTGTGCTCCATTGCTCCGCCACTTGCAGGGAGCCGGCCCCTCCCCCCAGGGTTGATCTTCCCGTCACCTTGGATTCACTTCTCCACCAGTTCTACCTTTCAGAAAGTGGTTGATTTTCTGTTTCTAGGATTGTTGTTCTTCTTTTCGATCTGCCATTGGATTTGTAGGTGTTTGCAATCTTTAGATAAGCTATCTAGCTGATCTCCTGCTATCTGAAGTAGTCTCAGCCTGCTACTTCTCTGCCATCTTGACTCCTCCCCACTTAATATAATTCTTAATGCATAACATGCTTTTAATAAAGAATTATTAAATTAAGTAATGCACAAATGCAAAAATACTGACTAAAGTGTAGATACACACATCCTGAGTGTGTAGGAGCAGCTAGTACTGGCCAAATCAGCTCATACTGTCATTAAGTTTCCTCTCCCCCAACCTCTCCTCTTTCTCTATCTCTGTCTCTAATACACACATGTGCATTTTATTTCCTGCCTAATTATTGCAATTCCATTTCAAGTATGACAACAGTAAATAATGGGAAAAATTAGAAGAGTATATTTGGGCATGGAATAAATTCTAAAACAACATTGTTAGATGTATCTTAGAAGCATGAGATGGAAGATGACCATTATCCCAAGATCAAAGTTCACATTCAGGTAGAAATGAGAGAATATGATTCCTTGCATTTGGCCAGAAAATAACGGAGAAAAGAGAGTGGATGTAAAAGTAGTGAGGGCACACCTAGAAAGAAAAACTAAGAAGATTTAGAAAGCTATAAAGCTTAGAGCTGAGGGAAAAGTCTCTACCACTATATTTTAGCATTCAATCTATAAAATGCAGGCACTTATCATATCATACAAAAATAACAAATAGCTCCCAGCTATATAAAAGTAAATAGAAGGTGTAAGATGAAATATTATTATATACTTGCAAAGTTCCAGCAAAGTGCTGAGCTCATAATAAAATTTAATAAATATTTGATGATTGATTGATGTATTAGTTCATGAATCCTTAGAAAGTGATAAAGCCATTCATTCAGGGTTAAAGTAAAGGAAAAGAAAAATGATCGTGGAGAGAAATCATGATTTATGCTGTCACTGGGTTTGATAGCACATCAGGGATGGAAACTGAGAAAGGAGAAGAGAGAGAACAGAAAACCATCACCACAGGATTCCTAAGAAGCCTAAAGAATTGAGGAAGAGCCAGCAAGACCATCCTGAAGAAGGAGGATAAAACTTGATGGTAAGAAAGCATATTGAGTAAAGCTAAGACTGGGGTAGCTTAATCAATGAAACATAAAATTATAACATGTAATTGCCAACAAACTACATTTTTCTGGAAGGAAGTTTGGGAATAAGACTGATGTATGCTGGCAAACGAGATCATCATGATATTCATAACAGCATCTATTATCACATATATAATTGGGAAAACCTTGAAGCATAGGAGTTACTAGTCTAGAAAGTGAGGAATATACAGATAGAGAGTAAAATTGGCATAATTTTTACTTGTTTTGTTCAATAAAGAATTCATAATAATCTCTGTGCATAGATTCATAAGCAGTACTGAACACAGACTACAGTGAACTGGCAAAAAACACAAATGGACCACTATAACTAACAGCACTAGTTAAGAATACTGAATTGGAACTTTTTTCAAAAAATATAGAAAACAGGTTATTACAATGATTTCTACTGCCTCTCTCTCTCTCCCTCTCTCTCTTTCTTTTCTCTTGATAAGATTTTGTTTGTTTGTTTGTTTGTTTTTGTTTTTAAGAACTATTTCAGCTTAAGGGAAAAACTGGTGTAAAATTGAAAGAATGTTAAACCCTCGGGAATAGCAATATGCTTCTGGAACACGATGCTGTCCTGATGCAGGGGAGAATCAGGATGATCTTTCTGAAAAAAATACTTTTATATGCCTTGCTAGAAAAAGCTTTAAATACAAAGTCATCCCATAGTTACTCATGTTACCATTACCATAGTTTTTCTTTTCTTTCTGGTCCTTAGGAAACTGTGCTGTCAAAGTCAGTGGAAGAGTCATGCGCTCACATTTATTTCAATAAGAAGAGCACATGCAGAAAACCCAAGCTAATCCTAGGTTTGGATTTAATAGTAAAATTAACTTACTTGCATTCGAACTATCAAAAGAAATGATTATGAAGTGAGCTCTGAAAGAATGTCAGCTTAGGAAACTGGACAAAACTGGGGGGACTTTTGAATGTAGGTACCATAATAATTTAAACAACAGGTAAGAAAATCACAAACTAAGGTAAATCCAAAGAATCCAAAATCCATCCCTATGTCAGTCCACCAGTTCTTCATGAATACCTACAGTGCTTTGGATACGTTAAGTAAATAGAATTTTATAGAAGTGCAATGATTTAATATCAATGAACTACTTGATCATAAAACTGAGGGTGACAAAAAGCCATGTGCAGATAGTTTCTACAGCCGTGTTCTGCCTTCACACACTCAAATATTTCTTAAATAAGGGCATCCATAAGGCTGTAAGGCACCTTGGGGGAATGGAGAGGATCTCACTGAACCCAGACTGTTCCCTTATGAAAAACTTTGTATCTTGTGACATAACTTCTCTTCTTTATAAGAACTAGTAAAATCCATGGTCTCCTCTGAATCTCTGTGTAGAGCCTCTTGTCTTAAAACTACTTAAAATTATAACTCTACTATGCAAAAAAAGCAAAATCAGATGTTGGTGAAGGTTTAAAACTATATTTTCTGGAGATATAAGACCATAGCAATTCAAGGTCAGGCCTCCAAATTCCTGCTATCCCCACCCACAGACCTAGAGGAAATCTCTCCTGGAGGTTTTCTGATGTGTCATCTAGATTCATTAGGAAAAGTTTTTCATTTTTCAACTTATGATGAAGGAGCTACAATTGCCTCCTTTCTAATAAATCCCAAGTAAATTTTCATTTTTCATGCTATATCTCTTGAATTTACTCATAAAACAACAGGATATGTCCAACAACTGACTCTGCATATCTTATAACATAATAAAATGAACCTAGCCATTACCATAAGCCATTTTTTATGAATTCAGAATGTAGACAAAAGAACCAAAAAGTGCAACATAGGAAAGAAGATTACTAGAAGTTAAATGACACTGCCAGGACATGATAACAACTTTCTCATCACCTTTGTAAAAAGATATGTGCCAACCACAGAGGAGAGAGACACATTACAATAAAGAATCTAAGAGATTAGCAAAGACACACTCCACAATAGTTTGGAAAATATTTTCTTTGAAAAATCCTTTGGTGTGTGCCTTGAAATCCATTTTTTCATAGTGAATAGATTTTCAGGTTCTTAAACCAGCTGCAGCACCCAACACAACCTTTTTTTTTTTTTTAAGATTTTATTTATTTATTTGACAGAGATCACAGGTAGACAGAAAGACAAGCAGAGAGAGAGGAGGAAGCAGGCTCCATGCTGAGCAGAGAGCCCAATGCAGGGCTCCATCCCAGGACCCTGAGATCATGACCTGAGCTGAAGACAGAGGTCTCAACCCACTGAGCCACCCAGGTGCCCCAACCTTCTTATTTTAACTACCATTTGGGGCTCCCAAAACTATAACTGACCACATCTGGCACCTGGCTGCTTTTAGAGACACAGCTCAGAAAACCCAGGGCCCCGGCAAGGGCATCTGTCTTCAGGTATGCTCCTTAATGGGGTCAGTCCTCACAACGTCCACCTTGCCATCTGGAATCTGCTTTTTCTTGCTGTCCAGGTGATGGCTTATGTGAAACTCTTAGAGGAAAACATAGCATGTGTAGTTTCCCCTACATATTATATTACACACTATATGCCACTGATCTCCAAACATGTCACTCTGCCCATTTAGCAAAAAGAGCAAGAATCCACTGCTTGGGGCCATTTTACTAAAACTAGTGTGTGATGCTATTGCAGCTGAAATTTTAACATTATATAGGATTTTTAAATTAAAAAAAAAATACTTCCTTGATTCTTCTATGTCATATCACTGAGCCTCAGTCACTTTTAGAATTTTCTTGACTCAAGGCTCTATCTTGATTTGAATTCTGCATTAAAAAAAATCAGGAATCCAAATGAGTGAATCAGGAGGGCAATAGAACTGCAATAAATCATTTTGGTTTGCATTTTGGTTTTACCACGTGGGATTGCACTGAAAGAGATCTTAATACACATTAAATTAGAGTGACTGGTGTGGACCCAGGGCAATTTAAAACTCTGTAAGATAGAAAAATCTAAATTGGAGGAGATGAACAATTCTGCACATCTCAGAATACAATATTGTGACAATAAATGCAACCTGCTTAAGCACAAGTTCTGTTTTCTCAGTAATTTTGTACATATCGCTCTTGATGCACATTTGTTGATGCACATTTTTAAACTTGGCCTCTTGTTGTTTTTGTTTTTTGTTTTTTGTTTTTTAAACCTGACAAACTCATAAGGATATATGCAAGAGGTTATGAATTTGTGAAGAAAAATAAATCTCCATGTATAAATGATGCTATGGGATCGAAGATGTCTTCAACTCTTCCCAACTGCCCCTTTAATAGGAATTCAATTAGTAGAGAAAGTGGGAAGAGTAGACTTCTCCATGTAGCATATTCAATTAAATACCTGATTCCAGGGAGCTGAGTGCTGATGATGCCCTTAGACATGATCATACCAAAGTCAGCCACGAGGAAGGAAGAACTCCATAAAGGGCGGTGCTGGAGAAAATAGCAGATTCCTTTTCATCTGATGGGCCAATACAAAAGTGGAGTTTATAGCTACATATTTCAAACCTTGATCAGTGGGAAATCCTGAGTCTTGACACAAATATAAACATGGACCATAAATTAACCATAAAAAGGGCACTGCTCTATTCAGGATTTGGGGCCCTGTCTAAATTTACAAGCTGTTTCCAGAGCCTCTGAAACTAATGGAGGAATAAAATCTTCCAGCCAACTAGGAAAGTAAGTATTATGCATGATTGAAAGAACTGTAGCTGACTGCTCTGATTAATGAAGGATAAATTACTGTTAATGTTTGTAATAAATGTCACGGGCCGTATTTCATGGAGCAGAAGCCAGAGCGCTATATGGGCTCCAGTGGCTTAAGAGCTGTGGATGAAACAAGGACTCATTCATCATTGGGAAGTTTTAGAATTCTGCAACACTGCCTGGCTAAAAGCAGAACAGCCTTTTATGTGCTGCCTAAGGTGGGAGCCATTCTCCCCCCATCCAATCCCCCAAAGGCCAGGGATGGTGTTTCTGTCACCTTCTCCACTCTGATTTTGTTCTGAGGTCACTTATAATATGACCACAATTAAGGAAACCTACATCTCTTTAAGAAAACAACAAAACTGAGTAATAAGTTGCCCTAACTCGATTACAAGTTCAGAAGTCATCTTTGACACCTGCCACCTGCAAAGACAGAATAAATCTGCCCTGATGAAGTCTGAGTCATGGACTCAGATATAGCTGAGGCCTCTGAGCAGGGGGTTCAGCATAAATGAAGGAGGCATATGCAGAATGCCAAGTAATCAGGTTCCAGGAGGCAGTGGTGAAAGCCTCATTTACTACTTCCCCAGGAGAGCCTAGATGGCTTAGGAAAGGTCAGAGACTGGTGGTGTGGGGTTTGGTGGAGGGAGGGACGGGGGTGTCAGTGCAGACAGTTGGACAGGCAGAGGCCCATTCAACAAGCCAAAGTGAGGGGCAGGGCGGGCAGAAGAGGATGGAGGGTCAAGACCCCATCTAGTCCAGACAGTGATGCATTTACTATTCAGAGTCTTTTAGTTTCTTGTGGAGAATCTTGACAGCCCTAACCTGGGGTCTAGGTGTAGCCAAGCCTGTTGTCAGAGGTGTGGTAGAAAGTGACTGGGGCTATATTTACTGGGTTGCCAAGGAGTGTCCTCCAAGGAAATGACCTGTGACCTGATATCTGATCCATAGGAAATTAGGCAAGCAAGGAGAGGATTGAGGGTGGGGTTCCAAGCTGAAGGAAGAGCAACTAAGAGCGAAAACAGCTATACATGTATATAGATGTATAGATGTACATAGGTGTATAATGTATATAGATGTATAGATATATATAAATGTATATAGATGTATAATGTATATGGATGTATATAGATGTATAGATATATATAAATGCATATAGATGTATATAGATGCATCGATGTATATAGATGTATAGATGTATAAAGATGTATAATGTATATAGGCATATATAGATGTATAATGTATATAGATGTATAGATATATATTAATGTATATAGATGTATAATGTATATAGATGTAAATAGATGCATAGATGTATATAGATGTATAGATATATTTAGATGTACAAAATGAGTGAGTTGAAGGGAAGGTGAAGGACGAAAAAGAACTGAAGACAAAATAGATTCAAGAGAAGGGCAGAAAGGATCGTGAGACCTTCCACAGAGGAAAAGAGGGTGGGGGAGGATTTATGTTTTCCATTCTCATCCTTCCCAAGACAACAGATAGGAGACAGGATGAATGGAGGAGAGAGAACACAGGACAAAAGGGAGGGATATTAAGCACCTTTTTTTTCAGTTCACAAATCCTGTGATAAATTATGAAATAGCACATTTGTTTTTATATCATTTCTCCTATAAATAATGAACAGTAATTTGATACAATTGGAGATCATATCATACAGCTGAGCTAAATACCACTAGCCCACCACACAGAATACAGTGTTAGTTTCTAGACCATCCTTCACTTCCTTCTTCCCCGTCCTACCACCCCATCTCTTTAGAGGACATGACAAGAACACTTTTCAAAGCCCTGTATTGGCATTTTCTGCCAAATACTCCAACCAGTAGTTTGTCATAGCCCTAGAAAAAAATGTTCTTGCCTACTGATTAATAGAATTCCTTATTCCTTCGAATGTCTCCTGAACATCGTTCAGGTTGACACTCTGAAATTACAGAATATGCCAAAGTGGAAATAGAAATGCAACTGGAGTTGCTAGAAACGTTTATTCAGCGATTCTTACCTGTGTTTACATTGTTTCCATCCAGTTTCTAAATCCACTAAATCTCAACTCCTTTAGTTCTGTTTTTACACTAATTAAGCTCACCTTTCCCCTTTGCCATTCATGACAGCCCTGGCTGCCCACCCTCGTTTGTAGGAGTTTCTAATGCTGAAGTGTCAGGAGCCAGAGAAGAAGTCATATAAAGTTATACATGAAAGGGATCTTGTATGTTAGTTGCAACCCATCCTCTAATTCTACAAAAGAGAAAAGTAGAATCCCAGGATCGAGTGGTTCCCTCCATGCTTTACTGTGAGGTGGTGACAGAACAAGATCTAGGCCACCAAGACCCCAAATCTGAAGATTTCTCCTCTTCAGACAAGATGAGTGAGAGGGGGTTATCTGAAGTGGAGCAGGAGATGCAGGGAGCTGCTGGCAAGGTAGGATTCTGTGCGAACTCCAAAGACAGGGACTTCTTGATGGCCTTGGTCAGGCTGTCAGACCTGTGTGAGGTCAGGAGGTAAGCTATATAGAGATGAAGAGTAATTTTTTGCACTCTACAAAAGGTGGTCTTCACATTAGTCTGCTATTCTTTCTCCTTTCTGCTTGGTATTCTGGAATATGCATACTTCCTGTCCTGCTTAGCTATGTGTGGGGGCAAAGGGCATGCAGAACATGAAGCCACAGGGGAAACTTGACTTGTTTTTAATGTCCCAATTTTGTTTGATTTAAAGCAATTTAAAACATTATTACTAAACAGGATATATTGGAAAAAAGAATATTGTATTCAACTGAAATTTTAAGATAAAAAATGAGACTTGAAAATAATTACTGACTTGAAGAGGGCCTCTTTGACTTACTTCCCTTGTACCCTAGAGTGTATGACTTCATTCTGCTATGTAAAGGTTTGGGGAAAGAGAATCAATAAGGAGGATGTCAAATAAAGAGTAAGAATAATAAATTTAAGAAACAAACAGCAGCTGGTATGAAATTATCCAACCGAACGAATAGTATTCTAAATCACATCTCATAATGAACCGTTTTGGATTTCAGAATCACAAAATGTATATATTCAAGGCATTTTTTTAAACCTTATAATTGAAAAATAACTTTTTGCATTTGCTTCAAAATCTCCTCTGGAGATGTGTCAGTTCTGACATTTTATAACAGACTGCAGGGAAACCTTCCAACCTCCAGTCTGACAGCAGATCTGCCAGCCCACCCATCAGTTCTTTTGACCACAGAAATGTCACTCATGTAAAGAAGAGGGTCTCAAGAATCCAGGGAATGAGTAATAGGATGTTTCTCAGTTATGGTCTTCTTTTTTCTATTTTTAAAGAAACATTTATTCATGCAGAGAATAAGCAGCTAAATTTTGAGAGAGCTTTTCTGACTCAAGTTAAGTCATTATACCTTCAACCTATCCATATGACTCTAAAATAATATTGAATACCTACTATGTACCAGCTACTGGGCTGAAATGTTGCAGTAATGTATTTGTTCCTGAGGCTTTGAAGTCTTTCAACTGCACAAAATGTTTTTTATTAAAGGCTTTGAACCTATGTAGTAATTCAGCTTATTGGAATATACCTTATTATAACCAACCTGCTCTCCCCTGAGCAGACTAAAATATTTTGACCATAGAACGGAAGAGAAGAATGAGAAAGCACATCCTCATAAGAAAAAAGTCTTTTATTCTGGGGTCCTCTTGCAAAACTAACAGGCCAACTATATATAGTAAAGAAAAGCACTGGTAACATACCACTAGGAAAAAAAATTACAGTCAAGCTTTCTTTAATAGGTCAGTACACTTGTGGCTTGGTTTCAATAGACATCTGTCAGTTTAGCTCAGCCTCTCCATGGTGTTGGTGCCTTCGAATCCATTCTGTGTGGCCAAGACGTGACCCTGACACTAACCCCTCATGTAAGCTCATGCCCCAGACACAGGGTCACATGTAAATGTAAGTTCTTGATATGAATTCCCCTATACCTCTGGTATTGAGTGTCCCCCACCTCCCAGGGCCTTCTCTTTACTTGCACCTTAGATAAGACCTTCTAGATCTTACCAAAACCCTGCTCTTTTTGGTTTGTATTGACCAACCTGCCCATAGTCCAGGAGGTGCGAGGTACTTCTCCCACAGACATAATAAATGCATGTGCCCCATGTCCTGCCTCTCTGTGTTTGTACTCTGCTTCGACCTCCCCCACGTGGCCTCTGGAGCTGTACAGTGTGTACTTTCTCCAGGACCTGGGGACCTGGGAGTGATAAACTCCTCCATTTCAATTTCTCTTGTTTGCTGTTGAGCCGAGACTCACCATCCGGCACCCTGTGATCCACTTAACAAATGCTAATTTAACAAAATCAGAACAGCATGGATTTCAGGTATTTTCCTAAAGCTACAAGAAGGAAATACTGAAAGTAGGAAAGAAGCAGGCTTGAAATGCCTCAGTCCTTTGAAGTTGTGATTCAGAGAAAGTGGACACCATGAGAGCAGAGCTACGAACATGGATGAGCAAATTCAGGCAGGGCATTGATGGCTCAGGACCAGGAGACCTAACTGAAAGATCTTCTATTGACCATGGAAAGATCAAAAGCAAAATCTATATAGCTTCATAAAACTCTAACTACCAGCACCATGAGAAAGCTAGAAGAGTATCCAATGCCGTCCACTCTCTCTCCATTCCTGGGTGTAGTAAATTTCCTCATTATGAAGAATGAGAAAAATATTGCTAATAAAGTAACATCAGGCAAGATATGAAGTTACTATTTTTGGTAAATGGATTAGGTCAGACTACCTCATCTTCAAAAACATACTCATGTGATTTATGATAATGCAATGATCTATCACAATGCTCAGCTTAGTAAGTCATTTATGGATGAGGACCAGTTTCCTGAATCGTAATAGAATCAACCTAACATCCAAGAGATCAAATTTGCCACCTGGAATTTTTATGGAAAACAAACGAACTCATGACATTTTCATTTGTTCATTATTTGATGATTTTTCAACAGACATTTATTGAACATCCACCAGGTACCTGAACATTGTGTTTGGTGCTGGAGCTGCAAAAATAAAATTAGAACCAGTCTGTACCCATGATGAACTCACAAAATTCTGTAGAGGAAAGCATATGAAGAATAAATCTGTAGTAATTTAAGATACATTATAATTAATGAATTAGAAGGGCACATAAGGACACCTAATCCTTAATGAGGAGATGGAGTCAGTGGTCAACAAGAACCTGATTGAAGGGATAACCCTAGGTAGACCTAAGACTTGTAGTATAACTTGGAAATCTCCAGGGGGTGGGGAGGGGGAATATATATATATATATTATACACACACACACATACACACACACAAAGATATGTGAAAGCATATACTTTATTCCTGGGACCAGCTAAAAAGTAAACCCAACCCAAATGTAATAATTTCATAAAGGCAAGTGCCAGCATGCAATAATAGTAAGAATAAAGTTGGATAAGCAGCCAGATCCTAGATAGTGAAGTCTTTGTATGGAATGCACAAGCACTTCTGTGTGGCTGGTGGGAAGCCATGATGCCTTTCAGGCAGAAGGGTCATGTGATCAAACTTATATATTTATAATGGTCCCCATGACCAGTACATGGATGATGACATGGAGGACAGGAAACCCAAGGTCAAGGGACATTAGGAGGGCAGTGAGGTCCCACAGAAGAGACAGGCTGGCAGGATATCAGACAGTGGCCAGACGGAGACAGTGCAGAGTCAGAGGACAGAGGGCCCAAGGGATGGAAGCACCCAGGTCTGGTATGCCATCTACTCATGCACTGAAGAGAAGAAAGGAGAGAAGAAACAGTATGGGTAGTGCAAAACTTCCAGACCCTGAAACACTAAGGTCATCATATGAAGAGTTTCACCATATGACAAAGTGGTCCCGTGAGGGAAAGACAGAAGCTTAAATGAGTTATTAGGAAGTTAAAAAAAGCAAAAAAGGAATTCAATAAAACTTTAAACTTAAAAATTTGTAAGGAGATAAAACAATCTCCAAACCAAACAGACAAAAAGAAAAAACATTTAAAGATGAAAACAAATACTTAAGTAGCAATCTTTTAAAAAGGAAAAAATTAGTTGGGGTGCCTGGTTGGTTCAGTTGGTAGAAGGTGGGACTCTTGATTTGGGGGGTGTGAATTTGAGTCCCATATTGGGTGTGGAGATTATTTAAAAATAAAATGTTTTTTGGGGTACCTGGGTGGCTCAGTGGGTTGGGCCGCTGCCTTCGGCTCGGGTCATGATCTCAGGGTCCTGGGATGGAGTCCCGCATCGGGCTCTCTGCTCAGCAGGGAGCCTGCTTCCCTCTCTCTCTCTCTGCCTGCCTCTCTGTCTACTGTGGTCTCTCTCTGTCAAATAAATGAATAAAATCTTTAAAAAAATAAAATAAAATATTTTTGGAGAGACTGGATAGCTCAGTTGGTTGAGCATCTGATTCAATTTCAGCTCAGGTCATGATCACAGGGTTGTGGGACAAAACCCAGATGGGCTCCATGCTCAGCAGGGAGTCTGAGAGACTCTCTCCCCTTCTCCCTCTGCCCCATTACCCACTCATACTAAATAAATAAATACATACATGAAATCTTAAAAAAAAAATAAAATCTTTTAAAAATTTAAAAAAGGAAAAACTGTTACTCAAAGCAAAGTATGACTCCTTAAAACAAATAACAATTTTTTACTATTTATACAGAGCTTACCATTTCCCAGGTACTAGTCTGAGCATTATCTATATTAACTGCATTAATCTTTCAACAACCCTACAAAATAGATTCCATTATTCTACTCTATTTTTTGGAAACCAAGAGTTTAAGTAAGTTACCCAAGATCATACAGCTAGCAAAAAGATTAATAAATTAAAAACACGTTGGCAAGTTTGATCAGGAAAAGAAAAAATAAATAAGACAAAAATAAAGAAAAAAATCAGAAAGCATGTCAATAGCTACAGATACAATAGTTATTGTAGAATTAATAAAAAATCTCTGTTCAACTTAATACCAATATATTAAAAATATTAAATTAAATTTAAAAACTTTAGGTCCAGGAATCTAAGTTGGCCAACAACAATAGAGAAATTAAAATGTTAATCAAAACTTGTCACTGTTATCCAAAAGACACTGTTCTAGAGAATTCTATGTGACATTTCTACCAAATTCTCAAGGAATTTGTTGTTCTCTCCTTACGCAAATTGTTTTAGAAGATGACAAGGCACAAAACTTATTTTACAAGGTTTAGGTGTAGATAAGCACAATCTGGTCAACTAGTAAAGCACAAGAAAAAGAAAGGGAAAAAAAACTGTTGGTGAATATAATTCATGAACATAGAAAAATGAAAAAAGAAGGAAGAAAGGAAGGGAAAGAAGGAGGTAGGAACATTATAACAGTAAAACAAATCAGTCTGTATTTTAAAATGATAATACATCATAACTGTTCAGTCAGGATTTGATATTATAAGTACCAGACTTGCTCCAAGTTGTTAAAGCATTTATTGTTTCTTTAGGAACTTCCAAAAGGGTATTTATTAATTCCCAGAATCAAGCTTGGAATATATATCATCAGGAGCAGCTCCCAAGTAATAATCCAATATATAATATAATATAACACAGTCCTGAGAACACACTTGCAGTCGACATTAACAAGCCTGGAAGAAGGCCCCCACACCCAGGGAACTCCACCACTACTTTCCCTGAAATCTGATGTGCCCAGTCTGACATACTCCACAGTCTCTTCTTACCCTCTCTGGTGACTGTGTCTTCCACCAGGTGCATGATTGACTTGAGTAATACATGTACCTGTTGCAAAGAGGTGATGAAGGCGACTGTCTCAGTTCCATTCAGAACAGAAAGAAGCTACAGGTGAGAAATTCCCCCATAGGAATAGGGGTGGAAGGCACCTGGGTGGCTCAGTCATTAAGTATCTGCCTTCAGCTCAGGTCATGATCCCAGGGTCCTGAGATTAAGCCCTGCAACGGGCTCCCCACTCAGTGAGGAGTCAGTTTCTCCCTCTCCCACTACCCCCTGTTTATGTTTCCTCTTTTGCTCTCTCTCTCTCTGTCAAATAAATAAATAAAATCTTAAGAAGAAAAAAAAAAAAGAATAATGGTGGAAATGTTTTGGAAAGCTGGAAAAAGCTTATTTTAGAAATGGGGGATATTAAAACTTAATCTATTACCATAATTCACTGTACTATGATATTAAAGAAATGTCATTTTTCTAAACAGATGAAAAATTAAAAATTATATAGGTATAATATAGGTAGATATATAATATATATATAATATAGGTAGAATACATTTGTATAATATATAACAAATGAGTAGATCCACAATTAAAACAACTCTTAAATTAACAGAAAGTTGGGGTGCCTGGGTGATTTGGTGGGTTAAGCCTCTGCCTTTGGCTTGGGTCATGATCTCAGGGTCCTGGAATCGAGCCCCACTTCAGGCTCTCTGCTCAGCGGGGAGCCTGCTTCCCCCTCTCTCTCTAACTGCCTCTGTGCCTACTTGTGATCTCTCTCTGTCAAATAATTAAATAAAATCTTTTAAAAAATTAACAGAAAGAGAGGAATCCCAATAGAGGAGTGAATAAAACAGGAATACGTAAGTCACAGACTAGAAGATTAAAATGGTCTTTTTATGAGTATGTGAAAGAAATTAAACTTCTCTAATGATCAAAAAAACCCAAATATTAAAGCCAATAAAAATAGTTTTCACTCATTATGTTGGCAAAATTTAAAACATAGCAAGTAGTGGAATGTACACAACTAGGTTCTCAAACTTCTATGGGTATAAATTAGGAACAGCACTATGTCATGCAAATCAAAATCCAGCCCCCAAATCTCTTAAAGTGCACACAATATGATTCAGTTTCTCTTCTTGGTATCTGTCCTAGAAAAGCACTTGCATATGTACATAATGAGGTATGTACAAGGATAATGGCTACAGAACTGCTAAGAAAATTAATGCCTTAATTAATGCCCTAGGAAAACACTTAAATAAGTGGTCATTTATCTAGACTATGGAATAGGACTAAAATAAGGGAGAGAGACCCATATGTACTAATATTTTTGAATGCAGTATGATTCAATTCATAATATGATTCATGTAAAACATAGATTCTTACCTGGAGACACACATAAAACAATTACTTATTCCATGGGTCCCTGCATATGTTACATGTAAATGTAAAGAAGGCAGAATTCACAAGACTGATTACATTACTCACCCCTGAAGGGACTGGAGTGAGAACAAATTTGGGAGTTGTAGTCAAAGGAAAACAGTATGAAAATTAATTTTGAAGTGGTGCTGGGAAGGCTGGTAGACAGGAAGAATGTAAAAATGTAGGCAAGTGGGATGAGCAGCTTGTGGTTCTGTAGAAGGCAGGAATAGATAAGGTCTGGACTCTAAAGTCAGCTTTCCACAGGTAAAAGGACAGCTCTAATCTCATGCCTGAAGAGAAAGAACAGAAGGTGAGTATTAGTTGTGGTTTGTCTATTTGTAGTTGGCTTTCCATTCAGTGCTTCTATTTTGTCTGTGAGGTAAGAGGCCCCCTGAATGGGAAGGACAGAAGGTTGAAGAAAGTCTACAAGAAATAAACATTTAGCTTCAGAGAGTGGGAAATGCATGAGTGATGCTGGGTGGTGTTGAGGCCCATTGTACTGAAGAACACTGTAAATTTTACAGCTCCAACTTGAGCAATGCCTTTGATGTTCTCCAGCAGCAATCAGAAGTCCAAGTGTGAAAAAAAAAAAAAAAAGAAGTCCAAGGAACTTGGGCAAAGTGGGCAAAGTGGTCTGTAATTTAAGGATCCAAAGCTGTGGATTCTCAAGATAAGTAAGATGAAAGCATAACCAGGCATAGGGATTGCTACATTGTCACAGCAGTTATTGGAGTGAGGGGCCATAAAATACTGCAGAGTTAGAGAAAAAAAGCAAAGAGGGAAGCAAGCTGTAAATGAGAGATGATAGACAAGACATCCAGGGGCCCAGAGACACCAGGGGAGCAAAATTATCAAAAGAACTAAAAAACAAACTTACTGTAGAAAATAGTGGGTTGGATTCAAAAAGCAAGACCTAAATGGAACAGAACTGCTTCAGAAAGAGGGCAGGTCCAGAAGATGTCAAGGTCCATACTGTGGAAATGGGAACAGATATATGAAGAGGGGCAGAGGTGAAGGTCACTGGAGACAGGAAGCGCAGGAAATGGAGGGGCTGGAGTCCTGGGTGGGTCATTCCCTCCAGTAGTGTGATACAGTTGGATGTTACCCGCAAGGAGATGTCACTCAATGCCAGAAGACAAATATGGAAAGAGGCAGAGATTAGGAGCTCTGGAATCAAGCAGATGTGTTCAAACTCCTCTCACTTACCAGCCAGGTGTCTCCCCAAGCTTCACTATCAGAGTTTCCAAAGGGAGGTAAATAGCACTTCACTGACATAAAATGAAATAATGTATGTAAGGTGACAGCTACAATGCTGGCAGATAGTAAATATGCAATCACTGAAAAATATTCTTTCTCTAAATTAAAGCCTTACAGTTATTAATCTCCTTTTTGTGACATTCTTGCCTTTCTCAACCGAGTCTTCAGTGTTTTTCTTCTGTCTTTTGCCCCACCATTCAGATGAATATTCCCTCACAGCTCTCATGTCACCAGAACTAACAATCTTTTTGGAACTCATAAATCAATCTTACCTTCCAAAATTTCCCTAGCAGTCACAGTTATTTATTTGTTTCTTCCTTTCTTAGATAAAAAGAAGACATAAAAGAGAAGATTATGGGCTTTTTTTTACCAACTAGCTGCACATCCCAACTAAGGCTTCATTCACCTCTTTGGACTGGATTTACCTCTTCAATCCCCTAAACAACACCACAAAAGTCTATTGAAGTGATCACCTATAATAAGGCTTTTTCAGCCATAATAGGATTCTGATTTCAAAATGATTTCAGTTCAGGTGGCGTCTATTTTCATTTTGTAAAAATTTAGCAAAGCTTGTACAATGTGGTGGGAAAGCAGTACTATTTCAGTGCCTTTAAATCACCATCTATAGCACTGCTATAAAGATGAAGTTTTAAGAGATAATATGTAAAAGAGCATCTTCAAGGTAAAGCTTCTATAATTAACAAATACTTGTCTTTGCCTAAATTTAACCTGTTTCAAAAGAAGTCCATTTCTTAAAGAACCATAAAGTAAACTGGAGTCCCAAGGACGGGCTGGCATATTTTTCATCTAATTCATAGATATTTTATGTTTATAGTTCTGGCTATCAAGTGCCCTAATAGCTAAGGATAGTGTTGTGACTTTTCAGTTGGAAGAAACTATACACACACCTCATAATATTATAATTCAGTAAATATACCAATTATTCATTAAACTAATGTAAACTTAACAGAAAAAATACATATGAAATTTGAAAACTATAGAATACCACTACTTGTCAATCTCCATACTCTTTGAATTATTCCTTCACCATAAATAAAACCAAAGGACATTGAAAAACCCACAAGGAAGTTCTCAGGATAGAATCTAGGGACATGAAGAGCTAACACCAATATTGTTTGGATGGAAAGGATGAATGGTATCTAGTACTCAACATTTTTTTTTTTTAATTTATTTTTTATTTTCAGCATAACAGTATTCATTATTTTTCACCACACCCAGTGCTCCATGCAATTCGTGCCCTTTATAATACCCACCACCTAGTACCCCAACCTCCCACCCCCCACCCCTTCAAAACCCTCAGATTGTTTTTCAGAGTCCATAGTCTCTCATGGTTCACCTCCCCTTCCAATTTCCCCCAACTCCCTTCTCCTCTCTAACTCCCCATGTCCTCCATGCTATTTGTTATGCTCCACAAATAAGTGAAACCATATGATAATTGACTCTCTCTGCTTGACTTATTTCACTCAGCATAATAATCTCTTCCAGTCCCGTCCATGTTGCTACAAAAGTTGGGTATTGGTCCTTTCTTTTTTTTTTTTTTTTTTTTTTTTTTTTTAATAAACATATATTTTTATCCCCAGGGGTACAGGTCTGTGAATCACCAGGTTTACACACTTCACAGCACTCACCAAAGCACATACCCTCCCCAATGTCCATAATCCCACCCCCTTCTCCCAAACCCCCTCCCCCCAGCAACCCTCAGTTTGTTTTGTGAGATTAAGAGTCACTTATGGTTTGTCTCCCTCCCAATCCCATCTTGTTTCATTGATTCTTCTCCTACCCACTTAAGCCTCCATACTCAACATTTTTGAAGCTTAATTGTATATTCTGTATGAAAGAGAATGTTTAATCCCGTCCACTCTACCTAGCTTGTTCTCTTGAGTCACCTTCTTTTATCCTATCACTGGTATGGGATAACATGGGCTCACCATTAACTGCTGCTCATGTGCCAGTATATAAGCCTTATTATCTTACCTGTATGCGAGTTCCATTGGGAACTAAGCCAGCAGAAAAAGTTGCCATTTGGATAATTTCCAGAATATCTTGAATGCTTGTCACAGGCTCAGGAAATCACAGTATTAAAGTCAAATACAACAGAGGCAACATTATAGCTCAGTATAAAAAAAGTCAGCCTCATCTTTAAAGAAAATAATTTCCTCATTATTGATTTACTTAAATAATGATTAACTTGTATACTGCACAACTGAAGCCCTAAGCCACTTATTGGAGTTCCTTTTGTTTTGAGTTTCTATAACTGGTACCTAAAGTCATCTGTAGGAGTACCACAGAAAAGGTCTGGAAGTTAAGTATCTTGGAAGATAAGCACAAAATTTTTAATGTTTATGGAACAAGGTGAGAAGAAACCTTTCAAGCATCACCATATCCCAGATTTTTCAAGCTGCATGTGTGCTTTGGTAAATGGAATTAGAACTAACTCTGATGCAGAGGGGTCCCTCATTTACTTACTTCCAAACCCCTTTTGCTGGTTTATAGTAAGAAAGTTTTCAATACACCGCTGATGCTTGAACAGTGTGGGGCTGGAGGCAATGACCCTCCACCTTAATTCAGTTGAAAATTCTGGGTATAACTTTGGACTCCTGAAAAATTTAAGTACTAATAGCCTACTTTTGACCAGAAGCCTTACTAATAACACAAGCAACCATGTAACATATATTTTGTATGTTGTACATATTCTATACTGCATTCTTAAAATAAAGTAAGCCAGAGAAAAGAAAATGTTATTAGGGACATCATAAGGAAGAGAATATGCATCTACAGTCCTATACTGTCTTTATTTATACCATAAGTTTATTTCATCTGTTTGTAAGATGAGTTGTTTGTAAGTACTGTCAATATTGTCTTATATGACACAAAACACTGGAGATGTTATACATATTACTAGCACTAGACATCATAAATAAATAGATAATATAAAAATTCATATTTATTTACAGGTATAATGATTTATGCATTGATCATGAAGAAACAGCAATATGATTGCTTTATGGTCACCTAATGTAATTGATACCATTGCTTCATAGTAGCCTACACTATACACTAATAAATGAATGATTACAGAATTTTTATGACATACTCTGTTATAGTCATATTCATAATAGAGCATTATGAACATTGTTACATTTAAAGAAAACTTACCTGTGATGCTGATAGGGCTGATATGCAGTTTCTCCAATTTCAAGAGAGAAAGGCATACTGTATGGTTCTTTGAAAGCAAAGTTATAAAACCATTAAGTTATTAAAAGCTATAACCATTAAAAGTTATAAAACCTTAATGCCTATGGAAGGATAGTCTATTCTCTTCCACCAAAGTCTTGCACAAGATGTTCTACAGGATGAATACTTAGTCCATGATGATGATGGTGACACAAATGTGTCTCATACAGCTCTTCAAATAGAGCCACACTACATTTCCACACAAAGACACACACATGCACACCAGATAAGTGTATTAACTATACAACATAAGATTATGGAAGTGGATCATCATAGAGGTCTTCATTGTTGAATAGGAGGAGGAGGAAGAGGCAGGGCTGGTCTTGCTGTCTCAGGGGTGGCAGAGATGGCAGAGGAGTGGGAGAGGGGGCGGGACAGGCAGGCACCTTAACAGGAAGGCAGTAATCTGTCTGACATTTTTGCTTTTTCATTTTTCTAAAAACAGTTCTATATGGTACCAATACTTCTTCCACCATTTGCTTTAGTTCCAGTGCCTGTATCAGGGAAGGTTCCAGGTCATCAAAGCAAATGAAAGCATCTGGAATAATTGGAAGCTTTCTACCAGATTGTTTAATGTCAATTTGATTTCTGGCACTGCTTCTTCAGTGTCTTCTTCCTTCTCGTCCAGCACTGGTTTGGAGGCACACATCACCATCAAGTCTGTTAATTCCTCCATGTGGTGTCTATTGGCTCTTGAATTTCTTCAAGATCCATACCTTGAAAGCTTTCATCCCCACCTTTTTTGACATATCCACAGTCTTTTTCATGATGTCCTTGATTGGGTCTGTCATAAATCCTGTGAGATCATTTGCAACATCTGGACACAGTTTTCTCCAACAGGAATTCATTGTTTTGGGCTTGATGGCTTTCATGGTTTTTTTTTTCTATGATGATGGCATTTTCAAAAGTATAATCCTTCCAGACTTTCATGATGTTCTTCCAAGGCATTGACAATCCTTTCCACAGAGTACCATGTGTAATGAATCTTTGAGGTCCTTATGATCTCCAGCTCTGGAGGATAAAATAGATATGTTGTGTTTGGGGGCAAGTAGACTACTTAACAACTTTAGTGTTGAGGTCATGGGATTCTGGGTGGCCAAAGGCATTGTCTAACAGCAAAACAACTTTAAGGGGAAGTCCTCCCTGACAAGGCACTTCCTGACTTCAAGTCAGGATCCCAGGGGTACTGTGATTGAACCCTGCATTGGGCTCTCTGCTCAGCAGGGAGCCTGCTTCTCCCTCACTCTCTGCCTGCCTCTCTACTTATGATCCCTCTCTCTATCAGATAAATAAATAAAATCTTTTTTAAATAAATAAATAAATAAATTCTTTAAAAATATATAGAAGCAAGTTAATGTACAAGGAACTACAGGCTATTTTAACCTTCAAAGAATTTATAACCTAGGATATTGAAAAAAAATTGGATATTTTTCCCTTGTCATGCAAACATTTCCTTGTCCTTTGTGAAAACAATTGAAGAAAAGGATATTAATGGTACAAATACAATAAGTTAAAAGACATAATATTTCCTGCATACTGGATCTTCTATCTAATATGGAACACATGGATATGACCTTCACATGAGGGTGGAGACAACATGGTTGGATTTATGTTTGGGGGAATTATACATACCTGTTTTGTGGAGAAGTGATTGGGAGTTGGGGATGGTTTCTAGGTGAAAAAAAAAAAAAAGGTAAACAACACCTACTAGAACACAGTTGTGTCTGCCTGGTGAATGTAAATGATGGCTTGGATTGGGAGATGGCCGAGGAGATGAAGAAGATTGCTAGAGTTACAAAACATTTTTGAGGTAAAATTAGAACAAGTTGTGTTCATAATAAACCTGTAAAATGAGTGAAGGGGAAGGATTTCAAAGTTTAGGTTTTGAAAAACCATGAAGTTGGTGATACATTTTATTGTCAATGAGACTTCCAGAAAACGAGCTAGTTGAGGACAGAAGTTATGAACCTGAGAACCCAATATGAAGCCCACAGATAATGAACTCAAGTAAAGGATTTTCTACCCCATTTAGGTCTTAGAGGAGAGGTCTGAATGAAGATGTCAGGGAATTATGAACTTATATGAATGGGCTTTCAAGGTTAAGAATAAGTAAGTTTAAATAAAGAGTACATACAGAGATAAGAGCGAGTGCAAGAATGAGCCATGAGGACTCCAGGATGTAAATGCCACATAGAGGAAGAGAACCCAGCAAAGGAGTGCCATGTGAGTTCAAAGGAAATTAGAAATGTACTGTAAAGGGGAGTGACCAACACATTGGAGGCATTGTTTAGTCAGAAAGTTTGGGGTGGCAAGTTATATATAGCTGAGGCATCTTACTGGTATAGTTTGCATCACATACTTCTGTGGACAAAAAAGAACAAATAAAAGCAAAATTACTGCAGTCCTGCCCCCCACAACACATGGCCTTAGGGTTCGTTGCTGTAGAATGAATAAAAGGAAAATAAATAAAAATAAAAATAAAAAAGGAAATTACTAACGTTTTATATGAACATAACTTGTTTTTCAATGTGCCAGCATTTTTAAAGTTAGTGATACTTTTATATTAAAAATTACTTTATTGATATTTTGTGTTTTTCCTTAATTGAAGCATAAATGACAACATCGTATTAGTTGTGGATATACAGCATATCCACATATATACAAATCCACATATATGTACACATATATACATATATTGTATATATCCACATATACACAAATACACATATTTGCATATATTGCAACGTTATCACCACAATAAGTCTGGTTAACATCCATCACCATATATAGTTATGGAACTGCTTTATCTTATCGTGGGAAATTTTAAGATCTACTATCTAAACAACTCTCATATATACAGTACAGTATTATCATCTATAGTCACCATGCTGTACATTACATCCCCGAGACTTATTTATTTTATAACTGAAAGCTTGTACCCTTTGGCTCCTTTACTCGTTTCCCCCACTCTCCACCTCCCATCTCTGGCAACCACCAATCTGTTCTCTGTATCTATGAGTGTGTCCTTTTTTTTTTATTTTAATTCCACATATAAGTGAGATCATTTAATATTTGTCTTTCTCTGTCTGACTTATTTCACTTAGTATGATGCCCTTAATGTCCATCCATGTTTTCACAAATGACAAGATTACATTCTTTTTTATGACTGAATAGTATTCCTGTGTATCTGTGCGCGCACGCATGTGTGTGTGCAAATCTGTGTGTGTGTGTCTGTGTGTGACACATTTTCCTTAACTATTCATCCTTTGATGGACACTTAGGTCCATATCTTGGATATTGTAAATAACACTACAATGAATGCTTATATAATTTATATAATTATATATAATTTATATAATTTTTAATTTTTAATTTAGTTTTTTTATTCCTTCATAAACACCCAGAAATCAAATTGCTGGATCACATGTTAATTCTATTTTTAATTGTTTGAGAAACCTCTATGTTGTTTTCCATAATGACTGCACCAATTTACATTCCTAACAGTGCACAAGCATTCCCTTTTCTCCACATCCTCACCAGTATTTGTTATCTTGTGTTTCTTTTATGATGGCCATTCTAACAGGTGTGAGGTGATATCTCATTGTGGTTTTGATTTACATTTCCCTGATGGTTAGTGAAATTGAGTATCTTTTCATATACGTGTTGGCCATCTGCATGTCTGCTTTGCAAAAATGTTCAATCAGATCCTCTTCTCATTTTTTTTAAATTTAAATTGTATGGGTTTTCCAGCAATGAGTTGTATGAGTTCTTTATATATTGTAGATATTAATTCTGTACCAAATATACGATTGGTAATTTTTTCTCCCATTTAGTATGCTGCTTTTTCATTTTTTTGATGATTTCCTTTGCTGTACAGAAGCTTCTTAGTAGGATGTAATGTCACTTGTTTATTACTGTTTTTGTTGTCTTTGTTTCTGGTGTCACATCCAAAACTCATCACCAAAACCAATGTCAAGGAGCTTACCTACATTTTCTTTTAGGATTTACATTGTTTCTGGACTTACATTCAAATCTCCAAGTCATTTTGAGTTAATTATGTTTATGGTGTAAGATAGAGGTCCAGGTTCATTTTTTTGCTTATGGCTTCCCTGTTTTCCCAACACAAATTATTAAAGAGACTGTCCTTTCCTCATTATATATTCCTGTCAACCTTGTCATAGTTTAATTGACAATATATACATGGACTTATTTCTGGGCTCTCTATTCTGTTTCATTGATCTGTGTGTTTGTTTTTTGCCAATACTATGCCATTCTTAACATTAATTTTATAATAGTGATTGAAATCAGGGAGTGTGATGCCTCCAGCTTTATTATGTTCTTTCTCAAAATTGCATTGGCTATTCTGGGTCTTTTGTGGTTCCATATAAATTTTAGGATTGTTTGTTCTATTTCTGAGTAAAATGTCATTGAACTTTTGGTATGGATTACATTGACTCTATAGATTGTTTTGAGTTATACAGACATTTTAACAATATTCACTCTTCCAATCCATAAGCATGGAATATCTTTTCATTTATTTCTGTCTTCTTCAGTTTCTTTCATCAGTATCTTACGGTTTTCAATGTACAGATCTTTCACCTCCTTGGTTAAATTTATTCCTAGGTATTTCATTTTTCAGTGCAGTTGTAAGACGAATTGTTTTCTTTATTTCTCTTTCTGAGAGAAATTTTTGTTTGTTCATTTAATTAATTAATTTGCCTACATGTTCTGATTAGGATTTCCAAAACTTTGCAGAATGAATGCAGCAAGAGTGGGCATCCTTGTCTTGTTCTTGACCTTGGAGGAAGAGCTACCAGCTTCTCATTAGTGAGTATGATCTTAGCCATTAACTGGTCATATACAGCCTTTATTGAGGTGATGTATATTCCCTCTATATCCAGTTTAAGAGTTTTTATAGTAAATAAATGTTGAATTTTGTCATATACTTCTTCTGCATCTATTGAGATGCTCTTATTATTTTTATCCTTCGTTTATTAATTTAGTGCATGATATTGGTTGATTTGCAGATGTTGAACCATACTTGTATCCCTGGAATAAACCTTACTGATCATGATATATGATCATTTTAATGTATTGTTGAACTTGGTTTGCTAACATTTTGTTAAGGATTTTTGCATCTACTTTCATCAAAGATGTTGGCCTTTAATTTTCTTTCCTTGTGGTGTACTTGCATGGTTTTGGTATCAAGTAATACTGGCCTTGAAAAATAATTTTGGAAGTACTATCCTCTTCTATTTTTTGGAAGAGTTACAGAAGGTTGTGTATTATTTCTCTTTGAGTGTTTGCTAGAATTTACCAGTGATGCCATCTGGATCTGGACTTTGGTTTTTTGATTACTGATTCAATCTCCTTACCAGTAATTGGTCTGTTCAGATTTTCTATTTATGATTCAGTATTGATAGACTGTATGTCTCTAGCAATTTATCCATTCTTTCTAACTTGTCCAGTTTGTTGGCATATAATTGTTCATAGTGGCTCTTGTGTTGCTTTGTATTTCTTTGATAACAGTTGTAATATCTCATCTTTCATTTCTCATTTTATTTTAGTCCTCTCTTTTTCTTTGTGAATCTAGCTAAAGGTTTGTTTGTCTTCTCAAAGAATGAGCTCTTAGTTACACTGATTTTTTTTATTGTCTTCTTAATCTCTAGTTCATTTATTTGTACTCTGAGCTTTGTTGTTTCCTTTATTCTCCTAACTTTTGCTTCATTTGTTCTTCTCTTTTTAGTTTCTTGAGGTGTAAAGTTAGGTTTTTTGAGATTTTTAGTACGAGAAGTAGGCATTTATTGTTATGAACTTCCCTCTCAGAACTGCTTTTGCTATATCTCATAAGTTCTAGTACGTTAAATTTCCACTTTCATTTGTCTCCAGGTATTTTTTTTTTATTTTTGCATTGACCCATTGGTTGTTCGGTAGTATGTTGTTTAATCTCTATATATTCATGAGTTTTCCAATTTTTAAAAAGTCCTTTCATACCTGCAGTTAGAAAATATGGTTGATATGATTTCAATATTCTTAAATTTGTTAAGACTTGTTTTGTAGTCTAACATATGATGTATTCTGAGTAGTATTCCAAAAGCAGTTGAGAAATATGTATATTCTGTTGCTTTTGAATGGAATGTTTTATATATATTTGTTAAGTCTGTATGGTCTAACATTTAAGGCCAATGTTTTCTTGTGGATTTTTTTTTTTTTTTGGTCTGGATGATCTATCTATTGAAATAAGCAGGGTGTTAAAAATTTTCCACTGTTATTGTAGTACCATTACTTACTTGAATTCTGTTAATATTTGTTTCATATATTTAGGTGTTCATATTGGTATTTTTTATATTTTATTAACATATAATGTAATACCATATTGGTATTTTTTTTTAAGATTTTATTTATTTGACAGAGAGAGAGAAATCACAAGTAGGCAGAGAGGCAGGCAGAGAGAGGGGAGAAAGCAGGCTCCCCACGGAGCAGAGAGCCCAACGTGGGGCTCGATCCCAGGACCCTGGGATCATGACCTGAGCCGAAAGCAGAGGCTTTAACCCACTGAGCCACCCAGGTGCCCCCATATTGGTATTTTTTAAGAACAGAATTTTCTATTCTTTTGGGCACTGTCATAATGCTTCTTTTGTTAAAATTAACAAATCCCACCTTAACTTCTAGTCCCATCAAGATGGAGTAGCCCCATTTTTTCCAGAACTTCTGATTTATAACTAAAAATGTTGAATGTCAACACATCAAATGAAAATAGGAATAGGCTGAAAGGTGGAAAAAAGAAGTTGGATTGAATTTGAAGAGCAATGGGAACTCAAATTCCTTGAGTTTCCTTGTCACCCCCTAGACAGGGACTATAGAGCTTCCAACTGGAGCTATCAATAGGCAAAGACAAAACACCTCCAAAAAAGAGCCTGTTCAAAGGACTTGGAAAAGATGAGCTTTTACATTAACGTCCATCTTTCTCCAGCCAAATACCAACAGAAAACCACACACTCCCACATCGTTTTAGCAGCACTTCGCAGGGAGCTGTTCTTCCTTCTCATTTTCCTCAACAGAGCAGGATGCTGGATTTCTCTGCCATTGTGTTGGTGGGGCTGGGAAGTGCTATCTTTCTACTTTATTTCTATTTCTACTTTGGTCTGACAGAAACAGGCAGGGCTCTGGTAATCCAGCCAAAGGAGTATAAATAGAGAGTGATAACCTGCAACAAAAAAAACATACTCAGGTTGTATAAGATCTAGGCTTCATACACGTCTCATGTCAGCAAAACCTTGTGGGGGAGCTGAGCTTCTGACCCAACCCTGCAACAACAAAGTGAAGTGGCTTATACTAGGCCCTCCCCCCTTCCTGGTGGCAGTCAAACTCAAAGAGAAGTTTTTCTTCATTAGAACCAATGAGATGGTGTTAGCTGATGCTATTTTCATCCAGAAGATGTCCTGCAAGGTAGAGGAGGTAGATGAACCTCCACACACTAGTCTGCACTAAGCAGCAGGAGTCTGTAAATCATTCTTCTAGGCTAATGTTGGTGAGTCCAGCAAGAAGCTGAAAATACAAACCCACTGATCCTCACACTGTAAATCAAAAAAAGATTTAAATAACATCAGGATTCTCTCAATATAATATTTAGTATGTCCAAATTACTTCTCTGGCAAGGACTAGTATCTATTATATATAAAGAATCCTTAAAACTCAATTATCAAGAATCACTAATACAGTAATCTTACCATGAAGCAGGAAAATTACAACATGAATGAGAAAATATAATCAACTGATACCAACATCAACATGAATCAGATCAAAAAAGCTTCAACAAGAAGCAAAGTTTTATATGCCTCCAAAGTTAAGTTGGATTGATTCAAACTACAGTATTAGAAGCTTAGTATGTTGATTATAATCTCCAGGATAACTACTAAGAAAATGCACTTAAAAGTATACAGAAAAAGAAAAAAAAGGAAAAGGTGAAAATGATACACAAGAAAAAAATCAATTATATACAAAAAAGGACAGCATGTGAGGAACAAAAAAAAATATGATGAATATGAAACAAAACAAATGGCAGTAATAAGTGCTATACAAGTCAAGGTCCTCCAGAAAAACAGAAACAACAGAAGCTATGTCTATAAAGAGATTTATTAGAAACTGGCTCATGCAATTTTAGAGCTGAGAAGCCCCAAGATTTGCAATCAGCACAAACTCGAGACTCAGGAGAGCCACTGGTGTAGATTCTGGGATGAAAGGCAGCCAAATCACAACCCAAGAGGAGCCAGTGTTTCATCTGGAGTCAGAAGACAGGAAAAGACGAATTTATGCAAGAATTATTTTGTGAAATTTACTATTCTTGTCTGAGTAATTTGTGAGACATGCTGAAGGCTACATAAAATTCGACATTGAGAAACATGTAACCAGGATTTTTTTTTATAAAAAGTCATGCAGCATCTTTAAAAAAATAGCAACACTCCCCTCCAACAGCTTCCAGTGACAGGTATACAAAAGAAGAAAATGAAAATTATTTTTCCCACCTTATCTTCTAGGTTTTCTCATAATACACTCTTATTTTAAGCTTAGCTAATGCAAATAAGTGATTCACTGTTGAAAGACTCACAAATATCCCTTGTAAAATACTGCATTGATTTAGTATGAATCCTCTCAGCAACATCTTCTCCCACCATGACTCAGTCTATTAAAAGTTGTTCAGGCTGACCTCTTATAAAGACAATTACTAGGGAAGTAACTCCCTGTGACAATTCATGTCTTTACACATTTCTGAGAAGTGTCATTTTCTCAGGCAAGAAAAAGGTATCCTGTCATCTAACAGAACTTCCTGTCTGAGAAATTATTTCAAAGCCTTTCTTTTCAAATGTGCTAATAGTGGCTGGCCCCCCTGCACACTACTAAATGTTTTAATTGCAAATAAATGGTGAAAAGAACATGAGTTTCTTGTTTCCTTTTTTCAGAATGATTGGTACCAGTAAAACATCCTGAAATAAGTGTGTTTACAGGGTTACTATAGGTTCATTCCTACCTATATGAAAGTCACTTGGATTTGCTCTGATCTCCAGTAACTTCCTTTAGGTAAATGCCTGATGATAAGCACCTACAGACCCAGGTATTGTCTACATGTCCTGTTATTTGTTGTTTGTATTGATTCTTGCTTACTGTAGCATGTGCTCCCATGTTTTATAATTTTGGACTGTGAATACATTTCCAGTAAGGTTGTACTTGTAGAATAGCATGCCACCTGGATTCAAAAGGTATGGCTCCAAATAAGTTGATTATTTGCTTTCGTAGGCACCTCACTGATGCCTTTTATGTTACCTTTTCATTTGGGAGATTTGGGATCATAAGGTAATATAAATTCAAACATTATACCCATCTTCATGGGAGACTTGTGATAACAGATTTTTAGAGAGAGTATGGATAATTTTTTTCCACCAAACCCATATAATGATAAGCAATCTTCCACTTGGTCTCCTTTCATCAATGAGCAATTTCTTTTTACTTAAGACTTCCATTTGAAGACCAGGACCTAATGCAAGGTTCTCAGTTTCCACCCCCATCTTGATTGTGCACATAATTTCCTTTGAATGGCCAGTAAGTATATGTTTCCTGGTTATTGAAACTATGACATTTCCAGGGCAAATGTGCTGGATACCCACTGACCATTGTTTGTCATTTTCTCCTTGCTTTCGGTCCTTGGAAATTTCTCTTACTTTCTTACAAGTTCACCTCTGCCTTTAAAGTATATTTACTGAAGGTGTCTGGGTGGCTCAGTTGGTTAAGCGTCTGACTTTTGATTTCAGCTCAGGTCATGACCTCAGGGTAGTCAGATCCAGCCCACATTGGGCTCCATCGTTAGTGTGGAGTCTACTTAGGACTCTGTCTCCATCTTTCTCTGCCCTTCCTACCTCCCTCTCTAAAATAAATAAATAAATCTTTTTAAAGAAATAAAATAAGCATATATTTGCTGCATCATGTCCAGCATTTCTAGGTGTCTTGGTAGCAGGATTATTTCAGATTACCTAATTGGCCAAGTTGTTTATGCAGTGGTCCTACCATTCTCCCCCACCTCCCCCTTACACACACACACACACACACACACACACACACACACGCCTTTGACCCACACTGTTGTATCTTTACTCTGTGTTTTCTCATGGTAAACCAGAAATAGTTTCTATTTATTCAACAATCAATCATCTCTCTTGGACATTATTTAGACAGCTCCTTTTTCTGTATGTATTTCCATTTTGTAATTCACTGATCTCTCCTCCAGAGGAATAGCAGAGAAAAGAATGAGATAAGCATTGACAAGTTTCATTTTATCATAACTAATAAAAACAAACAAACAAAAACAGTAGCAGAGTAACAAGAGTTTGGCAAAGTATCTGTAGATCAAGTCATCTGGTATCTCTATTTTTAGCTATAAATTGTTTAGAAATCACTAAGTCTCTTTAGCATAGACAAGCTTTCATTATACTGTGTCTCTCTATTCTGTTCATTGCACCTGCCCAAGAAAAAAAAAAAAAAAAGTCTCATTAATGGATCCATAAGAATAGCAAGCAGATTATCTTTGTTTTTTCATGCAATGAGGGAAGGAAGAGCCATAGTTAACCTGGATTGCAAAGATGTGCCTGGCCTTGAGCAGTCCTGTAGAAACAAGAAAAGCCCATTGTACTCTATGTATAAAGTGACTGAAGGGGGAAAATGGCAGGAAAAGGGCACATGACATGTGGTTCCATTTAGAACACGTCATTAAAAAATTAATTTTTCCCTCAGGAACAGTAAGCCCTGACCCTGATGGGCCCTGCAAATATAATCAGAGGATTTTAGAGGTCTGTGCTGCAGAAGGACAGATGAAAATCATCATGCCTCAGTCATAAAGAGTTTGGTTCTGTTACTCAGTTAACAAGAGGCTCCATAAAGTGCCATCTCCATAATGACTGGTCCAGGCTCCTGAGACTCTGATGTACTTCCATCCCACCTTTGCCTTTTCTTGGTGCCATCAGTCCCTCTTCTGAACTTATGTATTCAACACTACCCTTCCTAGTCTTACAAACATCTCTTGGAATTTTAGGGTTTTTTTAAGTTTTGTTTTATATTCTGATTTTTTTTTAATTTTTAATAGCTCTGGAAGTTCTATACACATGCCTGTGTTTTTCATTAATTTTTTTGTTTGTTTTATTTTTAACCATAAGCACCCAGATGATTCTGATGCACATGGATTTCTAAAACACCTTTGAGAAACACTGCATTTCTACATGTCTACATTGAAATAAAAATATTATTTTCAATTAAAAATTAAATTAACCAGAACAATTCTTACTATAAAATAATCATGAAATGTCACAAGGAGTATCATAAGTGATAATAGAAGTAGAAACTATTGAATTTCTCCACCTTAAACAACTGGCTGAGTTAAGATGAGAAACAAATTGCCATTTTCTCCTCAGTATTACCTTGAAGACACTGCCCAGGAAGGCATTTCAACCTTGTGAAAGAAATTCCAAGCAGCTTGATTATAACCTCCACGTGCTCTTCAGGAAAATAACTGTGATATTTACTATGTGTCTACAATGAGCTGAAGTTGTAGATAATAAAACTACGATCATTAACCGATCATGCTATATGTACCAGGGAGTATATCACAGACTCTACCTCACTTACTGTTCATCACAGTACAAACAGCGATAGCCCTGTTTTATAGATAGTGACCATCAACAGTTGTAAAACCCTCAATGTTCCATGTATTCACTCATTTATCCTTCATGACAACTGCATGGCTTATTCTATTACTATCTCTATATTTCCAGGTGGGAAACCAAGGTCCAGAGAGGTTCAACAACCTGCCCAAGATTATAGAGCTAATAAATGGGGAAGTACAAGGGGGAAGGGATTTAAACTCAAGCTATATCTAGTTCTAGATTCTGTATCTGGCTTTTGGAGTGGTTGTTCTCAAACCTAAGACCATGATGTATCAGACTGAAGGACCTGAGAAAGCATACAGTGCTAGACCCCAGGCCAGGAATTCTGATGCAGGAGTCCTAAGTGGTGGTACCTGGGAATATGCATTCCTAGCAAGTTTTCAGATTATCCCAATGCTGCTCCTCCAGGACTGACACTTTGAGAACCTCTCTGCTATACTACATTGGCTATCAGATTTTTAAAATCTGCCTTCTGAATTCTAGAGTGTAACTATCTGAAATGACTTCTGGCAGAAAATACTTTCCAGGTTAGGGTCCCAGTCTTCCACAGGCTAGAATGACCCATAGGTCATTTTTTTGTAGGGAAAAGGATTCAACCCAGGACTGTTCAAGAGAAGAGATGCTTACCGTGAGGTCTGGGAAACCCTGAACACAAAGCTGCTAATGTCCTCTTCTCAAGGAATCAGTACATATCACTTTCTTAGCACACCAGGGTGAACAATACCACAGAGTCTTATCAACCAGGGAAGCTCTCCCAAGCTTTGTTGTCCAGAGTTTTGGGGTTTCATTATGTAAGTATGATTGATTGAATTATTAAATGTGATTGCACTGTTTCTTCAGCCCCTGCCCTTTCCCTGAGGTTGGGCTGCTATCATGTGGCTCAAAACCCCAACCCTCAAATCACATAGCCCAACTTTCCAACCCACCCGGCCCCCACCTCTGTCACTTCTTACAAATAAGCTACCAGGGTCTACCATGAATAACAGACATTACTGTTGTTCAGGAAGCTCCAAGGATTTAGAGCTACCTCCCTCCTAGGAACAGAGGACTGAGGTCAGCCAGTCTTTATTTTATAGAACTGGCTAAAGTCAGACCTCTGGTCACAAGCTAACAAGGGTCAGATGACGTTGCCCAAAGTTAAAACATATTAAGTGCCATGGGCATGACTTGAGCCTGTGTTTTTCAGACATAAAGACTGGGCTCATAATTCTTATATTTTCTAATTCCTGTTATCTTTTTATTGTAGTGAGGAATGTGTCATAAGTTATTAGAAAAGTAGGTGATGTTGGGAGTCCAGGTGGGAGGGGAAAATGCAAATTTGGAGAATTATAAATTGCCCCTGCCAACATTTACCACTGAATTTTCTTTTTAAAGCATTTCTATCCTATCTCAGAGGATAAACCTTTCTCACCGCCTTTTCCCCCCTATCCGGGCAGCTCTAACAACATTGAAATGGTTAGAACATTACCTGCAATTTTAATTAACATTATTATCACCAGCAAATATCCTCCTTGCCCTATTTCACAGCACTGCAATGTATAAGTCAAGTGAAGCCCATCTCTGATCTGTGCTGAGTGGGCCCTTCAAATGTTGGTACAATAGATTCAAGAGCTAATTATGAGTGGCCTATATCTCAGAGTGGCAGCAAGCTTCTCCAGTGCAATTATTTTCCCTTCCATTGTCATGATAAAATATAGATAAAATATAAGAAAGTAATAAAGGCTAACATTTATTATGTACTTACTATGTTCCGAACCCTGTACTTCATATATCTTAACCTCTTTCAAAGATCACAACTGCCCTGGGAGGGAAGTACTATTATCGTCCTCATTTTCCAAACAAGGAAGCAAAAACACAGAGAGGTTAAGAAAATTGTCAGAGTTGCTCATCTTGTAAATAGCAGAACCAGGACATGAACCCACGCAGCATGGTCTGGAGCCCACATTTTTCACCACGGTGTCTACCATCTCCACTAATATCAAGAACCCCATGCTTCCGTTAGCTCCACAAACCAATTCTGTTTCATATATGTTTTGCATTATTTTACTTATTATGTTCTCTGTGGTGAGGAGGAATCTATATAGAAAAGCAGTGGAAGGGGCTCCTGGGTGGCTCAGTGGGTTAAAGCCTCTGCCTTCGGCTCAGGTCATGATCTCAGGGTTCTGGGATCGAGCCCCGCATCGGGCTCTCTGCTCAGCAGGGAGCCTGCTTCCTCCTCTCTCTCTCTGTATACTTGAAATCTCTGCCTATCAAATAAAAACATAAAATCTTAAAAAAAAAAAAAAGAAAAGAAAAGAAAAGCAGTGGAAGGCGAAGAATGCAAAAAAAGAATCTGTCTGCTGATGTTTCTAAGACCTGATATGGGTACAGTGCATCTGCTGTTACATAGTTGGGGAGCCAAGGTCGGGTCCCTATGGTAGTCCTAGACAATAAGGGCCAGGAGGACGGCAGCTAAACTGTATCCCTCTCATCTGCTCCTTTCTCCAAAGAGCCAGCACAGTGACTGTGAAGACAGACTTTGTTTTAATTACAAATAACATCATGAGCTGTGACGTTTGGCATGAAACATGGCTGCCGTAGTCTGCTCGGGCTGCCATGAGAAAATACCAGACGGGGTTGGGGCAGGGGACGTGGGCAAGGAGTCTGAACAGCAGAAACTTACATTCTCACAGTACTGGAGGCTGAAAGTCCAAGACCGAGGTGCCACCTGACTGGTTCCTGGTGTGACGCTCTTCATGGCCTGTGGGATGACTGCCTTCTCTTTGTGTGCAGAGAGAGACAGAGACTGAGAGAGAGAGAGGGAACAAACTTTCTGATATCTTTTCCTCTAAGAACACTAATCCCATGCCCACTAACACCATCACATTGGGGATTAGGGTCCCAACTTTGAAATTTGAAGTGGGGTCAGATTCAGTCCCTAGCAAAGGTACTTTTATGTAACCTTTATCCAGTGATTTTATATTCCCAGTGAGATGTGTATGCCAAGGCTGCAGTATCGCTGTCACAAGAAGATATTAAATCAGGGGTGTCCAGCCCAGCTGCTGTGACAGACTAGGTATCAGAAAGCTGCAGGCAGCCTCCCTGTGAGGAGCCAGCTGTCTGCATCCTCCCTCTGTGGGCTAAGGATGGTCAGATGGTCATTTAAATGCTTAGTGCCTTTTATGAAGAGAAGCTTTGATTTGGGGTTTGCTCTGGGAAGTTACTGGAATATATTAGAGTGTTGATAGCGAATATGCTGAAACCTGTCAAGAAACTCCGCCCTGGGAAGTTTGATAAGAAGGCTGAATATGAAATGTAGCTCCCTGGAACTCTTGGGGGAAAACACTAATGTGTTCATGGCTTATAAGGAAATCGTGCCCAGCCACAGAGGGCTTTTATTAGCGGCCATGCCTCCCAAGTAATTTTTTTTTAAACAATCCTGATCCTGTGTTTACATTATCAAGTCAGATTCTTCTTCTAACAACAGCACTTATTAACTGTTCAAGTCTTCTGCATTAAGAGTTCACTTTCGGCCTGTCAGTCCACACCCATCCTGAGTTTGCCTTATCGAAATGTGAGGATGTCAGAAAAATGAAATTCTGGCACACTGATCATTATCATAAAGCTCTTGAAAAGCATCCGCTAATGTGGAAGTTCAGTAAATACAGTGTGTGTTTTCTTTAAATACAGCAATCTGACAGTCACATGCTGTACTCACTGGGTATTAACCGCGTCCAAGTGTTTGAGATAAGGCAAGGATTCCAATACACCAAGACATGGAATCCGATCTGTTCATGCCTGCTGCCTCTCAGCAGGACATCTGCAGAGGCTTCCCAGTCGGGCCACGTCTCGGTGGCATGGTCAATGTGTCTGGCAGCTGAGCCATGCCCTCACATGGCCCTTGGCACTACTTAATACACTCACACCCCGTTGGACTCGCTGCAGGCTGCGTAACTGACCAGCACTTACAACAGAAGCCAGATGCACTAGGCCAGCATAGCTGTGTGTTGACTGGTGAATACACGCTTCTAGTTTGTTAATTACAGGTCACTTGCTTTAGCCAGTGTCATGTACAGTTATGTCACTCATCTCAGTCTAACCAGTGGGCTGAATTACATCCTGATGCACAGCCCCAAGTTTAATTTAGAGAAGGCCCTATGACGAAAGCAGGTCATGAGTTGTCTATGTTGGCCATTAGGAAGAAGTTCCCCTCTTAATGTCAAGTACATTGTATCAGTTTTCAGATACAGACAACCGAGTAACCTCACCGATGTACTTGATAAGGCCAGCTCTGGGATGGGTATAATTCATCCCGACAGCCGTTAACCTTCTCAAAAAGGCACATACGATGACAGGGCTTGTTAGTAAGAGTTACTTAAAATACATTTTCAGGGTTGCAGCTGCCTGAAATAATGGACCTTTGGTTTACACATAATACATATATAATTATGTGTTCACAAGAGGTCCTAGCAGCTTGACTCCAATGTGAAATGTCAGTACTTGACACGGATACGTGCAGAGGGAGAGGGGTGTTTGCCAGCTCCCAGGAGGACGCACCAAAGCTTTAGTTCAGGGATACATTTCTGTGGGCTCATAGTTGTTCTTGCAAAGCACCTGACAAAGGGACAACTGTCCTGCGGAAACTCGGTTTGATGGTGTTCGCACAGCTGAGATTGGCTGCAGGTAGGAGGTCTGTCCTCCAGGTCAGTCTCCAGAAGCGGCAGTCTGAGGGCTGAACCCGGTCCCAGTGAACAACAATTTTGTGCACAGTTCACCTGGGCCTCAAGCTTCTTGTGCAAACGAGAATGCAACATAGAGGCCGTGGGCCCTATCATCTCAGCTGTATCGCCTACCTGCTAGAAATGTTGCCCTCTCATGCAGCCTCTGCTCATGGCAAGTGCTTTCTGTGTAGCTAAGTCAAGAAGGAGGAGCCCTGAAAGCTATAAGGAACCCACACACAGTCCTGACTCCTCATTTTTTATGCCACAAGTAGAAAGCTAGTATTTCTTTCATGTAATTCTCTGTGAGGGTGCCAAGCTGCTTGCCTCTAGAGGCAGAATGTGAGCACAAAAAGAAGAGAGAAGGGAGACATTGTTTCTGAGAAGGGAGGAACAGAAAAAGATCATTTATGGTGGAAAGCTTTAGCTTCTACAGAGGAGCCTAATTGTTACAAAGCCTTGCTGGAGGAAACTTTAAGAGATAAATGGTTTATTTAATTGAACTACACATAAAATCATGTCTGGAGTAGTCTTTATACATCTAGTTTAAGCTAGAGATCAAAGAGGAAAACAAACAAATGAAAGAAGCATTTTTCTGGACATCTATTGTAAAAGTGGGGAAATAAATTCTTCTATTCTGCTTATCAGAATGGGTTAGAAGAATTTGGTCTTGGATATGTTTAAGAATTTTAAAAATTATAATTTCAAAGCTTCTGTTAGTTTTCCATATTGTTGCAAGTGGACAACATATATTTTCAGACATACAAAGTGGTCCAGAACAAGACTGTTTATAAGACACTGTCTGATGGAGAGATAAGGGAAGAGAAGGAGGTGAGCCAATAACATAGGGGTGACCAGACACAGTGGAGAAAGGAGAGCCGGGGGGGGAATGCTAGGTGAGGATGAGTGAAGAACTTTCCAGAACAGTAGTTTCAGATTTCCATTGTAAGTTCTTTCTCTGACCATGTCAGACTCCATCTGGCATTTTCCAAATCTTTGGCAAGAACCCACTACCGCCATAGCCCTGGGATAGAGTTGTTGAGGAAGAAAGAAGTAAGGAGGAGAACATCCAGCCTCCCAGGGAGCAGTACAGAAAAATCTAGCACTTCTCCAACTTCCTCTCTGCCCCACAGCCCTCACCAGGTCCTCCAGCTCCTGACCTCCTCTCAGCTTCTCAAAACCAGTTCAGGACCTTCTGCTCAGAGGTCTTCTGTTTCTTGCCCCTTTTAACAACCCGGTTCCCCCTCAAATGTCTCCTTTTCAAGAGCTTCCCTGAACCACACTATTTGGAGAACCTACCCCAGCTCACTCCATGTCACCCTGTCTTATGTTGTTATACCATTTGTCATTACCTGAAGTTTCTTTGTGTCTGTGTTCTTTTCTATATTGCTCACCTCTGTACCAATAGTGCCTAGTCTCATGCTCCATGGATATAAATGAGTAAACATGGCAGGCAAAAGCCAAAACTGGAATAAGAGCCTAGTGAGGTTGTAGAGGCAGGCAACAGTGAGCAATAATTCAGCACAACTTAACCTCTGTGAATGTCCAGATGTTATATATGGGATGAAAATGCTATGGAAATCCATTAGAATATTAAAGAAGGCTGACCTCAGAAGACTAGAGGGCTTGGGGACACATAGGATACATGTCTTTCTTTTGTTTTAGACCTAGAGCCTTTTTTTTGTAATTTTTGAGTATGCTCCACAATCAACTTGAGGCTTAAACTCAAAACGCTGAGATCAAGAGTTGCATACTCTACCAACTGAATTTGCAAGGTGACCCTAGACTTAGAGCCATTTTACGTACCCAAGTCTTCTTCAGTCTCATCCATTTATTAATAAGAAAGGCTATTTGCTTTTATTTTATGTATGTATGGTTTCCTATAGTCACATTTATTTAATAATATTATTGTGTGCAGTCTTTATCATAACCCTACCAAGCAATTCCTATCATCATCCCTGCATTACAGAAAAGATCAAAACAATATCTTGGCCAAGAACACAGAGCTAGTAAGTAGCAGAACAGAGTCCACACCGGAAATATGGCTCCAAATTATATGTTCTTAAGCATTTGGACACCTCTCCTTTGGAATCATCCAAACGACCAATATCCAAGCTCAAAGTGCATGATGACATAAAAATGCATCCTCCCTCCCAGTACATTCCCAGAAGACACTTGTCACAGCACAATGCTGTGCATGGACAAGAGCTCCACTCCTGCATGTTCCATGCTGAAAGGGCTTCAGGATTCCAGACAAGTATATGATCCTAATAACAAGTGATGTGTTGAATGTGGTATGCAGTCTTGAGTGTCTATTTGTCAGATAGAAGCTACAGATCGCTTCTGTTTTAATATGTGATAGAAATTGCTGAAACCATGTGACCCTCAAGGCTCTGACCAATATAATGTCTGCAGAGACTAATACCAAGGAAACCACAAGGATGCCCTTAAAAGTGATATCATTAAAGTCAGTAAAAGGAACACATTTATTAAGTTGATGGCAGAGCTTAATTTAATGCTACCTAACTCTTTGACAAGACTATCAAGTCTCTTAACAGTGTTTTATCCTGCCATTAAATTGTTATAATTACTCAGTATTTGACCAGATGGCAAATAATTTCTAAAGTCAGACCAGGTGTTCAAGAAGCAGAGATAATCACAAACCTGATGACTGTGGTGAAACTAATTTAAAATGCTATCACAGTGGCACAGTGGTGCTTCCAGGAAGACTGACCAAGAAAAAAAAGAAAAAAGAAAAAAATTGATATTTCCTGAAAATGAGGCTAAATAAAGGCAGGTGTGAGAAAGAAGCATATAATTCCACTGATCCTGATGCTGAGTTTTATGTCAATCAACAAATGGTTTCACATGTGTAATGTCTATGTGAGCCTCAAAAGGAGGGCTGGCAATAAACACTCAAAAGAGCTTAAATTAGCACCAGGGGCAGACAGTGTCAACCCAAATAAGTATCAAACTTAGATGCAAGCTGACTTTTCTCACATCCTCATTTCAGGCATAGAAGCATGGATTTCATGGTCCCAGCTGGAAGTCACAGAGTTCTTAATTTATTCTCAAAGGAAGAGTTCCCATTAGGCAACCTTCCTAGCTCCTATCCCTACTCCCTGCAGGGATGACCCAAGCAATATTTGGATTGAACTAGAAGAGGGCTTGCTTTTTTTGAGTGTGCAGAGTGAAAAGAGTCCTCAGGAATATCTCCTGGTGCTCTGTTAGGTGAAACTATTGGCAAACTATAAGGCACTTCACATTTTTTGTAAAAGGTCATTTTAATAAGCTAGATTGGACTCAGACAGTCACGGCTTCAAGGGCTGACTCCACCACTAACTGGGTGCTGGCCCAGATTAGTGGATGCAGGTCTCCTGCCCAGAGACACACTTCAAAGAGTCCCATGACCAGATCCAGTTCTCCGCTGTCACCATGTTGGAATTCTTAATAATTTATGAACAAAGGAGCCCACCTTTTTACTTTGCCTTGAGCCCTGCAAATTATGTAACCCATCCTGATTGGTGAATTGTTTAATATCTCTGAATTACAGTTTCATTATCTGTAAATTGCAGAATAATTCTAGTACTCATCTCACAGAGATGATGTGAAGAAAAAATGAGGTAGTCAAGCCCCTAGCACATAGTAAGCGCTAAATAAAAGCTACTACTTTTGAATTTTGTCATTGTTATTTGTTATTATTAGCAGTAGTATTGTGTTTTTAAGGTTGCTCATTTATCTCTGGAGAGCAATTGGCAAAGTTGATCACTCTCTTCTCCTTGAATCTTTGTCTACTTGCCTTTCTGGACACCCCACCCCCTGACGTTCTTCCTGCATCTCTGGTCTCTCATTTTCAATCTCCTTTTCTGGTATATTCTCATTTCTTTAGCCTTTAGATATTGTAGGGCTTAAAGTTTTGTCTTTATTTCTTTGCTACTTTCTCTCATTTTTTAGATATTTATTTATTTATTTGAGAGAGAGCATGGGGAGAGGGAAGGGGGGCAGAGGAAAAGGGAGAGGAAGAGTAAGGGAATCTCGGGCATACTCCACAGTAAGGCATACTCCACAGGAGCTCAATGCAGAGCTCAATCTCATAACCCTGAGATAATGACCTGAGCTGAAATCAAGATTCAGGCACTTAACCAACTGAGCCACCCAGGCATTCCATTGAGATTTTCTATCTGAACCCATCCTAGATGGTCTTATCCAGTAGGTTTTTAAATACCTCATATGCTAATGTCATCAGCCGAACTGTGCTCTCCCCACCCCCACTCACCGCCAATTCATATTTTGAAGCCCCAACTTCAGGTATCTCAGAAAGTGACCTTAGTTGGAGATAGGGTCTTTAAACAGGTAATTAAGTTAAACTGAGGTTGTGAGGGTCAACAGATCACGAAGTCTTGATCTTGGACTTCCAGGGTCCATAATTGTGAAAAATAAATTTCTATTTCTAAACCACCTAGACTGTAGTACTTTGCTATGGAAGCTGTAATTAGCCAATACAGCAAACAAGTCTCAAGTATTTATGTCCAGCTCAGACATCTCCCCCAAAATCTAGATGCATGTTACTGCCTACTTGACATCTCCACTTGCTGCACTTGCTGTCTGTTAGCCACCTCAGACTTAACATGTGTTCCTTTAACTTGGATCTATATCTCTTTCTTAGCTCAGTTAATCACAATCGCAGACTTTCAGTGGTTAGAACAAAAACCTTGGAGTCATCCTTGGGTCTTCTCATTCTCCCATGCTCTGCTTTGCATCAGTCAGCAAATCCCAAAGGATCTGACTGCATACATATCCTGAACCTGACCTCTTGGTACCACTTCTTCACTCTCACCTGGTTTATTCCATCTCTGCCCTCAGTCTAGTTTCATCATGGCAATCTTAGATAATCTGAAAAATCTAAGTCAGATCCTGTGACTCCTATTTTCAGAACTCTGCAGTGGCTTTCCATCTCATTTAGAATAAAAGCCAAAATCCTGACTGTGGCTCAAAGTCTACCACACTTCCATTATCTTTATGACCTCAACCATCCTTATTCAACCTACCTGATGCCATTCCTCCAAAATTCCACATGTTTACATACAAGGTATGTATACACTGTGTTCCCCTTGATATTCTTATACCCTCCAGCACTTCCTTCTAGGTATTTACATTAAAAAATTAACTTCTGAAAGCCTTCCTGAAAGTCAAGACTAAATTTTAACCACTATCACCTAAACACTTCTTATCTACTTTCTTCAATATTTCCTTCCCAGCCCTTAAACTGTTTCCCAATAGACTATTTTATTTACATATTATTCATTGTCTTTCTCCTCTAGCAAAATTCCAAGATCCTTCAGGACAATATTTTTGTTTGTTTTGTTTACTATCCTGTCCAAAATATATAGTGCAGGGTCTTGTACATAGTAGGTTATGAATAAACACTTGTTGAAATAAATACGTAAATGAAAAATAGAAAAGGTACCCCCCTTTTTTTTCCTATACTTTAAACCACATTAGAGGTATAGTCAAATATGAGAGCATTAACACTATGCTTACATGGTATCATTCACAATATACCGTCTCTCTTCTGGGCATGGTCAATTTATTTTTTATGAAATTCTGTTGGCTTTTAAAAGATATGCTCTATTCTTCAGAGAAAATGATATATAGCAGGAGTAATTCTGACCTTAAAAATTCTGTATCTTTTGTTTATAATGCACATAGACTTAGTGTATGTCAGTGTATCTGTAACTAAGTACTAACCTATCTCAAAATTCAATTTATATCAGCCAAATCACAACAGGAGAGAGTTGGCTCTGCAGCAGCATAAAATGGGTAATTTTTTCTAGTCTTAAAATACAATTTAAATTGCCTAGATTTTCTCCTGAACCTTTTCCGTAGCCAGCTCAGACTTCCTCTCATGGCATCTATATTCCAGGAAAACAAAACTGAGGACATGGCCTCTGGAGGTATCTCAGTTTGGAGGGCTCTCAACATCCCATTTCCTGTATTCTGTTGTTCCAAGCAAGTTTCAAGCAGGGCTCAGAGAAACAGACTTCATCTTGAATGGGAGGTGGTGTATAGGGATCACGGGAACTTTTGGCTATACTGCAATTTACTACAGTCCACGATCTGTCCTAAATTATTAATGTTTCTTCTGTCTGCAAAATGCTTATATCATACCAGAGACCCCATTAATACCATCCCAATTATAGCATTCAACTTGAGTTGAGAATCTTTGCCCTGCCTCAGGTTCAGATATGGATGATGTTCATAGACCAAGCTCTCCATATGGGTAAGGAGTCAGGGAGAGGAAACCTACTGCAGGCATTCCGATTAAAACTGGGGAGGAAGGGTGCCTGGGTGGCTCAGTGGGTTAAGCCGCTGCCTTCGGCTCAGGTCATGATCTCAGAGTCCTGGGATCAAGTCCCGCATCGGGCTCTCTGCTCAGCAGGGAGCCTGCTTCCTCCTCTCTCTCTCTCTGCCTGCCTCTCTGCCTACTTGTGATCTCTCTCTGTCAAATAAATAAATAAAATCTTTAAAAAAAAAAAAAACTGGGGAGGAAGAGAAGCCCAAAGCTGCATTAGCCTACAGAAATTCTAGGGGTGCCTAGGTGGCTCAGTGGGTTAAGACTCTGCCTTCAGCTCAGGTCATGATCTCAGGGTCCTGGGATCAAGTCCCACTTCGGGCTTTCTGCTCAGCAGGGAGCCTGTTTCCCCTCTCTCTCTGCCTACTTGTGATATCTATCATCTATCTATCTATCTATCTATCTATCTATCTATCTCTGTCAAATAAATACATAAAAATCTTAAAAAAAAAAAAAAGAAAGAAAGAAAGAAAGAAATTCTGAAGTGCAGCCCAGACATGTGGCCACAGAAATCAGGAATGTTCCTTGAATGTTCCCAGTCCTGTTCCCGAGAGTGACCTGTTAATCCATCCTTCCCCTATGTTCCTTGGCTGTAGCCTCTGAGATATTGTTCCTTTTTTTTTTTTTTTTAAGTTTTTTTTTTTTTTTTGAGAGAAAAAAAGAGAGAGTGAGAGAGAGCAAGCACAAACAGGGGGAGTGGCAGGCAGAGGAAGAGGGAGAAGCAGACTCCCTGTTAAGCAGAGTGCCAGACATGAAGCTTGATCCCAGGACTCTGGGATCATGAACTGAGCCACCCAGGCACCCCTGAGATACTGTTCTTATTTTTAAAATACTTACAATATATGTTTGCAATTGCAAAACTTTCTCTCAGTTTCTTGCCCATGGAAAATTGGGAGTCCAGAGATCTCTTTCCAGTTTTAAATATTTCTGGCCCTTTTTGTTCAAGCAATAAGGGCTGGCACAAATTGATCTTTTTTATATATTTTTCTAAACTTCATTTGAAACTTCATGGGTTGACTCCATGCCCAAAAGCCACATTCATAACTCTTTGCAAGACTGATACCTATTCTGGGCATGTCAGACTATTGCAGGAAGCATGCTTAAGATTCTTACAAGCCAGGGTGCCTGGGTGGTTCAGTCAGTTGAGCACTGGACTCTTGATTTCCACTCAAGTCATGACGGCAGGATTGTGAGATCAAGTCCTGCATCAGGTTCCACACAGTAGGGAGTCTGCTTGAGATTCTCTCTCTCCATCTCTGTGTGCCCTTCCTGCCCCAGACCTCTCTCTCTCTCTCTCTCTCTCTAAAATAAATAATTTTTTAAAAAAATTTTTTTAAAACCCATTTTGTCAGTCTAGCAGGTCTACTTGCCACGAACTTAAACCTAGCTAGGTGGTGCTTCACAAAGTGTGGTCTTCCCACCAGCTGCATCACCTGAGAACTTGGTAGAAATGAAATTTTTAGTCCCCCCCCCGAAACAATGTAATCAGAATCTCTTAGGAAAGATGAGGCACCCTGTGTTTTAACAAGCCTTCTGTATAATTCTGAGAGATACTAAAGTTTCAGAACCACTGTCGTACGTAAGGGTCTTGCACCCACACCCTTGACTTGATCCTTCTCAGTGATGGTATTTTACAAGGATCATCCTTTGCAAAGTAGGCAAATTGGGCAGTTTAATTCTCAAATCCAGCAAGTGTCAGACACACTGTACTCCCTCTAAATTTTACTTGCAAGCTGAAAAGTTCCTTTTTTGATTTGTCTCTCTCATGCATCTAACAGACCTCATGCAGCTAGAAGAACCTAATTGAGTTTTCAAAATTCTGCCCAGAGAGTTGCTTAGCCAGATCCTCATGTTTTGTTAGAGACTTTCTCTACCATCAAAGTTCTTCTATGACTAAATGTTATATGTTGCCCATGTTTAGCCTTCAGTAACAATTTTCTCACAGATTTTTCAGCCTCCATAATAGTTTGCTACTTATTTTTTCTATTATGGTTAACAATTTCCTCAATGTCTCTCCAGCATTTGGCATCTACCCTGGCTACAGCTAAAGCAAGGACTGTGTGTTTTCAATGATTAGTACAGCAGCATCCTACCTTGAAGAACCAAATTCTGTATTCATTAGCTCTTGCTATGTTCCGACCACCGCAAAACTTAATGTTTAAAACAATAACTTTGTAATCCCCCCTAACTCTTCGGCTGGCAACTTGGGTACAGTTGAGTGAGCACCAGTAGGTCTCTTAGGCACTTGGAGTCACTTGGCAGTCCTGCTGCTGGCCGGCTCAGAGTAGGTAGCCTCACCCACACACAGACAGTGGGCTGGGGCTATGGGCATAGGGGCTTCTCTTTTCCATGGCCCTTCAAACAGGCTACAACTGGGATCTCTCACATGGCAGCCAGATCCCAAGAGGGCAAAAATGGACATTTGAAGGACTCTTAGAACTTCATAGCATCACTTCTGCTGCAGTGCCCTGGCCAAAACAAGTCGCAAGCTGAACTTAGATTCAAGGGAATAGAGAAACAGATCACCTTTTGCTGGAAGGAGAAAGAAGGTCACATTATAATGGAGTCCATGTACAAAGACTAGAGAAACATGTAGCCATGTTTTGTAGTGCACCTTTTTATGTTTGAGAAAATTATTTATAATGTAATCTCAAATCAAGTTTGAGTTAATGATCTTTCATATAACCTGGAACATTGGTTAAACTACTGAAGTATATTTTAATAATTCTCTAAACTAAGAGACCTATGAATAGCTTTGTTGAAGGCATCATCTCAATGAATAATGATAAGCCAGTGTGTTATGGCACCAAACACACAACAAGTGAGCAAAGAGATATCAGCAACGACTCTCAAAACAGCAACTCCCAACATTTCTTTGGGCTCATATACCACTTGATTGATTGAAAATTGAGAGCCAAATAAAAGAAATATAAGAGGGAGTTTAAAGACTATCAGTTAATATCCTGAAAAATATGATTAAATCAGAAGATGTACGTAGTGAGACTAGAATTGCAAATACAAAATGAAGAGACATACAACTATGGAGTACCTGGGAATTATAGGATTATTATGTACTTTCACCTAAAATTAGAGGAGGACCAACCAGGAATTGGTAGATTCCTACTTATTGGGTAATGTGAGACACATGCCCAGGACATCATAACATGAAGCCAGCAAATAAAATTAATTATAATGAAATATGAAGGACAAAGAACACCAAAGTGGAGGAGGAGAAAAAAGGTTGCTGGCAAAGAAAACAGAAGGGGAAGAAGAAAGAACCTTTGGAACAACTCCTCAGGTTTATCCCAATTACAAGGAAGATAATTTTGTTCCACAAATTCCAGTTTCCTCTCTGGGAACATTCATGTGCATGTGGGTCTAGTAGCTTTAGGAATGCAACTTGGATCCATCTATAAAGCATATTGCCATGTGAAGTATAGTCTCAGAGTCTCCTCTGAAGCCACATACTTACCATCAAATATGGACAGACAAGAAATGGCAAAAACTTAACATTTCACCATTGCACTGGCCAAAATACAGCTGGAATGATGTTTCAGATGTACTTGTTTCTTTTCTTTTCTTTTCTTTCTTTTTTTATAAAAAAATGTTTCTAACAAACTAATAATGAACAACTAGAAAAAGAAATTTAAAAATCCCATTTATAATTGCTTCAAAAATAATAAAATCAATAAAAATAAACTTTTTCCATTTTATTTCATTTCATTTTATTTCATTTATTTTCAGTGATCCAAAATTCATTGTTTATGCACTACACTCAGTGCTCCATGCAATACATGCCCTCCATAATACCCACCACCAGGCTCACCCAACCCCCACCTCCCTTCCCTCCAAAACCCTCAGTTTATTTCTCAGAGTCCACAGTCTCTCATGGTGTGTCTCCCCCTCCGATTTTCCCCAACTCACTTCTCCTCTCCATCTCCCAGTGTCCTCAGTGTTATTCCTTATGCTCTACAAGTAAGTGAAACCTTATGATAATTGACTCTCTCTGCTTGACTTATTTCACTCAGCATAATCTCTTCCAGTCCCATCCATGTTGATACAAAAGTTGGGTATTCATCCATTCTGATGGAGGCATAATACTCCATTGTATATATGGACCATATCTTCTTTATCCATTCACCCATTGAAGGGCATCTTGGTTCTTTCCACAGTTTGGCAACTGCTTCAGTGGCCATTGCTGATCTGAACATTGGGGTGGCTTTTCTTTTCACTACATCTGTATCTTTGGGGTAAATACCCAGTAGTGAAATTGCAGGGTCATAGGGTAGCTCTATTTTTAATTTCTTAAGGACTCTCCACACTGTTTTCGAAAGTGGCTGTACCAACTTGAATTCCCACCAACAGTGTGAGAGGGTTCCCCTTTCTGCACATCCTCACTGTTGTTTACTGTCTTGGTAATGTTGGCCATCCTAACTGGTGTAAGTTAGATGTGGTTTTGATTTGAATTTCCCTGATGGCCAATGATGATGAACATTTTTTCATGTGTCTGTTAGCTATTTGTATGTCTTCTTTGGAGAAGTGTCTGCTCATGTCTTCTGCCCATTTTTTTTTGATGTGATTATCTGTTTTGTGTGTGTTGAGTTTGAGGAGTTCTTTATAGATCTTGGATATCAGCCCTTTGTCTGTAGTGTCATTGGTGAATATCTTCTCCCATTGGGTTGCCTCTTTGTTTTGTTGACTCTTTCATTTGCTGTGCAGAAGCCTTTGATCTTGATGAAGTCCCAAAAGTTTATTTTAGCTTTTGTTTCCTTTGCCTTTGGAGACATTTCTTGAAAGAAGTTGCTGTGGCCGATGTCAAAGAGGTTACTCCCTGTGTTCTCCTCTAGGATTTTGATAAATTCCCGCCTCACATTGAGGTCTTTTATCCATTTCGAGTTTATCTTTGTGTATGATATAAGAGAATGGTTGAGTTTTATTCTTCTACACATAGCTGTCCAATTTTCCCAGCACCATTTATTGAAGAGACTTTTTTCCACTATATACTTTTTCCTGCTTTGTCAAAGATTATTTGACCATAGAGTTGAGGGTCCATATCTGGGCTCTCTACTCTGTTCCACTGGTCTATGTGTCTGTTTTTGTGCCAGTACCATGCTGTCTTGGTGATCACTGCTTTGTAGTAGAGCTTGAATCAGGCAATGTGATGCTCCCAGTTTTGTTTTTCTTTTTCAACATTTCCTTATCAATTTGGGGTCTCTTCTGCCTCCATACAAATTTTAGGAGTTTCAAAGAAATGGAACAAATAATCCTATGGAACCAGAAAAGAACCTGAATAGCCAAAGGAATGTTGAACAAGAAAATCAAAGCTGTGGCATCACAATTCCAGACTTCAAGCTCTATTACAAAGTTATAATCATCATGACAGCATGGTACTGGCACAAAAACAGACACATAGATCAGTGGAACAGAATAGAAAACCCAGAAATGGACCCTCAACTCTCTGGTCAGCTCATCTTCAACAAAGCAGGAAAGACTATCCAGTGGAAAAAAGACTGTCTCTTCAACAAACTGTGTCGGGGAAATTGCACAACCAAATGCAGAAGAATGAAACTGGACCATTTTCTTACACCTCACACAAGATAGAGTCAAAATGGATAAAAGAAAAATGTAAGACAGGAATCCATCCAAATCCTAGAGAAGAACACAGGCAGCAACCTCTGTGACCTCAGCTGCAACAACTACTTGCAAAACATCTTCAAAGGCAAGGAAAACAAAATCAAAAATGAACTATTAGAACTTCATCAAGATAAAAAGCTTCCGTATAGCAAAGGTAACAGTTGACAAAACTAAAAGTCACCCTATGGAATGGGAGAATATATTTTCAAATGTCTTGTCAGATAAAGGGCTAGTTTCCAAAATCTATGAAGAACTTGTCAAATTTAATACCCAAAGAACAAATAATCTAGTTCAAGAAATGGGCAGAAGACATGAACAGACAATTCTCCAAAGAAGATATACAAATGACCAACAGATATATGAAAAAATGTTCTACATCATTTGGCATCAAGGAAATGCAAATCAAAACCACAATGAGATACCACCTCACACCAGTCAGAATAGCTAAAATTAATATTAAATGTCCAAATTAAATAGAGATGGAAATGACAGATGTTGTTGAGGATTCAGAGAAAGGGGAACCCTCTTCTACTGTTGGGTGAAAATGCAAGTTGGTGCAGCCACTCTGGAAAACAGTATGAAGGTGCCCCAAAAAGTTGAAAATAGAGCTGCCCTATGACCTAGCAATGCACTAAGAAGCATTTACTCCAAAGATACAAATGTAATGATCTGAAGAGACATCTGCACCCCAGTGTTTATAGCAGCAATATTCACACTGACCCCCACATCAGGCTCCTTGCTGAGCAGGAAGCCTATTTTCCCTCTCCCTCTCCTCCTGCTTGTGTTCCTGCTCTCGCTGTTTCTCTCTCTGTCAAATTAATTAATTAATTAAATATTTTTTTAAAAAATCAGTCAATCAGAGAAAGACAATTATCATATGATTTCACTCATATGTGGAATTTAAGAAACAAAACAGAGGATCATAAGGGAAGAAATGGAAAACAAACAAACAAACAAACAATAAAAATCCAAGAGGAAGACAGCCATAAGAGGCTCTTAATAATAGGAAACAGACTGAGGGTTGCTGGAGGGGAGAAGGTGGGGGGATGGGGTAACTGGGTGAACGACCTTAAGGAGGGCACATGATGTAATGAGCCCTGGGTTTACATAAGACTGATGAATCACTGAACTCTACCTCTGAAACTAATAATACACCATATGTTAACTAATGGAATTTTTTCATTTTATTTTATTTTATTTCTTTCCAGTGTTGCAGAATTCATTGTTTATGCACCACACCCAGTGATCCATGCAATAAGTGCCCTCCATAATAACCACCACCAGGCTCACCGAACTCCCCACCCTCCTCCCCTCCAAAACCCTCAGTTTGTTTCTGGAATTTTTAAAAATTAGTTAAAATAATCCAATCACCTAGTGTTTTCTAAATTCACAAAATATATTAATCTTAGGCATAGCAATCTAAGATTTGATAATGAGACATCAGAATTTCCTGAAATGCTCACGAATTTCTAAAATCATATTACACTGAATTTTTCATCAAACTTCATTTACATCTTTCAAAATAATGATTGGTAACTATAATAAAGTGAATATGTTTTCTGAAATTAATTGTTTTAGAGGTTTCTATTAAGATAGACAAATTATTATTATGTAGAGAGACATATTATACATTTCAATGTATAAAAATCTCTATTTAATTTGGACATTTAATATTACAAAGCATTACAAGAAAATAATACTCACAGAAAATAAATGCCAATAAAAAACATTTAGGGGTACCTGGGTGGCTCAGTCAGTTAAGCTCTTGATTTGTCTCAAGTCATGATCTCAGGGTCATGAGATCCAGCCCAACCTCAGGTTCTGTACTCAGCAGGGAGTCTGCTTGAGAGTCTCTCTGCCCCTATCCTTGTCTTGTGGGCTTGAGCACACACAGTCTCACTCTCTCTCTAAAATAAATAAATAAATCTTATTAAAAAAAAAAAAAAACACTTAAAACTGAAGTTGTTCTTAAAATGAAATCTTAAAACAAAAATCTAATCATTCTGATAGTTTTGGACTTGTTTCATCACAAATATTCCAAAATAAAACAAAATGCTTCTCTTTTGTTTTATTCATTTCTTTTTAAAGATGGTAATATTTTTTTCTCTTTGCTTTGATTTTAGTTTTGCCATTAGAATTGGTATTGTTCTGACTAACTCAGATTTTGGATCAGCTGCTGATTTTACATCACAGTATCACTTATCAGTCCCATCTGTTCTTTGCATTTCTTCTATTAAAGAACAAACACCTATGCTGAATATTCTAACATGAAAACACCAGCAAACCTGAATGTCATCTGAATACTGATACATCTGGGTCCTCTAGCAAAGTCAGCAGCACTACATAGAATCAGAAGTTGAAATTGTCAGTTTCAGGACTTGCTTTCAATACTTATTTCTTAGAATATTACCGTGTTGATTGTTAACTTTTAATTCCCACAGGAGAATTATGCTACTTTTTTTTTCATTTTTCTCAATTCATGGCTTTTTTTTTTTCAGAACTTGGAATTCTGAAGGACATAAATTTCCTGAGAAATAGTAAGAAGAAATTTTCCCTTAGAAACACTACATTCACTTTGCCATATGCTGTTCTATAAAAATCTTGAAATCTTGACTTTGTGCTTTGAAACAATTATGGGGGGTGTTTTTTTCTCTGTAATGAATATTCATATGAGGCTATTCTAGAACAAAGTAAAGACCTATATTCTTTTGGATAAGATTAAGTATTTATTATCTGGTATTTTATTTTCTCTTCAGGCTACACCTTACTTTGTAGAGATGAAGTCAATTTTTTGCCTTAATCTCAAATTGCTCAGATGTCTGCAAAGGTTCAGCCCAATATTTTAGTTCACATTTTATTGGTGCTTATTTACAAAAATAGGTATTTGTCAGTTGGCGAACCTGCTTCCAGTGCCGCAAATGGGTTAATGAAACGACTGAATAATAACAAATCCCCCTCATTAACAGTTAAACAAAATATTCTCAAACATTCTACTTGAGTGAATAAAATGTAAGCATGATTTTGGTACCTATCTAAAGAGAGGCTCTAGTAACTTTTTTTTCTGGATTAAAAAAAGTCCTGTGCTATTTCTTCCCTTTCTTCTTTTGTTGTGTTCTTTCATTCCCTTCTGTGAATACCTCACCAAAATATCTTTTGGAATACTTAGGGTCTGTGTCATGGGAGATTTTCCTGAATCCAATCAATGTGGTTGTTCTTCGTTCTTTTACCTTATAAAATGTGACATTTTGAGTTACACAGATACTACTTTCCCAGCACTTCATTCTGACAACCCTCCCATTTTTAGATCCCAGGAAATTTAGATGCTTCTCCTGACTCCAGTTGCCAAGGAGCCAAAGGCCAACAGCAGTGTCTCCTGTATGATATGTTCTTGGAGAGAGCACAAGGAGAGACCCCTCTGGATAAAAAATGAAGGTCAATTTTTTTTTCCTCTCTGCCCCATGATCCTCTGCCTTGTCTCTCAAATTCCACATATCAGCGAGATCATATGATAATTGTCTTTCTCTGACTGACTCATTTCGCTTAGCATGAAAAAAATGAAATGGGATGAAACCAGAGAGAGAGAGAGAGAGACAAACCTCAGGAAACAAACTGAGGGTTGCTGGAGAGAGGTGGGTAAGAGGGATGGGGTGTCTGGGTGATGGACTTTGGGAAGGGTATGTGCTATGATGAGTGCTGTGAAGCATGTAAGACTGATGATTCACAGATCTGTACCCCTGAAACAAATAATACATTATATGTTAATTTAAAAAATTTTTAAAATTTTTAAAAATTTAAAAAGATAAATAAAGAACATAAGGGTTACAATTTAAAAAATAAAGTACCTTTATTTATTTGTCATAATGTTGGAAATGGTGGTGCATGGGAGTGGGGTGTCCTTACAGCTCCATAATAGATGCAGAAGTGCTGGCACTTTACAAGGAGTACAGATTCTACACTTTCAGGGCCTCAATAACTGCACAACCCCAAAACACAAAGCTACCCCATTCCCACTGGCCAGGTGTCTCTATTTATTTGGCAGCTGTCTATATCAGGAAGCCAGCAAGTCAGGTTCCCTCTGCATATGGAGCTCAGAATGCATTCTTGTCATTACAGCACCTGCAACTAGCCACAGATCTCCCACCTCCAACTTCAGGAAGAGCCAAGCTCTGCCGCCCACACTTGTCCAGTCTGACAGCTAACATTCCATCCCATCATGCCTTCTGTAGGGCAGCCTCTGAAAGGGTCACTAAGTTGCTACGTAAGTTTTGTTATCCTCCTGGTTATAGGCTTCCATTTTACCCTAGAATGTTATCCTTGGATTATTCTCAGCTTCAGACTCGGAAGTCCTGTCACCCAGCTGGGCTTCCAGTCATCATCTGGACCAGAAGGAGATTTCAAATCGTAGGGGCAACTTGGTGACAATTCCACAGCCTCCATAACCCTCTATGGCCAACCCCTCTGCTCCATGTATCCCCTCAACACAAAAGACCCAATTATCATTCTCAGCAAACAAGGCAACTTCCAACTAAAGATCCCAATTTATGGACTGTGGTAGAACATGAATGCTATGAACATAATGTATACAACAAATACTGATTGAGCAAAATATAGCCATTCTGAGATCCCTAATAACAAACATATGCAAATAGGATTCAGAGCTGAAGCTTCGCTAAAAGAATCACAAGATGCATTTTATGAAATAGTATAGAACAGTAAGTGCTTGTACATGTAGAGAAGATATAGGATTTTAAAACCCCAATACTTTTTTTGAGAGTGATAGGAGTTTATTAAGAAAAGCCTTAAATATGTTTTCACAACATATTTTCTTCTTCAAACCATTCCCAAAGGTCACAAGTTCAATATAAGCACTGCCATATTCTGGAGGTTGGAAAGGTAATAGCCACTGTATTCCTGTCACTCTACATTCTTCTGTAACTGTATTTAAATTTGAAGTTCAATATAAGCACTGCCATATTCTGGAGGTTGGAAAGGTAATAGCCACTGTATTCCTGTCACTCAACATTCTTCTGTAACTGTATTTAAATTTGGACTTACACCTGAATTATGTGTGCCCTCCATGTCCTCAGGAATCAAGGCTGCTCTCAGGTCACCAAGGAGTCTCCACAACCTGAGGCCATGGCTGTGCTGTCTCTCTTCCCACTTCTTACTAGAAAACCTAAGTTACCGAGAAATCAATGGGTATATTCCCCAATTACTACTGGGAAGGAATACAACAATATTTTCAAAGAACACCTGTTTTACATTTGATGATCTGTCTCTGTTGGCAGAACTTAAATAATAGCAACAACACCAAAAGCCCAGATATGTCCTATGGGCTAATAAATGCACAAGCAGTTAGGAGAAAGTAGCACCAGGTGTACCACTTATAAACCAGCCTCTTTTATTTCTTCTTTCTTGATGAAATGAAATGAATCTCATAACAAAAACTTTTTTTCTCCTCCTCCTCCTCCTTCTCCTTTTTCTTCTTCTTCGTTTTTGGTTTTGGTTTTGGTTTAGTTAGTGCCTAAATGACCAGAATTCTATTTTTCCCCCTCAGTGGGGGAGCGCTGGGGGTGGTAATAAGGACTGGAGTGTTACATTTTAAATAAAAGGTTGCTTGGGAATAACCATGATATTGCCCCTCACTTGCAAAAAAAATTGTTTGCTTAAATTAGTAAATGGGATGACTATTTTTAAATGCATCATTAAAAGCCAATATGCAAATAATCTCAGCAATTATAATGGCACCTGCGCCTCAGCCAATTAAAGAAAATAGAAAGACATTTTTCGCTTTATTATGCATCAACACAATAAACAACATTCAGTATCACTCATATAACCCCCCACACACACACACACAAATAGAAGGTTAGTTGTCACAGAACATTCATGCCGCTTCCCTTCTCATCAGTAATTTCATCCCTTTGTTTCTGACAATCACACATGACTCAGAGTAAGAGGGGTCTGCAAACAGCATGTTGTGTTGATGGATAACCCTGGAGTACAGAGAGGTTACTTGTTGCAGAGCTGGAACTAAAACAAGGTTCTTTTTTGAAAAGCTAATGCTAACTTTGCTTCAAACTTTTCAGTGGTTTCCTGATAATCTGATAAAAGTCCAAGTCCATGGTCAACCTCTCCAACTTCATTTCACTCAACACTCTCCTGAATTCTCTGTGCTCTGGTCATATAGAATATTTATTTTCTATGCCTCAGATATGCTGTCATTCCAAAAGGCCTTTCATGTGTTGCTTTCTTGGCCCAAAATACTTTCCATATGTCTTTGAGCAAATAATATTTACTAATTTATAGGTTTCTAGATAAATGTCACTCCTTAATAGAGGTTTTCCTGAGTTCTAGGAGTGAGTTGCAATCTCCAGTTCTAAGTTCTTTAGCTACCCTGATCTTCCATTTTGCTAAGGCCCATCGTATTTGTAACTCTTGGTCCAGTGTGTGTCCCTCCTGCTAGTCCATAAGCAACTGGAAGGCAAGGATGACTTCTGCCTTACAATTACACCTTTCCACTTTGTGGGGAAATTCCTGGCACATACTACACTTCAATTAAAAAATTAATAATTTGTTAATTGATTAATCAATGAATCTTGCTTCTACTGATTATTTCCAAATTTTGTGAGACTGATTTCCCAATATAAAATACATTTTACAAATATATGGCTTTATAAATGTTTACCATTATAACTAAAGATGATTTGAAATATTTTTTTCAGTAATTACAGTTACTGCAATTTCCACGTAGCACCTAGTGGAAGAAACCAGGGATTTGAAGGAGAAACAATAATGCAAGGTCCCACTTTGTCAATTTAAGAGTTCCTCCTTTACATTATTCCACTGATGATAGAGATAAAGGTAAATTTTTGATGATATCTTATTGTACTATCTGTCCTCATTTCCAGATCAAATCCTGCATATTGGCAAAGTTTGCCTAGGTATATTTTTAAATTTCTATTTAGAAAAAGTTTTCAAGTGTCCTACATCCATTACTGCTCATAGTATTTTGCTTTTCAAATCATGAGCCTGCATTATTTCTAACAATTAATCTAACTGCTTTTCACTATTCTACTTCAGTAGTTAAGCTCAGGAGAAGACAAATTCTGACCTTGTACACCTAAGCCTACCTTATCATATCCTAGTTCAAAAATATTAACCATGACTGCTAACTTATGAGCATTTTTGGATACATAACTGACATGTAAAATGTGTCCAGGAAAAAATTTCAGATAATATATATTCTCATTTATACCTCTGGCCTTTCAAAAAGTAAATATTTGTGATCAAATGATCTGATGCTTTGCTAAATTTTTACTTTTTATCTCTATACCAGCTGGAAAAATGCATTCTCAAGTACATTTAATTTTCAAAAAACCTTAGAGTGGTTTACATTATCCTAAAAGTTTGACTGATTTGTTTCGGGTCACTAAACACACAAAACATTTGGACTGAAGCATGCAGGACAACACACAGTGGTAATGAAAATGACAAGGGGGGGTGACTTGGAAATTTAACATGAAACCCTCATCACTGTTACCATCAGCATTATTTTTAGCTTCACCATCAGGAATATCCAAAACTGAAAGTGATTGCTGCCAGCCCTACACTAGAGATTGTCCACATAACTCATGCTTAACATTGTCATAAATGCCTAAAACTCCATATGGTCTAGTGACATTTTAAAATTTTCAAAAGCTACACAATATCCCACATATTAACTGAGGTGTTTTATATTTTTATTATTTATATTTTCACTATATTAATGAAATTATATTAACATAGTATATAACATACATTACATGTCATACATATTAATATTACTATATATTAATATGTATTATTTAATATATATGAATAAATATATATTCAATTGTTTTTATGAGATTGTGCCTAATTTTTCTGGGCACTGAGCTCAATTTGGCTTAAATTGCATTTATTCATATGTATCACGTCCCAGACTGTTTTGAAATTAGAACTATCATATGTAGCATAATTAAAACTGAACAGAGAGAATGGAAAATAGTTCCATCCATACCAGGAATGATATGGCATGAGATAAAAATCAAGTTGAATCACACTGAGAGTCAGCTAAAAGCCTGCCCTTACTTTCATGTCACACCAGGGAGCCAAATTTCAAGCTGTATTGTTCAGTTCATTAGGTTCTCAAAGAACTAACTTCTTTTTAAAATCAGATTTGGATTCTAGCTCAGCCAATCAGGAAAAGCCCACTGGGCCTAATTCTCATTACAGCCCCCTTACCTACCACTCCTGAGCAGGAAATCTCATCAATTTCAAAGATGTCCCTAGGAACCTGTGCAAAGAGGGTCACATGAAACTGGGTTCACATGACCTCTTCTAGGAAATATTGGAAAGTTCTAATGATATAAAGCAAGCAAAGTTTTCAAGAGATTAAAATCTCTTTGATTAAAAGTGTCAGAAGTGGGTACCTGAGTGGCTCAGCCATTAAGCATCTGGCTTTTGATTTCCATTCAGGTCATGATCTCAGGGCCATGAGTTTGAGCTCCATGTCTGGTCTGCTTAAGATTCTCTCTCCCTCTCCTTTTGCCCTTCCCTCCTGCTCCCCCCTCCACCATGTATGCTTGCTATCTTTCTTCCTTACGAAAATATTAAAAAGAGTAAGAAGAAAAAAAAATACCAGCAGACATCAGGAAATTGCCCTCTAGGACTGCCAAGTTATTTTACCAAGGTTAGCAGATGGGTAATATTTTGAATTGGTTCATTTGTATCTTCTCCCTGTTAGTTAACCTCCTACAATTATACCAGACAGGCTCAGAATTCATGCTAATTGGTAATTAATGTATTGGTATACAATGATCTTGTTGACTCCGGATTGACTAATTTTAATACAATTGTCAGACTTTCTCTGTCTCAGTCAGGTTTCTGTCCTGTATCGGAGTAAATGTCACATAGAGGGAAGGACAATTGTTCCATATTAGGGCCTAAGCAGAAGAAATCTTCCACGTTCTCTGGGAAAAAATTACTGGAAGTCAATTTTTGACATGGTAGTTCTAGAGATTTCCCTGGTTTGTTTTGTCATTTGTGTCACAGAGGGATAAGTAGAGAGAAACTTTTGTTCAAAAGTGACACTACACATTTTTTCTGCCTGAAATGTTTGAAAATTTCATCTTTCTCTTACTGCTTTGAGAATGAAGGCCTGGATTCAAAGAGAGGGAAAATTTGTTTATAATCACCTTTTTGCCTTTATAATCACCTTTGCTTTCTCAATAAAGAAATATTTGGGGGGATATTACAGAGAAATAATGAAACACCACAATTTTAATTATTTACTTAATGAGAATAAACAAGCACCTCGATTTCTATACAAATGGAAGCAGAAAAATAGCTCCAATAAAATAAATCATTTCCCGGGGGGAGGAGTCAAGATGGCAGAGAAGTAGCAGTCTGAGACTACTTCAGCTAGCCGGAGATCAGCTAGATAGTTTATCTAAAGATTGCAAACACCTGAAAATCCATTGGCAGATCAAAGAGAAGAAGAACAGCAATTCTGGAAACAGAAAAACAACCACTATCTGAAAGGTAGGACCCGCGGAGAAGTGAATCCAAAGCGACGGGAAGATAGACCCCGGGGAGAGGGGCCGGCTCCCGGAAAGCGGTGGAGCAACCGCGCACAAAATCAGGACTTTTAAAAGTCTGTTCCGCTGAGGGACATCGCTCCAGAGGCTACCCGGGGTGAAGCCCACGTGGGGTCAGCGTGGCCTCAGGTCCCGCAGGGTCACAGAAGGATCGGGGGTATCTTAGTGTCGCAGAGGTTGCGGGTATTGGAACAGGAAAACCGGCTACAGAGACAGAGCCGACAGTAAGCTCACAGCTCGGTGTTACCTTGAACCGGCCACAGGCTCGGTGAGCTCGGAGGGCGGCCGGAGGTCAGGCAGACGGGAGTTACTGGGTGCTGTTCACTGAGGGCACACTGAGGAGTGGGGCCCTGGGCTCTCGGCTCCTCTGGGCTGGAGACGAGGAGGCCGTCATTTGTATTCCTGTCCTCCGGAACTCTACAGAAAGCGCTCAGGGAAAGCAAACCAGAGCGGATTACTCAGCCCGGTCCCTGGTAAAGGTGGTGCAATTCCACCTGGGGCAAAGACACTTGAGAATCACTACAACAGGCCCCTCCCCCAGAAGATCAACAAGAAATCCAGCCGAGACCAAGTTCACCTACCAAGGAGTGCGGTCTCAATACTAAGGAGAGCAGCAGAATTCCAGAGGAGGAGAAAGCCAAGCACAGAACTCATGGCTTTTTCCCTGTGATTTTTTTTTAGTCTTGCAGTTAATTTAATTTTTTTCTATTTCATTTTTTGTTTTTTTTCTCGCCTTCTGGTAAATTTTTTTTTAACTTTTACCTTTTTCTTTTTTAACGTTTTTTAACTAGTTTATCCAATATATATATATATATATATTTTTCTTTTTTTATATTTTTTCTTATTTGTTTTCTTTTTTAAAATTCTTTTCTTTTCTTCTTTCTTTTTTTTTCTTTCTTCCTTTTTGAACCTCTTTTTATCCCCTTCCTCCCCCCTCACCATTTGGGATCTCTTCTAATTTGGTTAAAGCATATTTTCCTGGGGTTGTTGCCACCCTTTTAGTATTTTACTTGCTCCTTCATATACTCTCATCTGGACAAAATGACAAGACGGAAAAATTCAACACAAAAAAAAAGAACAAGAGGCAGTACCGAAGGCTAGGGACCTAATCAATACAGACATTGGTAATATGTCAGATCTAGAGTTCAGAATGACAATTCTCAAGGTTCTAGCCAGGCTCGAAAAAGGCATGGAAGATATTAGAGAAACCCTCTCGAGAGATATAAAAGCCCTTTCTGGAGAAATAAAAGAACTGAAATCTAACCAAGTTGAAATCAAAAAAGCTATTAATGAGGTGCAATCAAAAATGGAGGCTCTCACTGCTAGGATAAGTGAGGCAGAAGAAAGAATTAGTGATATAGAAGACCAAATGACAGAGAATAAAGAAGCTGAGTAAAAGAGGGACAAACAGCTACTGGACCACGAGGGAAGAATTCGAGAGATAAGTGACACCATAAGACGAAACAACATTAGAATAATTGGGATTCCAGAAGAAGAAGAAAGAGAGAGGGGAGCAGAAGGTATACTGGAGAGAATTATTGGGGAGAATTTCCCCAATATGGCCAAGGGAACGAGCATCAAAATTCAGGAGGTTCAGAGAACGCCCCTCAAAATCAATAAGAATAGGCCCACACCCCGTCACCTAATAGTAAAATTTACAAGTCTCAGTGACAAAGAGAAAATCCTGAAAGCAGCCCGGGAAAAGAAGTCTGTAGCATACAATGGTAAAAATATTAGATAGGCAGCTGACTTATCCACAGAGACCTGGCAGGCCATAATGAGCTGGCATGATATTTTCAGAGCACTAAACGAGAAAAACATGCAGCCAAGAATACTATATCCAGCTAGGCTATCATTGAAAATAGAAGGAGAGATTAAAAGCTTCCAGGACAAACAAAAACTGAAAGAATTTGCAAACACCAAACCAGCTCTACAGGAAATCTTGAAAGGGGTCCTCTAAGCAAAGAGAGAGCCTACAAGTGGTAGATCAGAAAGGAACAGAGACCATATACAGTAACAGTCACCTTACAGGCAATACAATGGCACTAAATTCATATCTCTCAATAGTTACCCTGAATGTTAATGGGCTAAACGCCCCTGTCAAAAGACACAGCGTATCAGAATGGATAAAAAAAACAAAACCCATCTATATGCTGCCTCCAAGAAACTCATTTTAAGCCCGAAGACACCTCCAGATTTAAAGTGAGGGGGTGGAAAAGAATTTACCATGCTAATGGACATCAGAAGAAAGTAGGAGTGGCAATCCTTATATCAGATCAATTAGATTTTAAGCCAAAGACTATAATAAGAGATGAGGAAGGACACTATATCATACTCAAAGGGTCTGTCCAACAAGAAGATTTAACAATTTTAAGTATCTATGCCCCCAACGTGGGAGCAGCCAACTATATAAACCAATTAATAACAAAATCAAAGAAACACATCAACAATAATACAATAATAGTAGGGGACTTTAACACTCCCCTCACTGAAATGGACAGGTCATTCAAGCAAAAGATCAGCAAGGAAATAAAGGCCTTAAACGACACACTGGACCAGATGGACATCACAGACATATTCAGAACATTTCATCCCAAAGCAACAGAATACACATTCTTCTCTAGTGCACATGGAACATTCTCCAGAATAGATCACATCCTCGGTCCTAAAGCAGGACTCAATCGGTATCAAAAGATTGGGATCATTCCCTGCATATTTTCAGACCACAATGCTCTAAAGCTAGAACTCAACCACAAAAGGAATTTTGGAAAGAACCCAAATACATGGAGACTAAACAGCATCCTTCTAAAGAATGAATGGGTCAACCGGGAAATTAAAGAAGAATTGAAAAAAATCATGGAAACAAATGATAATGAAAATACAACGGTTCAAAATCTGTGGGACACAACAAAGGCAGTCCTGAGAGGAAAATATATAGTGGTACAAGCCTTTCTCAAGAAACAAGAAAGGTCTCAGGTACACAACCTAACCCTACACCTAAAGGAGCTGGAGAAAGAACAAGAAAGAAACCCTAAGCCCAGCAGGAGAAGAGAAATCATAAAGATCAGAGCAGAAATCAATGAAATAGAAACTAAAAAAACAATAGAACAAATCAACGAAACTAGGAGCTGGTTCTTTGAAAGAATTAATAAAATTGATAAACACCTGGCCCGACTTATCAAAAAGAAAAGAGAAAGGACCCAAATAAATAAAATCATGAATGAAAGAGGAGAGATCACAACTAACACCAAAGAAATACAAACTATTATAAGAACATACTATGAGCAACTCTACACCAATAAATTTGACAATCTGGAAGAAATGGATGCATTCCTAGAAACATATAAACTACCACAACTGAACCAGGAAGAAATAGAAAGCCTGAACAGACCCATAACCAGTAAGGAGATTGAAACAGTCATTAAAAATCTCCAAACAAACAAAAGCCCAGGGCCAGACGACTTCCCGGGGGAATTCTACCGAACATTTAAAGAAGAACTAATTCCTATTCTCCTGAAAATAGAAATGGAAGGAAAACTTCCAAACTCATTTTATGAGGCCAGCATCACCTTGATCCCAAAACCAGACAAGGATCCCATCAAAAAAGAGAGCTATAGACCTATATCCTTGGTGAACACAGATGCGAAAATACTCAACAAAATACTAGCCAATAGGATTCAACAGTACATTAAAAGGATTATTCACCACGACCAAGTGGGATTTATTCCAGGGCTGCAAGGCTGGTTCAGCATCTGCAAATCAGTCAATGTGATACAACACATCAATAAAAGAAAGAACAAGAACCATATGATACTCTCAAATGATGCTGAAAAAGCATTTGACAAAGTACAGCATCCCTTCCTGATCTAAACTCTTCAAAGTGTAGGCATAGAGGGCACATACCTCAATATCATCAAAGCCATCTATGAAAAACCCACCACAAATATCATTCTCAATGGAGAAAAACTGAAAGCTTTTCCTCTAAGGTCAGGAACACGGCAGGGATGTCCATTATCACCACTGCTATTCAACATAGTACTAGAGGTCCTAGCCTCAGCAATCAGACAACAAAAGGAAATTAAAGGCATCCAAATCGGCAAAGAAGAAGTCAAATTATCACTCTTCGCAGATGATATGATACTATATGTGGAAAGCCCAAAAGACTCCACTCCAAAACTGCTAGAACTTGTACAGGAATTCAGTAAAGTGTCAGGATATAAAATCAATGCACAGAAATCAGTTGCACTTCTCTACACCAACAGCAAGACAGAAGAAAGAGAAATTAAGGAGTCAATCCCATTTAAAATTGCACCCAAAACCATAAGATACCTAGGAATAAACCTAACCAAAGAGGCACAGAATCTATACTCAGAAAACTATAAAGTACTCATGAAAGAAATTGAGGAAGACACAAAGAAATGGAAAAATGTTCCATGCTCCTGGATTGGAAGAATAAATATTGTGAAAATGTCTTTGCTACCTAAAGCAATCTACACATTTAATGCAATTCCTATCAAAGTACCCTCCATTTTTTTCAAAGAAATGGAACAAATAATCCTAAAATTTATATGGAACCAGAAAAGACCTCGAATAGCCAAAGGGATATTGAAAAAGAAAGCCAACGTTGGGGGCATCACAATTCCGGACTTCAAGCTCTATTACAAAGCTGTCATCATCAAGACAGCATGGTACTGGCACAAAAACAGACACATAGATCAATGGAACAGAATAGAGAGCCCAGAAATAGACCCTCAACTCTACGGTCAACTAATCTTCGACAAAGCAGGAAGGAATGTCCAATGGAAAAAGACAGCCTCTTCAATAAATGGTGCTGGGGAAATTGGACAGCCACATGCAGAAAAATGAAATTGGACCATTTCCTTACACCACACACAAAAATAGACTCAAAATGGATGAAGGACCTCAATGTGAGAAAGGAATCCATCAAAATCCTTGAGGGGAACACAGGCAGCAACCTCTTTGACCTCAGCCGCAGCAACATCTTCCTAGGAACAACGCCAAAGGCAAGGGAAGCAAGGGCAAAAATGAACTATTGGGATTTCATCAAGATCAAAAGCTTTTGCACAGCAAAGGAAACAGTTAACAAAATCAAAAGACAACTGACAGAATGGGAGAAGATATTTGCAAACGACATATCAGATAAATGACTAGTGTCCAGAATCTATAAAGAACTTAGCAAACTCAACACCCAAGGAACAAATAATCCAATCAAGAAATGGGCAGAGGACATGAACAGACATTTCTGCAAAGAAGGCATCCAGATGGCCAAAAGACACATGAAAAAGTGCTCCATATCACTCGGCATCAGGGAAATACAAATCAAAACCACAATGAGATATCACCTCACACCAGTCAGAATGGCTAAAATCAACAAGTCAGGAAATGACAGATGCTGGCGAGGATGCGGAGAAAGGGGAACCCTCCTCCACTGTTGGTGGGAATGCAAGCTGGTGCAGCCACTCTGGAAAACAGCATGGAGATTCCTCAAAATGTTGAAAATAGAACTGCCCTATGACCCAGCAATTGCACTATTAGGTATTTACCCTAAAGATACAAACGTAGTGATCCAAAGGGGCACGTGCACCTGAATGTTTATAGCAGCAATGTCCACAATAGCCAAACTATGGAAAGAACCTAGATGTCCATCTACAGATGAATGGATCAAGAAGAGGTGGTATATATACACAATGGAATACTATGCAGCCATCCAAAGAAATGAAATCTTGCCATTTGCGACAACATGGATGGAACTAGAGCGTATCATGCTTAGAGAAATAAGTCAAGCAGAGAAAGACAACTATCATATGATCTCCCTGATATGAGGAAGTGGTGATGCAACATGGGGGCTTAAGTGGGTAGGAGAAGAATCAATGAAACAAGATGGGATTGGGAGGGAGACAAACCATAAGTGACTCAATCTCACAAAACAAACTGAAGGTTGCTGGGGGGAGGGGGTTTGGGAGAAGAGGGTGGAATTATGGACATTGGGGAGGGTATGTGCTTTGGTGAGTGCTGTGAAGTGTGTAAACCGGGTGATTCACAGACCTGTACCCCTGGGGATAAAAATATATGTTTATAAAAAATAAAAAATTAAACCTATTGAAAAAAAAAGATAAGTTCAAAGTCAAAAATTAAAAGTAAAAATGTAACAGAGAGAATTCACAATGAAGGAACTTTAAATTCAGAGCAATTTGAAAACAATCTTAAAGACATGAGCTTAAATTATTCAAAATACTGAAGGTAGGGCTTGAATCTGTTAGGGCACTGTAAAACATTAGGAGGTAAACATAACATGTTGATTTGAAAGGGAACTTAAATATTGAGAGCTGTTGCCCTGGCTCCAGGGTGCGGGTGTCCGTTGAGAGATAAGGAGACAGAGGTGTCCAGAAATTGAGAGATGGAAAGGAGAAGTGAATTGGGAGAAATCGGAGGGGGAGATGAACCATGAGAGACTGTGGACTCTGAGAAGCAAACTGAGGGTTTTTCAGGGGATGTGGGTGGGGGGTTGGGTGAGCCTGGTGGTGGGTATTACAGAAGGCAAGTATTGCATGGAGCACTGGGTGTGGTGCATAAACAATTAATTTTGAAACACTGAAAAGAAGTAAAATAAAACTAAATGGAAAACAACAACAACAACAACAAACCCCAAAAACTGAAGAGGCAAAGAGAAAAAAAAACAGTGAGTTTTTCCCACGAAGGAAAAGCAACAAGGGGAGGAACTTGCCTACTTCACTCCTCTGTTGCTTTGTCACTGTACCTGCCCCCCAAACTGCATTTGGTATGCCTTTCTTTCTTTCTTTCTTTCTTTCTTTCTTTCTTTCTTTCTTTCTTTCTTTCAAGGATTTTAATTATTTATTTATTTGAGAGCAAGAAAGAGCAAGAGAGAGAGATACCACAAGCAGGGGAGGGGCAGAGACAGATACAGGGTTTCTGCTGAGCAGGAGCCTGACTCCATCCCAGGACCCTGAGATCATGACCTGAGCCTAAGACAGACACTTAACTGACCAAGCCACCAGATGCCCATCTTGTGTGCTTTGATTTGGGCTACTCTTCTCACTGAAATAAAAATAACAGGATGGATAGACCTATGGGGGGACTTGTATAGACCAATATTGCCCCGACAGGGGACGTGCAATACCCAGGGACATGTTCTGTTGTTGCAGTGGAGGGGTTAGTACTAGTGTCTGAGGGACAGAGGCCAGGGACCCTGGAAATACCCTGCAGGGACAACACAGAGCCCCAAACAAAGAAGTTCTGGTCCAAAACATCAATTGCACTAAGGTGGAAAAACCCTGCTATGGACAAAATAAAAGGCTTTGAATATTATCTTATGAATATTAACTACACTCTTCATGCCTTGATCTTGAGGCTGTATTCAGGATGTGGTCTAGAGCACATCCCTCTGATCACCCCCACCCTTCTGAATGACCCTCCCTAACGGAGGAGCAGTGCTGCCAGGACGGAGGCAGGAGGCAAAGGGGAGTTCATGGTGGGGAGTTGTTATTCCAAACAAATTTTTCATCTTTCTTAGTTGGGGTGTGTGTGTGTATGATTCTATCCAAATTTAATAAAACTCCAAAGGATAAAACTAAAAACTGTTGGTTTTAGATCAAATTGTATTGAGATCTAAATATGATAATATAAAAAATTGCTAGAAGGGATGGAGAAGGAGGTGGTATACATGTTAGACTACTTATTTTATAGCATGGAAGTTAATAAATATAATTCAAATTTGATATATCAGGAAACAGAAACAGATTCTGTAGATTTATAGTGTTAACAGCAGATGCACAGAAAGAAGAATTTATTGAAATAACGGGACTGTTTGGAATTTCTTAACTATATGAATACACTATTTCTAAATTTAAAATAAAACAATTTTATTACTGTGTGTTAGCAAGAGTGGGATTGTGCATATAAATGGACCTATCTTTCTGGAGGGTATGTTGGCAATATGTACCAGAAGACTTACAACATTTTAAACCATCTTGCCCAGTAATTCTGCTTTGAAGTATTTATCCTAAGGAAATAATTAGAGATGCAAGTGTAGATGTGAATTCAAGAATATTCATCGAAGCTATTTTTTATATATAATAGTTAAAAATTGTAATAATTGAAACAACAGAGTAGAGATCAGCCAAATAAATTATGGAACATACAGACAAAGGGATACAAGGTGCTATTAATATTCATGTTGTCAATACGATTCAGTGCCACATAGTAAAAACAATAAAAATACAGTGCTGTGTGGTATTGGGACTATTTCAAGACCAGGTTTTCAATTATGTTAAATATATGTGAATGTAAAGAGGCAATTCTGCACCCTTTTCACACACAACTACTTTGCTCTAAGAGCAGAAAAAGCTTAAGTATCAGATTTTCTGATACACATTTTGCTCTAGGGAGAGTTAACAAGAGGACTGTGTTGGTACTTCTAAAAGCCTTCACAGAATAATGTTAAATAAAGAAAAGTACATTATTCAAGAACATGTAAATTTTAACTTTGTGAAAAAATAAAGCAGATTGGGCTATGTTGGAAAAAAATTAGTATCTTCAAAAGAAATACATCAAAATACTAATAGAATTTATTTCTGGATATTGAGGCATTGAATACTGTTGGATTTCTTCTTGGTTTAAATGTCAAAGTCTCCATAGAAGGCGAAAAAAAAATGTCTTTGTCTGAGCATGTTCTGTTCTGTTTTATCTTGTGTCCCCATGAAATGGTGTTTGCTTGCTTTCTGGTAACCATACCTTCGTTTTCCTGTGGAAAGCTACCCTCACTTCCATTCAGAGACTGCATGGCTTCAGTGGAGTATCTTAGCTAAGAACCTAAGTGTGCAACAAGGACCTGAATGTTGCATTTCCCTGGCTACAAGGGATTGATCGGGGAGAAGCACTTGAGCTGACTGGTGGGCAAAAAGAGATTTCTGAAAAGGACTTTCCTGTCACAGGGACATGAACTTGAAAGAATATGAGATCTATAGCTTCTGTCTCAGCATCTGTAAGTACAAGGGAGAGGCTGTGTTCGGGGAACCAGCCCACGGAGGCCAGCAGAGAGCTAGCCTCCTCCCCTGACAGCAGCACTGTTGTAGGTGTGTCTGGGTCTGTCAGTTACCTGAACGGATGTGTTCCCTTGTGCCTGAGCCACAGGGGCTCATTCTATCAACAATGATCTTGATAAAATGTTGTGACTTCTTCAATTTCTTTTCATTCATATCCTTGGTGGATATTTTATCCGGGAAGTTGTGGTCCTCTGGTTGTAAACCTCTGAAAAAGATCATAAAAATTCATTTTGGGAAATGATTTATTTATTTTTTATTTTTTTTTAATTTTTTATTTTTTATAAACATATATTTTTATCCCCAGGGGTACAGGTCTGTGAATCACCCGGTTTACACACTTCACAGCACTCACCAAAGCACATACCCTCCCCAATGTCCATAATTCCACCCTCTTCTCCCAAACCCCCTCCCCCCAGCAACCTTCAGTTTGTTTTGTGAGATTGAGTCACTTATGGTTTGTCTCCCTCCCAATCCCATCTTGTTTCATTGATTCTTCTCCTACCCACTTAAGCCCCCATGTTGCATCACCACTTCCTCATATCAGGGAGATCATATGATAGTTGTCTTTCTCTGCTTGACTTATTTCTCTAAGCATGATACGCTCTAGTTCCATCCATGTTGTCGCAAATGGCAAGATTTCATTTCTTTGGATGGCTGCATAGTATTCCATTGTGTATATATACCACCTCTTCTTGATCCATTCATCTGTAGATGGACATCTAGGTTCTTTCCATAGTTTGGCTATTGTGGACATTGCTGCTATAAACATTCAGGTGCACGTGCCCCTTTGGATCACTACGTTTGTATCTTTAGGGTAAATACCTAATAGTGCAATTGCTGGGTCATAGGGCAGTTCTATTTTCAACATTTTGAGGAATCTCCATGCTGTTTTCCAGAGTGGCTGCACCAGCTTGCATTCCCACCAACAGTGGAGGAGGGTTCCCCTTTCTCCGCATCCTCGCCAGCATCTGTCATTTCCTGACTTGTTGATTTTAGCCATTCTGACTGGTGTGAGGTGATATCTCATTGTGGTTTTGATTTGTATTTCCCTGATGCCGAGTGATATGGAGCACTTTTTCATGTGTCTTTTGGCCATCTGGATGCCTTCTTTGCAGAAATGTCTGTTCATGTCCTCTGCCCATTTCTTGATTGGATTATTTGTTCCTTGGGTGTTGAGTTTGCTAAGTTCTTTATAGATTCTGGACACTAGTCATTTATCTGATATGTCGTTTGCAAATATCTTCTCCCATTCTGTCAGTTGTCTTTTGATTTTGTTAACTGTTTCCTTTGCTGTGCAAAAGCTTTTGATCTTGATGAAATCCCAATAGTTCATTTTTGCCCTTGCTTCCCTTGCCTTTGGCGTTGTTCCTAGGAAGATGTTGCTGCGGCTGAGGTCAAAGAGGTTGCTGCCTGTGTTCCCCTCAAGGATTTTGATGGATTCCTTTCTCACATTGAGGTCCTTCATCCATTTTGAGTCTATTTTTGTGTGTGGTGTAAGGAAATGGTCCAATTTCATTTTTCTGCATGTGGCTGTCCAATTTCCCCAGCACCATTTATTGAAGAGGCTGTCTTTTTCCATTGGACATTCCTTCCTGCTTTGTCGAAGATTAGTTGACCGTAGAGTTGAGGGTCTATTTCTGGGCTCTCTATTCTGTTCCATTGATCTATGTGTCTGTTTTTGTGCCAGTACCATGCTGTCTTGATGATGACAGCTTTGTAATAGAGCTTGAAGTCCGGAATTGTGATGCCCCCAACGTTGGCTTTCTTTTTCAATATCCCTTTGGCTATTCGAGGTCTTTTCTGGTTCCATATAAATTTTAGGATTATTTGTTCCATTTCTTTGAAAAAAATGGAGGGTACTTTGATAGGAATTGCATTAAATGTGTAGATTGCTTTAGGTAGCAAAGACATTTTCACAATATTTATTCTTCCAATCCAGGAGCATGGAACATTTTTCCATTTCTTTGTGTCTTCCTCAATTTCTTTCATGAGTACTTTATAGTTTTCTGAGTATAGATTCTGTGCCTCTTTGGTTAGGTTTATTCCTAGGTATCTTATGGTTTTGGGTGCAATTTTAAATGGGATTGACTCCTTAATTTCTCTTTCTTCTGTCTTGCTGTTGGTGTAGAGAAGTGCAACTGATTTCTGTGCATTGATTTTATATCCTGACACTTTACTGAATTCCTGTACAAGTTCTAGCAGTTTTGGAGTGGAGTCTTTTGGGCTTTCCACATATAGTATCATATCATCTGCGAAGAGTGATAATTTGACTTCTTCTTTGCCGATTTGGATGCCTTTAATTTCCTTTTGTTGTCTGATTGCTGAGGCTAGGACCTCTAGTACTATGTTGAATAGCAGTGGTGATAATGGACATCCCTGCCGTGTTCCTGACCTTAGAGGAAAAGCTTTCAGTTTTTCTCCATTGAGAATGATATTTGTGGTGGGTTTTTCATAGATGGCTTTGATGATATTGAGGTATGTGCCCTCTATGCCTACACTTTGAAGAGTTTAGATCAGGAAGGGATGCTGTACTTTGTCAAATGCTTTTTCAGCATCATTTGAGAGTATCATATGGTTCTTGTTCTTTCTTTTATTGATGTGTTGTATCACATTGACTGATTTGCAGATGCTGAACCAGCCTTGCAGCCCTGGAATAAATCCCACTTGGTCGTGGTGAATAATCCTTTTAATGTACTGTTGAATCCTATTGGCTAGTATTTTGTTGAGTATTTTCGCATCTGTGTTCACCAAGGATATAGGTCTATAGCTCTCTTTTTTGATGGGATCCTTGTCTGGTTTTGGGATCAAGGTGATGCTGGCCTCATAAAATGAGTTTGGAAGTTTTCCTTCCATTTCTATTTTCAGGAGAATAGGAATTAGTTCTTCTTTAAATGTTCGGTAGAATTCCCCCGGGAAGTCGTCTGGCCCTGGGCTTTTGTTTGTTTGGAGATTTTTAATGACTGTTTCAATCTCCTTACTGGTTATGGGTCTGTTCAGGCTTTCTATTTCTTCCTGGTTCAGTTGTGGTAGTTTATATGTTTCTAGGAATGCATCCATTTCTTCCAGATTGTCAAATTTATTGGTGTAGAGTTGCTCATAGTATGTTCTTATAATAGTTTGTATTTCTTTGGTGTTAGTTGTGATCTCTCCTCTTTCATTCATGATTTTATTTATTTGGGTCCTTTCTCTTTTCTTTTTGATAAGTCGGGCCAGGTGTTTATCAATTTTATTAATTCTTTCAAAGAACCAGCTCCTAGTTTCGTTGATTTGTTCTATTGTTTTTTTAGTTTCTATTTCATTGATTTCTGCTCTGATCTTTATGATTTCTCTTCTCCTGCTGGGCTTAGGGTTTCTTTCTTGTTCTTTCTCCAGCTCCTTTAGGTGTAGGGTTAGGTTGTGTACCTGAGACCTTTCTTGTTTCTTGAGAAAGGCTTGTACCGCTATATATTTTCCTCTCAGGACTGCCTTTGTTGTGTCCCACAGATTTTGAACCGTTGTATTTTCATTATCATTTGTTTCCATGATTTTTTTCAATTCTTCTTTAATTTCCCGGTTGACCCATTCATTCTTTAGAAGGATGCTGTTTAGTCTCCATGTATTTGGGTTCTTTCCAAAATTCCTTTTGTGGTTGAGTTCTAGCTTTAGAGCATTGTGGTCTGAAAATATGCAGGGAATGATCCCAATCTTTTGATACCGATTGAGTCCTGCTTTAGGACCGAGGATGTGATCTATTCTGGAGAATGTTCCATGTGCACTAGAGAAGAATGTGTATTCTGTTGCTTTGGGATGAAATGTTCTGAATATGTCTGTGATGTCCATCTGGTCCAGTGTGTCGTTTAAGGCCTTTATTTCCTTGCTGATCTTTTGCTTGAATGACCTGTCCATTTCAGTGAGGGGAGTGTTAAAGTCCCCTACTATTATTGTATTATTGTTGATGTGTTTCTTTGATTTTGTTATTAATTGGTTTATATAGTTGGCTGCTCCCACGTTGGGGGCATAGATACTTAAAATTGTTAAATCTTCTTGTTGGACAGACCCTTTGAGTATGATATAGTGTCCTTCCTCATCTCTTATTATAGTCTTTGGCTTAAAATCTAATTGATCTGATATAAGGATTGCCACTCCTACTTTCTTCTGATGTCCATTAGCATGGTAAATTCTTTTCCACCCCCTCACTTTAAATCTGGAGGTGTCTTCGGGCTTAAAATGAGTTTCTTGGAGGCAGCATATAGATGGGTTTTGTTTTTTTTATCCATTCTGATACGCTGTGTCTTTTGACAGGGGCGTTTAGCCCATTAACATTCAGGGTAACTATTGAGAGATATGAATTTAGTGCCATTGTATTGCCTGTAAGGTGACTGTTACTGTATATGGTCTCTGTTCCTTTCTGATCTACCACTTGTAGGCTCTCTCTTTGCTTAGAGGACCCCTTTCAAGATTTCCTGTAGAGCTGGTTTGGTGTTTGCAAATTCTTTCAGTTTTTGTTTGTCCTGGAAGCTTTTAATCTCTCCTTCTATTTTCAATGATAGCCTAGCTGGATATAGTATTCTTGGCTGCATGTTTTTCTCGTTTAGTGCTCTGAAAATATCATGCCAGCTCATTATGGCCTGCCAGGTCTCTGTGGATAAGTCAGCTGCCTATCTAATATTTTTACCATTGTATGTTACAGACTTCTTTTCCCGGGCTGCTTTCAGGATTTTCTCTTTGTCACTGAGACTTGTAAATTTTACTATTAGGTGACGGGGTGTGGGCCTATTCTTATTGATTTTGAGGGGCGTTCTCTGAACCTCCTGAATTTTGATGCTCGTTCCCTTGGCCATATTGGGGAAATTCTCCCCAATAATTCTCTCCAGTATACCTTCTGCTCCCCTCTCTCTTTCTTCTTCTTCTGGAATCCCAATTATTCTAATGTTGTTTCGTCTTATGGTGTCACTTATCTCTCGAATTCTTCCCTCGTGGTCCAGTAGCTGTTTGTCCCTCTTTTACTCAGCTTCTTTATTCTCTGTCATTTGGTCTTCTATATCACTAATTCTTTCTTCTGCCTCACTTATCCTAGCAGTGAGAGCCTCCATTTTTGATTGCACCTCATTAATAGCTTTTTTGATTTCAACTTGGTTAGATTTCAGTTCTTTTATTTCTCCAGAAAGGGCTTTTATATCTCTCGAGAGGGTTTCTCTAATATCTTCCATGCCTTTTTCGAGCCTGGCTAGAACCTTGAGAATTGTCATTCTGAACTCTAGATCTGACATATTACCAATGTCTGTATTGATTAGGTCCCTAGCCTTCGGTACTGCCTCTTGTTCTTTTTTTTTGTGTTGAATTTTTCCGTCTTGTCATTTTGTCCAGATGAGAGTATATGAAGGAGCAAGTAAAATACTAAAAGGGTGGCAACAACCCCAGGAAAATATGCTTTAACCAAATTAGAAGAGATCCCAAATGGTGAGGGGGGAGGAAGGGGATAAAAAGAGGTTCAAAAAGGAAGAAAGAAAAAAAAAGAAAGAAGAAAAGAAAAGAATTTTAAAAAAGAAAACAAATAAGAAAAAATATAAAAAAAGAAAAAAATATATATATATATATATTGGATAAACTAGTTAAAAAATGTTAAAAAAGAAAAAGGTAAAAGTTAAAAAAAAATTTACCAGAAGGCGAGAAAAAAAACAAAAAATGAAATAGAAAAAAATTAAATTAACTGCAAGACTAAAAAGAAATCACAGGGAAAAAGCCATGAGTTCCGTGCTTGGCTTTCTCCTCCTCTGGAATTCTGCTGCTCTCCTTGGTATTGAGACCGCACTCCTTGGTAGGTGAACTTGGTCTAGGCTGGATTTCTTGTTGATCTTCTGGGGGAGGGGCCTGTTGTAGTGATTCTCAAGTGTCTTTGCCCCAGGTGGAATTGCACCACCTTTACCAGGGGCTGGTCTGAGTAATCCGCTCGGGTTGGCTTTCAGGAGCTTTTGTTCCCTGAGCGCTTTCTGTAGAGTTCCGGAGGACGGGAATACAAATTGCGGCTTCCTGGTCTCCAGCCCGGAGGAACCGAGAGCCCAGGGCCCCACTCCTCAGTGCGCCCTCAGAGAACAGCACCCAGTTACTCCCGTCTGCCTGACCTCCGGCTGCGCTCCAAGCTCACCGAGCCTGCGACCGGTTCAAGGTAACACAGAGCTGTGATCTTACTGTCGGCTCTGTCTCTGTAGCTGGCTTTCCCGTTCCAATACCCGCAAGCTCTGCGACACTCAGACACCCTGGATCCTTCTGTGACCCTGCGGGACCTGAGGCCACGCTGACCCCGCATGGGCTTCGCCCTGGTTTAGCATCTGGAGTGATATCCCTCAGTGGAACAGACTTTTAAAAGTCCTGATTTTGTGCTCCGTTGCTCCGCCGCTTGCCGGGAGCCAGCCCTTCCCCCCGGGGTCTATTTTCCCGTCGCTTTGGATTCACGTCTCCGCCGGTCCTACCTTTCAGAAAGTGGTTGTTTTTCTGTTTCTAGAATTGCTGTTCTTCTTCTCTTTGATCTGCCGATGGATTTGTAGGTGTTTGCAATCTTTAGATAAGCTATCTAGCTGATCTCCGGCTAGCTGAAGTAGTCTCAGCCTGCTACTTCTCCGCCATCTTGACTCCTCCTCCGACTTTGAACTTATCTTTATGTGAATCATTTTCTATGGGAGTCTTGCTAGGTTCTGGTGTTGAAGATATTAGCACGGGGAAATTTTTGCCTCTCACTAGGAGCTCTGGAGTTTTATCAGTTTTACTAATCAAGTATTTAAGGTTAATTTCTCAGTTCATTATTTCCTCACCATGTACAAAATTCAAGATTGGATCCCATTCTCCTGCAGAACATAATTTGGGTATCTGTTTTCTTGCTCCTGGAGGCTCTTTCCACATTCATGGTCCAAGGCAGATGGCATGCTCCATGGGACATCTTTGGCCTGGTGAGCACAATTTCATTTTAGCTCCCATTCCCATATAGAACACCTCTCCCGAGCTCCCCCTTCAGGGACCTCAGTTCTATTTCATATGGAGCACAAGGAATGCAGCCTTAACTCTTCAGTAGAGAATGGGTGTGAGAATGCCACTTTAAGATAGAGATCAAATTCTAAAATCTATAGATTTAATGTATATAAATGCATTATAAATGTAATGGACATTGTTTTTATAAATGTAATGGACATTGTGTCCTGGCTGTCAATGACCTGAAGATGTCCCCTACTTAACTAAGCTCAGCTGTGCCTTTCATTTTATGTTATTTTATTTTGTGCTGTTGTTATAAATTGTTCAACTCCTCCCTTTGTTTAGAAAGGAGGTAGGAGTCAGGCAGCATACATCAGTCTAGTCTGCCATCTTGACCTGGAGTCTCCTAGCAGTGGCAGAGCAAACATGCTTGGGAAAGCCACGTTAGCACAGTCGAGACTAGATGCATATGAGGAATGTGATGTATGGGGGCTGAATTGGTGAGGTAGACACTGTGTCAAGGTTCTCACAAAGCACAAAAAGAAATTCATGCTTTTTTGTCCTTGTCGGACCAGAGGTCAATGGAAATTTTAAGTAATTAACAATGTATAATCGAAGTTTGTTTTGTTTTGTTTTGTTTTGTTTTGTTTTGTTTTGAAGCAAACTCTGACAGTGTGTGAGATTGATGACATGGAGTACAAAACATCTACTGAGCGAAGACAATTAGAGGGTGGATGATAGTGTCAAGCTGAGATAAGATGATAAGTCAGAGCATTAATGCAAGGGTAGCCATAATGAATAGAAGAAAAAATTTAGGGAATCTTCCTGAAATAGACTTGCAATGTTTAGCAAGTAATGAAAGGTGAGAAGAAATAGAGCTTGGGAAGACATGGAGGTTGCTGTGTGGGATACATGGACTTACAGACCGGCAGATGTGGGGGAGGCTGCACCATACTGAGACCTGTGTCTAGTGCACAGGAAAATGATGCCCAGGAAAGGGAGTCAAGATTGGGAACACAGATTTGAAAACTATGGGCACACAGGAAACAAAGGCAGGTGGACAGCATCATTAGATCCCAGGTAAAGCAGCAAGGCAGAAGTGAGATGGAGTCCATGGCAATACCAACAATTAAGGGGCAGGTGGGGGAGGAAGAATGAAAAGCATGGACAAGGCACAGACCCAGTCAGAGGAGAATTCAGGAAACATGGCCGCCCTGAGAAGCAGGATGTTCAGGAAGAAAGGCTCCATCAGCGTCATCAGTCCTGCAGGAAGTGGAGCGTGATACTGACGTTAAGGGAAAAGGATGAGGTGAGTATTTAAATGGACTGAACCATTTTTTTTCTTAAAGAATACTGAAGAAATTATGATTAAGTATTACTATAAAATAAAATCTAGATCGTACACTTGTGGATATATTATATTATTTTGTATATTTCCTATACTTTCTACATGTATAGAAATGTCATGTGTGATTATTAAAATTTAATAGAAATTTAAAATGAAAAAAATTAAACCACTGATTAGATCAGGCAATTATAAGGCATTCGCTACCTTATGGAAATTCTTTCCACAATAGAAGCAGGTATGTGTGTCAAGTCATGATAGATACGAGGAGATTGGCAGTAGAGTAAGTGAGGACCAGAAGGCTGGTTATCCTTCCAGAAGGTTTAGAAACATAGAAATGGTGGGAATTAGAGTAACTCCTGAGGTGGCAATAGAATTGTGGAAAAGATTTTTAGAACAGGGCACTAGTTCATGGACTCATAGCAGAAGAAGAGAGGTGGAAGATTCAGTAGACAGAAGAAATTATTGATGAAGTATCATGGAGAAGATAGGCCTTCTTCCGATAAATAATTAAAAGGCATGTGGAAAAATTTTAAATGCAGCATTCAAATCATCAGTTACTTCTGTGTAATAATTCAAACCTGAACACCAGTTTTCATGGACACAGAATATATTTTAAATCTAGATATCGGGGCACCTGGGTGGCTTGGTGGGTTAAACCTCTGCCTTCGGCTCAGGTTGTTATCTCAGGGTCCTGAGATCGAGCCCCATATCGGGCTCTCTGCTCCGCAGGAAGCCTGTTTCCCCCTCTATCTCTGCCTGCCTCTCTGCCTACTTGTGATTTCTCTCTTTGTGTCAAATAAATAAGTAAAATCTTTTAAAAAATAAAAATAAATAATTAGAGATATCCCACTCCAGCTTTATAAAAATAACTGCCAGTGGGCTCTCTCTCAGAAAACACCTCCGCTTGTCCTGGAGGTGAGCTGGAGATGGCATGTTACACTGATGCTCCACACAGCTGGAAGGGTGGGGACAGAGTTAACACTGATACAATATTCATCAACAAGAGTACTGCTGAGTATTTCCTGTTTAGCAGCCCCTCAGTGAATATAAGCATTCAAAATCCTCAAGATCCCAGGAAAATTGATCTTTCAAACCTCCTTCAATTTTAATTTCATCAACATATAAAGTTTATGTTGAACATGAACTACAGTAAAAGGAATCTAGTTTTCACTATTTAGTTTCATTTGGTTCACATTTTTTGTATATTTGTTGTAAATTTTTAGATTCATGCAAATAGAACAGAGCTCTATATGGTAGAGTGTCCAGGAAAGATTACTTATCTTTGCTTTGTAAGCATCTTCATTGATAAACACTTTTTGAACATCAGCTATAGAGGAAGCACTGAAGTAGACACTGGAAAGATTATACTAATAAAGATATGCCTTCAAGGAGTCTACATTCTAGCAAATCAGACCAGAGGTGCGGTGCCAGCCTAACAAGCAGGTGAAGGCAAGCAGAGCTGAGTGTGGGCTAAGTGCGGAAGTAACTTGTCAAGGTTACAAAATGGAAACATTGTACTAATTTTATATTTCACCTCTCTCTAGGTGTAGAGGTAAGAAAAAAGAATGTATGAGTTACCTATAAATGTGTGCACAGTCCTTGAGTTGAAGGGAAAGATGCATATAGTTAACATATGGCGCTCACCATGAGAAGGGTCTAAATGGCGATTGACATTTGGGGGTCCTGAATGATGCCAGACTCCACACCACCGACTTGAACTTGTGATTTGTATCTTGCTTTGTCACTTGAGTTTGGGAGAGAAATTTAATCTCTCCGAGTTACTGCTTCCTCATCTGTGAAAGGGGTGGTGATTCCTATCTCTGAAGTTATTGTGAAGATTAAGTGAGATAACATATCTCAAACTGTCTGGTAAACACAAAGCTTTATGTAAAAGTTAATTATATGTAAACATTAAAGGAAGTTATAAAGAGACAAATGCCTTAAACATGAATAAGCTCGATACATCTGTAGAGAATATGTGCCTTACATGAAAGTGAACTCTGTATATGTTATTCAGAAATGAAAAACTCATTATCTTAATAAAAGCAAAGAAAATTATGTCCTAGGATTTCTCTCCATATCCCCAGAAATGATGCATGACTTTGGATTTGGTATCGTTCCATATAGCAGACGGTGTTTTTAATCTTTAGCTGCATTTTAAATTTTAGAGTTAGTTTACCAGGAGGTAGGGAAAGTGGGCTCTTTCCAATACATTTTACATTTTGATAAACCTAGATGAAGCCAATAAAATTACACACCTTCAAGCAAAGAAAACACATTTTCTTCTTTGAGATCATAAAAATAAAATTCTGATTACATTGACTAGTATCTAACTCACAGTTCTGGATTTAATCACATTTGATGATTATAAAAATTATCATTTATTGTCTCTGTGCATGCCATTTTTTTTCCTCCCTGAAAGCCATACATTTTCAAGTTTCCATGTATCATTTCTGCACAGAACCAACTATTAATTTACTTGTATTTTAAACAAACCCCAGCTTGCTTGCACAGGAAAGATAACAATATATAAAGCCATCCAACCTTCAATAAGCCACGATGTCAGAGACAACTGAAGGATTCAAACTAGAATGGGCAAAACATAATTGGATAAATGGAGGGTAATTGTTCTCTGGATGAGGCCACATGTTCTTATTTGAATTAATGGCTAACTCATTTTTGCAGTCTAATGGGCTTGCTTTTTTTTCAGGATTGAAATGCAAGGATTTGTTACATATTACAATGGAATAACTTAAAACATCTTAGAAAGAGTCTTTGGAATGCATACATTTGCTTTCCAGATCATAAAACCAACACGAATAATTTAGGTCAGATTGGAGACTGTAGCTCACTGATCACCAGCAAAGCCCAGTGCTAATCCATATTTTATGGAACGTACATATTTAATGAAGCAGGAACAGTTTTCCATTTCAGAATGAAATGAAATGCTGGCTGTTCTGTAATTAAAGGGAAGAGTGAGGACGCCCACTGCTGCCTTTGCTTTTCACCAGCCAGCTTTCCCGTGGCTATGCACCCTAGGGAAAGCCCTGCTGGGGTCCCCTTCTGCCACAATTCTTTCCATCCTTTATTAAAGCTGCAGGGCAGGGGGCAGGGACACATTCACTTCTTCAAGGTCAGTAGACCTTTGCACAGACCTGTCAGCAAATATTTAAAGACCATTCCAGATGTGTTTGCCTTATTACCACAGGGAGCTCATACCAGAAGTCCACGTGGCTTCTCTCTCCAAGGGCCAATTTTGTATTCTTCTGTGGGTTTTGGCCCACACATGAGACAGAACTGGTCAAAGGTTTGCCAGTGCCTGGATGTGGGAAGAAGGACAAGATTTTGTCATACAGAACAACTCATTTCTGGATCTCAACAGAGTGAGATATGTCCCAAAAAAAAAATGGATGGAAGCTTAGTTTGGATACAGAAATAAGATAAACATCCTCAGTAACCTGACTCAAAGAACTGTTCTCAGTGGCTTGCCCCAGTGTCCAGAAGGTCACCTTTAATGTTTTGGCCCTCTGTATAAACATGCATATGTGTCCAGAGAGATCCCAGAAATGTACAAAACCCGTAAAAAATTTTTTTAATTAATTAATTTATTTTAGAGTGAGAGAGAGAGAGGGAGCATGTGAGCAGGGAAAAAGGACAGAGTCAGAGAGAATCTTACGCAGTCTCTGCTGACCACAGAGCCCTCATGGGCGTTGATCTCATGGCCCCGAGGTCCTGACCTGTTCCGAAATTGAGAGTCGATGCTTAACCAGCTGAGCCACACGGACACCACTAAAAACAACATTTGTAAGCACGATGAGTCATTTATACCTCAATATGTTTCACGATCAGGTTACTTACCAGATTCTGGGAGAATGGAACTAAAGAACAAGTGGGGATTTTTTGGGAAAATCTAGATGGACCTAGGGCATGGGATTCCAGTCCAAAAGGAATAATGGGTGGGTGTAGTACATATGGTGGGTGATGTGGGAAACTTGAAAGTATTTAAATGGCCACCCCCTGTGCACTCCCCATGCAGCTCTTCCTGCCCATGGTCCACACTTTAATAAAACCAACTTTTTGCACCAAAGATGTCTCAAAATTTCTTTCTTGGCTGTCGGCCCCAAACCCCAAAATTTTCTACATCGTTGGATATACTAGTAACTACAGATAAGCACTGGGACACGGGTTCTTGGAATGAGGGATGGAAGGAGGCCTGATTGAAGGGAGCAGAAAGGAAAATTTCAAAAGCAATTAGATGTATATTTCTTTCATGTCTGAAGAGCATCCTGTTACAATGCAGGAATCGAATAGGTACATCTAAAGGATCAAGTGCAATGCACATTGAAATGCTTTTATTGGGATGGGCAAACTTAGAGCTATCAGAATGAGAGAGAGAGAGAGAAACTGCTCCATCTGTTAGTACCCAGGAGGAGAAAAAGAAGCAGCTATTTCTACAGAGAAATATCACCTCCTTTAGATCCTTGCCTAAAGTCAAATTTCTACCCCATTTGGAATAAGTACAGTCCATGTTACTCATTTATTTATTTTTCTTTTTAAGGAATGGAGTCACTCTATTGTTTTCAATGGCACGTGTCCTCTTCAGAGAGAAGGGTGTGTGGGGGAAGGGATGGGTTGACCCGGAGAAGCAAAACAACAAGGGTGCTCAATCCCAGACTCCAACTCTTAAGGCCAGGTGAATTGAGGTCTCTTTCCTTTCAAAATATACTCAGTGATTCGATCCCCAAAAGGGATAAGGGGAACTACGTAACTAGAAAGTTCCCATATTATTTAATATTGTGAGTGTACAGAAACTGTATTTATATTTTCATTCCTTACAATGTTCATGGCTGAGCACCAACGCAAAACTTTTAATCTATAAGCAAGATGAAATTTGGGGCACTAGTAAGGAAGTGATTTCATTAGGATATTTCCAGCAAAAATTTACAGAAGGAAAAGCAGGAAAAAAAATACTTGTGAATGCTTTTAATTAACATAAAAATAGAAGGCATCAAATTCAATCAGTAATCAGCTCCTAGCCAATGGATGCATTGACTGAATTATCCATAATAAGTTTACCCTGAAGAAGGGGACACAGAAAAACAAGCATCTTAATTTACTTCATCATTAGATTTGACATTTGGACCTAAGTTGTTTTTAGAAAAGTATGGAACATTAAGCCCAATAGGTATTGGGTTCTCTATGTAATTTCTGGTTTTGCTTCTTTGAAACCTTTTCCTCTACCCCCCTCTAGTGAGTCAAAAGCAATAAAACAGAAGAAATGTTAGCAACTCACTCTGTTAGAAGTTTAAAATGGGGGTGCCTGGGTGGCTCAGTGGGTTAAAGCCTCTGCCTTCGGCTCAGGTCATGATCCCAGGGTCCTGGGATCGAGCCCCATATTGGGCTCTGCTCAGCAGGGAGCCTGCTTCCCCCTCTCTCTCTCTGCCTGCCTCTCTGCCTAGTTGTGATCTCTGTCAAATAAATAAATAAAATCTTTAAAAAAAAATAAAAGTTTAAATTGTGGGGAAAAAAATAAAAACCCTCAGGACCCTTATGCTAAAGATAAAAGTAACATGCTTAAAAAGCTGACATTATTTTCAGTTTGGATTAACTCTATTTTTGTGGAGATTGTTTCAGAATAGCCATGATTGAGATATTTAAAATGCTATTTAATAAGTCAGGACTAGAAAACTTCATCAAGGCAGGGTGGGCTTTGTTGGAACAAGATGGTTTCCATACAGGTAACATGTTTTGAAATACCCAGGCAGATATCTGAGAAGGGAAGACATGCTCTTGAGTCCACCATCTAAATGACCAAGAAATCACAGAGAAAGGACCCTAAAAAAATCAGTAAGATAATCATGGCACCAGGTTTCTACCGAGGTCCTCAGAACCTGAGATCCCAAACCCACCAAAGGAGAACAAACCCACCAAAGGAAAGTGGAACTCTATGCCAATCAAATTCAACAAGTTCTTAATGTCTGTGCTTCAAGTTGAAAGGAAGGGAGAAAATGGAACAGGAAATGACTTGTATTACATCTGTGGTTGCTGAGCTTTGTCAGTCAGGGAGGGAAGGTGAAAACACTGCCACTTCAACTGTGGGGTTTGTTTTCGGAGGATGTGGAGGGTTGAGCAAGGATGGGATGGATTTTTTCCTACTCACCATGACTCTGAACTTGGAGTATTCTTGGTGGCTTGTTTAGAAAAGAGGTTGCTCTAGGGGTGCCTGGTTGGCTCAGTTGGTTAGCAGCTGTCTTCAGCTCAGGTCACGATTTGAGAGTTCTGGGAGAGCAAGTCCTGTATTGGGCTCCCTACTGAGCAAAGAGCCTGCTTTTCCCTCTCTCTCTCTCTCTGCCTACTTGTGCTCTCTCTCTCTCTCTCTCTCTCTCAGTCAGATAAATAAATAAATAAAAAATCTTTAAAGAATAAAGGTTGCTCTAGATGCTCCCAGCTGGCACTGAGCAAAGAGAGAATAGCCCTCTAAAGTAGAAATGTCCAGTGATATAAATATGGTTTTATATTTGTATGGTTATATATCTTAAATTTTAAAAAGGAAAAAATAGGTTTGCAGTATTTTAAAACCTAGAGATCTACTAAGCCCTCTAATTCATTTTTTTTATAAATAAGGAAATATAGACCCAGAGACACTAATGATTCATTAAAATGACAATATGCCATTGTCCCTGTTGCGAAGAGAGTATTTAATCTTATCCGATGCTGAAGTCGAGGGCATGTTCTTCACACCCCTGAGTCTCAAACCAATGCTAAGTAGAAGCCAAGTCTTTACTGACCCACCAAGCCAAATCACTTGGGACTGGCATGGGAAATGGGAAAGACTTCTCCTCCCACTGACACTCAAATATGCCAGCTCGAGGTATCTGTGGGGGATGAATTATTGAGATGAAAGCTAGGCTATAAAAAGGCTAAGCATCTGAGTTTAGAATAAATATAGTAAACAGATAAAATTTGAAATTATTTTGACATAATTATATGGGACTACCAGGAACTTCGATTTAGTGAGCAGCAACAAATATGTCATTGTGGATGTCACCAAGATAGTGACCTAGGAGACTCTTGAATTTTCCTCCTGCCACAGACGCACCAAATATACAACCACACACAGAGAAATTTCTTCTGAAAGAAATCTGGAAACCAGCTGAATGCCTCCTATACCTTCGGTATCAGAAAATATCCACATTGAAATGGATAGGAAAGGCTGAGACACACTCTTGCTATAAACCTCATGCCCTCCACAGTGTCTTACCACAGGGAGGGATCCCAACTCCCAGCTTCTCCTTGAGGAGCAGAGGGTTTGGGCCTTATATCCAGTGCCTCAGCTTTTAAGGCTGATAGATAAGTGTCCAAACCACTTAGCTCTGAATGCCAACAGGATTTGTGGGCACAAGTCCCATTAACAAGGCAGTTGTTAATGGGCACATGAGCACTCACCAGAGCTGTCCTCCCAGGGTTCTGCACAGAATAAGCAGGCAAAACAAAACACAACACAACAAAACCACACCACCATTTGCAGTCTTTCCCTGAAGGAGTTTGACTACATACTTTTTTTTAAATTTTATTTTTTATTTATTTTCAGCATAACAGTATTCATTGTTTTTGTACCACACCCAGTGCTCCATGCAATCCGTGCCCTCGATAATACCCTACCACCTGGTTCCCCCAACCTCCCACCCCCCCACACCACTTAAAACCCCTCAGATTGTTTTTCAGAGTCCATCATCTCTTGTGGTTCACCTCCCCTTCCAATTTTCCCCAACTCCCTTCTCCTAACTCCCCATGTCCTCCATGCTATTTGTTATGCTACATACTTTTTAAGCTGCTGCCTGAGGGTCAAGTTTTCGATTAGCATGCGCCTAGATACTATCTGTAATCTTCCAGGGAGAATGAAGATTCAGTGGGCACTTCTGCCAGCTTTTCCACCTGGCTCATTCCAACAGTAAAACCAAACTTGCAGCTTCATCTTAGAAGAAGCTTATTCATATATCTAGCACCCCAACTTTTATGGCTTCCATGAGATGGACTGGCCCCCAAATTACCCATCCCTGATAAACAATGGAGCTTACATTCCTATGCATCCTCCAGGACTATAGCAAATGAAGAAGCAGTTGTCAAATGGGCACATAAGCTGTCCATAGCTGTCCCCTTGGGCTCAGCACAGGGACTGACCCAAAACTCTTATCTCCCAGTTTCCCCCGAAAAGAATTTGAGTGCATACTTCTCCAACAACTGTCTAAGGTTCTAACTTCTAATCTACCTACGTATGGGAGCTGACTGCATTCCCCCCAGAAATCTATTAGAACTACTGGGCACATCCCCTGGTCTCTCCCTTCAGCTTGCTCCAACACTAAAACCAAGTCTCCGGATTTTCCCTGGAAGGAGCTTGTCCAGAATAAGTACCCCAATTGTTTTGGATGCCACTCAAGGGGCAGGCTCCCAATTCACCTATCTCTGAGAAGTGATAGGGCTCAACATTCATAAATCCCCTGGGACCACACAAAAGAGTCAGCTCCATTTGGGAGCCCAGTGACTATTCCCTCTAGCTCAGAACAGATTAAGTAACCAAAACACCCAGGTTCCAGTTTCACCCAAATTAGGGGTGGACCATATACCTAATATCTTGTCTTTCTCATGTGTTTCACAAAAGTGGGGTTTCTAATTAGCATGTTTCAGGGAGCTGAAGGGGCAGTTAGTCAAATTCCAGGAGCCTTAAAATGTGTATAAGGATTTAGCCTGCCTTTGGGACACCAGCAAGTCCTGTCACACTCTCAACTACTAGGAGCCACTAGATCAAAGACAGTGGTTTGTACAGTCACAGAAGTTTGAATGGCAACCAGGATGACTGATAAAGCTCTCCCAGCTATCAGTCAATCAAGACTGAGACAAATGTCTGTTGTATCTAATGTGTAGGAACCAACACAGCGGCTCAAGTAAAATTAAGAGATATAACAATCTGTCCCAAACAAAAGAACATGATGAATCTCAAAAGCCAGTGTTAGTGGAATGGGGATGAGTGGTCCACCCAAGAGAGTGCACAGTAATAGTCATAAGCATGTTTGCTGAGGTCCGAAGAGTAGTTAATGGACAACATGAGAATTTCAACAAAGAGAGAAAATGTTTAAAAGTGCCGCACAGAAATCATGCAGCTGAGGAATAGAAGAAGTGAATGTAAACACTAAAAGAGGGTTTTAACAGCAAACTAGACCAAGTGGAAAAAAAGGATCCATGAATATGAAAAAGACACTGGAATTCATCTAATCAGAGGCACAAAAAGAGACAAAGAATGAAAAAGAGGGAAGATAACTTCAAGGTTTGATGGGATACCGTCGAGGGGCCTAATATTCACATTATAGCAGCCCAGAAGGACAAGAGAAAACAAAGTTTTTTCAAAGAAAAATTTTTCAAAGAAATAATGGCCAAAAGCCAGGGGGAAAAAAACAGATATCCAGATCCAGGAAGCCCAAAAAGTGCCAAAAAAGATGAGCCTAGCGAGACCACATGAATACATTATAATTAAATTATCAAAACATAAAGACAAAGAAACACAAAAACAGCAAGAGAAAAGCACCTTGTTATAAACAAGGAAACCCTCCCAGAGGATCATGAGAAGACTTTTCAGAATAAACCTTGTAGCCAGAAGAGAGTATAATGATATATTCAAAGTGCTGAAAGAAAAAATAAAAGCATGCCACCCAAGAGCCCTCTATCCAGCAAAGCTCCATTGGAAATGAAGAAGAGATAAAGAATGTCCCAGACAAAGAAAAATTGAAGGAGTTCATCCCCATTAGACCAACCTAAAAGAAAAGTTAAAGGAAGTACTTCCAACTGAAATGAAAGGATGCTAATTAGTAACAGGAAACATATAAAGTATAAAATTCACTATTAAAAGTAAACATAACGTTAAATTCAGAATACTTTAATAAAGTAATGATGGTGAGTAAATCACCTATATAACACTAGTATAAAGGTTAAAAAAACATAAGTATTAAAATGACTATAGCTACAATAATTTGTTAATTTATTAAGGGACACACAATATTAAAAATGTAAATTGTAACATCAAAAACACAAAATATGGGGGGAGTGTAACAATGAATAGTTTTTGTACATGTTTCAAAATTAAGTTATCAGCTTAAAATAGAAATGTTTTCAATATAAAATTTATGGTAACTAGAAACAAACACTTATAGTAGATATACAACAGATAAAGAGATAGGAATCTAAGCATATCACTACAGGAAATCACCAACTCACAAGGAAAGAGCAAGAGAGAAAGGAAGGAACAAAGGAAATACAAAAAGCCAGAAGACAATTGATAGATGGCAATAATAATTCCATATCAATAATTACTTTGAATATAAATGAACTAAATTTCTCAATCAAAAGATAGAGTGGCTGAATGGATAAGAAAAATAAAACAAAACAAACAAAAAACACTCAGCTATATGCTCCCCACAAGACTCACATAATCGAAGAGATTATGCTGAGTGAAATAAGTCAAGCAGAGAGAGTCAATTATCATATGGTTTCACTTATCTGTGGAGCATAACAAATAGCATGGAGGACATGGGGAGTTAGAGAGGAGAAGGGACTTGGGGTAAATTGGAAGGGGAGGTGAATCATGAGAGACTATGGACTCTGAAAAACAATTTGAGGGTTTTGAAGTGGCGGGGGGGGGTGGAGGGTGGGAGGTTGGGGGAACCAGGTGGTGGGTATTACAGAGGGCACGGATTGCATGGAGCACTAGGTGTGGTGCAAATATAATGAATACTGTTATGCTGAAAATAAATAAATTAATATTAAAAAAAAAAGACTCACATAATCTTTGAGGACACAAATAGACTGGAAGAGAAGGAACGGAAATAAAATACTCCATAAAGCAGAATGAAAAAGAAAGCAGTGTTAGCTACACTAACATCAAACAAAAGTATACTTTAGACAAAAACTGTAACAAGATGCAAATAAAATCATTATATAATGACAAAAGACCTAGTTATTCAAGGGAATATAACAATTATAAATACTTAATGCATCTACATTACAGAACTTAAATATATAAGTGAATATTAATGGACACAAAGGGACAAATAGACATCTAGTCAATAATCATAGGGAATTTTAAACCCCACTTGCACCAATAGGTAAATTTTCCTGGGAGAAAATTACTAAAGACATATTGGACTTTATACATTAGACCAGATGGACCTAACAGACATGTACAGAACACTCCATCTAACAGCCACAGAATTCACATTCTTTTCAAGCACACATGGAACATTTTCATGTATATTAATCCATAAAACTAGTCTTAATAAATTTAAGAATATTCAAGTCATATAAACCATTTTTCTGTACTACAGTGACAAACTAGGAATCAATTATAAGAAGACTGGAAAACTTACAGGTATGTGGAAATTAAACATGTTCCTGAGCAAACAGTGGGTAAAAAAACAAATCAAAGGGAAGTTTTAAAAAAATCTTGAAACAAATGAAAATAGAAACACAACATATACAAAACTTGTGGGATGCCCCAAGAGCAGTTCTTAAAAGGAAGTTAACAGTAATCAATTCATATTTTCAAAAAAGAAAGCTCTCAAACAAATAACCTAAGCTTGTACTTCAAGGAACTAGTAAAAGAAGACCAAATGGAACCCAAAGTTAGTAGAAAGAAGGAAATAACAAAGATAACAGTGAAAATAAATAGAACAAAAAAGAAAATTAAAAAGAAGTGAAACTAAGAGCTGGATTTTTGAAAAGGCATACAAAATTGACAAGCCTTTAGCTAGACTACGAAAATGAGAGAGGACTCAAATAAAATCAAATACAATAAAATAAAGAGAAAAATTACAAATGATAACACAGAAGTACAAAGGATCATAAGAGACTGCTTTGAACAACTATACACCAACAAATTAGATAACCTAGAAGAAACGGACAAATCGTTAGAAACATACCACTTGTCAGGACTTAATCATGAAGAAATTGAAAATCTGAACAAACCAATTACTGTTAAGGAGATTGATTCAGTCATCAGAACCTCTCCTCTGCCCTCCTGCAAAAACAGTTCAGGACCAGATGGATGGTGAATTCTAGCAAGCACCTAAAGAAAAATTAATGCCAATCCTTCTCAAACTCTTCCAAAATAGAAGAGGGAATGCTTCCAAATTAATTCTCCATATTAGCACTACCCTGATACCAAGTATCAGACAAGTACACCAAAAGAAAAGAAATTATAGGCTAATATCTGAGATGTACATAGATGCAAAATTACTAATCAAAATATTATCAAATCAGGGATGTCTGGGTGGCTCAGTGGTTTAAGGTTCTGCCTTCTGCTCAGATCATGATCCCAGAGTCTTGAGTCCCACTTTGGGCTCCTTGCTCAATGGGGAGCCTGCTTCTCCCTCTGCCTGCCTTCCTCCCTGCTTGTGCTCTCTCTCTGACAAATAAATAAATAAAAACTTTTCTAAAAAATTAGCAAATCAAATACAATAACACCTTGAAAGGATCACACATTATGATCAAGTAGAATTTATTCCTTGGATATAAGGATGGTTCAACATACACAAAAATAAATGTGACAGACAACAAAATGAAGAATTTTAAAAAACGATGATCTTAATAATTCAAAAAATGCATTTGACAAAATTCAACATCTTTTCATGATAAAAATCACTCAACAAATTATGTATAGATGAAATATACTTCAAGATAATAAAGGTCATCTATAATAAGACCATAGCTAACATCATACTCAATGGTAAAAGCTGAAAGGTTTTTTTCCCAAGATCAGGAACAAGGTAAGGGTGGCTACTCCTACCCTTTTTATGCAACATAGAACTGGAAGTCCAAACAAGGACAATTAGATAAGAAAAATAATTAAAATAATTAAAAGGCATACAAATGAGAAAGGCAGAAGTAAAATTGTATCTCTTTGCAGATGACACAATCTTATGCATATATAGAAAACCTTAAAGACTCCATCAAAATAACTGTTAGAACTAATAAATCACTTCAATAAAGTTTCAAGATAGAAGATCAACATACTAAAATCAATTATTCTTCTATACACTAATAATAAACTATCAAAAATAGGAATTCAGAAAACAATCTCATTTACAGCAGCATCTAAAAAAATAAACTACTCAAGAATAAATTTAACCAAGAAAATGAAAAAAAACTATGCACTGAATACTAAAAGACATTAAAAGAAATTGAAGAAGACATAAATAAATGGAAAGATAATTTCATGTTCATGAATCAAATATTACTAGTGTCAATATATATTCAAAAGAATCTCTTCCAAAATACCAAAGGCATTTTTCACAGAAATAGAAATAACAGTCTAAAATTCATGTGAGCCACAAACACTTCAAATAAAAAAAAAGTTGGAGACATCACACTTCCTACCTCCAAACTATATTACAAAGCTATCATAATCAAAAGAGTATGGTACTGGCATAAAAACAAACACAAAGATTAATAGAACAGACTAGAGAGCACAGAAATAAGCCTATCTGCATATGGTCAAATAATTTACAACAAAAAGCCATAAATATATAATGAGGAAAGGACCACTATCTTATATGCTGCACAAAAATTAATTCAAAATGGAGTCAAATACTTGAACATAAGACTTGAAACTGTAAAACTCCTAGAAGAAGTCATTTACACTGGTCTTGGCAATGAGATTTCGGATTTGATAACAAAAGCAAAGGCAAATATAAATAAGTAGAACTACATCAAGTTAAAAAGTTAGCACAGCTAGGCACCTGGGTGGCTCAGTGAGTTAAAGCCTCTGCCTTTGGCTCAGATCATGATCCCAGGGTCCTGGGATCAAGCCCCCTATCAGGCTCTCTCCTTAGCAGGGAGCCTGCTTCCTCCTCTCTCTTTCCCTCTGCCTCTCTGCGTACTTGTGATCTCTCCCTGTCAAATAAATAAATAAAATCTTAAAAAAAAAAAAAAGTTCACACAGCAAAAGAATCAATCAACAAAACAAACAAATCTGTAAGACAGGAGAAAATATTTGCAAACCACATATCTGATGGGGGCTAATACCCAAAATACAGAAGAAACTCAGCTAAACCAATAGTAAAAAAATCAAACAATTCAAATTATTTTATGGGCAAAGACCTGAATAGGTATTTCTCCAAAGAAGACATACAAACCGTAAACAGGTACAAAGATGCTCAATATTATTAATAATCAGGGAAATTTAAATCAAAACCACAATGAGATATCCCCTCTATCCTATTAGGACATGTCCTAACAAGAATACAAAAGATAAAAATGCTCCTGAGAATATGTTGAAAAGATAATTCTTATACATTGTTCATGAGTACATAAACTGTGCAGCCAAAAAAGGAAAACAGGTTGGAAGTTCCTCAAGAAATTAAAAATGGAAAAAAAAAAAAAAAGAAAAAGAAATTAAAAATAGAAGTTCCATATAGTCCAGCAATCCCAGTTCTGTGTTCAAATGCAAAGGAAGTGAAATTATTCTCTTGAAGAGATATCTGGATTACCATATTTATTGTAGCATTATTCATGACAGCCAAGGTATATAAACAACCAAAGTGTCCATTGAGAGATGAATAAAGAAGATGTGGTGTATACATACAAAGGAAAATATTCAGTCTTAAAAGAGAATGAAATCCTGCCATTTGTAACAACATGGATGAAACTGGAGAGCATTATGCTAGGTGAAATAAGACATAGAAAGATGTAAATTGCATAGTATCACTTACATGTCAAATCTTAAAAAGAAAAAAAGAAAGAACTCATAGAAACCGAGAGTAATATGATGGTTGCCAGAGGCTCGGGGTTGACTTTCAGTTACAAGATTAATAAGGTCTGAGACGATTATATTAAGTATAACATGGTGACTATAATTGATTATACTGGATTGTATAATTGAAGTTCACTAAGAGTAGAACTTACATGTTCTCACAAAAAAAAGAAGTAAGTATATGAGGTGATGGACGTATTCCTTAACTCGATGATTGGCACCTTTTCATGATGGATATGTATATTAAATAGTTATGTTGTACACTTTAAATATATTACAATTTTATTTGTCAATTATGCCTTGATAAAGCTGAAAAAAAAAAAAAATCTATCACCCTCACTGCGTTTAATAGCTGTACTCTCAACCCAGTCCTGTTTTCCTGAACTGTAGACCCTTATGCTTCTGATTCCTGATCCTATTATGCGTTAAGAGTACTGGGTGTGGAGAAGGTGGGGGTGGAGGGTGGAAGACCCCCAAAATGTCACGGATGGAGGAGTCCCCCCACCCCGAACGTCATTTTATCCTTCCAAATTTTTAACCTGTTTTCATTTCTTACGTGGGTTAACCAGCAGAGGGCCCCCCAATACCTTTTTTCTTTTTCCCCCAAAACAAAGCCATTTAAACAGTGACCTGAAAAATCAGATTCCACTTGAATATGACATATTGATCACTTCTCCTCCTTACAAGCAATTAGAAATGTTCTTCATGGCACAGAGCGCTATCCTGGAAAAGGAGGCAAAGCTGTTTTCTGGACAACTCGCTGAAAGGTGGTAGCTAGTTTGTTGCTACTTCAACAATTGTAACATATTTGAAGTAGCATGTTAAAGTCTCTTTATTTAAGGGGAAAATCCTTACAAATGATGTTTCAGAATTAACATTAAGGTGCTTTTTTTTTTTTTTTTTTTAAGTTTCTGATTTCTGTGTATGTTAACAGAATTTAGTCTTCAGTTGAGTTGGAGAATCCAAGATTACTATTTTTTTTAGTCTAAGCTAACCAGTTAAATGAAGGTTATTGGCTTCCAGCCTACTTTTAATTAGTAAATTTAAACTTTACAAATGCAGCATGCTATCTTATTGTCTCATTTGGGAGCAAACTATTCTAAATTTGTAAAATGTCTTGTTTTCTAAACTGGATTTTGTTTCTCAAAGCATTCATGGTGATTAAGGACTTTGTCTATTTCATTTTCACTGGGAAAACCTTGTGGTCTCTGAATTTTGACTTACTTAAAATTCAGTTTTGTGTTCTATATGACACTATACAACAGAAAAGTAAGCCCTAATATGAATTATGGACTTCAATTAACAACAATGTATTAACATTTGTTTAGCAATTCTAACAAGTATACCACACTGAGACAAGATTATAATAGGGGAAACTGAGTGATAGAAAGAGAGGATATATGGGAACTCTTTGTACTATCTGCTTAATTTTTCTAGAAACCTAAATCTGCTCCAAGATAAAAGGTCTGTTAAATTTTTTTTTTTTTTTTTTTTTTTTTTTTTTTAAGGAGAGAGGAAGAAATATAATAAAATTGTAAATCCGCCTGCTCAAGGGAAGAAGAGACTGTATGGTAATGCTTGTTTCCACTAGATCCTGGGCAGAGCCTTGGAGAATGGGGCCTCAGAGAATTTTTGGTCTGCTGATTCCTTTTATCTGTTGTTGACTTAGGAGGTTATTCTTGGGGAGAGGGAGCATTAGAATTCGCACTTCGAACAAGTTCTGAGGTAATGTTGCAAATATGTCTAGGCAGAAGGGCCACCTCACAGAGATTTCTGCCATATGAAAGGGCAAAGAAGTCACAGACATTTCCCAGCCCTCAAGCCAGACAGTCACCATGATTGGAGGGGCCAAGCCTATCAGTACCAAGACCATGAAAACCAAACACCAGAATGGACAAAGAACATCTCAGAATCCCTGTGGGGATGAGTGATGATAGAACCTGATTAGCACAGCCCTGGGGAAGAGAGAGGGACTCCGTTGATGAGATTATTGTCACTGTATGAGTGGGGGCTTGAAAAATAAAGCTCAACAGAAAAAAATTTTATTTGTTACACATTTATACAAGATACTGATGATTTGGTTGACTCTACCAAAATTAAGATAAAAAGGAAAAAAATCCTAACAGGTTAAAGAGAAATTCATTCCACATCACTGGTGGCATAAGAAGTATTAAAATAATTTCAAAGATTTCATACTTCTCACACTTAAAGAAACATCCTTATTTAAACAGAAAGACTGGTACAAATTGATATTTGTTTATAAACTTTGATAAAGCTTGTCAATCAAAGACAAAGTCATAAGATTCAGGATACAAACCAAAAGGCCCTAGAAAATTTTTGATGATCTCACTGTTTATAAGTTGTTCTTATACAGGGGATAATTATTGATTGCATCTTTCCAAATTAATTGTTTGTTTTTCCTAAAGAAAGGATTCCATTCTCTTCATTCTGATAATGCTGGCTAACATAATTCATTAGCCAGAACTGTTCAATTTTATCACGAGAGCAAAGAAAAAACATGGCTGTGATCTGAAGCCAACACTGACAGGGCAATTTCATTCAGAATGGCTGAGGATGTTTCTGACATACGTTCCACATGCCAAACCCATAAACCTGGCAAAACTGTAAAGGTGGCATGTAGCAAAGAACAAAAGCCCTAAATCTATTTGAACATTTGCAGTGAATTTTATACAGTTGCTCCATTCAAATGGATGTGAGTATGTTCTTACCTCTATTTTCTGGATGGCTAAGTGATTTCCCTGACAGAAGTCAGCTGTCTTCTCTAGACTTCAAATTTCTCACATTGGGATTATTTTCCTGTTTGTGTAGTGAGAGACTTTACAAATGTCACAGAGAAAGTAATGTAAAAGTAAGACCTGGCTCATCATGTAGGAACTCTGTTCTCTTATCATCCTTGGTCATCAGGGGCAGGCAGGTTTTCCTGCAGGTAAAGTACAAGAACCCTGCAAGAACTTCAGCTCCGAGACTTAGAAACGTCACTGGTGTATGACTGCCCTTGAACCTCATGGGAAGAGATCACAGGTACTGTTGGGGGAGGGGGCATGTATTATGGTAAAACTCTGAGGAATCAGCTTTTGAGCTCACATTTCTCAGGTAAGAAGTCATGACACAGCCATTTCCTGGACTGTGTCTGTGGGACCTATAAACTGAGAATCTCTTGGGATTCTCAAGAAGCAGATAATAACCTGAAAGAGAAAATTTTCCCAAGATTTTCCCAGACTGTTAAGTAAGAAAGTCTTCTGCCCAAACATTGAATCAAGGCCTTGAGTATCAGGAGCCTGTAACCGCACACCCCCACTTTCTCTCACTCTCTTCCTCAATGATGTTAATTATATTAACATATTTATATGTTATAGAACATAATTAATTACATTAATTATGATAAGTAATTAGCATTAATTATCAAAGGTGAAAACTTTAACATATCTTCACTTAATTCTGATGCTTTGGTCTCCAGGGCTAATCACTCCCATTCTTCACTATTTTTATTGAACCTGGAAAATTGAAAACAAAACCAATTTCTTCTGATAATATTTCCAGACTTCATCAAAATCAGACTTCTTAGAAAGATTATTTCGGCCTTCCACTCAGGTTAATTTTGAAAAAAGAAATCCAATAAATATTACGTTTGCACTTCTATTGTGTTTTCAATCTTTGAGCTGTTACTGAGCTTTTAGCTGACATGAAGTTTGTTGACTTCCAACTGTAAACTTTCCTTCAATAAAAAACTAGGTTATAAGAAAACACTTTTAAGGAGATACATAAAGAGAGCTCTCAGGCTTTGTGGTTTCCATAATAATAAACATTATTTATTGAGTTCCTACTGTGTACTAAACTCTGTACTAAGGGCTCTACCTTTATTATCTCATTGAATCTTCAAAACATTATCTTGCAGTAAGACAAGGAAAGTGGGGTTCAAAAAGATTATGTAATTTGCCCTGTGTCAAGAGATTAGTAAGAACCTATGAATGAGGTCCTATGCATGCGGTTCTATGTATGAACAGAATCTTTGTATGAAATATTAATTATCACTGATGATGAAAAACATTTTTAAAATTTGTCTTTTGGCTAAAACAACACCTATAATCCAAGCATTATTTTATCTATGTAAAATTAGATTGTCAATCCAGAAACGCTTTGTTGCTGCTCAGAAGTCAACCAAAACTTCAGCTGTAGATGTGAACGCTTAGCTCATGAAGCTTCCCACTTCATGAAGAACTGTGTAGACCAAGAGAAACTGCTGTAGTTTCAGTAGAACATTAACTTTTCTTCTTGAGCAGTCTGTAATAAATCGCTGTAAATCATGTCTGTTTTGGGCTGCAAGTACACTCACAAGGCAGGTCTCCTATATTGTAAATGAATCACCTTAAGCTAAAAACCTCCATAATCTTGCTCTGTCTCCCTAGCCTTGTGGTCCCTCTCCAGTTTCACTAGAAGTTGGCACCTTTCTATGTCAAGGGTCAGAGAGTAAATACCTTAGACTTTGTGGGCTATATGACCTCTGTGGCAATTTCTCACCTGTGCCATGGTAAGACGAAAGCAGCTACAGATAGCATATAAATAAGTGAGCATGACTATTTCCAATAAAACTGTATTTGCAAAATTGAATGATGAGATGGATTGGGCCTTTAGGTTGTTAATTTGCCAGCCCCAATTCTAAACATACATTAAGGGACCTTAAATGAATTAAAAACTTCTAAAACTCTTAGGACAGAGCCTGACACACACTGGGATCTATATGTTAATAAAATAAAATAAAAACTGAAATATAGGTAATTCCCTAAATACATTATGTCCTCCATGTCCCCATGTTTTTACCCATGCTAATTCTTCCCTGAAATTTTCTACCACCTTCTGTACCTGGCTAACTTTTGTGACCTTCAAGACCAGATTTGCTGTTGACCTCCATCTCCAGGACACTTTCTTTGCTGTACTCTTTGATTGACATGCTTGCCAGTTTACTTGCACAATACCTGGTGCCTGCCCTAAACAGACCCCCCACCACTCAGCACCTAGTTCCCCCACCAGACTGCAAGCTCATTCACAGCAAGGACCTTGCCCTTCCACTTAAAGTCCTCAATTCCTAATTGGAAAAGCTTGCAAATCTTTTTTTTAATCACTGAACAAGGAAATTTTTTAAATGAATAAACTAAAAGTTTTGTCCATAAAGCCTCAGTGACTAAAATCATAATCTAAACAAAAACTTGTAAACCTTTCTCCCAAATCCCAAACTTATAACTTTATTCACTTTCATCATCAAGTTGTAAACCTTTCTCCCAAGTCCCAAACTTAAAACTTTATTCACTTTCATCATGGACATCAGGAGACACACCCACTAGGAAAGAACTTTACTCCTCTTATACCTTTGAGTAAATTCTAAAAAAGCAAATATTTTGAGAACAGAAAATAAAGTACCCTAGAAACTAAAAAAATATGAATATAATAAAGGTACAGATTTATTTTTTTAAAAAATACCCTAAATACAGAGTAATATGAATGTACAGGAAGGGGAAGAACTCATCTAACATTTACCATGTATGTTGCTCAAAACTTTGTTTAGGACATTCTGTCTTTGTGTTTTTCTCTGTCCTATGAAAAGAAGTCACATTTTTTTTTATAATTGCTGAAAAAATGTGTCTGTGTGTGTGTTATGTGCTTGTGTGGTAAGTATCCAAAAATTATAAAATGCAGAAGGTTAGACTTATCAACATATCTGTCATTAGAGGTCAAAAGTAATGGAGAACAAAAGTGTAGTGATCATCCACTGGTTTCTATAATTCAGGTTTCCCTTCTTTTTCCTGTGTTAACTGAATACCTTATTTTCCACAGAAGAAGCAGCTCATTTCCACTGTTCTGGTGGGACTCCTACTCCTGGTAGACACATCCACCATGGTACCCTCCCTCCTGCTACCCAAGCTAAAGGTTCTTGACCCAGTGAGTTCAATCTGATACTCTCTCCAGAGGCTTCAGGATTTTCATAAACATACATGAGAATGGACAATAATCTGCTTGAGTATTTCCAATGAGCATCTTGCAGATGTTCAACCTCTGTTCTTACTACCTAGCTTTCCAGATCAACACAACTCTTGTTTTCATTGATTAAATGAGATACCTCAAATCTTTTCTTTGGGCCTAAATTAAAGGCAGATTCTGTTCCCCAAACCCAAAACATCCTAACTGACACCAGAGAAGCCAGATGAAGTAGTTTGAGAACTCAGAAGAGAGCTATTTTTGGTTAAAGGGGTTAGGAAAGACTCCATGGATAAATTGGCATTTTAGTTACTCCCTTAAAAATAGTGGGATATGGATATGGAAAAGAAGAAGAAGAGGAGGAAGAAAGAGGAGGAGGAGAAGGAGAGGGAGGAGGAGAAGGGGAAGGAGAAGAAGGAGGAGGAGGAGGAGAAGGGGGAGGAGAAGGAGGGAACGAGGAAGGAGAAGGAGAAGGGGGAGAAGAGGAGGAAGGACAAGGAAAAGAAGGAGGAGAGGAGGAAGGAGAGGGAGGAGGAGGAGGAGGAATGGAGTGTTTTGAGTAGGATGGTTATGTGAACCAATTTATATGGGCAAGAAATTGTGGACAACTACATAAGTTCAGATACCAGAGTAGTGATACAGCAGTACTATAGCATTTTCTTTCATTTACAAAAACAAAGAAAATTTCTCTTTCCTAAACAATATTCAATATCTCAAAACATGTTGATGAATCCTGCAGTCTCATGAATATAGTTTTAGGTAAAGGGTAAAGATTAAGAGATTGTATTGGAGTTTACTATTGACAGTCTCTAACTTTGAGCCAGTTCTTTTTCTATGGATTCTAGTCTTATCTGTAGGAAAACTGCTACCATACATTGTCTCAGAGGCCTATTGGGAAGATAGTAAGTTGATGTTGAAAAAAGGATTTGCGGTTTCCTCAATTGCTTGATTTCAATGCCATCAAGCAACCGATAATTCTTATTCAACTAATGAAAATATTTTATCACCAGTAATGGTAAGTCTGACTTTCAGTTAATCCACATAACCCAGAGTAGTCATTAGAAGATGTCAACATTTAGAATCTAATGAAGGGGATCAGATTGGCTTAATCTGGTGTCTTTCCAATAAAATGAAGACTTCTCCAAGTAATCAAAGGCAATTCATTAAGTAATTTTTCCATTGATGCCCACAAGGTTCTTTCTTCTAAAAACTGGCAAGAAGTTTCAGAATGGGTCACAGATTGTATGGGAATCAAATGAGAGATTGTAGGGAGAAACTATAATTTTCAGCAACTGCATTATGTTGTATGAAAGGCAAAGACAGACTGAAACTTATGGTTTCTCTTTTTGTTAGCATAAACCAGTGTTTCCTAAAGAGTGGTTAGGGAGCACCTCTTCAGACTTTTTGAGACCAGAATTCCTAAACTTACATGACCACAGTACTGTTTTATTTATCTCGTATTACAAATCAATTTGAGAAAAACTGTCATAAACTTTAACCTTCCTTCTCATTCTCAAGCTTCAACAAATGGACTTTGAACTAATCCTTTTTATTGTTGTTTAAGTCTTTTTTTTTTAAAGATTTATTTATCTATTTGACAGAGAGAGATTACAAGTAGGCAGAGAGGCAGGCAGAGAGAGAGGAGGAAGCAGGCTCCCTGCTGAGCAGAGAGCCTGATGCGGGACTCGATCCCAGGACCCTGAGATCATGACCTGAGCTGAAGGCAGCGGCTTAACCCACTGAGCCACCCAGGTGCCCATGAACTAATCCTTTTTATTGTACTTACATTTATTATTTATTATATATTGACCTACAGTGTCCCCAATAGGAGTATATTCTATAAGATATGCTTATCTCAGGAGAATTTTTATGTGACATTTCCTGTGAAGCTATCTAGAAGCTTCCATCCCTGTTGTGGGGGGCAAAGGCCTGAATATGATATCCACTGTTTGATCAGATAGTTAGAGTGGTAGCTTGGGTACCATGTATCTTAGAACTTATCCTATTGAGTGAGGAGGGACCCAAGGAAGAAAGAGGAAATGCTCCATTCTGTGTATTCAGTATAGGGACAGAGGGACAGAGCATGGTCTTTGGAGTCAGGGAGAATCACAACTGAATCTTGGTTCCAACACTCTATTACCAGCTGTGTGACTTCAGGCAAATGGTTTACTCTCAAGAGAGACTTGGTGGACTCATCTACAAAATCAGAATAATGATACCACCTCATATTGCTAGGAAGACTAAAAGTAATGTAAGGCTGATAAGTAGTCAATTCTTTCTTCTCATTCTTTCTCCACTTTTTTCCTGGGCATGCAGAACATAGAACAATAGTCAGCAGGCTCAATATTGTGCTGGTTCATATCACCTGGATAATTAGGTCATGGTCCAATCTAGTAGTAATGATGATTAAAAAGGAAACCATGGATATTCAAGAAGACATTGAGCCTTAAAGGAGTTTTGTAACAATCCTCAGGGAAGAAAGAATAAGTGTATTAAGGAGACCTGTCTTTGAGTAGTGGTTAATCACTCAGCCTTTAATATGACATTTTATTCAGGTGGTACTTTTAGATCATCACCCAGAAATCTAATAATAACTTAATTAACGTTGCTACAAAATGCAGATAACTCACACATGAGACAGTATAAAAGAAAATTACCTGCAATATCATGTGCTTGAAGAGAAGTACAAAGAAATCATTTCCCAGTGTGGTTAGAGGCAGTGTGGGGAAAAGATTTTACACAATAAATTAGGAAATCTTTACAAGATTTTTAATATTTGCCACTTTCAGACATCAGAAATGACATTTAGTCATATTATTTTAAAAATTATTAACGTGATCTGTGTTCTAAAGACTGTCGGCAGTAAAAGGTAATCAAATCACAGCATTCTTTTCCTTCCAGAGGCATTAAGGACATCAGATTAAATGTGTGCTTTTCTCATATGGTCCTCAATTATGACAACTGTTTTGCTTTAACCATTTTCAAAGAGGAAAAGTTTTAAGAGAAAAAAAAAGGAAACAGGGATACAAATGTGCTGTGGGAAGGCTTAGTTCCGATGTCCTAAGAATTTATCAAATGTCTACCCTTGTTACCTTACAGCTAGTTTACAAATCAAGCCATAGGATTTTTCTTTAGCTTCATTTTGTTTCTCTATGTTGGGGAGTCTTTAGCCTCACCCTTAATACTGCATCAACCTTCCTATAGTAATCTCGAGGATTATCAAACTCTCAACAGGGCAATCACTAATGACTTTAAATTGTAACGGTAACATCTAAATCCACTTTCATTGTGACTTATAAATTGCCTTCTCTCCGTGGGCCTTTCCTGGTGGATGGATTAGGAAACAGACACCATCTTTTCTTGAACTGCCAGTGTGTACAATAGAATTGCTGAAAGTTAGTGATGGTGACACCTGCCTGGAGTTATAGATGTTTATACTGTTTTTTTGTTTTGTTTTGTTTTTTGTTTTTACTTTCTCTCCCAGACAATATATAAATCCATTCAGAGATTTGACTGGTGTTCAAGCACTGGCAGATGAATTGTTTTATTTTTCTTTAAGGGATATTTTCCTTTCATCTAGGCACACTCTATAATTCTTTACAGGAATTACTTTTTCCTCAATAAAAATAATTGTATCCTCCTCAATAAATCAGTTTTCAAAATTTTTTCACTGTACACTATCAATAAGTTTTGGGAAATCTTGCAGACTTAAATGGAGAGTATCTTTGAAATACGTGAGTTTTGATTTTAGCTGCTATCTAAAGACTAGTATATATCTGTACTACCTAATGACATGAGGAATGCATCTCTGGCTCAAGGGATTACCATGCAACACACAATTAAAGGAAGTACATTTTAAAGAATGTTAAATGAAAGACGAAACAGTTATAATGGACTTCCACTGCAGTTGCCTGAACTATGCACTCCTTTATAATAACATCTCCCTCATTAAAATAAATTCAGTTCCTAACAGAGTGCCTGGTATCTCATTAATTCAATGGCCGCTGTACAGAATATGGCTAGTGAAAACCCCAACACACCTATATACACGAGTGCACATTTATTCAAAATAACATTCAAGCATACTAGACATCACAAACTTAACTGTGTATGGGCTCCAGGCAGATAATCCAATAAGGGAGAGAGAAATGGTGAAACAATTGACCCTCTCTTTTATTTTCCCATTTTTGACAGAGATATTAATTCAACAACTACTTTATTTTTCTCCTAGCCCTCACTCTGAGAAAGGCATAGTAAGTATTCAGAAGTGAAGGCAAGGTGACTCGAGCCCTTGGTCTCAGGAAAGCCAGAGCAGTCACAAAGATCTATGGCTCCACATGTAAAGGGAGCAGTGATCGCTCAGCCAGGCCAGGCAATTTTCTGGTGGGAACTGACAATCAGCCAGGCGGGCTTTTCAACTTTCATGGAAAATCCGAATTTTTATATGAAATCTGATTTGAAGATGTTGGGATAGACCAAAAACAGATCTGCACATTGAATCCAGCTCATGGAACACTACCTCACTGCCAAAAGAGCCACTAGCTGTACAAATGGCTTTCCCTCGGTGTGAATCAGGACAGTATGGCTCAAATGACAGTCCCTGATGAAGTCCCTTTGCCACACCCTCCGTGGTCTTACACAAAGGAAGTCTCCCCCTCCTCTTGCGCGGGCGGGGCTTACTGTGATTGGTCCTTCAGTCAGGAAAAGAGCGGATGAAGCTGTTATTGAGCGCCTAGGGCAGCAGGGTAGAGGGTTATAAGCAGGCCAGGTGAAAGCAGTGGCAGCTATGTTCAGGGATGCCACCAACAAAGCAGGCTCTGCTCCAGGACCTGGGGACCCACCCTCTCCTCCACCCTCCCTCTCAGCCACGTGCGAAGCTAATTGCCACAAGCCATTGTGCACTGCCATCTCTGCCGTGCTTCTGCTCCCAGAGCACCCTCCACGCAAATAAAAAATAAGAGTGCAGTTACAAATATTAGGCCAATCAGCAGGATTACGCTGCTAATGTGAGATTCTGTAGTCTGTGCTGCTTAAGTTCAGCAAAGAAAAAAGACAAATGGTAAAATGAGTTTTGTTTTGCTTATTCAATATCAGCACAATTTGAAGAAATGCTTATTGCCAGAGAGCCACAATTGCATCATTACAGGCATCTTTAAAATTTTACTTTTAGTATTCAACTTTTATGGCAAATACAAAAAATAATTAAAAAGCTATTATGCACATAAGCCTGGCACATGGCATGTGATTAATATATATTTGCTGAAAGAATAAATGGATTATTTTACCATGTTCAGCAAGAGCACACACATGTGTCTCAATCATCTATAATTAAAATTAACAGAAACATATAATTGGATCTGCTTATGTGACCATCTGAAAACAATTAATTACAGACTTATTGCAGCTACTAAAATTTAATCTGTATAGAAATATGAAAGTATCCAAAATGGAAATTGTAGGTCAAATAGCTTTATTATTGTTTGGGTTAAAGTCTTTGCATGCAAAATAAATTTCCTTTTAATAACTCAGGTTGTCTCTAAAACTTTGGAAATACATGTAGAACACCTATACTTAATAAAATATGAAAATCTTCTATTTGTTATCTTAAAGAAGTCAGTAACATAAGTGATTTCAGCAGTAATTCCTATTAATTTTTATGCCAAATATCTTCTGAACTGCCACACTTACTGGGTTTTTGAATCATTGGTTGACTAGTGGCAAAGATAATGTTCATTTTCATTTTCTTCCTCACTGAGCATCAGTGCTTAATGTCAAAAACACTTACTAACAGAAGGTATTTACATTCAACATGAACAGAGGAAACAGATTCCAATCATCAAGTATGATATGAAGAACACAATACACAATACAGATGATTAATGTCTCTTACTGTTAGGAGCTAAAGAAGACTCGCCAAATGGCCCCTTAGATTCACATTCACAGACTTCCTATAAAATTGAATTAAGTGAGGTGTTAATGCTTATAGAGTTTTTAATCTTTAAAATACCTAAATTAAATCAATACCAATCATCAGGGAAAAAAATAAGCAAAGAGATCTGAGGTATACCTATAGTTCTCAGGTTTTAAAATATTTGTCCTCTAAAAATCTAGGATTCTGTAATTCAAAACATAAGTATCCCCAATAGATAGTATATATATATATATATATATATATATATCCTAGATGAAATCAAGGTTCTGGGAACAAAAGAAACTCTTTCATGGTTAAGGGGTAAGTCATTATGTCTGATGGATCAAAGCTGGGTTTCTTCATCGTAATATTACATTTCTCTCAACAGTAAACTAGGAACATTACTTCTTTGTGGCCCCAGAATGATGGATGAAGAATTGGCTTATCTCTTTTCCTCTAATTACTTCTCCACTTTTAAGTAGCAAATACTAATAATATTTCCCACAAATTAGAGGCAAAAACTAAAGTTCACTCTCAATTAGTCATCTAAACTGGATTTTAACTTCCTTAAATTCATAAAATATTTCTTGTGAGTCCTCAGTACAGAGTATTTTATTTTACCATAGAAAAATATACAGCGTACAAGAATGGCCTTGGCTAACATGATTTTGTTTTATCATTAAAAGGTGATGCTGAGGGACGCCTGGGTAGCTCACTTGGTTAAGCCTCTGCCTCGGCTCAGGTCATGATCCCAGGATCCTGTGAGGGAGTCCGCGAGAACATGCTTCTTTCTCTGCCTTTGCCTGCCACTCTGCCTGCTTGTGCTCTCCCTCTCTCTCTCTCTCTTTGACAAATAAATAAATAAATAAATCTTAAAATATAATGTTGAAATTCTGAAACTCCTACACAAGTACGCTGGAATTAAGCAAGTAAGTACATGGAAGATGACGGAAACCTGGTTTATCACTGTTCAAGCGAGAAGTTACAGAAAAGAGGTAACAACAGCTAGAAAGATCCAGCTGGGTCTGGATTCGAGTTGGAGACAACAGTATGAACTCATGTTTTAAAATAGATACAAATGGATATACATAGATGATTGATAGATACATACATGCATGCTTACATATAGATGGATGTAAGTGAACAGATGATAGATAGATAGATAGATAGATAGAGATGAATATATTTAGAATATTTATAAATATGTGTGTAAACATGGTTAGTATTCATACATATTTCCAAATTCTTATCTAAGAGAAGTGGAAACAATGATGTTTCAGAAACAAGGAACACACCCAGAGATCATAACTTGCTTTATAACTTGTTTTGACCATTCTCCATGAATGCTGGAAGACTGAAAAGAAATAAAATGAAATGAAATGGAAAAAAAAAAGGATCTAGAATTCCCTGGTAAACTGGCTTATTCTACAGCTGGGGCAGGGAATATATAAAATGAGCTTGGACCATCTTGCCATGGTAGAAGGTAAAGAAATGTTAAAACATTTTTATTATTTTACATTATTGTGTGTTAGTGTGTATACACATTTATTCATTTATTTGTTTAATCATTAATTTAGATTGGTGTTATCTCATGGATATATATTTTATGTATCCATGAGATATATAAAATAATGGCAGTTACACACAAAATAATGGCAGTATGTCAAAAGGACACAGTAGCCAATTGTAAAAGATCCAGTCCCAAAGCTGGAACAATTTAAGCAACAAAATAAATGATTTGGTTTTGGTTCATAATCACAGAGCATAAAATATATATCCATGAGATAACACCAATCTAAATTAATGATTAAACAAATAAATGAATAAATTGGGAAGAATAGACTAGTCTATATAATTTCATGCAGAAGACTCCCCAGAAATTTATGCAAATAATTATGCATATAATTTATATAAATTATTAAAATTATGTGAATAATTAAAAATATATAAATAAATTTATGTGAATAATTATGTATATGGTTATGTAAATAAATTCCCCCTCAAAGAATTGGAATGTAAGTCTCCACTCCTTAAATTGTAACTTAGTAACTTCCTTCCGGAAAGTATAGTATGGAAAGAGGGAGCGGAAGGGAGAGTAACTTTTCAGCGGAGATACATGAAAAACACTATCTCAGCCAAGTGAGAATCCATGTTCATAACATGTACACTTGGCATGATATAAGAATGATATTATGCCTTTGTGCCCTTCCTCTCCCAAATCCATAATCACAGTCTAATTATGAAGAAAGCTTTGAACAAACCCAGTTGAGGTACACTCTATAAAATACCCGACTAGTACTCTGTAAAACTGTTGGGACTGTTAAACAAGGAAAATCTGAGACACTGTCACAGTCTTGTAGAACCTGAGGGGATATGATGACTTACTGTAATATAGCATCTTGGATCGGGTCCTGGGACAGAAAAAGACATTAAGTAAACACTAAAGACATCTAAATAAGTGATGTGATGGGTTTTTGTTAATAATAATGTTTCAATATTAGTTAATGATGACAAATGTACCATGATATCATAAGGTATTAACAATAAAGGAAATTGTGTGGTATATATTCTCTACTATTCACTATTTTTCTAGAATTTAAAAGTATTCTAAAATAAAAGTTCACTGAAAAAAATGACATTGGTCTCTCTCCTATTGGAATAATGATAATAGTAGAATTTGTATTTGATTTTCTTTTACATTAAAGATTGTTTTCTCTCCATATTCTTGGCACTTACAATCCCTTATTGACTTCAGTGCTATAAACTGGCTTGCACTGCCTACTTTTCCCCAAATCCTTACTGATGATACCTGAAAGTGAATCCCATAATATGTTTGAAATTATATTTGCAATAATAAACATTTTGGTGGTTACGGCCAAAAGTCTGGTGGTGTTACTGCCGTCACAAACCGGTCAAGGTCAAATGTACTCACTGACAGCTCACTGACTCATTTTGAAGTTGCTTTAGCAACAGTTTATTAAATTCATTTGACAGCCCATCCATCATATATCATGTTCCTATGTTCTGTGAAAATGGAAGGTTTTGCAATCAATGAAAAGTACACATCAAGCTATTCTTTCAAAACAGCATAATTTAAATTTAATGGAAAAACTTCTCAAAAGAATACAAGAAAAATGTTACTCTAGTTTTGAAAAATAAAAGCCTTCTACCTTTTAAGTAACTCTATGTATAATAAAATATACATACAGTTTCATGTGTAGACAGAGAGAAAGAAATTAATATTATTATTAAGTATAACAGAAGCCTTTATTTTGTTTCATAGTTTCACTGCAAATTTTTTATGTCAAAGAACCAAGCAAATATAAAGGGGTGGAATGAAATATAATTATATCCTTCTAAGGGTAGGTAGCACTGAAACTCATTAAAATTACTTTTTTGGCAAGAAGACTAGAAAAGGTTTATAAAAGGAAAAGTGTCAAGTATTTTATGTAATGTAAGCATACAGTTTTGGTTAACTCACATGTTTTTCTTTGAATTACAGCCAACTACCTTAATAATTTTTTTGGTAGTAGGTTACAATTTTTTTAAAGATTTTATTTATTCATTTGTTTAAGAGAAAGAGAATACAGGGGGAGGGGCAGAGGGTGAGAGAGACAATCTCAAGCAGACCCTGTGCTGAGTGTGGAGCCTAACCTGGGGTTCAGTATCATGACCCTGAGATCATGACCTGAGCTGAAACCAAGAGTCCTATTCTTAATGGACCATCGGGCTCCCTGTTCAACCAGATGCCACTAGGCTACAATTTTTAAAGGAAAAAAATTAAATAATTGTCCCAAGAATGTTTATTCTAGGTATCACATCCAGATAACACTTCAATTCTGTAAACCAAGCAGGCCCTAAAGCAGAAAACTAGGACCAGTTAGAGGATTCTGAAATTTTACCCTGTAGACCACCAAGCTATTTTCTGCTCCAATAGTCATCTTATTTCCATGGTTTATTTAGAATCTTGAATTGAAACAAAGACAAGTAGTGGCAATCCTAACTCTTCTCAAAGCTTTAAGTAACAGCAGTGAACAAACCTCTAGTGGTATCAAGAATTCTGTAGAAATTACAAGTGTTTCTTTCTCAATAAAAATGGGAAGATTCCGTATCCTCGCCAGCATCTGTCATTTCCTGACTTGTTGATTTTAGCCATTCTGACTGGTGTGAGGTGATATCTCATTGTGGTTTTGATTTGTATTTCCCTGATGCCGAGTGATATGGAGCACTTTTTCCTATACTGACCAAATATATTAAGGAATATGTTGGCCTTAAATATAATTGGCTTATGACTTTTACCAAATAATATTAGCGAGAACAGTATCTATTGGGTCACTTTCCATTATATTATGAGAATGTTCAAATGTATAAATAAATTGGAAGAACTGTATAGTAAACATGCACCATCTCATCACCCAGATTCTGTAATCAACATCTTGTGATATTTGCAAATTCATACATCTACTCATCCTTCCCTCTATCAATCATTCTACTTTAGTTTTTTTTCTGGATCTCATAGTAAGTTATAGACATATTTCACATATAAGCATTTCATTATGAATATCAATATTTGATTATGTTCTTTGAGATAGAATTTACAAAATGAAATATTTAAGTCTCGGGTCTCAGGTATACACTTAAAGAATTTTAGCAACTCTAGATACACAGACTACTAGCAAACTGCTGTCAAAATATCAAATATTACCATTGCACAGGATGTTTCCTTCATGTTCCTTTCCAGTCAGTGCTCACCCCACTCCAACAAAGGGAACTAGTGCTCTACTAACCACAAATCAGTTCAGCCAGTTCTAGAACTTCATGTAACTGCTCTCATACAGTCTGTACTCTTTTCTGAAGGCATGTTACACTCAAACTGATGTTGGGATTCATCATGCTGTTTCATAGATCAGAAATTTTAGAACAGCTTCATTGAAGTATAATTTACGTATGATGAAATTCTTTTTTATTCAAGTATAATTCACATGTAGTGTTATATTAGTGTAAGGCATAAAATATAGTGACTCAACAATTCTATGCATTTCTCAGTGTTCATCAAGATAAGTGTTATCTATTTCACCCATCCCCCCCTCGCTTCAGGAAGCCATCAGTTTGTTCTCTGTATTTAAGAAAAATACTTATTTGGGGGTGCCTGGGTGGCTCAGTCGTTAAGTGTCTGCCTTCAGCATAGGTCATGATCCCAGGCTCCTGGAATCCAGCCCTGCATCGGGCTCCCTGTTCAGCTAGAAGCCTGCTTCTCCCTCTCCGACTCCCCCAATTTGTACTCCCTCTTTTGCTGTCTCTCTCTCTCTCTGTCAAATAAATAAATAAATATTTCTTTAAAAAAAGAAAAAAGAAAAATACCTATTTTAAGTGTAAAATTCAAGTAATTTTTAGTAAATATATAGAGTTGGGCAACAATACTACATTTGAATTTTAGAATATTACCTTTAGCCCAGAAGTTCCCTCATGCCAGTATGCAATTTATTCCCACTCACAGGCACCAGCCATAGGCAAATAATGATTTCTTTTCTGCCACTATTGACTGATTATTGCTTGGAATCACAAACATGTAATCTTTTCAGTCTGGCTTCCTTTCACTTACTATGTTTTTGAAGTTCATACATGTAGTAGGATGTATCAGTAGTTCATTCCTTTTATTATTAAGTAGTATTCCTCTGTATGGTCATACCCCATCCTGTTTATTCCTTCACCATTTATGGATATTTCAAGTATTTACTTTCAGACTATTATGAATAATGTGACTATGAACATTTACATGTAAATTTTTGTGTGGATTCTTGAGTTCAGTTGTCTGAAGTTGCTGGGTTATATGTTATGATTATTACTTAAAGCTTTCAGAAACTGCCAAACTACTTTCCAAGGTGGCTACATCATTTTATGCTCCCCCCAGTAACATCGGAAACGCCAGTTACTACGCATCCTTCTCAACACTTGCTATTATCTTTATTACTGCCATTATAGATCTCATTGAGGTTTTCATTTGTATTTAACATGTATTTCTCTAGTGACTAATTATGTAGAGCATCTTTTCATATGCTTGTTAGTCATTCTTTGGTGGAATGCCTCTTTGGATATTTTGCCCATTTAAAAAATTGAGTTATTTGTCTTTTTATTATTGAGTTGTTTAAGTGCGATGGTTAATTATATGTGTCAGTTTGGCCACAGAATGCCCTTACAATGTGGGGTGTGTCTGTGAGGGTGTTTCCAAAGAAATTAGCTTTTGAATTGGTGAACTGAGTTGAGTGTAGCAGATAGTCCTCTCCAAATGGGTGGGCAACATCCAATTCACAGAGGTCCTGAATAGAGCAAAAAGTCAGAGGAGGATTGACTTTGCTTTCTGCCTGACTGCATAAGCTGGGATAGCAATCTATTATTTTATGTATTTTATATATATAGAGAGAGAGATATAGAAAATGTATATAAAATATGTAATCTTCCTTTTGGCTCATTATACATAATTTCATATATTATATATAATTATATATGTGTATATGCACAAATACATATTATATCTGCATATAATATGTTAATTATATATTAATACATATGTTAATTATAATTAATATATTTTCATATAATTATATATAATATATAATTTATAAGCATAATTATAAATAATATATAAATGGATTATAAATAAAATATATATGAATTATAAATATAAATATTAATGTAAATATATATGAATTATATATAAATATATATTAATATAATTAGCATATATATTAATTATATATGTGCATATATATTATATAACTGTATTGTATATATAGAGTATATAGATATATCCTTTTGGTTCTGTTTCTCTCTGGGGAACTCTGACTAATATGTGATGGTTCTTTATATTCTGGACACAAGTCTTTAATCAGATAAATGATTTACAAATTTTTTTAGTACCTGTACTATCTTTACTTTCCCACAAAAAAAGGTAAATTTATTTAAACTTTTGTCTTTGATTTATTATTTTTAATTAACATATAATGTATTATTTGTTTCAGGGGTACAGGTCTGTTATTTCTTTGTCTTACACAATTCATAGCACCCACCATAGCATGTACCCTCCCCAATGTCCATCATCCAGCCACCCTGTCCCTCTTACCACCCTCTCCTCCAGCAACCCTCAGTTTGTTTCCTGAGATTAAGAGTCTCTTATGGTTTGTCTCCCTTTCTGGTCTTGTCTTGTTTCATTTCTTCCTCTCTTCCCCTATGATCCTTTGTCTTGTTTCTCAAATTCCTCATATTACTGAAATCATATGATAATTGTCTATCTCTGATTGACTTATTTCACTTAGCATAATGCCTTCTAGTTCCATTCACATCATTGCAAATGGCAAATTTCATTTTTTGATGGTGGCATAATAGTCATATATATATATATATATATATTTATTATATCTCACATCTTCTTTATCCATTCATCTGTTGATGGAGGACATCTAGGCTCGTTCCAGAGTTTGGCTATTGTGGACATTGCTGCTATAAACTTTGGGGTGCACGTGCCCCTTCAGATCACTACATTTGTATCTTTGGGGTAAATAACTAGTAGTGCAATTGCTGAGTTGTAGGATAACTTTATTTTCAACTTTTTGAGGAACCGTCATACTGTTTTCCAGAGTGGCTGCACCAGCTTGCATTCCCACAAACAGAGTAGGAGGGTTCCCCTTTCCCTGCATCCTCACCAACACCTGTCATTTCCTGACTTGTTAATTTTAGCCATTCTGACTGGTGTGAGGTGGTATCTCATTGATGTTTTGATTTGTATTTCCTGATGCTGAGTGATATTTAGAACTTTTTCATGCGTCTGTTGGCCATTTGGATGTCTTCTTTGCAGAAATGTCTGTTCATGTCTTCGTAGCACACCTATTTCGAACTATGTTTGACTACATAAAGAAAATATGTCGTGCTGACCGGAAAGATATGAAATTCAGCAAAGATACAATTGAAGGAAAACAAACAGAATTTCCAGAACTACAAAATACAAAGTGTGAATTTTAAAGAACATTGGATAGGGTAAAAGCACAATGGAGATGATGGATCCCCTCAAGTTTCAAAAGTCAGTGAGCTTAAATATCTCAATAAGAATGATCCAATAAGAAAAACGAAGGTAAAAAAACCTGAAAATATAACTGGAATCTTAAGAATCCATGGGACAAATTTAAAACGTTTTATACACATATACATGGAGACACAGATGTGGAGAAAAGAGAGAATGGGGCAGAAATGGAATTTTTTAATGACACAAAATTTCCTGATACCACACACAAAAATTAATTTGAGATAGACTACAAAACTAAATGTAAAAGATAAAGTTATAAAGTTTTATTTAAAGAAAATATTGGAGAATATTCTTTGACTTGAGCTAAAATGTCTTAGAGAAATGAAAGAAACTTAGCTTAAGAAACTAGGAACTAAAGAAACTACTCAATTACTTTAATAAAACTAAAGAAAATAATTAGATTTGATCAGAATTTAAAACTTCTGACCCTCAATAAGTAGATATATAAAAAATGTCTACAACTAATAATAATTTTTAAAAAACAAGTAACTCATCACAAATGGAGAAGAAATTGAATACACACTTCATAAAAGAAGGCATTCTATTTTTTAAGATTTTATTTTTTAAAGTAATCTCTGCACCAAACATGGGTTCAAACTCACAACCCCAAGATCAAGAGTCACATGCTCTACCCACTGAGCCAGTGAGGTGCCCCAAAAGAAGACATAGCATTAATCATTAAGCACATCAGGAAAATGCAAATTAAACCCACAATGACATATCTCTACATAAATACCAGACTGGCCAATTCAAAGGAAAAAACATAGATAGATAGATAGATTTCACAAAAAATTTATAATTTCTTTATTTCTTTTATTTTGTTCAATTAACCAACATATTACATCATAAGATTTTGATGTAGTGTTCAATGATTCATTAGCTGTGTAGAACACCCAGTGCTCATCACATCATGTGCCCTCCTTAATAAATTATTTTCAGACAGGACAGATAACACCAAATGCTGGCAAAGATATACAGCAAAATTTTATATGTCATTGGTGGGAGTATAAAATGGTGTGACTACTTTGGGAAAAGATCTGGCATTTAAAGAAATACAGACATTCATTTTCTGTGACCCAGAAATATCACTTTAGGCATCTACACAAGAGGAATAAAAACTTGTGTCCACAAAAATAGTTGTTCATAGCATACATAATAGTCAAAAATTGGACACAGCCATTTGCCTATAAATAAAAGGATAGATCACCAACTGTGGTATATTCATACAATGGAAAATGACAGCAAAAAAGGAGCCCATTACCTAGCCAGCCAGCAACATGGATGAATCTCATCAAAAGACTATTCTGGGTACAAGTACATACTGATTCCATTTACATGAAGTTCTATATGTGTATATATATATGTATATATACATATATAGAACTGATATACTGATTAATCTGTATCAGAACATCATTTACCTTTTAGGGACAATGTCAAGGATTAACTCAGAAGGGTTGAAAGAGACCTTCTGAGGGCACAAGTAATGTTTTTTATCTTGATCAGGATTTGGGTTACACTGGTTCTTGCATTTACCAAAACTCAGCTACTATACTCTCAAGATTCATGCATTTTATTGCACGTGAATTTTACCTTTATAAGGAAGAAAAAACTGTAAATGATTATTGAACTCTAGTTAATAATATGCTTACTTGGGGGGTATTCTACTTATGCATTTATTTCAAAATGCATTAAATAAATAAGATGAATGGATGAATAGATAGAAGATAGATACAAAAATAGAAAAGTTTTGGTAGGATTTAAATGGTGGCTATACAAGTGTTAACTCTGATACATGTTTCAACTTTAATGTTTATTTGAATATGTTCATAATAAAATGTTAGGGGAAAAAAGAAGGAAAGAGATCTTCTGCAACTACAAGAATAATAGCAATGGTTGTACAGAATGACTTTGATACCGCCAATGGAGGGTGACCCGAAAACGCATTATTTATTACTGTTAAACTTTCTAAAAGAACTGTGATGAGGATATACAATTAAAAAGTTCCCATATGATTTCTTGTTTTAAAAGTATGAAGATTTAGTCATCATATGCCATTTATCATAAGGACAGAAGAAAAAACTTGGCATTTGCTGGGCAATTGCATTTGATTCTAATTGATTTGTTTCCAAGTGATTAATTTTAGTGTTATTGTAGTACATAGAGGTCTATTCTAATGTGCTCAGGTCTTCAGTTTGAATCTCAATTTTTCTTTCTGTAAAATAATAAGGCAGTTTAGCTCAACTAAGTTTTTGACTAGTGATATTCTAGGCACAGTGCTGAGTGCTGACTATATAAAATGTATGGAATGTGATCTTTCCCTTCCCAGAGTTCAGAGGGTAAAAGAGAAATCAGCTTATGATCTGTAGGTAATTAATAGGTAGTAGTAGTAAGGGCCACAGGACAGCAGACTAGAAGAGGGACACATCACCTTGGCTGGGTGTAGACAGGAATCATGGAATTTTCTCTTGGATGCATGTCTGAGCTGGGATCTAAATGAAAAGGTGTTAGCCTTATACAAGGTAAGGAGGGTGTCACTGAAAAGCTTCTGAGCACTGTTGGTGAGGACTGAGTGTCAGGCAGAGGAAGAAGCTGGATGTCTCTTCACGTGTGTCTCTATGAAAGTGAGTTATGCCAGTCCTCCCAGCCCTACCTACAAAAGCATAAATTGAATTTAGTTAAAAATTGATCAAGAAGTAGACTCTAGGCCTTAGTCTGTGATGTGGCTCATGGAATATATGAACTTCTGAAGCAGCCCTGAAGTTATTAGCAAAACATTTCTTTGTCATTGGGTAAGAAAATGGGCAGAAACATTTATCCACCACATTAGCTGTGTAATCAACAGCCACCAGAGGCTGGAACATCAGCAGGCTTCAACAGTGAATCAAGCAACATAACAGAAGTTACTGCTGAGGTAGCAATTACCTACTGTATACTGAGCACCAGCGGGAAAACATGTGTTGCACATAATGTTTTAAAAAATACTGTCTCAATTAATCCTCACATTCCTATGAGAACAACACTAACCTTGCACGGTTTTTATTTCCACTTTAGAGAAAAGAGAATTAAAACTCAAAGAAGGCAAAATAATTTGCTGAAGTTCTCAGAACTAGAAAATATCAACTAAAGTTGTGTGTTTCAACTTCAAAACTTTTTCCACCCTGAAATACAACAGTATCCCCAAACTTAGCTGATTATCACGTTCACCAATATACACAATGAACAAGTAGAATATGAAATTAGAAGCTCAGTAACATGTTAGCACCCCCCAAAATAATATACATATTAATATAACAAAACACAGAATCTGTGTGAGAAAAACTACTTAACTGATGAATGAAGAATTAAATAAATGGAGAAATAGTCCATGTTCATGGATAAGATAGGGAGACTCAATATTTTTTTTATTTTATTTTATTTTAAAGATTTTATTTATTTATTTGACAGACAGAGATCACAAGTAGGCAGAGAGGCAGTCAGAGAGAGAGGAAGGGAAGCAGGCTCCCCACTGAGCAGAGAGCCCGATGCGGGGCTTGATCCCAGGACCTCGGGATCATGACCTGAGCCGAAGGCAGAGGCCCAACCCACTGAGCCACCCAGGTGCCCCGAGACTCAATATTTTAAAGGTGTACTATATGGTGGCTAACTGAAAGTAATAAAAACAAAATATTGTAAAGATGTCAGTTCTTCCCAAATTGATTGAACTAAAATTTCAATAAAAATCCCAGAAAGTTATTTTGGGTATTTGAGAAACTGATTCTCAGGTTTACATGGAGAGGCAAAGGACCCAGAATAGTCAACACAATATTGAAATTTGGAGGACTCACATTATTCAACTTTAAGACATATAAAGAGACAAAGTGGTATTGATGACAGAACAAATAACTACACTAAGGAGAAAGAATAGAGAACCCAGAAATAGACCCACATAAATGTAGTCAACTGATCTTTGACAAAGAGCCTTATAATTGAGCAAAGGAAGTCTTTTCAGGGCACCTGGGTGGCTCAGTGGATTAAGCCTCTGCCTTCCGCTCAGGTCATGATCCCAGGGTCCTGGATCAAGCCCCTCATTGGGCTTTTGGCTCAGCAGGGAGTCTGCTTCCCCTTTTCTCTCTGCCCACCTCTCTGGCTACTTGTGATCTCTTTCTCTCTGTCAAATAAATACATAAAATCTTAAAAAATTAATATATATATATATATATATATATATATATATATATATATGAAAGCCTTTTCACAAATGGTCCTAGAAGACCTGAAGATCCTCATGCAAAAACAAAAACGAATGTAGATACAGACCTTACACCCCACACAAAAATTAACACAAATTGGATTTCAGGCCTAAATACAAAACACAGAACTCCTAGAAGATAACAGGGGAAAATACAGGTAGCCTTGGCTATGAAGATGAATTTTTTTTTAATTTTTTATTTTTTATAAACATATATTTTTATCCCCAGGGGTACAGGTCTATGAATCACCAGGTTTACACACTTCACAGCACTCACCAAAGCACATACCCTCCCCAATGTCCATAATCCTACCCCCTTCTCCCAACCTCCCTCCCCCCAGCAACCCTCAGTTTGTTTTGTGAGATTAAGAGTCACTTATGGTTTGTCTCCCTCCCAATTCCATCTTGTTTCATTGATTCTTCTTCTACCCACTTAAGCCCCCATGTTGCATCACCACTTCCTCATATCAGGGAGATCATATGATAGTTGTCTTTCTCTGCTTGACTTATTTCGCTAAGCATGATACGCTCTAACTCCATCCATGTTGTTGCAAATGGCAAGATTTCATTTCTTTGATGGCTGCATAGTATTCCATTGTGTATATATACCACATGAAGATGAATTTTTTTAATTGAACATCAAAGTCACAATCCATGAAAGAGGTAATCGATAAACGACTTCATTAAATTAAAAATTTCTGCTCTGCAAATGACACTGTCAAGAGAATAAGAAGAAAAGACAGAGACTGGAAGAAAATGTTTGTAAAACACATATGTGAGAAAGAACTTTTACCCAAACAATACAGAGAACACTTGAAATTCAACACCAAGAAAATAACCTGATTTAAAAATGGGCTAAAGGCCTTAAAGCACTTCATAAAGGAAGATACACTGATGGAAAATATGCATATGTGCTGTACATCATATGACATCAGGGAAATACAAATTAAAATAAAAATATAATACTATTACACATGTATAAGAAGGGCTAAACTTCAGAACACTGAGAACTCCAAATGTTGCTGAGGGTGTGGAGGAATAGGAGCTCCCATTCATTGATGGTGGAAATAAAAATCGGTCCATACGCTTGGAATATAGTTTAACAGTTTCTTATAAAACTAAACATCCTCTTAACATGCGATCCTGCAATCATGTTCCTTGGTATTTACCCAAAGGAGTTAAAAACTCATGTATCTCTCTCTCTCTCTCTCTCTCACACACACACACACACACACACACACACACTTCACACAGGTATATATAGCAGCTTTACTCATATTTTTTTTCCTAAAATTGGAAGTAAAAAAGATGTTCTTTAGTAGGTGAATGGATAAATAAGCTGATATATCCAGATGATGGAATTTTACTTACCGTTAAAGAGTAGTGAGCTATCAAGCCATGAAAAGACATAGAGGAAACATAAATGCATGTTACTAAGCAAATGAAACCAATCTGATAAAGCTACATTCCATTTGATTCCAACTATATGACATTCTGAAAAAGGCAAAGCTATGAAGACAGTAAAGAGATTAGTGGTTGGCACAGGTTAGTGAGAAAGAAGGAATGAATCAGTGGAGTACGGACAATATTTAGGGCAGTAAATCTAGTCTGTATGATATTATAATGGTGGATAAATGTTATTATACATTTGTCCAAACCCACAGAAAGCACAGCAAGAGTGAAATATAACATAAACTTCAGACTCTGGGTGATCATGATGTGTCAATGTAGGTCCATCCATTGTAACAAATGTACCACTGGGAAGGGTGAGGACATGGGTGTCATTGATAACGGTAGGGACTATGCATGTGTTGGGGAGGTAGTATTTAAGAAATACCTTCTACTCAAATTTTCTGAGGACTTCAGTTGCTCTTTTAAAAAAAAAATAGTCTATTTAAAAAGGTATTTCTGAACTCTTGTCCAAGATTTACTGAATCAGAGCTTTTGCCATGGTGTCCTATTATCTACAATTTTAAAAGTATTCTATGACTCTGATGATCACCCTGGTTTTCAAATAGTAGTCCAAATTGCAATTGAAGCTGAAGGTAATCAATTAGAAATTTTGAAACTTTCAAATAAAAGTTGTATGAGGACACTAGGACGTTATGAAGGAAAATGACTTAAGGAGAATGGATTCTCCCAAAATCTCATTATGCATTGTTATTCATATCCAAGTCATGTTCAGTGTTTGTATGAAAAGTGACATCCTTCTCAAATGACCAAAGTTATTTTAAAAAAGAGAGAGAGAGAGAAAGATGATATTTGACACTTGTTACATGGACCATACTTTGAGCAGTAAGGTCATAGACTGTAAGCTCAATGAGGACAGGGCTCTCTTTGTTTCTGTCTATGTACCTGGCATCTCTCGTAATTCCTGGCACACAGTAGATCTTCACATTGTGTCTGTTGAATGAATGACTCTCCCCCCCTCCAAGAATACCTTGTTCTGGTTAAAGCCTTTCTGTGTGCTTTCCATAAAATCTGTGTGTGCGGATATGAAATATCTTTGCCAGCATTTATAATAGTATACTCAAGTAGAGCTTTTGTTTTTTGTTCCTGCTTTCCTTTCACTAATGACAAATTGCCTGCAGGCAAGGACAATATAATTTTCCACACGTTTCTCAGTACTTAGGACAGTGCTTAGAACACCGGATGCACTTAAGAGATGTTTGTTAAATGAATAAATGATTTAGAAAAGCAAAATCTGCCTTTTTGTCTCCCAAAGCTACAGTTAAGCTTCCACAGCTATGTACTTTTTAATATTCTTAGGAGAGTGGATGAAGGAGTATGCATTGAGGACAAAACAGGAATGGGTGTCTGGGAAGGTACATCCTGGAACAGAAATTCACAAGTGATGTCATCATTAGATCAGACGCAGAAGCTCAAAGGGCTAAGCAAATGAGGAAATGTCTCCACAGAAGTAGACTCACTACATCAGCAGTTGTTATTTTCAACTGGTGCCTTCTGTCATGAAGGAGAGCTGCTCCGCCAGGTCAAAATTGTTTTGGCCACCTTCAAGGTCATTGTACCTTGCCAGATCTGGCACTGAATCTAGAGGCTGGCAAATCTGTCCTCTTAAAGTGGATTAGGTGGGCCCCACAGAGAGCTTTGTGTCCTGGCTGCATTCCTGATTCCTTCATCCAAAAGCCCTAGCGATATTTCTCTGAGGACAGCCACGTCTTTGAATTTGAGTCTAGCCCCCTAGACCTTAGCCTCATGCACTACTTCATACACTCTCATTGACTACATCTGTTCTGCTACCAACACAAGTTTTTTGTCATCATCACCTTAAGCGTATTCTGGTAGGGAAGACATTAAATTAACCTGTGGCCAAAGTCCAGAATCAGAAATTGACTTATATATAACTGTCAAAAACAAAATCAAGAATGAATGAATGAATGAATTTCTGTTGAAAAGTACTTGAGTAATGATAAGAAATTCCATCTCTGTTTTCTCTATTTCAGTTCCTTAAAATTGCTTAAATGCATTACCCTTCCATGTAAAAATGGGAGTTACATTGAAAGACTTTCTAAATCTTTTCCAGAAAATCAGTGAGCTGATCATTTGAACCAGATGAAAGAATTGTCTGTGCAGATCCTTCTCCTTTGTCCTAATTTCTGTTTAAATTCCATCAGCCTCTTATCTCAAACAAGGTGATTGGATGCAGTTACTGTTTATACAGAGAACAAAGCAAAAAAGTATTTATAAATTTGAAAGATATAAATTTGAAAGTTCATTTTCAAACCCAGCATAAGAAAATGGGGGATGGGGGACGCCTGGGTGGCTCAGTCAGTTAGGCTGCTGCCTTTGGGTCAGGTTATGATCCTAGTGTTTTGGGATCCAGTCCCGCATGGCACTCCTTGCTCAGCAGGGAGAGAGAGAGCTCTGCCTTTGCCTGCCATTCTGCCTGCTTGTGCATTCTCCCCACCCCCCAATCTTTAAAAAAATAAAAAGAAAATGGGGGATAGTCTAAAAATTTCACCTAAAGAGAGGTAACCAGTAATTAAAGAATACTCTTACTTATTCTATCAGCTACTAGATTTACATATTTCATTGTTCAATAGACTGCCATGGAGGAATATGGAAAAAAGGAAGAAAGTGACTAGAGGGACTTGCGGCTTTGTGACTTGTGGCTCTTCTCTCTTTTTCCATACACTCATGGATATATATAAATACACACAGATATCTTTGTCTATCAATCTAGCTATTTATCTAGATATATAAATAGAGTTATGGATGTGAACTATGTTCATGGATATATAAATAACCTAGACATTAAATATAGATTTCTAGGAATAGTTATGATAGATGATAGATCATTTTAAATTTATACAGTAGATTTTTTGTGATGCTTAATTGGATATTTTGGTAGGCAAGCAATACAGTTAGCTCTACAAGGGAAACTATGTTGTCTGGCTTGGGTGATAACTTCATTGTTGTTTTGGACAACTCTTAAGAGTCTTTCCTTTAAACCCCATTTTTAAGCAGAAGGGACATGAATTTAAAATGACTTTGGAAACCTTCCTGAATTATCTTCAGAGAACCCCTCACCAGGACAGTGGGAATCAGCCTCTACCCAGGGCGCATGGGAGGCAGTGAGAGAGAGCCCCTCTACTCCGTGAGAGATGTAAGAAACCATTTCGGGCAAAGTCTTGAAAGACAACTCTCGCCCCTTCCTCTCTGTGGGACTTCCAGCTGCTCCATCTGAAAACACGACGCTCTGAGACCCTCCCAGCCTCTCCCTTCTCGGCTAGAGAATTCTCCAACTAGAGTCGCGGGAAAGCAGAATGGGAAATGACCCTCAGGAACACGCCCTCCTTCCCAGAGGAGGGGAGAGGGAGTGGCGGGGACTCTGCCCGCACCGCCTGGGTGCGGGATACCTCGGCGGCGCTAGCCCTGAGACCAGGCTCTGCCCCAGTCCCTCGGCCACCGTCCCTCCGCACCCCCACAGCCACCTAGCGCGCGAGGGCACTGTCCCGCAGCACCCGCCCCAGCACCACTTTGCTCTGACGTCCGCCTTCCCATCTCTGACGATCACCCCTGCCGGTCGCCCTTATAAAGGGGACTTTTGCCAATACTGGGATCGATCACCACCTCGCCCGCGTCCAGCGCCCTCCACCCCAGCTCACACACCTGTCAACTCTGCGCCCGCCCAGGTTCTGGGAGACCAGGGGCTGGAACCCCGCTGCTTGGCCCTACTCCTCGCCCCTCCGCACCCCTGACCTCCGCCCCCGCGGTGCCTGGGCGGCGGCCCCGGGACAAGCCTCAGACCGCGGAGCGCCCAACCCCGCGGTGCCTGGGCGGCGGCCGGGGGACGAGCCCCAGACGGCGGAGCGCTTCACGGCGCGGCAGCCACTCCAGGTAGGAACAGAGCGGGCATCTGGGTGCGTCGGAGTCGGCACCTCGGGAACACCGTGGACGCCTCGCCGGCGTTTTTAGGTCCCAAGGACGGGGCTTTTTCGCGTCTCGGTGGGGATGTGCGGGGGTGGTCCACTGTCTGGCACCCATGGTCCTCGAAGCGCCTCGGCGGGAAAGTCCGGGCGCTGTAGAGGGACGGCGGGGGCGCGGGAGGGATAACGGGGAGCAGAGGATCCCCGGGCTGGGCGGGGGAAAGAAAGAACTTCCCCGTTCCGATGCTCACAAAAGCGGTGCGCATCCCGGCCGCTTCTTTGGCTTCCCCTGAATCCAAGGAGGCTAGCTAGTTCTTTCGCCCAAGGGTCTCATCACCCACCTGCAGAAACAAATACTTGTGTTTCTCCCAGAAACGGGCTTGTGTGAACGCGAGTGCATGAAATAGCCATGATCGCAAGGGCTGAAAAATAACAGAGAACAAGAATTCCAGAAAGTGCAGGCGTTAGAACTTGACATCTGTCTCTTAAAATTCCTGTTTTTAATACCTTTGACGTCCTCTTATATTTTTAGGCAATTCTGTATTTTTATATCGTTTTCTTGTATATACCATTAAGAGGGTGGGGAAGAGATGACAGAGCAAAGAACAATGGATGAGGAAGAAAGAGCTGGTCAAGAGGGTGTCCTCTTCAAACAATGTAACATCTTTAGTTGGTACAGTAACTTGGACCACAGGCACTTGTTGAAAATCGGAATTGATGTGTTTTTGAAACTGATGTTCCTAAACCTCCCCCCCCCCCCCGGGTATTTGCATGCCACATTACTTTTGGAACCATTCCCTGAAATTGTTTGAAAGGAGAGGAAGAGGAATGAATGAATGAGTGAATGAATGGATGTAAGATTATGTTAGATTCTCAGAGTAGTTTTACAATACCCTTTACATTACTGAATCATTCTAGATGGAATAGTAAGTTAGTTCCAAAAGCCAAATACATAATCTTTGGAAATGATTTCTTGACCAAGTTACAAGAAAAAGTTAATTTTAAATTGAAAGAATTTATTAAACACAAAAAGTGATGGTGATTGTATTTGTTCAGCAGCATTTTCTATTTTTTCTTTTTCTTGAAAGCTCAAAACAATATTAAACTGTAAATAGTAATTATAATAAAATAGTGGGCTGTGTTGGCAACTGCTAGTGTTATATATAATTTCAGTGTGCTGTTCCTGTAAGTGGTACAGGATCTCTCATGAGCCAGCTGGTTTATTCCCAGCTGCCTATGCATGCTTGGCTGGTTTTTAATTCATTACTGTGTTTTCTTCAGAAATCTTAATGAAATAGCTAGCTGTGGAAGAATCTGGACCCCTAACTAAAAATGACTTTCCATGTGGAAGGACTGGTAGCTATCATCGTGTTCTACCTTCTAATATTGCTGGTTGGAATATGGGCAGCCTGGAGAACCAAAAACAGTGGCAGCTCAGAAGAGCGCAGCGAGGCCATCATAGTTGGTGGCCGAGACATTGGTCTGCTGGTGGGTGGATTTACCATGACAGGTAGGTTCTGATGCCTCCGCTCCGTGCTGTCCACCCCTGCTTGGCTTCTCAGAATGACAAAGCAGACCTTAGCCTTTGTCCTTTGGGGATTCCTTTTGTTCACTGCTTATATATTCTAAAAATAATTTCACATTTATTTAAAACAAAGGTAAAATGTTTGCAACTCAGTAGTACTTGAACAAAATGATTTTATAATAAATCACTGGCCAGAATATCAATGAAAGGAATCTGGGCTATCTGGACAGTTTGGTGGGTGGGAACAGAGTAAAAACAAAGAGGTGGAGAAAAGTGTCTTGGTCTTACAAGTTATATGATAAAGTCAGCGTCTCATCATGTTCACCAACACAGGCACAAAGTTGTGACTTTGGGTTGTCTTAAATGATGGATGTCAATGAACATTAACTCGTGATGGCTTTCAACTGAATAAATCAGTTGGGGCAACACAATTCCAAATTGATAGATGCCCTGTTTTGAAACTTAATTCTCCCATTTAGTAAACTAATTCCCTCAGAGAAGACAATCACATATTAGGAATCCACAGCACTGGGAAAAAAAAAAATTCCAAGAACCTTGATATAAAAGGGGAGAAGCTAGGATGTGTCCTAACAGAAATGCCCCAGCCAGCATCTGCAGCCCCACTCAAACCGCCTCTGGGTTCTGAGGGTCTGATACCCCAACGTGGTTCTGTTTAAGAGGTAACTTGCTTCTTTTTTATACTCCTCTTGGTTGCAGAAAATATTTCTGAAAAACAACAATTTACAATTATATCTTTAACATTACTTGATACATATTCACTAACAATACACATTTCACTTCTGATTCTTATTAGGTTTTTAAACATTAGCAAATTAATTCACACTAACTGAAACTCTGAGGGCCCATTGGAAAATATCCCATCAGAAATTATATCCAAATGATGCCCAGTTTCAGGCCTGATGTGCTATTAAGGTGATTCATCTGTAAATGGAGTAGTTCACCAAAGCAATCCGTGAAGACTACGTCACTGCTGGCCATCTGAAACTTATCATATTCTAGAGTAGTTTATGGACTATAGGTTTTATTTTTCAGATATAAACATTTTATGTTGTTTAACTCTGTCAACTATATATGGTTTCATACGATCTTCATGAAATTCTTTATATTTGAGTACCATGAAAGGACTCTGGGGTTAAGTAAGGACACAGAGTTACGTGGTTAACAAGGACTAGAATCAGCACCAAACCCAGGTCTTCTGGCAGCCACACCCTGAGTCTCCTGCACATTGCGCTACAGGCAGACCTCCAGCTGACTGCATTCCCTTTCTTTATAAAGGTACATCGTATGTAAAGAAGACCTTTTTTACCCTCTGTTTCTGTTTTTCTACATAAACACATACAAAGAGCAAATTGTATTATGCAAAATATTTTCTGTGAAATTTAATATGCACATTTAGATAAGTACAAAAACAGAGTGAGACTCATCCATAAGACTACCATCAGCATATACATTTCCTGAAACGTTGGTATACATTTCCAGATGTTGTTTCTCTTATTATCCACCTATTGATGAACACTGTACACAACTTTACATCTTCATTTTCATTGTTTATTATACCGCAAACATTTCTTCATTGCCCTAAAGATCCAGATGTGATACTGGCATTGGAAGGGAATTAAAACATTGTGATTGTACTCCCTTCAGGTTTTTTCTGTACAAAGAAAATGAGAAGAAAAACAAAATAAAAAAAAGAAAGTTGATCTCCCTCAAAAAAACTGATATAAAGAATAAATGAGCTGCTCTATATCAAAGTCTTTGATGACTGATTTTTTTCATTCTTATAATGTTCTATTACTCTGATTTAATGCTGTATCTACTGTGTTCATAAAGGTAATATTTTAGAATTTGTTCTCTTATCATCTAGAATGATGTAACAGTCTATTAAGGTATATAGAAAAATTTGAATCATGACGTTTCACATGATGGGTCATGGTCTAGCTCATTTTTTAAAGATTTTTTTCAGTCTTTCAGGACTGAAAAGAATCGTGGTCAGTCTCATAATATATAGAAAAATTTGAATCATGATGTCTCATATGATGGGTCATGGTATAGATCATTTTTAAAAGATTTTATTCAGTCTTCCAGGACTGAAAAGAATCGTGGTCAGTCTCATCATTCATTTAAAATACGAACCGTATTACCTAAACCTGGTCAGATTCATTGATTGTATATATTTGATAAAGAATAAAGTTTAAAAAATTAAAAAATGCATATAGTTTGAAAGAATTCTTGTTCTCACTGGTGAATCTGACATGAAATATACAATCATGCAGAGCAAATTCTGGTGTAGAAGGGACAAGACTGGTAAAAATGTGAGGACTTTAACATGATAAGTAACCAAGTTGATAATCAATCATTCAGTCACCGAGTTTGTTTTGGACAAGGGAGAGGAGACCTACACAATGAAAAGTGATCACTGATAAGCTTTGTGCTCATAAGACCACTTACTTTATGCAATGAAACATTGTTGGCATGTTGTTAGCAGTTCCAGGTGCCTGGCAGGATTCTGATTCTGCGCCTGTGAGAATCATTTATTCAAGTCCCAGTTAGACACCCAGTGGAGGGGGCATCCCTATTTATTTTTATTTTTTTAATTTTTATTTATTTTAATTTTTTAGTTTCATCATATGTTTTTTAATTAATTTATTTTCAGTATAACAGTATTCATTATTTTTGCACCACACCCAGTGCTCCGTGCAATCCGTGCCCTCTATAGTACCCACCACCTGTTACCTCGACCTCCCACCCCCCCGCCACTTCAAATCCCTCAGATTGTTTTTCAGAGTCCATAGTCTCTCATGATTCACCTCCCCTTCCAATTTCTCCCAACTCCCTTCTCCTCTCTAACTCTTATCATATGTTTTTATTAACATATAATGTATTATTTGTTTCAGACGTACAAGTCTGTGATTCATCAGTCTTACATAAATACCCAGTGCTCACTACATCACATACCCTCCCCAGTGTCCCTCACCTAGTTACTCCATCCCTCCACCCCCCTTCCATCCAGCAACCCTCAGTTTGTTTCTTATGATTAAGAGTCTCTTATGGTTTGTCTCCCTCACTGGTTTCATCTTGTTTTATTTTTTTTGTTCTCTTCCCTTGATCTTCTGTTTTGCTTCTTAAATTCCACATATCTGTAAGATCATATGATAATTGTCTTTCTCTGATTGACTTTTTTTGCTTAGCATAGTACCCTCTAGTTCCATCCAAGTCATTGCAAATGGCAAGATTTCAATTTTTAATGGCTGTGTAATATTCCATTGTACATATACACCACATGTTTGTATGTTCATCTGTCAGTGGACATCTGGGCTCTTTCCATAGTTTGGCTATTGTGGACATTGCTTCAATAAACATGGGGGAACACATACCCATTCGGATCACTACTTTGGGATAAATACCCAGTAGTGCAATTGCTGGGTCATAGGGTAGCTCTATTTTCCACTTTTTGAGGAACTTCCATACTGTTTTCCAGAGTGGCTGCAACTGCTTGTATTCCCATCAACAGTGTAGAAGGGTTCCCCTTTCTCCGCATCCTCACCAACATTGATCGTTTGCAGACTTGTTAATTTGAGCCATTCTGACTGGTGTGAGGTGGTATCTCATTGCCATTTTGATTTGCATTTCCCTGATGCCGGGAGATGTTGAGCGTTTTTTCATGTCTATTAGCCATCTGTTTGTCTTCTTAGGAGAAGTGTCTGTTCATGTCTTCTGCACAGGGAAAGCCTGTTTAAATGTTCAAGAAGGATTAGAATGAGAAAAAAAGTAATAGCATTTGTTATTTGTTAACACCCATGTAAAAGCTCCCAAGCAGATGAGAGTGGATGATGCTAAGTGCACACTTGTCCACTTTAGGGTTTTGTATATAAACTTTCCACTTAAACGTGCTTAAAATTCCTTTGCAGGGAGTTCTTTTCATGTTAACTTTTAAACAATAGTACTAACCCTACAACATTTTCTTCTTTGCTTTGTATTTGGATCAAAAGTCAGATAAATTTTGGCATGAACACAATAGAGACACCTGTCTTTGACATATTATTTATTCTACTTACATTCTATGAGATGTCAGAAAACTTTTCAGAGTCAAGTTTTAGTCCCAATTGGATGATCCTTCCTAGTATTCAGACTCATATATGGTAAGCCAGCCTATGTTCCTTATAATCTTACACAAATTCTACAATGGATTCTTTAAAATATTTTGGCAATATTCTTCAAAGGATATAAACTATAAAGATTTAAGTGTTCCATTAACTTTAGCTTTATCATACTCAAATTCAAATAGAATAATCAAATGTGGTATTGCTTTCTCACTGAAAATGGTAGTTTATAGATCCTTCTTGGACCAACCTTGTTTAATCAACATGTGTTTTCTTTGGTTCCTTGACCTCCTCCTTCAACTATTATGCTACAGATATTCTATTAAATAATACCTGAAGAAGATAGTATTTCTTATTATGCTTCATGAAATATCAAATATCTTACTAAAAGACCCAGATTAAAACAAAGAATGAAAGTAGGTATGCAGTCTACATTAAATACTAAATGCTATTAATTGTGCCTAACTGTATGTTGGGTACTTGGGAAGGGGGAGGGGAAAACCCACTTTAGGACACCTTGGAGTAGAAGTGTCCTCTCTCCTTTAACAATTTAAGAAAGTAAGTAATATGCTATGTTGGAGAACAGATCTGCCAAAATCCTATGTACTCAGGGTGTTTAAGAAGTGGTCTTATCAATAAAAATAAAATTAAAAAAAACAAGCGCATACATCCATAACTGCACACACGTGCCCTTCTCCATTTCCACCCTGCTCCACCCTGCCCTACCCCCGCCCAGGAAGGTAATTGTGATCAATGTGAGAAGATGAATATGATTAAAATAGAAGGACCTTAAAATAAAGAAACTTGACATCATGTTATGGAAGCTGGGGGAAAAAGTTGTACTACTATTGAGAATAGAAATTTTCATATATTTTGAATATAATGTCAGACTTTGGGATATAACAATATTGTTTGAAAGTATTGATGACTAAATGGACTCAGAAAACACCCAGGGCAACACTATCCAAGAGAAATACGATGTGAGCCATAAAAAGAATGTTAAATTTTCTGCAAACCACTTTAAAGAACATGAAAAAATAGGGGAATAAATGTAAATAATAGAATGTATTTAACTCAGTACATTGCAAATGTTTTCATTTCACCAGGTAATGAACACAAAAAAATTATTGAGGCAGCTTACATTTACTGTTGCATAGTCAGTCTTCGAAATCCAATGTGTATTTTATACTCAGAACATTTCAAACCAGACTAGCTATATTTCAGGAGCTCAATAGTCACAGGAGGCTAATGGGGACTGTGTTAAACTGAGCAGGTCTAGGGTATGATAGGTATGGTGGCGTCTTTCCCTCACTGTTCATTCTATTTCAGCCACCTGGGTCGGAGGAGGTTACATCAACGGGACAGCTGAAGCAGTCTATGTACCAGATTATGGTCTGGCTTGGGCTCAGGCACCAATTGGATATTCTCTTAGTCTGATTTTAGGTAAGTGAAAGTAAACCTTAGTGACCCACCAGTAAAGCATAAAGAACAGGAGTACAAATAACAAGTGAAATAACAAGTCAAACTGTGAATAACTATTATGAAAAAGAAAATGTTACCAGAGATCTCTCAAGTAGATGTTACCAGAAATCAGTAACACTATGCTTAAGATTATTTGATCCCTTGATTGTGGAATATTTTTTTTAAATCCTTTGATCTATGGCAAGAGTGAATTTCTTAGCATATGATTTTTTTCCTTTCAAAAATAGTATAGAGATATCATTAACAATAAATCAACTTGAATTATATCTGAATTTCTTTTTGTAGCCACACTAAGGAAAGGTCAAAAATATTATATAACAGAGTCCCTTTTTTTTTTTTTTTTTTGCACTTAAAATACATTCATTGATCGTGTGCTTAATCAGAGTCTGAATGCTATGCTTGGTGATACAAAGGCATTTTCGTAAGTCCCACACCGGTCCATGTTTTTCAACCTACATGCCTTGGATACCATTCAGTGTTCCTTTGGATGAGTACAATGACAAACGTATTAAGAAATGCATGTTTGGTTGCTACATATGTCTTGGCTCTGTACTCACAGTATATTTCAGACTCGTTCTTCCACACATATCAGTGTTCTAAAAAAATTATTTCCCTTGAGAAATTATAGCATAGTAAAAAGTTGGCAAATACTATTACATTATGAATTTTTTATGTTCTCATAAACACTTGTTTAATTTATTTTAGGTGGTTTGTTCTTTGCAAAGCCTATGCGTTCCAAGGGATATGTGACCATGTTAGACCCATTTCAGCAAATCTATGGAAAACGCATGGGTGGGCTCCTATTTATTCCTGCGCTAATGGGAGAAATGTTTTGGGCTGCTGCCATTTTCTCTGCCTTAGGTAAGGACCTCTGCCTTTCTCTGGTTAATGGAACATCACATACCCAACTTTACCTGAAGTTGGGCCAGGCCACCTGAAGCCTCCCTCATCTTGATGAATGCAACCATCTCCGTGCAGGGCTCCTCCTCTAGTCTACACATAGTACAGACTCATCCTTCTAAAATGCAAATCTGCTCAAGTCTCTTTACTGATCCTTTCCAAACTTTTAAGTGAGTGCATAAAGCTTTTTATGACTTGGGCTCTGATTCCTCTCACTATCCCTCCCTTCCTTCTTCCATAACTCTAGACTTCACCTCCTCTCTTGCCTCTAACACTGTGAAAGTCCAGGTGCCCTCTACTTTGGACTTGTTCCCCCTCTGCCTTTTTGACTTCCGCCTAACCAACCAGAAAATGTCCTTTAGTCTTCTCTTAGACCTCATTTACTCGAATCATAATCTTGACCTTGCTGGATGACTTTCCTGTGGGCTTCCCTAGGCACGTGGAATTCTCTTTTCATTGGACTTGTCACTTCGTGTGACTATGTGCCTGTTTATCTGTATCACACCCAAAACCAACCTCACAAAAGGGATTATAAATTTCTTGAAGGCAGGATTTGTGTCTTGTTAATAGTTGTAATTTTATCACAAATAAATGAATGAGTGAGCAAATTATCTCTTTCTTCAAAAGAGAAGAAAAACAATGATACTCCTTTTCTCAATGTAATCCTAAAGTACTGAGTTGTAGACATGTTTAGGGATCTAGACAATGAACTTAGAATCCAATTAATGCTAAGGGACAGCCCATCCTGGGCTCACTGATTCTCAGCCCACATGTAAGGTTTAGAAAATGAGAGATTTCAGTGGGATATTGGGAGATCTTCAGCCAGGCTTAATAACCTGCCTTTTGATCAAGGCGAAATATAAACCATTTCACTGAGCATTGATTTCTTTCTTGAAGATCAACAGGGTTGGAAGTTCCACCACTCTCCTCAGTGAACTATGTGCATGTTTGACATCCAGGCATCTGTGTGTGTTTCTCCCCATCATTTCTTCCAAAGGAAGATAAAGGGCTTCAGCCTACAGTTAGACCCCAAGTGGTAAAACCAAAAGTAAGATGAATGTCCTTCTACAGTATATATTCCAGACCACAAACTTGTCTACTGGCTTTAGTATTATCATCAGATCTGACCTCTATAATATCAGATATTTGTTTATGTTACCTTTCACTCCTTTCTTTTTCAGATTCCCATATAATCTTACCTTCTTGGTCTTCAACTGTAAAATGAAGGGATGATTTGATGTAGAAAAGAAGAGAGTTTGATAACTATAAAATACTGTGTAACTCAGTGGAAAATGTTGCACATTCTTGGTGCAATATAATAATACTCCACAGTTACAACTGCACTTATATCCTAATGAAATTATGTGTAAAAATATACCTCCCTTCCCACCTTGTTCTCATTAGCCAAGAAGCAATGGGTAGTTTATTTGTCATTAGTTTCAACACTAAAAAATGCTGATTTTAAGACAAGCTGCCCGCTGAGGTATTTTAAAAGGAGTAGGCTGAATAGCTAACAGAACACAAAATGTTCACTCTCATGGAATAAAGATCAATTTATATAATAGAGCCCTAAGGAGAGAATTGAATTAATAAACTAATATTTCTCTTTTTTAAAAAGGTTGGGTTTTTTTTGTTTTGTTTTGTTTTTTTAAGAGAAAGAGAGCATGAGCAGGGGGAGGGGCAGAGGTGAGAGAGAAAGAAGCAGACTCCCTGCTCAGCCTAAATGAAGAGTCACTCAACCGACTGAGCCACACAGGTGCCCCAAATAATATTTCTAAAGTATTTTGGAAATATAAACTTGACCTAAACTCTAAACTCTAAACTTTGCTGCAATTAGTTATTTTTGTATATGTGTGTGTGTCTATGTCTGTGTGTGACAATATATATGTATAGATATAGATATAGATATAGATATATAGATATAGATATATCTCCTTCTCTACATAGATGCATACACATCTCAAACAACATGTATAAAAACACTGCTGCTATTCCTCGAAATATATGCTCTGGTAAAAAGAATGTGCATTTTTAGATTAACATTTTTTTCAAAAATTATAGTTGGACTTAATGCAAAATTAGCGTTTATTAGAAATAACTTGGAATGCTTAAGAATAGACAAATATAAGATCTATTACCACCTTCCTGTGAATGTGCTTAGTTCACCACTGAAACTTAGAAGAGAATTTTAAACTGTCTTTTTGACATAAATGCACATCCTTTATATGCAATTTTTTAAAGATTTTATTTATTTATTTATTTGACAGAGACAGAGATCACAAGTAGGCAGAGAGGCAGGCACAGGGGTGGGGAAGCAGGCTCCCCACTGAGCAGAGAGCTTGATGCAGGGCTCTATCCTTTGACCTGAGATCACAACCTGAGCTGAAGGCAGAGGCTTTAACCCACTGAGCCACCCAGGTGGTCCTATATGCATATTTTTTTTAAAGAAAATATATATTTAGGAGTGCCTGGATGGCTCAGTCAGTTAAGCATCCGACGCTTGATTTCAATCCAGGTCATGATCTCGGGGACATGGGATTGAGCCCTGCATCAAGCTGCACACTCAGGACAGGGTCTGTTTAGGATTTCTCTTTCCCTCTCCTTCCACTCTTCTCTCAACTCATGCACTCAAAGTAAATAAATAAATAAAACCTTAAAAAAATATATGTTTATACTTCTCAAAACTCAAATTCAGTGAATACTTATAACTTTATTTATAGTATGTTTATTTTTATGGTTGCATGAATAAAGTAATATTTCATAACAGATCTGGAAGTATAAACTTATTTTATTCACTACAAATGATGGAGTCTTTAGAAAATATTTTTGAGAAAAAAATTTATCCCAATCTTTATAGTGATAGGAAAGCTGGTGACTTCTTTAAAACCACTGAGTTGCAACCAAATGATAGTATTTACCAATATCTAAATCTTTAGGATCCTCGTCTAGTGCTCTTTCTTCTATAGCATGTAGCCTCCCACGCCACCTTTTGGAGGTGTAGCATTAGTAAAGGTAAGACTTACTAATGGGTAGAAAATTAAACAGCAGCCCAAAGAGGCAGGATAATAATTGTACTTTTCAAAATTCATGAGATATGGCTTAGAAATGTTGTTATTAAAGGAGAAAACCAGACCAAAAGAATGGCAAAGAATTGCAACTAAAGTTTCAACATGAAGTAAATAATTGCAGGGGAAAAAATGCTTGTTATGTTTCTATACAAGAATAACTCAATTATCCAAAGTCACTTCTAAATAATTGAAATAATTGACTGCATTCCCTTGTCTTCATCCTCCAATTCCTTACCAGACTTTTCCTTTTATTAATTATCTTTACTCAAGAAAATAATTTTGTTAACCAAATCCAAAGTACTAAGAAAAAAAGTCTTGAAAAATATTTATATTGTTATCTTTGATATAATATATATTATTTGCCCCTTCGCAAAATGGATTTTCATCTCTGGTAGGTTGCATACACTGTTAGCATGCAATTAAGGGATGGTAGCGGTAGCAGAACATAAGATTGCAATTAAAAATCACATATTTGTTCTGTGTAGGTTAACATTCCTTAATTGCTGTGTTAGTAATATAACATATAAACTATATAACTTTGAGAACAATGGGAAAGGGTTTGTAAACCAGCAAGTGAATTCCAAACTGAAAGTCCAGGAACCATAGTGATCCAATTGTGCATTCCCTAATATTCTCACTGGAAATATAGATACTAACAAACACAATAAACAAAGTCATAACATAGGAAAAACATAAATTTTATTTATAAGGCAGATTTAAAACTCTGCTAAGAAAAAAAAGCTCTGCTAATGAAAATTACTTAGAAAGATGATGTTAAAATCTAGCAGTGGGACTGGAATAAAATTTAACAATTTTATTATTTTCTTTTACAAAATTGTCTTAAACCTTGGTACCTTTTACCATCTGTTATCTAAAAAAAGCTAACAAGGAGGCACCTGGGTGGCTCAGTTGGTTAAGTATCTGAATCTTGGTTTCACCTCAGGTTCTGATCTCATGGGTCATGAGATCAAGCCTCGAGTTGGGCTTTGCGCTCGGTGGGAGCCTGCTTAGATATTCTCTCCTTCTGCCCCTTCCCCTGTTTGCTCTCTCTCTATTTCTCTCTCAAAAATAAATAAATACATCTTGGGGCACCTAGGTGGCTTAGTGGGTTAAAGCCTCTGCCTTCGGCTTGGGTCATGATCTCAGGGTCGTGGGATCGAGTCCCGCATCGGGCTCTCTGCTCAGCAGGGAGCCTGCTTCCTCCTCTCTCTCTTCCTGCCTCTCTGCCTACTTGTGATCTCTGAGTGTCAAATAAATAAACAAACAAACAAATATATAAATAAATACATCTTTAAAAGAATAAAAATAAAAAGCTAGTGGGGTCAGAGTTAATGCAAAATGGAAAATGGGTGATTGTGCTTATTTTGAGGATATGAATAAATACATTGCATATAGCTAGTATATATCATGGAATTTTAAAGTCATGTCATGGATTTTGGGTGTCCCACATGAACAAGTTACCAAAGCATCAATTTCAGAAAGAAAGGATATTTTTAAATAATATGTATTATATACATAAGTGTATATATATATATACATATATATATACAGATATGCAAGTTATAGAGATTTTGAGATTTTTATATGAAAACTTACATTAACTGTTATCATCCAATATATTTCACATGACATGGGGAAGTACCTGCTGTCACTGAACATTCAGTATATCCTTGAACAGAAAGTGGAATCCACTTGAGTACCTTGACTACAGAATTCTCTTGTCTGCTTTCTTCAGGAGCCACCATCAGCGTGATCATTAACGTCAACGTGCAAGCTTCTGTCATTGTCTCGGCACTGATCGCCACTCTGTACACGCTGGTGGGTGGTCTCTATTCCGTGGCCTACACCGATGTTGTTCAGCTTTTTTGCATCTTCATAGGCCTGGTAAGTGGAGCCAGTCACAGACTTTCTTCTTTTACTTTCTTCTCCTTCTTCTTTCTAAACAGTAATGTGGCATTTTATATGAACTCAGCAAAAATTAATAAAAATGTTATTTTCCATCATGATTAACACATAGTAAGTCATGTAGCATTTGAAATTTCAAATTTATCAGCAAAGTAATTGGACAAAAAACTGTAGTCGTTTTCTTATTTTTTTGACAGAAAATATGCTCTCAGTTTAATTCTTAGAAAGGTCTAGAGCTTCCTTTCCTTCATGCCTACATTTGAAGGAAACCTATGTGTGCCCTTCCTTGAGTTTGAAGGCAACACATTTTACTCAGAGTTAAAATGTCACTGAGCAAGGAGCCCAATGTGGGGCTCAATCCAAGGACCCAAGGATCATGACCTGAGCTGAAGGCAGATGGTTAACTGACTGAGCCACCCAGGCGCCCCCTGCATTGGTCTCTTAATCTTTCCCTGTAATCATTTTAATTGATCCATAAGACTGTTCATAAGACAGAAATTATCCCATTCAAAAAACTGTGGGTTTCAATATTAATCTTTACTATTTGGGGGGGGGGGTTTAAAAACAAAGAAAATGTTTAATAATATAAGGCATTAACAAGATTTATCATGTATTGCTTTTAGGTCCTAAACTAGATTATGTAATATATGTGTGTTTTATTCAGTAAAAAGTGCTACATAATTATGAGACATATTATTGATACTACATTAAAAGTGCTTTTGTGTATTTTGAACACATTTTAGTCAATGATGAGCCTTTGCAAACTCAACATCTTAAATGTGAAGACTGTATTATTACACATATAACAATATCGAACATCTAGGACATAACCAAAAAAATGGCATGAGCAGTCCATGCTGGGCACTGTAGTGAGTTCATACACATGATTGTTATCCCAGCTGTGCAGCCTGTAGGGCCAGTGCCCTTGGAGAAAGGCCATGGAGAGAAGCTGAGACTGCACATCATGACTTCCTTCTCATGGATGATTAAAGCACCTTTTGAGACTTCTCTTTTTTCCTTCTTTTTCTCAGAATGAAAAGCTCTTTATTTCCATGCTTACACTAGACAGAAATGAAAAGTGAAGTCAAATCTCATATTCATTTTTTTTTTATTTTCTAGCATCTTCAATAATGGGAAGAAATTTTTAAAAGAATGGACTACAACTAAAATTACAGCTTAGCCATAAACTGACATATGCTAGCTATGATCACATTTCTTCTTTTTCCCTTAGCATCTATGTGCATGTCAAGGAATCTCATTCACTAGTAGCTTTGTTGAATTCAAGTCAATTTAATTTGCTCAATGACTCCTATTTTCTTATTTTTAAATTGTGAGAAGCAAGTGGACAGTGCTGAAATTCAGAATTCTCCTTAGCATCATCATAAACTTCCAGAAATAGATCTCTGTTTGGAACACTGGAAGCAAGTTTGGTTTGGCAATGACAGATCTCTTAGCTGATGTACTTGGTATTTTAAGAAAGGCAATGCTTGGCACCTGGGTGGCTCAGTCACTTAAGCGTCTGCCTTCAGCTCAGGTCATGATCTCAGGGTCCTGGGATTAAGCGCTGCATTGGGTTCTCTGTTCAGCAGGGGTCCTGCTTCCCCCCCACCCCTGCCTGCCTCTCAGCCTACTTGTGATCTCTCTTTCAAATAAATCAATAAAATCTTTTTTTTTTTTTTTTTTAGAAGAGAAAGAAAGTAGCTGAGGCACCTCGGTGGGTCAGTGGGTTAAACCTCTGCTCAGCAGGGAGCCTGCTTTCCCCTCTCTCTCTTCCTGCTGTTCTGCTGGCTTGTGATCTCTCTCTCTGTTAAATAAATAAATTTTAAAAGAAAGAAAGAAAGACAGACAATGCCAGGGGATGAAGCTACTTACTGATGATATATGTAATTTCTTTTTTTTTTTTTTTTGATATATGTAATTTCTTATTGCCTTTCATGAGACCAGAACTTAAAATACATGGGACTCTAAATCAAGCATGCCTGCATAAAGGTGATGGGACAAATACCTGTGCGGACAGATGTTAGAGTGGTTTTCTTCTACGAAATGTGACTAAACTGGTGAGGAATCGAGTTGTCTTAGTTACTAGTTAAGAGACAATTGACTTGACTGAGTAAAAGGCCAAGCTTGGTTTGTTTTCCAAGCTGCAAAAGGCTATACATGCATATATAATTAATGAATCAATTCACACCTTAAACTATCTCCTTTTCTCAAATTCTCCAATTCTGTTGATCTTATCACCATCCTTGGAGCCCCACCACTGTAAACTTGAAGTTCATCTGTTCATTTTCTCTCTCTGAATCTCTTCCTGCTATAATCCAAGGGCTGCTCAATCTCCCTTCAGAACCCTTTTCAATACCAGTGTCTTTCCATTTCCAATATGATGGCTCTATTTAAGGCTTTTATGTGGGTCATTTTAGTGCACCTACTATTTTTCCTGATTTCTCCTTCTCCTAAGCTCACTGTTTACATCTACGATATTAAAATGCAGATGAAATCTACTAAAATCTTTTTACAACTCAGGAGAAATGCCTCCAGTTGCTACAGAACAAAATATAAACCCCTTTGCTTTCAAATCAAATTTCTTGCCATGTGTTTGTTTATCTATCCCATTTCCCTAGGCCACTCCCATGTCAGCACACCTTGTCATGCAGAAGATCTGAGGGCTCACCCCATAGGTTGTCCTCTTTACCTTGATCCACATAGAAGGCCTCCCCATTCTGTTCCTTATTTTTTATTAGCACTGGGCTCATCCTTGGAGTTTTGTCTTTTCCACCAAATTCTCAATCAGATCTTTCCTTGTTATTTTAATAAACGGACATCTTTCTCTAATTCAAAGAAAACATGAAAAGTTTATATATCGATATACTTCATGTTCTTAAATTTAATGTTTTCTTCCCAAAGGTTGGCTGACTGCTTCTATAACTGATAGGACATGATGTAAATAAATGCACGCATAGGTAATATATTACTCTAACTTTTTAAATCAGAATTTCATGGCGTCCCACAAAGAGTGTGATTCCAGGTTCTTCTCTGTCTGAACAAAAGGAAAAACTGAGCTGTGTGGTCTATGAAAAAATAAAATGTGTGGCAAAAGTCGTAGCTTAACTCTGTCATACCCCTCTTTGGTTGCAGTGGATCAGCGTCCCTTTTGCCCTGTCACATTCTGCAGTTACTGACATTGGGTACACTGCTATGCATACCAAGTATCAAAAGCCTTGGCTGGGGACCATTGAATCATTTGAAGTCTACACTTGGCTTGATAGTTTTCTGCTGTTGGTAAGTAATGCCCTTACCTGAGGACTGCAATCTCATTTTTCCTAAAATCAAATACATTTTTAAGATTTAAGTCTTGTATGTAAATTTCACCTACTGGCTCACATCTCTTTCTGCACTGACTTCTTCTTGTTGGAAGATGGGGCCACTTACTATGGCAGCTGACTAGTGTCAAAGTAGAGAGAAAGTGAAGCCTTAAAGGGAGAATGTCTATAGTGTGATGTATGGTGCATCCATATTTCAGTTGTGCTGTAAGTCAGAAACAGCATGCCCTACCCCCAGAGACTTCCCCAACCTGGGGCCATGCCATCTGAAAGTTTTAATCTGTATTTTGGAGTAAGTAACCCATTTAGTCCCTAATTACTGATAAACAAATTATTGTCAAAAGGCCTTTAGTGCGCATAGAAGTTGGGAAAAGAGGTGTCATTCAAGAAAGATGCCAACAAAGAAGCGCTGGGAAGTCAGAGACAGCTTAGGAACATGCAGAACTTTGGGGTGAAGGTGTTGGTAGTGAGACGTGGGGCACAGAAACAATAAAGGCAGATCACAGATTGACAGAAGAGGGGAAAGCCAAAAGAACCTGCCATATTTTGTGATTTTGCTAACTGGAGGAGTTACTTACAAAAATAAAACATTGTATTTAATTTCAAAATAAATAGATTAATGTTTATATCAAAGTGAAGGGGAAATTATTTTTGTTTCCTTTTTAAAGGGCTCACGATATTTTGTGATTTTACTTTGTATTTGTTGCACTTTGCTAAATTTCAGCACTTAAAGTCAATGTGTCTGTCCCAGTAGAAAAATTCCTGGTAAGGGGCGCCTGGGTGGCCCGGTGGGTTAAGCCTCTGCCTTCGGCTCAGGTCATGATCCCAGGGTCCTGGGATCGAGCCCCACATCCGGCTCTCCGCTTGGCAGGGAGCCTGCTTCCTCCTCCTCTCTCTCTGCCTGCCTCTCTGCCTACTTGTGATCTCCATCCGTTAAATAAATAAATAAAATCTTAAATAAAAAAAAAAAAAAGAAAGAAAGAAAGAAAAAGAAAAATTTCTGGTAAGAAGACAGGAAAACATGTAAATAGGCTGTTTCCAGTGGTGGGGTGATTATGAATTGAATGGAGAAAGGAGTTAAATATAACATGTATGTGAAATTATATCTGCATGGCAGGGTATATTTATGATGATATGGAGGAGATTATGGCACTCAGGGAAGATAGGTAGTCTGTTGATAATCACACCCTTGTCTGAGAGGGATTGAAATAAAGCATCAAGACCCTGAAGTCATTTCTCCTACACTACACTTTAGTCCTCAGATTTATTAATCTTCAAAATAATGTATTATATCCAATGACAGCTAAAGTTTCTTCCATCCCCAGAAAATTATATGGCCAACTCCTGTTCATTCTTCAAAATGTAGCATAAGTGGTAGTGAAAGTCGATGTTGAATGAATGAGTGAGTGAACTGTAGAAGTATGCCTCGAAATGTTTCACCAAGGGTCTCTGATCTTCCAACTGTCTCCCTGAATTTCCACTTGTCATAAATGACTTGTGGAGTCCTACTCTGGATACCTCTGAAGGATCTCCCAGCCCCACCTTGAACTTGCTCGCTGCTAGCAGTCCTCTCCTGGCCTATTGTGGTAGCCCTTTACAGTCTCCATGTAGCAGCCAACCTGCGTCTCACTTGTCCTAATCCATCTTCCACCTTTCACATAAGGGCTTCTGTTTGTCCTTGGAGGTCAGATTTTACCTTACTTACAAAGCTCTGATGACTTAAATGTCCAGAGAGTTTGGCAAAAAAATTAGAGTGTTTCAATTCATACAGGCATTGAAATTATTGGTGAATATTCATTGGCATAGAAAATGTTAGTGATATTCATACAGTCCTGACTTGTAATGGTTTGACTTAACAGGTTTTCAGCTTTGCAGTGGTGAGAAGGCGATAGGATTCAGTAGAAACCATACTTCGAATTTTGGTCTTTTCCTGGGCTAGCAGTATGTGGTATGATCCTCTCTCGTTGTGCTGGGCACCAGCAGCCAGCCACAGCTCCCAGTCAGCCATGAGGGTGAACAACAGATACACTGACAAACATTCTGAACCCATACACCAAGCTGCTATTCACTTTAGGTATAGTATTCAATGAATTATATAAAATAATCAAGACTTCATTACAAAGTATCTAACATTTATTAAATGACTTGCCAAACTATAGGCTAATGTCAGTGTTCTAAGCACGTTAAGGTAGGCTAGGTTGAGCTATGGCGTTCAATAGTTTAGGTGTATTAAATGCATTTTGGATTTTGACTTCAGATTTTTTCAGTTTACAATGGGTTTATTGATATATAACACCAACATAAGTCAAGGAAGATCTATATTGATTTAACATGTTACAAACCAAAGGAAAAGTTTTGGAAGAGTATAGACTTGAGGCATGGATTATGAATTTTAGAATTTCTTCTTTTACTTTTTTTTTTTTTTTTTTTACTTTTGAACATGTATAGCTTTTATATGAGGAGATTATCCTGGAATCAATACATGACAAGCACTCTCAGCACAGAGGTGAAAGTGATAAACAATACATCCCAGAATTTAGAGCCCAGTGAGAGAAGACAGGCAATTAAAGAAACAGCTTCAGTACATTGGAATATGGAAATTCATTCACCAGTTCACTCATTCATATGATAAGTATTTATGGAACACTGACTCTAAGCAAGTCAAAGAAACATGGCTGTAATCATAGGGAAGGTATTCCCCAGCCTCCTCTTTAACCATTCCCTAACCTTTAATTAAACTAAAGAAACAGTGATCTCAGCGCTGCTTCATTGTTTTTCTTTCTTCCTTTTTCACACTGAATTCTCTGCTAGGTGCTTTCTTCTCTCTCCATCTCTACCTTGTGATACCCTCTCAATGCTTAAGAACTGACTCCAGGTCAATTCTGTAGGTTTTCCTGATTACTATGCAGTTGTCCTTCCTCCCACTTTTCCCCTGCCTCTGTTAACCCTAATTAATTAATTGTTCTCAATTTTCTTCCCATTCATACATCCTTATAGAAGGCAACAAATTACATTACAGTTCACTGTCTTCAAAACTTTTATGATTGTATATCCTCAATAAGAATTTTAAGCATACTCCTGATGTAGGTATGTATAGTTATGAATTACTTACACATAGTGTACTAATATGTTATATCATTTAATTGAAAAAGTAACATGTAAGTATGAGGTAAAAATGAGTATAAATAGAAATTCTAATATTTCCTTTGATGCTCTTTATATTGTCTTGAGCACCCTGCACACCCTGCTTTGGAAAATGCTGCATTTCATTGACTCTTCCAGTGAACAGGGAGCTCCAGAGCAAGAACCATTCCCCTCAAAACCATCATACTACCTGGTCCAGAAATATTTATTGGGTTTTATTAATTCAAATTAAAGTTACTCCTTTCAGAATCTTAATTTTTTAAAAATAAAATTATGATGGTTAAACCCTCCAGGTGAAAACAAATTGAAGAGTTCTGGATAGTTGTAGTGCAGTTTGAAGTAGGTAAATTAAAGAATAGAAAAGATTGGGCTATGTAACGATGAAGGAAAAATCTTCAGGAAATTCTGCACAGTTGAAAACAGGACAACAACATGACTGCAATTGAGGTGTTTGGCAGGTAGGACCATTTACATAAGAATCATACATATGACTATTGTGAATGTGACTATTAAAAAATCTTATTTCAAAATCCTAATACATATTGCTCGGCTCCAATTCATTCTGAGTCTCTTTTGTTCCCATGCAGATGCTGGGTGGAATCCCATGGCAAGCCTACTTCCAGAGGGTCCTCTCTTCATCCTCAGCCACTTATGCTCAGGTGCTGTCTTTCCTGGCAGCTTTTGGATGCCTGGTGATGGCTCTACCAGCCATACTCATTGGGGCCATTGGAGCATCAACAGGTATCTCTCTTGGAACTCCACTAACTGACCCACTGAGATTTCACTGAAATGACCAATTACCACCCAGCTCCCCTCCCTCTCCCACTTATCCTCTTACCTCCACTTAGTTGAATGTTTCTCATCATATTCATATAGAGACCTTTATTATAGCATTCAAGTAATTGTATTGTAGCTCAGTGTCTCCAGTTTTTAATGCTCTCCCCACCAGTAAAACATATGTGAGCATACCCCTTCATGTTGATATACTTATCAATTGTGTATATGTAATTCTGTCAACAGTGGTTCTCAACAAAAGTACACATTGACATCATCTGGGGAGGAGAAAAGATGCTTTAAAAAATAACTCTTTCTACCCTACCCCACAGGGATTATATTTTAATAATATAAGGTGGAGCCAGAGACTAGGGTTTTTTTTAAAGCCCCTTGGTTGGTCAAACTTAACCTGATTTGAAATCTACTGGCTTAGAAATTTAATAACACCTAAGGACCAGTTTGAACTTGAGATTTTCGCTTTATATTTGTAATCGTTTGTTAATTAAGAGTTTTCTTTCTTGGAGAAATAAACCAATAAGTGTGCAGGTAAAGGTAAAATTAAGGCACTGAGACTTAGAGAATAATTTATTCAAATTTGGTAAAAAGAGCATCGTAAGATGCTTATCTCCTAGTTAGCCTCTATCTAAAACATTTTTAAAATATCACCCTTAATTTAATTGAAATTGTTAATTATTCCTGACACTTACATATCTATGCTATATAACTTCCATGAGCATTCATGAAAATACATCACAGTAACCCAAATTCAAAGAATTCCTGTAGGTAGATATCATTAAAACAAACTAAAGAAGTTTACCCCTCACTCCACTGTGTTTTGTAGAGATGTTACAGGGTGATAAACTCACCGCTATTTTGATTTTCAATTAATAGAGCTACTTACTGGATTATGTAACATTTACAAGAGCAGTCATGGGTCATGTGTATATTTTCCATTCCAATTGTTCCTTCATGACATAAGCAAACACTTAAAAAGATGACTGACAAAGGTCATTGTGTGTCTTAGAGCAAAAGATAGCACTTATGTCAGTCACAATCAGAAAACAGATCTGACTTCTGTCTGTGTGTGGGTGTGCCTCTGTGTGTGTGCGTGTGCGTGTGTGTGTGTGTGTGTGTGTGTTGTAGGACAACAGACAGAAAAAAACGAATGTGAACTCTGTTTTTTTCTTGGATTGAGCACACATTCTTGGTTGTTATTTCTGGCACCATAATAGTCTCAATGAATGTATAAAATTGGCTTCAACAAAGTATAGCTTTGAACAACCATAGTAGAAAATGGAGGAAGAAAAAAGTGGTAAGATCCAAGGGAAACTACTCTTATTTGCTCCTGGAATTATACCATCAAAGTTCAGCAAATAAAAAAGGAGCAATATTAATGTACATTTAAAGATTACATTGTATTTTTCAGTACACAATAGTATGAGTAAACAGTACTGGGTGTTATACCCAAACTATGAAGCATGGAACACTACATCAAAAACTAATGATGTACTATATGGTGAAAAATATAACACAATAAAAAAAGAACTATATATTCAAAGATAAACTTATTTTTTTTGTTTGTTTTCACCATGATTTTCTCTATCATGCATGGTGCACAAGGTATTTTTGTACCCTTTACAATAAAATCTTAATGGCCATTTTCTACTTAATAAGAAAAAAACAGATTAATTAGCACAATGCAGAATTTCACTAGCTAAAAAGTCAGTTTGAAGATGTAATTTCTTCTATGAATTGTAGAGTTCAGCAGACCAACTCATCATAAAATGTAAATAATCTTATACCTTATTTTACTAGTGGTTCATCTCAGATTCTGTTGAAAAAGAATAATATTAATGTTGGTGAGTCTTCGACTGGTAATAGATAGGTTTGTATAAGTCAAAACACTTGGGGTTTTGGCTGCATTTAAAAGAATAATGAAAAATTTTGGAAAATAATGCTGATAGTGTTTAATTGATCATGCAACACCTTCAATTACAATAAAAAGACATAAACTTTCTTAACCAAAAAATACAGTGTCTTATTTTCCTTGTAGTATCAATATCAGATATAATTTCTAAGTTTCAAGCTTAAAAACTTGAAAGCACATTTTCTTATTTTATTTTTTTCAAAAAACCTTTCATATATTTGAAGAAACTACATGTTGTTTACTTTGGCTTTGTGGTTTTAAAAAACATTTTCAGGCACATATATATTATTTATTTTATAAAAATGTAGTGGTTGCACAATTTATGTATGTAATTTCTAAATCAGCTTCACATTGTTATTTTGTGAGATAAAATAAACTGGTAACACTCTGTAATAAAATTTTACTCCAAAGGTTAATATATTGCACTAACTATAATTGGTGACTTCCCAGACTTGGCAAATCATATCATCATTCAGACCTATGCTATCAGAATCTTTCAGGATATTCTGCATTGTAAAGGCATGCCTGAGAGATCCCAATGTTCATTAAGGCTTGTGAACCACTGAATGAATCCAGTGATGATTCTTCTTTCTTCTTCTTGCTTTATTAAAATCAAGCACTAGGGACGCCTGGGTGGCTCAGTGGGTTAAGCTGCTGCCTTCGGCTCAGGTCATGATCTCAGGGTCCTGGGATCGAGTTCCGCATCGGGCTCTCTGCTCAGCGGGGAGCCTGCCTCCCCCCACCTCTCTCTCTCTGCCTGCCTCTCTGCCTACTTGTGATCTCTCTCTGTCGAATAAATAAATAAAATCTTTTAAAAAATAAAAAATAAAATAAAATCAAGCACTTTCCATTTTCTGCCCATTTCTTTCTCATCCTCCCAATGTCAAACTTGCTTTTAACATTGTTTTTAACAGCCGGGCCCACAGACTTAGAGATGCGCTGCAAACTGTTGTCTGGGCATCTCTGGTGTCCATGCCCTCCTGTTTCCTTGAGACTTTTTCTATCTTTTATGTTTTGAGTCCCTTTACACAGATTCCAAAATCCTTCTGAAGTGCAGTCTCATACCTGCACTTTCTACTCAATAAACAAGGACTTTCCTTTATCTACCATGCCCCCTGTTTCCAATAAGTGGAATCCAATGCAAGAAGGAATTTAGTTGAGGGAAAAATAATGCTGAGGGTGCTCCAAAACCAAGTTTATATACAGGAAGAGGATGGGTGAGAATATCTCCACTATTGCCTAAACATTAATGCGTGTGTGACCGAGGACTGGATCACTGAGTGTCCTCTCACATCTCCAACTGGTTGAAGAAATACTCCATGCTTTTGTCTTATAACATTTGTGTTCTGTGATTCTGTACAATTTTATGTCATAATTACAGAAGAGAAATAGGTAATAACTAGGTAGATAAATAGATAGAAAACTGATGATTGAAAGATAGATAGGCAGGTAGATGATAGATGATGATTGATAGATGATTAGATAGATGACAGATAGATAAACAGATAGATAGATAACAGGTCTTATGAATAAGGCTAAGTGTACCCAAACCCATTAGAAGCCAGGATTATATATAAGACAATGGACTTCCCACCCACTTAGACCAACATACCTAGTTAGATTTCTAGACCTAATTATAGACTTCTCCTCTAATTAGACTTATTAATACATTCTAAATTTCAAAAGCTCTTAGTAGATAGGATGACCCCCAGATGGATAAAGAATATACATTTCTTTGGATGTTTTTATATTTGTTTTTTTCTGTTCAACAGACTGGAACCAGACTTCATATGGGCCTCTAGATCCCAAAGACAACAATGAAGCGGACATGATTTTACCAATTGTTCTGAAGTACCTCTGCCCTGTGTACATTTCTTTCTTTGGTCTTGGTGCAGTTTCTGCTGCTGTTATGTCCTCAGCAGATTCTTCCATCTTGTCAGCAAGTTCCATGTTTGCCCGGAACATCTACCAGCTTTCATTCAGACAAAATGTAAGAATGTTTTTTTTCAGACATAACATTATTGTTGTTGTTGTTGTTGTCACCTTTATATTTATTGTGCCTGTAGTATTGTATATATAGTAATATCCTATATTAAAATCAGACCCTAGTTTGATTAAGCACACAAGGTTAAATAATGCTGAATTTTATTTAAGCTGTACATAAACATTTTTAATGCATGTTATCATTCATGTTCATATGGAAAGGAACATATCAACACGAGTATTTTTTGAGAGGTACATTCATATTGCTGTAATTTACATTGCTTGTCTTTCTAATGAGAGAGTCATGAAACCTAAAGTATCAAAAAACTTTGAGTTTAATCAAGTATGATTAAAAAAAAAAAAAAGAACTTGAAGCAGAACATAGTGAGCAAGTTATTTGGTGGGCATTTGTGCAGTTGAACTCCCAAGTCTACATTGATAAGAAAACTGCCCTCGCTGTGATTGACCTGACTGAATCAAGTCGGTACAGAACAGCACTGTTGTGTCACTGAGGAGCCAATAAACCTATTCAACTTCCTCCTGCACTAAGGCTTTTTCTTTCTCTAGTTTTTTAGTTTTTCTAGGTCATAGTAAACAAAATGGTCCCACTTGTTTTTAAGGTGGCTAGACTTAAAGATGGTGGGACTCCCAGGACACAGCAAGCAAGAGTGAGCTGCGCCTCCTCACAGCCACCTAGGAATTATTCCTTAATATGTAAACTCCGTTATGTGAAGACCTTTCTTGCATTATTATTTCCTTATGATGGCACAGTAGCTCACACCCCTCTCCCACGCACATTCAGGGAAACATGTAGCTGCCCGTGCTTCTGCACATGGCACACAGAAACCCCTCCCAAAGGCCCACCAGGGAGGCCACCTTCCTCTGCTGTGATTTAGGCTGATTTTGCCCACATTGAACTATATGAACCAGGGCAACTGTTTAGACCAGTTTTAAAGCACAGAGAGGCATCTCACTCTTCACCTAAATGAACCAATGCACTGTGTGAAAAGCTGTCACTGTGGCAATTTCTTGCAGGCATCAGACAAGGAAATCATCTGGGTCATGCGAATCACGGTGTTTGTGTTTGGAGCATCCGCTACAGCCATGGCCTTACTCACGAAGACCGTGTACGGGCTCTGGTACCTCAGCTCAGACCTCGTTTACATCATCATCTTCCCCCAGCTGCTCTGTGTGCTCTTCGTCAAGGGAACCAACACGTACGGGGCTGTGGCGGGTTACGTGTCTGGCCTTTTCTTGAGAATCACCGGTGGGGAGCCATATCTGTACCTTCAGCCCTTGATCTTTTACCCTGGCTACTACTCTGATAAGAACGGCATATACAATCAGAGATTCCCATTTAAAACCCTCGCCATGATTACCTCGTTCTTATCCAACATTTGCATCTCCTATCTAGCCAAATACCTATTTGAAAGTGGAAGCTTGCCTCCCAAATTAGATGTGTTTGATGCTGTTGTCGCAAGGCACAGTGAAGAAAACATGGATAAGACAATTCTGGTCAAAAATGAAAATATTAAATTGGATGAACTTGCCCCTGTGAAGCCCCGACAAAGCCTAACTCTCAGCTCCACGTTTACCAATAAGGAGGCGTTCGTTGACATCGACTCCAGCCCAGAGGGGTCTGGGACTGAAGATAACGCGTAACAACCCCCATCCAAATTAAATACTGCTTTCACAAACTGAGTACCACGGAAGGCTAGTCCGGGAGGGATGGGTTGCAGCATATAAAAAATATACTTTAAAAGTGAACAGCATTCAGGAGGACAAAAATCCATATAGAAGTGCAATTGCACAAATGCAAGCCAAGCGAGAAGGAAGCATCTGTAAAAGCAGCAGCTTGCTTTCTCATCAATATTTCTCATCCTCACTTGATTCTGACTCTAGTTAGTTTTCTTAAGTATTCAAAATTGAATTAAGCCCCCCTCAAAGAACACAGGGCCAAACAGAGTATTTATCTTTATTCTGAAAAAAAAAAAAAAGTAGATAAGAAAGAACCAAGGAATCTAGGTGGACTTGATCAAGACCCTGTCTGCTAATGCACTAGTGGGTCTAGTTTATTGTCACAGTGAAGTCAGGAGAGGAACTTGCCATCACTCCAATGAATGGTGCAACAAATTAACCACTGATTGTCCTGATGTGATGATTAATTCCTTCTTTCACATTCTTAACTAGAACATTTGCTGAATATGCAATTCGTTTCTCTTTTTGTAGTGGCATGTATTATTCTGAGCACAGACAAAGCAAACACATAAAAAATATTGTGTTGTGTCATTTCTTTAGGTACAAGGTAATAGAAAAGTAGAATCCATCTTTGTAGAAGAGCACTATCTCCTTGGAGTGTGTCTAACAACTACCATATGCATTGAGACATGTACCTGGAGGATGGAAGTCATGATAATTCGGCAACCTGAAAGCAGTAAATCAAGAAGGCCATTAAGCAGAAAGTGACAGGAAGAAGAGTGGGTTTTTACCTTCATCTGAAGCTTTTGTAGTTTTGCTTCATGACAAAAGAAGTAATGTCTTGGCTTCCTATCTAACCTGGTACTGGAAGTAAAATTGAGCCATATAGAAAGTGAGGTAGCAGCATAGCACCAGTTAAAGTTAATGAGAGATAAACAGCACCTCCTGATAACACTAAAAAAACAAAACTCACTTAATTTTGGACATTCATTCATGAGGATGGTTTAGTGTCAAGAGAGTGACTCTGCGGCAATTCTTGCAAAAGCCGGTCTTAGGTACTAGACAAATCACCACTACGGAGAGTAGTGAATTTTAAAATGCAGAAGAAAGCAGAAAGTAAAAATAAGTCCTAAGGGGGAAAAGCCATCAATTTTAACATTTGGTGTCCACATAACTTTCATGAGGTTGGTCATTAAATATTACTTTTCTCCTTTTCTGGAGTTAAAAAATATATAAATATATATATATATGCAATGGTTTGTATCCATTTTAGAATTTTAAATTCTTTCTCAGAGGCCACATTATAGAAATAACCAGAGCTGTGTCTATAAAAACAGAGTGAATTGATGAGCTAAAATATGATCTTAGCATTTGATCCAATAAGGAAAGGCAACATGACTTATTTAAACTAAAGCACATTGTCCAAAAACATTTGTTTTGCAATTCATAGACAAAATAAAGTTAATTCCGTGTTCAGCATTGAGTATAAAAGTTGTGTCCAGGAAGCTAGAATTCCGTGTTCAGCATTAAGTATAAAAGTTGTGTCCAGGAAGCTAGAATTCCTATTAAAAAATTATAATTGTCTAAAAGCATCAAATAATGCATCTCTTTGTTATTAAACATGAGTTAAATTCACAGGGTAATTTTTTTAAATGGAATTAAATAATTTTACATGTTATAATGTCCCATACTTTAATGCTTTATAAAAGCTTGATGGAGAATATGATGTTGCATTCAGAATCTTTATAGAACATCATCTATGTTTAAGTGAAAAGAAAATTCCTTTCACTTTTCTGTTTGCTCAGAATTTTCTTTACGCCTAGTGCCCAATGGAGTACTTGGAAGGAGCACATTTTTGGAAATGGTAAGTGTGGGAATCCCAAGATTCTACGACATGGATGGAGAGAAGAACCCAGGACAGGAAGCTCACAAAGGACAAAGTACATTGATGGAAACATTCGGCACAGAAGTGACGACTTGCTGGGGACTGCTGTTCCTGGTACCTCTGATCCTTCACATGTGCCATGCTCTCCAACACACTGCCTGAATAATTGTTTTGATGCACTCCATCACCCTGAGTTTTTGTTTCAACCTATTAAGGTGGCAACTTCCATGGAAAACATCGCCCATAAGAAAATACAACAGGGATTTAGTCTCTCTGAAGATGTTATAGTTTGCAACTTTACTGGGCAACAGTTGTCCAAATATGTTCAGATATGTGCAATAACCATATTTAAATCTGGGGAAATAGAATAAATATTAACAGTGAAAATTTCTTCCATTCCATTCATTTTTGTGACAATAGAAAGATAAAGTGGGGGAAAGGGTTTACCTTGTCCAAAATATTAAAAACTAAATCGCTTAAATAATATATTGTCACAAATAATATAAACTAATAAATAATGCCCTATTTTTACTTCATGTGTTATTTCATACCTACTCTCAAACTAAATTTACAAAAAAAGCTAGTTTAGTATAAAATCCACTAATAAATATGATAAATATTAGTAAGGTGATTTTTTTAAAAGGACAAAAAATGTTGATCAGAAGGAATGAAACAATGATCACAGAGTTGTTAGGCACATTCACATGCACATTTTCCCATTTCCAAGGAAGGAACAAAATTGTGACTCTCAGAAGACAATGCCTTATGCTCATCTCTGCTGTTTTGACTTCACGGGTAATGCTGGTGGCTTTGTATTCTTCCAGCTTCACTCAGTGAGTCTAATTTTCAAAAACCCGTTCTCAATGAAAATAAAACAACAGAAACATTTTAGACACTGGCTATATTAACCTCTGGAGGCAATACCTCTAGATAAAGCATTAGGATAAAACATTAGGATAAAACATATATTTTATTTTCATACTTCTACAATAATTGTAACATGGTTTTTTTGGGTAATTTTAATGTGTTCTTCTCCACACACATGTTTTCCAAAACATCAAGCTTATAGCTGGACTGATAAGTCAACAAGCTTTCAAACACTCAATGTCAAAATTCTACTTTGTTGCTACTGTTAAAAGTAATGAATTTATTTGAATGTCAAATGAATGTAAGCTTGAAATAAGTGAATCTACGCTAATGGCTATTAGCTGTTTTATTTGGAAATAATGAATTTGCATTGTATTTTAAACATAAAGTGTGACTTTTTTTTTTTTAGTCTCTGAGAAAATTTATTCCTGCATACTGTATAATTTATTGTAAATTTGCTACTGAACAGACAGATACAAATAATGGTTCTAAACATATATTTTTTCTGTCAAAATATTACATAAACTGTGCTTAAAATAAGTAGATTTGCAGCTATACATGTAAATGTTTTCAATGTAATGGTATTGTATTAAATTGTGCTGGTGCAATTCAGGAGATCATTGTCCAGGCGTGGCTTTTTGCGGCCCTCTCTTAAAAGAAATATAAGTGGTGCTTGGAGACAACTATGCAATGGAATTAAAATAAACCATCTCACTGCTGGAACATATAAAAATATGAAATAGAAAAGTTTCACCTTGCATAAATCTTAAGGAAATATATGATATTATATCTCAAAAAATATGAATTGCTATTCCTGGAAAAGAAGTTCTGTCACTGCACAAAGGACTTTCTTTGAGTCAAGCATATCAGTAGACAGAATATCTATTCCATAAATATCAAAATATCTGCATCTTAAAAACCAAAGAGCTGTCTGATAATTATTGATCTAGGATACACAGGCAATCACTAAGAACTGTCTTCATTATGTTCTATATATACTTTATATATCTTACTAACTCTAAGAGTCTTGAAAAGTATAATTATATGTATCCTCAGAAGAACTGCCCCTTACACCTTAATCATAAGCAATTCTGCCTTTGGATATATAGAGAGAGGAGGGACCTAGAATGAGCTTAAGGATGAATGAAGAAAAGAATAAGTAGTTACAGGAAGAAATATACCAGTTTGTCTGTCATTATGGACACATTTCAGAGATCCTATATTTTGCTTTATCACAAAGCTATACTATGGAGGAAAGTATTCGGAGCTAGAAAAGACAATGTGTATTGGAGCCTGTGTATGCTTTCTTCATTTTAACCCTGGAGTTAAGAGAGTTTAATTTGATTGGTAGCATTCTCCTCTAAGGCAGATATTCTGAGAGAGGTCCAAAGAATTACAAGATCATGATAAATGATTATATCTTCATGATTTATACAATCACCCGAAGAAGAACCCCAAATCAGTAAAAACATCCAACTTTTAGTATTTAAATTCTTTATAATCAAGAAGTATATGGTAATTTTGTTTTGGTTTTTGGTTGGAAAGCTATGGTTACCTATTTTAAAAAGTAACACCTTATGTATTTTGAAGTGTTGATTTATGAATTTTTGAACTAAAAGTAGTTAAAAACATAAACCAGATAGGACCGAAAGGCTAACCATGATAGAATAGTGGATATTAATGAAAGGAATAACTGAAAATAGCCTCCCAGTGGTGCTGCAAAGTGCAGCTGGAGTGAGTGAATGGCTTGGACTCACTAGCCTCTGGTCTGATTGCAGCATCACTTGGAAGACAGTAGGTAAGAGTAGAAATGCAGAAGAAGAACGTATGGCTTCAAACAGCAGCTCTGCCTCCGACTGAGGATCACAACAGTCATAGTCTTAGTCAAGGCACTTAACCTCTAAAGCCTCAGTTTTCCAAATGAGAATTACATTTATCTGTTACTAGGATGAAATTATAGGATACTTTAAAGGCTATATGGTATATAAAACACACTTAATAAGTGTAAAAATATGGAACTATAAAACTAGATCTCCAACTGGGATAATTGGACAAAACACATCTGATTATTTGGGAAGTTATTTTGCCTGTCAATATATCAAGTTGTCATATTCAACTACTTTTAAGTTTGGATTCTGAATTAGGGATGAAGAGAGAAGAGTCATGTTTTAAAGTACATTGACACATAGGTTATATTTGCTTTATTTGTCTTTCCAAGAACCCAATGTAGCAGAATTTTAGTGCAGCTCAGCATGCACCACAGTTGTGGTCAATGTATGATTATGAACTTAAGAAGGAGTGACAAAGTCTGTGGGAAAATTTATCTCATTATTCGTGTGGGAATTCTCAGGCAATACCACTCCCAAGAGTACTTTGTGATCAGAGTAATAAATGGAAAGTCTGTGGGAAGTTTGGAAAAGTCAATCAAAAGTTTCATTAATTTGTCTGTTGTGTATATTTATGATCATCCCATTTAAAAGCATCACATGACTCAATAAAATTTTTTAAAGGAAGAAAAAAATGGTAGGAAATTGAAAAAGGAAATTTTGTTTTTTGAAAACCACTTGAAGCTGGCCTTCAAAGCTCATAAATGTTTGTTGGGGGTGGGAGTGGAAATGTGCTGATAGACACCAATAGAAATTAACATGAAATTTAAAAATATTGGGATCAAGAAAGCACTGCAAAACATATTATTCTATGTAGGTTAAGATGTCCTGACCACAGATGGCCATGGGCATAAAATATAAGCTATGATTTAAGTGTTGAACGCAGGCAAAACAATTGCAGCCCCAACCACATTTGTCTGTGTTCACAGAGCGTGATTAGATACAATGGATGCCACATGAACTATTTTCTGGTACTCAAAGTTGAGTTGACATTTAGCCTTAAGAAAAAATCTAACCCACATAGGCTTCCATTTTGTTAACAACTTGTTTTTCACTTCATTTTAGTTTTTGAATAAAATTTCTATTAAGTAACACTATGTTTAGTATTTTCCACATTTCAGTTTTCAGAGAAAGCTATAAAGCTCCAGCAAACCAGTTCCTACTAGAGATTTTGAAACATAATATTAAGTAAAACCACCTATCTGACTATGTAGCCTTCTGCATGTTTGATTCAGTCTTCTATTGTTTTTATACCTATTACCTACAAAAGAATTCTAAGATCACTATTTTTAGAAAGGTGGCTAGAAAAAAAAACCTTAAAATTAATTTTAGCTCATTCTACCTTCTAATTTAAGAAAAAAAATAGAGAATTTTAAACAATAAAGGCTGAAGTGAAACAAGTTTTCAAAATTCATTTTGCTACTTTCTTACCTTCATCCCTAATTGAACAAGAAGTTAGGAGATATTACCCTTCATTCATGGTTTAATCTTAGATAAGCTAATTGACCTTTCTTGGTGCAGAGTAATTTTCTGTAAACGATGATTTTAGAGCATCTCTCTGACCTGGAATTTAACAACTACATGAGTATACATCTCTCCTCCAAATCAGTTCAAACATACTTCATTACTCATCCTGGAACTATTCAAATTATCAAATTTTCTGGATCTCAAATTTCCCATTTCCTGTGAACCAAAGGATGAAGAAAATGGCAAGAGAAAATTGTGGTGATGGACCTGTCCTCTCACTTGATTATGGCACTGGTTAGGAAAATGCATAAGTCTGACACAGCTGCATACAGCAGCGGAAACAAGACTTGCCTTCTTTCAGTGTTCCTGTGAGAATACAAGCTTCTGAAACTCTAAATACCATGAGCATTAGCTCTGAGGCCATTTTTCTAGATAATGGATCTGACCCAAAGTGTAAGAAAATTTCTCTTATACCAATTGACGAAAACATCTCCTATATCGAATGAATACTCACCGTAGGTTTCTGGATAACCTCCAAGGATGTCAGGAGCCCTGGAGAGTTCTCTTACTACATATTTACATTTCAAAAGAAATGAGGTTCAGAACGTGGAAGAGCCTCTAAGTCATAAAAGCCAAATTTTGAGTTTTTCTGAGTTTTGGAGAGATTTTCATTAAATGTCAAAAGTGTTGTGGGGTGCCTAGGTGGCTCAGTGGGGTAACCCTCTGCCCTCAGCTCAGGTCACGATCTCAGGGTCCTGGGATCGAACTACGCATTGGGCTCTCTGCTCAGCAGGGAGTCTTCTTCCCACCCCCTCAACCCCTGCCTCTCTGCCTACTTGTGATCTCTCTCAAACTCTGTCAAATAAACAAAATCTTTAAATAAATAAATAAATAGATAGATAGATAAATAAATAAATAAATATCAAATATTAGGAGTGCCTAGGTGACTCATTGGGTTAAGCCTCTGCCTTTGGCTCAGTGAACTCACTGTCTCAGAGTCCTGGGATTGAGCCCTGCATTGGGCTTTCCGCTCAGCAGAGAGCCTGCTTCCCTCCGCCCCTGCCTGCCTCTCTGCCTACTTGTGATCTCTGTCTGTCAAATAAATAAATGAAATCTTAAAAAAAAAAAAAAAAAGTTTGGAATGCCTGTTAATTCCTTCCAAGGAGACAGCTATGTTCTTCACCTCTGTAAAAAAGAAGTAATTTTCCTCATCTCTCACCTGTGGAATATTCACATTGTATGCCATACACCGTTACCATACTTTTTATGAATGAAGTACCCTTAATGGCCCCTAAATCTTGTTGCCTATTCCAATAATTGTGTCTCCTGCCTCCTGATAATTGAGTACCTCCATTTGGACTCTACTACTTTTTTGTTTGTCTGTCTTCCTTTGTTTTTAAGATATTTATTTATATATTTGAGAGAAAGTGAGAATAAGAGAGATCACAGAAGAAGGGCAGAGACAAGAAGCGGCCTCACTGCTCAGCAGGGAGCCAGATGCGGGACTTGATCTCAGGACACTAAGATCATGACTTAGCTGAAAGCAGAGGCTTAACTGACTGAGTCACCCAGCAGCCCCAAGGTCTCTACGGTTTTGTGGTCCTACCCCTTACACTAACCGTTCTCAGTGAGCCCCTGCTACCATCTGCTTTGGCATACAAAGGAAAGCACCACTGAATTTCCAGCACTACTGTGTATTCCACCCCAGTAAGCCCATTTCCTAGAATGTTTTAATCCCTTCCTCTACTATCTAATACGGCAATTCTGGCATTTCAACTTCACTGAGCCAGACCCAAACATTTTCATGTTTCTAGAGCTATCCTAGTAATGAGTTCACACCATCTCTAGCGGTCCCTGCCAGAGATCCTGTACCTTAGGCAACTGCCCCCATCAATTAGCTTCTTGTCTGGAAGAGACACCAATAACTGAGTATACAAAACATTTCTTATCATTGGCCACTTAAGTGCTGACATGGTGACCACATGAATTAACTGGCTATTGAGACTGGTGACACAGGCTCCTTTTTGCCAAGCTGATCTAGATACTACCGCCCACATATCTAGCCTACCAGGAAAAGAGACTAACAGAGGTGTGATATGGCATAATTCCTTGAGGCAACCAACAGGCCACACTATGGAAAGTTGATGTCATTGGGTTTCTTCCACTCTTGAAGAGTAAATAATTAATTCTGACAAGAATGATATATAGATATATGGATATTTTAGATGGAGATGCTGTCAAGAAAGTCAACCCATACCCAGAAAAATCTATATGTATATATAGATATATAGATATATATAGATATATATCATATATGATATATATCATCTCCATCTAAGAGATTATAGAGTGGTTGCTCCTCTGACAAAGGATCCCTCATAATCTCACATCAAACCAAGGGACCTACTTTACAACAAAGGGGGTATGCAAGTACATGTGATTCTTTGGTCACATTCTACAACATATAACCCAGAAGCTGCCTGCCTGTCAGAATATAACAACCTTCTGAAAGTACAAGTGAAACACTGCTTCAGAGGAAAGACTTTATGAAAATACCGTGCCATCTTCTAAAATGCAGTGTATACCTTGGATTAGAGAACTTTACCTGGTGCTGTGTGCCCAGTTGGAAAAATAGATGTGTCTGGAAACCAAGGAATGGAGAAGCAGAACTGATCCTACTAACCAATACTCCTATTGACCCAATGGACCTATATAACCCTATATGACCCTATATGACCCTATAGCTCTGAACTCTGCATAGTTGGAAATCCTGACCCCAATGATAAATCACTTTTGCCAATGAAACCAGCAAGAATCTCATTGCATTAAAAGCTACTGCTGTCACCTGGGCACTTGAGCTCATTTACCAAGGCTCTAGCAGGCAAGAAGAAAAGTTATCATTTTAATGGGGATATTGGTTCTGATTGTGAGATGGAGCTAGAACTGCTTTTACCCAGTGAGAGCAGGGAGGAATACGTTTAGCACCCAAGCAACTGCTCTGTGCTTTTTGATATTCTCTTGCTCACTTGAGAGGATAAAAATGAGCAAGTTCAACAAATATACCTGAAAATGGACATGGAGTCCCATCCTTAGACCCCTCAGGAATGAAGTATGTGTCACCACCAGCAGACTTGCTAGTGAGGGCATTTAAGATGTCTAGGAGAGAAGGGAGACAATGAGTGTTAGTCATGGTCCTGAAAGCACGTGCACTGGTAGGGCTATAGTTGGTTTCCTTTTCTTTCCTTTTCCAAGCTTTCCCAGGAAAAGAGATCCACTGAATTCTTGAAAAAGTGGGTTAAAATTTCTGGATCTCTAAATGTTTACCTATTCCTTCCTTCCAGGTGGTCCTTCAATCCATCTTGGAACATACTGGTGAAGGATATTCACCAACTGCTGAGTCAGCCTACTCAAATATTACAAAGTTCTTACTATTTAACATGTATTTGCTCTATTGAACAAAATCTGCATTTCCCTTAAACTTGAAACAAACATTTTTCTATGCCACAAAGTGGTATAGCCTCCCTACCCACAACTTTGATGGAAAAATGTAACAGAAATGTCACACTCTTGCCACTCAAATAGGTACAGATGATGCCATATGGGAAGTAACAAATGATCTGATTAATATAGTAAATTCCTGCCACCTTTTGTCCTCATGGATTTTTTTTTTCTTCCTGAAGCCTGTATCTTCTCTTTATACTTGGATGAGCGGAATAAAGGTGGCAAAACTACAAAGCCCTATTTAGGCCAGGAGAAAGGGAGAAGCTATCTACATAGCTTCCATTTTTAAAAATGTATTTTCCCAATATTTGGGCATGTCAACTCTGCTAATATTCTAAGAGCACAACATTCTCATGGTCTCTAAAACCATATTTAGGCATGTCTACAAAATCTAGAGCTAACATAAACTCAAACAACAGAAAATAAAAGAATGCTTTTAATTTTACAGGCAAAAGCCATTGCTTATCAAAACCATGGGTCATAATGCACATGGTTATAAGATACCATATTCTGTGAATTAATTTCTACCTCTTCACTGAAGGAATAACTTCCATGAGAGCACAAACTCATCTATCATTTATGTGGAAGCTATTCATCTTATCTGGCCTCTTGCCTATAGAACAATATTGTTGATTTCAGACATATCTTACAAAGGACTTCAGATAATTCAGGGGAAGTGTCCTAATTTATGTTCCTTATAGATACATCAAAAATTGCATTGAATAGAGAGGAAGCAAACCATGAGATTCCTTGCCTTTGCTCTTTGCAGTTCCCTACTAGAGATATTAAGGGAGCTAATTAAGGGTTCAGAAGAAACAGAACTGTACACATAGTCCATTCTGGTTTTTATTATAGGAGAACAGATGTGAATAGAAGCCAACCCAATTCCCTAAAAACATTATTTTGTCCATATTAACCCAGTTGTTATGCAAAGAAAACTTACTGATGCTTAGGGAATTGTGGAACTCAGATTTCTTTTCTCTGAGAAAATTAATAAGACCAAAGATCAGAAGTATCATTCCAGATATTGCTTAGTATAAAAATAGTATGCTTGGTTAGCCAACAAAAAGGCTCTGAGGCTCTTAAGGCTATTTCTGGGGTGGAAATAGAATCATTTAGTCAAGTTTAAGAGAGCAGGCAACAATTTTATTGGGTACTAGTAGAAATCAAAGATCAGGCTATAATAATACTTCTTTTTTCTTTTTTAATTTTAATTTTTTTTATTTTTTATAAACATATAATGTATTATTAGTTCCAGGGGTACAGGTCTGTGAATCACCAGGTTTACATATTTCAAGGACTCACCATAGCACATACCCTCCCCAATGTCCATAACCCCACCACCCTCTCCTTAACCCCCTCCCCGCTGAAACCCTCAGTTTGTTTTGTGAGATTAAGAGTCTTTTATGGTTTGTCTCCCTCTTGATGCCATCTTGTTTCATTTATTCTTTTCCTGCCCCCCAAACCCCCCGTGTTGCATCTCCACTTCCTCATATCAGGGAGATCATATAATAGTTGTCTTTCTCTGATTGACTTATTTCGCTAAGCATAATCCCCTCTAGTTCCATCCATGTCATCGCAAATGGCAAGATTTCATTTCTTTTGATGGCTACATAGCATTCCATTGTGTATATATACCACCTCTTCTTTATCCATTCATCAGTTGATGGACATCTAGGTTCTTTCCATAGTTTGGCTATTGTGGACATTGTTGCTATAAACCTTTGGGTGCATGTGCCCCTTCGGCTCAGTACATTTGTATCTTTAGGGTAAATACCCAATAGTGCAATTGCTAGATCATAAAGTAGCTCTATTTTCAACATTTTGAGGAATCTCCATGCTGTTTTCCAGAGTGGTTGCACCAGCTACAGCAATACTTCTAACTATAATTATTACGAAGCAGAGGGTTTGTATTTTTGAGAAACACATTCCTATTTCATTTAATAAACCATATTACAAAAAGACTCTAGGACATCACCAGGGTGGCAAAGTAGGAGACCCCAGGCTCCATTTCCCCACAAAGATCAATAATTAGACATCTATCTAAGAATAAAAACATCCTGGGGAGAGCTCAGGAGTCCACTTAAGAAACTTCAGGAACACAGTGGGAAAACCCTAGAATAACTGCAAAAAAGGTAAGGAAGAACAATTTCATTTTGCTTGCATCATCCCATTCTCCAGGCCAGCACTGCTGAGCACCATATGGGAGCTCCCCAGCTAAAAAGAATATTCATCAATGGAGAGCAGGAGGAACAACCAGCTTCCCAGTCTTTGGGGAACCACATGAAGGCCTGCTTCAAATTTACCCCACTCAGAATCTGGTAAAGCTAAGATAAACAGAGATCAAGGAATAAAATCAAGGGCTACTGGTACCAGCCATGCTGAATGACTGAGGTCCCCATGACTTCTGCAAAAGACCCCAGTAGCTTTCCTCTCTGAAGAAATGTATAGCAGCCCAGCAGTCATGAACCCACTGCAGATTTTACCAGGTGTTCTCCCCATAAGTATTTGCATTCTCAGATGCCAGTCATTTGAGTCCCTCCTGCCCCCTATCCACTACCACCATACCAGAGCCCAGGAACTGTACCAATAACAAGCCCAAGCCTCTGCAGCTGTGTGAGCACAAAACACTAGCCTAGACTTTGTTACGTAACCCCTGTCTTCATGTATTTGCTTAGGGGCAATCCCTCCAGCTGTGCACTACACTTCACCAGACTCTGCCACCATGTATGTGCCCATGGCAAGGTCCTGAAGACACAGAAGTACACCCAAAAAATGTAGGTCCTAACAGATGCTTGTGGGCCCAGATCTGGTCCTGTCTCATACCTGGCCTGTACCATTGGCTCATCTGCAGCTAGCCCACACAGTTGTAGGCCTAACTCTAGCCCTGGCTCCTATCACTGGCCCATACCACTGGACTTGCCTCCAGCAAGCCCCTCCAGTTATGCACTTTCACACCAGCAGCCAAATCCCTTCACCACCCTCAATTGCCATGCATGCACCCATGAAGAGACTCTGCAGCCCAGAGAGTACATACTGACAGGAAGGGTCCCCACAGCTGCCAGCACACCCACAGCTGACCCAAGATCTTGTGTTTCCAATTAACCCCAACTATTACACAGGCATCTGCAGCTGGCCCTCTTATCCAAACATGTACAGAACACCGGCATTAGCCACAATGCTGCCTGCCATTGCTCCTAGCCATTGGACTGGAGATGTATAGGCCTTACAGCCACTTCAGGCTCCTTAGCACTCACCAAGGACCATGCAGTTGTTGATAGGGGACTTCAGGGCCTGGACCAATCAGACATCATGCCACCCCAGACTTGGAGCTACCATATGGTCCTGCTTGACTAGACCTAGTGCTACAGTACACTTCATGGTTCTCCCACCAGGAGGTGAAGAGCTTTCTTTACTAGAGTCAGTCGATCAAGTCTGGAAGCAGTGATGGCTTCTCCAAATCTGCAGACACTTGTAACACTTGCACAAGGCTATAGGGATCATGAAGAATCAGGAAAACATGACATCATCAAAGGGACACGTAAATTTCCACTTATAGACACCAAAGAAATAGAGATACATGAATTACCTGACAAACAATTTAAAACACTTCTGAAGACGCTCAGAGAGCTATAAAGGAACACAGATAAAGAATTTGACAAAATCAGAAAAACAATATAACAAAATGAGAAGTTCAGTAAAAATATAAAAAATAAAGAAGAATCAAATAGAATTTTCGATCTTAAGAATACAAAGAATACAGTGATGGGACTTAAGAATACAATAGAGCTTCAATAACCACCTGAAGCAAGGGGAAGAAAGAATCAGTGAGCTTGAAAATAGATCATTTTCAGCTATTCTGTCTGAGAAGCAAACAGAAAAAAAGGATGAAAAGGAATAAAGAAAGTCTATGGCACTCACAGGAAGAGAAACAAGAGAAATAAGAGAAACAATCTACACATTACCAGAGTCCCAAATGGAGAAGAAAGGGCTTAACTTTCTTACAGAGAAAGCTTACCTAGAGAAATAACAGCCAAGAACTTCCCAACCCTAGAAAGAGATTTGGACATCCAAGTTAGTAGATCCCCCATAATTTCAATCCAAAATGACCTTCTACAATGACTATTATAATGAAACTATCTAAAATCAAAGACAAAAATAAACTTTAAAACAACAAAAGAAAAACATTTTTCCTATAAGGGAACATAAGGTTATAAACAAATTTCTCAGCAGAAAAGTGGGATGATACAACGTATTGAAAGAATAAACTATCAACCAAGAATACTTTATCCAACAAAGGTGTCCTTCAGAAATGAAGGCAAGATGAAACTTATCAAAACAAACAAGGAGTTCAGCACCACTGGACCTGTGTTACAAGAAATGAGTTCTTCAAGCTGAAAGGAAAAGATGCCAATTAGTAACAAGAAAACATATGAAAATATACAGCACTCTGGTAAAGCATAGCATGAAGTCAGATTTATCATACTTTAATACTGTAGTATGGTGGAGAATTAACTCTGATATAAAGGTTAAAGGACAAAAGTATTAAAAATAGCTATGCAATAATTTGTTTAACAATACACAATATAAAGAGATGTAAATTGTGACATTAAAATTATAAAATGGGCAAGGGGGATAAGAGTGGAGAGTTTTTTATGCAACCAAAGTTAAGTTTTTAGCTTAAAATAGACTGTTATATTAGTAAGATGGGTCAATCAAGTAAGCCTCAGGCTAACCACAAGATAAAGAGAAGGTAATCAAAGTATATGAATACAGAAACTCACCAGTTCTCGAAGGACGGTGTCCAGAAAGAAAGGAACAAAAAAACTACAAAGCAGAAAAAAATTAATAAGATAACAATCCTAAGTATTTACCTATCAGTAATTACATCAAGTGTAAATGGATTAATTTTAATCAGAAAACACATAGTAGTAGAGCGGATTTAAAAAAAAAAAAAAAAGGACTTACCCATATGTTGCCCACAAGAAACTCACGTCAGCTTCAAGAACATAGATAGGCTCAAAGAAAAAGGATGGAAAATGGATGGAAAAAGGAGGAAAATGTGCATATTCCATGCAAATGGAAACCAAAAAAGAGCAAGAGAAGCTACACTTATAGCAGAAGAAATAGACATAAAGTAAAAAACTGTAAGAGACAAAGAAGGTAATTAGATAATGATAAAGTGGTCAATTCATCAAGAAGATATAAGAATTTTAATATATATATTATTATATTATCTATATCACTTAGATGATATATATAATATATCTCCAATATCAGAGCACCTAAATATATTAAGCGAATAATAACAGACCAGAAGAGCATAATAAACAATAATACAATAATAGTAGGGAATTTCAATATCCCTCCTTCAACAATGGATCCAGATAGAAAATCAAAAAGGAAACAATGGACTTGACATATAATTTATACCAAAGGAAACTAACATACCTAACAGAACCTAACTAACAGAACCCATAGAATGCTTCATCCCAAAGCAGCAGAATATAGGCATACCTTGTTTTATTGCACTTTGCTTTACTGTATTTCAGATGCTGTGGTTTTTTGCATACTGAAGGTTTTGGACAACACTGCATTGAACAAGTTCATCAGTGCCATTTTTCCAACAGCAATTTCTGACTTCTCTCTATGTCTCATTTTGGCCGTTCTTACAATGGTTCAAACTTTCTCATTATTATTATATTTGTTATGATAATCTGTGATCAGTGATTATGACTTGTTGAAAGTTCAGATAATGGTGAACACTTTAGAAATAACTTTTTTTTAATGAAAATATTTACTTTTTTTCGACATAATGTTAATACACACCTAATAGACTACAATATAGTAGCATTTTTTTACATGCACTACAAAATTTTTAAAAAATCACATGACTTGCTTTATTTCAATATTCACTCTATTGTCGTGGTCTGGAACTAAACCCTCAATTTCTCATAGGTGTGCTTGTATATATTCTTCTCAAGTACAGAGGTAATGTTTTCTAGGATACATCATATCTTAGTTGATTAACCATGTCTTAGCAAATTTAAGAAGATTGAAATCATACCAAGTATTTTTTCTGACAATGACATGAAGCTGGCAATCAATGACAAGAAGAAAGCTGGAAAATTCATAAATAATGTGGTTAAGCAACATACTAAAGCCATGAGTGGATCAAAGATGAAATCAAAAGAGAAATTTAAAAAACAATACTTGAGACAAATGAAAATGGAAGCACAACATACTGAAAGTCTGGGGTACAACAAAAGCAGTTCTAATAGAGAAGTTCACAGTGATATATACTTCGTCAAGAAACAAGGAAAAACCTCAAAAAAAAAAAACAATTTAACTTTATACCTCAAGGAACTACAAGAAGAAAACAAACTAAGCCCAAAGCTAGCGGAAAGAAAGAAGTAACACAGATCAGAGTAGAAATAAATGAAATAAAGACTAAAAAGATAACAGACAAGATCAATGAAATTAAGAATTTTTTTCTTTAATTTTTTTTTTAGTTTTTGTTTTTTGAAAAGATAAACAAAATTGACAAAGTTTTCATTAGATTCACCAAGAAAAAGAGAGGATTCAAATAAAATTAGAAATGAAAGAGGAAATTTTACAACTGATAGCATAGAAATGCAGAAGACACCAAGAGACATCTATGAACTATTATATACCAACAAATTGGATACCTATAAGAAATGGATAAATCAGTTCCACAACTGAATCATGAAAAAATAGAAAATCTGAACAGACCAATTACTAGTAAGGAGATTAAATCAGTAATCAAAAACCTCAAACAAACAAAAGTGCAGGACCAGATGGGTTCACTAGTGAATTCTACTAATCATTAAACATATAATGTATTATTTGTTTCAGGAGTACAGGTCTGTGAATCATCAGTCTTATACAATTCACAGCACTCACCATAGCACATGCCCTTCCCAATGTCCATCACCCAACTATCCCATCCATCCCACATGCCTCCCCTCCAGCAACCCTGTTTTTTTCCTGAGATTAAGAGTCTCTTATGGTTAGTCATTCAAAAAAGAATTCATATCAATCCTTTTTAAACTTCTGCAAAAAATAAGAGTAAACAATTCTAAACACATTTTATGAGGCCAGCATTACTCTGATACCAAAAGTGGACAAGGATACCTGAAAAAATAAAATCAAAATATTCATAAGCTTTCTTATGAATTAAAATTTTTAATTTTTAATAAGATCTTAAAATTTGTATTTTTTCACTTCTGTTTCAATAATACCTATTGGTGATTAATGCAATATGTACAAAGCAGCTCATAACTTCTTAGTTCTACTGTCTGTTAAATGGGATGTCATGAAGATTAATTAGGAAGATAGTATTAAATGGAGAACATTTGTAAACTATAAAGAATTACAGATGACAAGACTCTTATTGGTTCTCTATTTCTTTTTCAAGAACAATGTTTTTAAAGTGGAAAATTATAATTTTTTAATGCAGAAAAAATGTAATAATACATTTAAGAGCAAATTGGAAACTAGGAACTCTGTGTGTGCATGTATGTGTGTTTCTGTGTATTTTCTTCTCTTTTGTCTAGAATTCTAGTTTCATAAAGGAATATTCTGCTTATTTAATCTGAAGAGTTTTATAGCATGATTCTTACCTTGGGTCACATTAAAATTTCCTGGGAACACTTTTAATAACCCAAGGTCCTATCACATCTCCAGAAGGCATTAATTAAGTCAGACTCTCCTACCTAGGTCCCAGGCGTTAGGATTTATTGGTCTCAAATATTTTCATTAACATTGTCACTTAGTTCCATAAAATTCATATAATAAATTTACAATTTACATATCAACGGACTCATTTTATCTTCAAGGATTCCAAAAGACTTTTCTCTAAAGAGGAAATTCTTTAGAGAAAAAACAGTCAACAATGAAGCACCCTTAGTATATATTTCTTCACTTGAGGCAGAGTGACAGAAAGTGACCCTAGTTGAATCTTGAGTGAAAGTGTTTGCTCTTTAAATGTACAACCTTTGATGAACTATGCTGTAGGTCACTCACTCATTTCGGGTGGAGGTGGAGTGAAGAGTAGGTCGGGGCATATCCATCAATCCTGGTGTTGGCAAGGTTATTGACAAAAGGGAGCTGATCTATCACGCACAGAGCACTCTCCTTAAATAAAATGCCTTCGCTTCATCACGTGGGCGTGATGCACTGATACAGCCCCTGGGTGAATGCACTTATTAATGCACACAGTGGATATTTTGTATTTTGCCCTTTCCTTTTCACTTGCTCTGGTCTACTTCTGATTATAATTTTTTAAGGGGCACAAAATGAACAGGACTTTTAGAAACTTTTAGTGCCAAACTTTATAAAATGACCAGCTTCAAAAATTAGCTTGGCTTATGTTTTTTAAATTTAAAAATGGTGTTTTTTTTTATTCTTTTCCAGAGAGCATAGCAGTGAAGATCAAGGATGCGGGAGCATCATGATTCAAACCTCTGTTGGCTGTTGGGAAGTTTCTTCACCATCCGGAGCCCCACTTTCTGTGTTGGTCATGAGTGAAACACTTGGCACACTGGAAGCTCCATTTTATGTTCTGTAATGTTCATCATATGCACTTTTATTTACAAGTGAGAGATGTATCTGCAGTAAGAAAACACAAGAAAGCACCAGCACTACTGTGCAATCTGGGACTGGTGTCTTAGGTTGTTTGGTTCTTTGATGAAGATGAATCCTATGTCAACTCCCACTGTTAGCCTAATCCAAACTTAAAAGGACAGGTGGCTGGCATGACACTGTGAATTTGATTATTAAAATGACACTGCTATGACTGGGCTATGTGCTCAACAGAAGCTCAAAGTTCAGAAAAGATAACTATTTTAGGTTGAGCCAGACTTTGATGGCTTTTTTGAATTGAGAATTTTCCTTATCAGAAGAGAAACCTAAAGCTTGCTATTTCTGCATTACTAAGTGTACAATTGCACTGTGTCTGAGGCATCTCTGATCCTGTCATTGTGGAGGCCAGAGGCTGCTTCTCAGGTAAGTGCAGAATTCCACTGACTAGCTACTGCATAGCGGGGCCCGGAATGACTCCTGCAGAAGACAAGTCATGGTTTTCAGAGGCTCTGGGAATTGCTCTTAGTGACATAGTCCTTTTCAGTTGTCCTCCAGGGTAGAAGTGCTTTGAAAGGGCCTCCCAAGTGGACAGCTCTCTTTAGCATAAAGCCCTAAATTCATGACTACTGAAAATGACTTGATTAAAGCCATTGGAGAAATAGCCTTAAGATTAAAGACTTAAATAAATATGCACATTATATAAAAAAATATTTATAATTATATATGAATAATTTAATATTAAATTTAATGAATATTATATTTATATATAAATGATTACTTAATTATAATAATGATTAAGTAACATATATATGTTACTTATATACTTATATATGTAATATATATACTTATGTATTACTGTCCCCTCTACTTCCCCTAACCTCATGCTTCTGGTCCCATGTTCTATTTCTCAGCAGGAATTTGTAAAACTCCCCGAACAAAACTATCAAGACTTGTTACTTCCAGTTAATGCAAGAAAGGTCTGCAACTTACAATTTGGTTTAAAAGAAAAAAAAAAAAATTAACCTGGACTCTTCAGTTAAATGTTTAGAAAATACTATAGCTTCCATCAGGCCGACTTCTCACATTTTAAAATCTGCTCTATCAAAATAGAGCCCTGAGACAGATTTCACTACTCTGGGCTCACAAATGCCCTTAGTTCAGATGCTATTTCTTCTTAGAACATTTTTATTACATTTACAGAGAGGTTAAGATTGCATGGTCAATTCCTATTTGGCAAATAGAAGTAGCAAGTTTCCTTATAATTCTACTGGTCACATTGGCTTTAACTAATCTTAATTTTCAGGCTTCTCTAATTTTTTACTATATTAAAAACTCACTCTTTTGTTACATATAATTTGCTATAAAATTGCACACATAATCTCAACCAGAAACCAAAGAAATATATAATATATAACTACAAATATATACAAATTTCAATATATGTATATATTCTTGTGTTTCCTTATTTTTCAGCAATGCAAAAAGATAAAGTGATAGAGATATGACTGTAATTATTTGTAAGTCTTAGGCTGTCATCTTATTGACAGTAAATCAAAATGTGGATGGTGATAATATGTTTTCTTCCACAAGGGTAATTTACTGAAAAAATTAAACAGTCCAAAGGAGAAAATATTGAGGCTTCAGCTGCTTCTGCAGCCAATTTTGCCATATGTTAATACTGGATGTGTTTTTTTGACACTTGATACATTTCAAAAAAAAAATTGAAGTAAACCTCCTGCTGAGAGGTACATAGCAGACTTTCTGAGCTTCTAGTAACAAAGTATCTACTCCAGCTTCTGGAAATCTACCACAGCCTTAAGGAGTGACACTTTGAGGAGGTAGGGGATTATTAACACCAAACTAAAACATACAGGTGGCTCCAAACTATGACTTTACTTGGTAGGGTCAATGTCTTCCACTTCCAAGTATTTACTGAACGGCATTATTTTGCAATTTCTTCCATTTGGTTTTTTCCTGCTCACCTTGAAGTCAGCCAGGCCAAGGAAGAAAGGCCTGCACGAATTATACACTGGCCCAACAGCTTCCATTTCTAAGACTTCACTTATGGAAGGACACCTTCACCAACCAGACCTGGTGTGCAGGCTAAAACAAAGGACACAGCTGAGCACAACCAGAAACTTAGCTAAACAGGAACTTCTTGACTGCTTCATACTGAGCACAGAATGCCAAAGAGACAGAGAACCGTCCCCTGGGAGACTTTGAAAGAGCAGAGCCTTAATAAGCTCATCACTTACAGAGGCTGAACACCGGCCTAGGGACAGATGAATAAATGGCAGAGGTGTCACATGAACCCATTTCTCTTCCTGTGGAACTTCTCAGGGCTAAAGCTGATATTTTTCTGTGAGTGCTGCCCATGAGGGGGCACGTGGCAGAGTGGGACAGAGTGAAACTAAAGCTGCATTAGCCCAAAGCAACATCTTCTGTTAACAGAGTTGAGAATAGAGAATGCAAATTGCTCAGGGAAGCCAGCCTTCTTTATTATGATTCCTTATTGGAATTTGAACTCTGTCCTTTCAGGACGGCAAAAGAATGATTCTCTTCAAAACATGACTTCCCTCTAGTTCCATCACAAATGATGAAACTCTGAAGCCAATAATATTCCATATGTTAATTAATTGAATTTAAGTAAAATAAAATAAAATTTTAAAAAATGACTGAAAAAATACAATTAAATTAATAAGATTTAAAAAATGTTTTTCATCAGAATTTAGTTCAGATGGACAGGAAAAGTGCCCAGCGGTAAGGTAAGGAAGTATAATTTTTTAAAAAATTAAATTAAATTAAAAATAAAAAATGTCATTTCCTCTGCAGAGTGTATTTTAAATATATATTACTTATATATGTTATATATAGGTTATACACACATATAGGTTATATATATATTACACACACACACACACACACTCCAGAGGAAATCTTTTAGTGGGTATGAATAGCTGTGTTATGGAAACTTACTTCAAGTTGCTTTCAAAATTTTCAGGTGAAGGGGCGCCCAAATGGCTCAGTCAGTTGATTTCAGCTCAGGTCATTGTCCTGAGAACAAGCTCCATGTCAGTTCTGGGTTCAGCGGGGAGTCTGCTGGAGTTTCTTTTTCCCTCTCCCTCTGCCCCTCCCCACCCCTCTCTCTCTCTCTCTCTAAAGTAAATAAATATTTTTTTTAAATTTGTAGGTGCAGAGTGTCACCTTTCAGCACATATTATCTTTGATATTTTCTTATCCCAGGTGAAATAAGCAAAATGAGAAAAAAAAAACATATTTAGTTCTGTTGTTTTTTCTACTATACAGACTGCAAAACTAGTACATAAATCAGGAAGCAAAATTATGATACATAAACATTGGCAATAGGCCTTAAGGAATGAGTTTCTCTGAGGCTTAAAAATAAGCCTGTTTTGTTCCTGAAAGAAAAATATTATTTGTATCTTCAAATATAATGTGGAAGTTAATTATTGTAGAGATGTTATTTTTGTTCAGTGTTTACAATCTCCAAGTAGAATTATAGTTTGCAGACAGATGGCAAGAAAGGTTGACATTTGGAAAAACAATTTGGCCATGCACTGTTTCAGTGTAGACGGCTAAGCTAAGAAGTTCTGCCAAAGGTCTGGGTAATTAAAAATCCAGAACATAGCTATAGGAGTGGGAGGCAACAATTAAATAATATGAAAGTTAAAATGAAGGCATAATTTATAGCATTAAAGAAAGGTGTAGCATAAGGAATAACATGGAGGATGTTAGGAAAAGGAAAGGAAAATGAATTGGGGTAAATTGGAAAGGGAGATGAAGCATGAGAGACTGTCGATTCTGAAGAACTTAACTGAGGGTTTGGGAAGGAAGAGGCGTGGGGGGTTCAGTGAGGCTGGTGGTGGGTATTATGGAGGACACGTATTGCATGGAGCACTGGGTGTGGTACATAAACAATGAATCTTGGAACACTGAAAAAATAAAAGAAAAAAAAAGAAAGTAAAAAAAAAAAAGGAAAAAAAGTGTAGAGTTCTCTACGTAAGTCCTCAATAACGGGCACCTGGATGGCTTAGTCGGTTGAGTGTCTGTCTGCCATTAGCTCAGTGGTGATCCGAGGGTCCAGGAATCAAGCCTTGCATCAGGCTCCCTGCTTAGCAGGAAGTCTGCTTCTCCTTCTCTCTCTGCCCCTCTACCTGCTTGTGCTCGCTCTCATGCTCTCCTGCTGTCTCTCAAATAAATAAATAAAACTCTTTAAAAAAGAAAGTCCTCAGTGAATAAAGAGGCCTTCCAGAAAGTTTTGTCAATTACAGAAACAAAAAGAGAGGATGATGATAAAAGGTAGCTATTGACCTTTAAAGAGAAAGTTTCCAAGAGGAGAAACAGTGTTTCAAAGTAGCCCTGGAGGGTGGGAGAATGCTAATAGATTCTCTATGCTTTATAGCATGAGGTGTGTGAGTTAATCAGGAGTTTGCAATCTAGAAAGCCAAAAAAAAGAGTGTAGGGTCTTTCAAGGAGAAACAGGAATCAGAAGTTAAGTGGAAGAAACATCTTCTGAACATACAAAGGATTCAACATAAAATGCACAGACAAGTAGTAGGATCTTGGGGAAGGAATCACAAAGCCTCAGGGCAATCAGCTTTCAGGCATCAAAAGCCTAAAGAGCTCAAGAGTCACCCCATGGAGTTCTAAGAGGAGTGCATCTGTGAGGCTTTATGTCAGCACTGCAGAAGAGAGAAATGGGAGATACTCCATTTGTGGGAAAAGCAAATCCTCCAGCTATTCCCAGGGAAGTCAGAAAGAAGGTGTATGTTTGCAGGAAGTCAGGAAAACATAGTTTAGATTCCATATTATTACTATTATTACAGAAGTGTTTATCAAGGGTAGAGGCAATATGCAAAACATGTGCAGCAGCCACAGATGACCCACGTTCACCCAATCTTCATTACGCATGTCCGTGCACAACGCCTGACACAAGCGGATGTTCTACAGCTATTGAATTCACCGTGAATGAGCATAACATCAACAAGCAGGACTTCAGGTCTGTTTCAACAAGAAGTTCACCTGGTGACAAAGTCTGCCCCCAGGAAACCTGAGCTGTCACCCACACAGCCACATGCATCACAGACAAGGGGGGCCAGGGCAAAAGTGGACCATATCTTTAAATCTGGACCATACCCTAAATGTGGGTGGAAATGGGGACATATGTTTATAAGAATAAATTCATTTCTCATCGCTAGGGTCAGAACTTGTAAATGTCGATGAAAAATTTATATTATAATGCAAATAGTTTAGCAAATTATCTAAAGAAAGCCAGCCGGCTTCTGTGAGAAAACCAGCTTGTTGTTGCGTACATGTTATCCTGACTGCATGATCACTGTGGCTTTGGTGTGGCACCATGACATGATACAGTTTCTGTGGGCTCTGGGGAATTGCACAGCAGGATTGCATACAGATCCCTTACGTAGAGAAATGGCTCAGAATGAAAGAATGTGGGGGGGAACACCGGGTGGGTGGGAGGGACTAATGTAGGCATCTGGGAGAGAACTTTGGGGAGACATGTGTTAGAGAGGGGAGACAGGCCAGGAATAAGGAACCCCAGCAGGAGGATCTCACTCTTTTCCTGATAGCTCATTCAGAATGGTAGGACTTAGGACTTCCAGAAAGAAAATTATCCTTTTAAGATATTTTATTTTTATTTCTTGATTTTTCTCCTAATTTCTCCTTGTTCTTCCTTTTGAGAAGCTTTCACAGGTTATTACTATTTCTGCCAAGAGGAATCAGGGAACTTTTGGATTCCCTCTTGGCTGACGTGTTGAGGATACAAGCACTATCCCTACTCAACTCCTACCAGGGGCTAAAGGGAGGCTGGAAGTGAGCTCAGGGGCCAGAAATATTGGGCACAGGGTGGCACTTGTCATTCAGCTTTCTTTTCCTGATCAGAGAGTCTCCTTCCACTGGCAAGGCTGGAGGTTTAAGGGTTTTATTTTGTGAAGCAAGATCATAATCCATTGACCATAATAACCAATGGTAGATAATATATTTCCCTTGTTAAAAAAATAATCAAAAGCAATCAAAATAACTAGTATTTATTAAGCAATTTATTAAATAATGCCAGACTCTGTGCCACACCTTTTACATATTTTAACTTATGATATATTCTGCTAATACCTCCTGATTCGTGTAAGAATTTGCAGGTCGCAGAGGTTAAAGAAATCCCCCATGACCCCTCAGATAGGAGGTGAGGGAATCAGAATTAGCCTTGGGAGTAGTCACTGGATGCACCACCATGTTTGCCATAAGGATGGGCAGTGGGTGTCAGCTTACTTCTTCTTGTCAGTTTTTAAACCAGTGGCTTTACCAGACCCCTGTATTCTTATGGGGGACAGGGGTCATCTTATGCCACTCCCTGACCCCAAGGAAACCCCCAAGTGTCACTGTAGGATCATGTTCTGCCTTACTTGCTCTGGGTCTGGCTCTTGAATAAGCTCCCTTAAAGGTCATACTTGACATCTGACAGCTACTGTTCAGAACTGCTTTTGACCAAATCTCAGACATCCTGTTTCTTTTTCTTTTCGGTGAGCACACCCAAACCAACTCAGGCTACACCTACCGATGGCTCTGACGTAAAGGGCAACAGTAGCCAGGTTGCTGAATTCCTAGGGTGTTGCTAAGGGTCCTCTCCATAATTTTAGGTGCCTAGTCACTCCCTTATTAGACAGGTAAGGGCTACCTACAGAAATTCCCGTTTAAGTCTAAACCTCCCTACCCTAATAAATTTCAATGTGGCTAAAATCTATCTCCGGTAGTACACAGGTAATGAGTAAGAATATAGTTTATCTTCCTTACTCTCTTGCTAGCATGAGCTGGCACCCTGGGAGTAAAGAGGCCAGTTGCAATGGATTTTCACCTCCTACCTGGAGTCACTAAGCAGCCCCCACTGATGCAGACACAGGGTGCCAGTGGGACTGAGTTTACATCTTTTCTATGGAGAAAGCAGAGTAAAATTAAAACTATGTGCTTCCAGAGTCTTTGCTTGTAGAATACGTAAGAACCCACCTGACTGACACATTGAGAGCAGGTTCCCCTGTCCTGGGTACAATATACTTCCAAGTCTGGGAGCAGATGCTCCCTGATGATGATGACAGTGTGAAAGGATTGCTGCTCGGAGCCTCATTCAAGGCAGGCCCTGGCCAGTGTGGGCATGTACCCTGATTTTAATCATGAACGGCTACAGTTAAGGGATTTTTTTTTTTAAGATTTTATTTATTTACTTGGCAGAGAGACAGAGAGAGAGCACAAGTAGGCAAATTAGCAGGCAGAAGCAATCTCTCTCCGCTGAGCAGGGATCCCAATGTAGGGCTTGATCCCAGGACCCTGGAACCGTGACCTGAACTGAAGGCAGGTGCTTAACTGACCGAGCCACCCAGACACCCTAGCAGTTAAAGGATTTTTTTAAAAGATAGGTCTGTAGAGATAGGTAGGGACAGCCAGAGAGTGAAAAGGCTGTGATCCAGCTGTTTTCCCTGAACAACAAAGCTCAACACCACCCTTTGTCCAAGGCAGAAAAACTTACCTTGGATCAGTGTCCAGAATGAGAGAAAACAGTAAGGTCCCTTTACTGGTACAAGAAAATTTCATGACAACCTTCATGGCTATAGCAACTAAGAGAAAAAGGCACTGATTTTCTGTAGCAGTAGTAATAGGGCATTCCAGCTCTAATGTTCTTGCTGGCTTGTCAAAAATAAGCTTACCTCCCTGGACAGTGTTTCGGAATGCTAGAGAGACCTGACACCTCAGCTGGAGACCAAATGAGGACAAGATATGCAGGACACGACTTTAGCTTGAGGACCACATGGGGAGAAGCTAGGGCCTGATGCACCAATCACAGCCACCTATTGGGGCAGGTAACAGGGAAGAAACTCTTTGAACCAAATAAAACATGGCACCCTGTGGATACAGAAGGTGGAAGACATTGCATGATTGCCTAGCAGACCCTGTTTATCAAAGTGTGGCCCTTGGACCAGTAGAAAACCTGGGAAACTGTCAGAGTGGAGAATGTCAGACCCCATCCCAAACCTAATAAAATACAAGGTGACCCTTATGCACATAAAAGTCTAAGCAACATCATTCTAGTCCAGTAGTTTTCGAACTGGACTGCACATTAGAATGTTCAAAAATCCTGGTCTTGAAGAGTGGAGTGAATTCTGTGCCCGTGAAGGTAACACTATGTCAATGGACAATAGTCCAAGTCCTCAGATGTGAATCATCTTCTCATGCAGTATCTGAAGGAGAACAATTGACTTCAGGCATTAACTACCTTACAGGAAGAGAACACTGTGTTTCTGAATACTGTGGACAGCACTGAGAGTGGCTGGCATTAACAGTAGCCATTGGTATAATGTTTTCAGGCTATCCAGTCTCTGAAATTGCCAGACAAAATCTTCATTGACTTCTATGAATGGGTTGTTCTGGAATGGATACAGCTGCGTGAACTGGGAGCTGCCAGGTCACTCCTGAGACAGGATCATGTTAAAACAAACACAGCCAGAGCAGTATGCCATTTGGAGAACCTCTTGGCCAGGTCTTATTTTGATTCTCATGAGAAATATCCAGATAGAAGTAGTCAAGAGCAGCCATTGCCCGGGCCCTAGCTGGGGAAGTCAGTGTAGGGCTTCCATCCCATCTCACGGCATTCCTGGGACAGGCACTGAAGGGGCAGCTACACCAGGGACTACTTGCTCCTCGTATGAACACGAATTTGTCCAGAGGAAAAGCAGCTGTCAAAGGTGTGGAAGAAGAAGTTTCCTACACAACTGAAAAGGCATGTGAAGTCTGGTCAGAACCCAGAGTCCTGGGTTCAAGTCCCTGCCTCGGGCTCCTAGCTCAGCAGGGAGCCTGCTTCTCTCCCTCTGCTTCATGGTCCCTCTGCTATGTATTCTTTCTCTCTCTGGCAAATAAATAAATAAAATTTTAAAAAATACTTCCTGCACTAAATCTTATAAGAAGGAACTATCCCACATTCAGTAGCTCTTTGCTGTTCCTTTGCTTTTAGGTGTTAATAAATTTTATATCTTAAAAAAAAAAAATCCCAGGGTGCCTGGGTGGCTCAGTGGGTAAAGCCACTGCCTTGGGCTCAGGTCATGATCTCAGAGTCCTGGGATCGTCTCTCGAATCAGGCTCTCTGCTCAGCAGGGAGCTTGCTTCCCTCTCTTTCTCTGCCTGCCTCTCAGTCTACTTGTGGTCTCTCTCTGTAAAATAAATAAATAAAATCTTAAAAAAAAAAAATCCTGATCTTGAACCTCTTCACCAGAGATTCTGATTAATTGATCTGGGATACCAAATGAGCCCTGGGATTTTTCAAAAACACCTCATCAGACTCTAAGTTGAAAAAATTTTGAGAGCCCCATTCTATCCAGAGAGATAGTCCTCTCTACAAGAAGATCCAGCAAGAAAGAGCAAGCTGGAAGGGTGGAGGTGTTATTTGTAGACCCAAGCAGACAGGCAGGTGGGCAATGATAATCACAGACCCCAGAAGGAAGAGTTAGGGCCCCAGGCACAGAACAGAAGCTCAGAAACACACAGCAGTTTCAAGTAGTGAGTAGCTGTTCGAGACAGTCACATGGTATATCCAAAATGTGTAAATTGGAGGACGTGTCAAGGAACAGGGCAGAACCTTAGTAACCAAGATGGTGGCAGGGGTCTGAGAAAAATTACAGTCAGTTCTGTTGTAACTCAGGTTTTGAAAACACAAGTTTATTCCAATGTGATGATACATCAGGGAACCCAGCACAAGACAAGTTTTGTTTTTACTTATATAAAAACTGCCCCCAGCTGAAAGGAGACACAATGGAAGACACACAAAGAATACGTATACACGCCTCAGATGCCCTCTGCTCACCATGTGCCCACATTATGTTACAATTTTCCATCTCATCTCGTATCACCCTTATTCTACCCCATCATTCTCCTGTTCCTACTCACAAAACTACACTCCCATCTACCTTGGCCTGGGACTTTTTCAAGGAATAATGCCATATTTATTGTGGTTTATATGTTTTTCTTGACCACTGAACATGTACAAAATGGCTCTACTATTTTTATTAGAGTCCTACATTTTCCCCCTACCCTTTTGAGATGACGGTTCTGAGTGTTGTATCCCTAATCCCATTATTCCCATAAATCCTGTGGAATTTCTTGTGCAGTTATGCATAGAAATGTTGTTTTTTGAAGGGCATACATTTTATTAGAGCAGAACCGACTATAAAATCAAGTGGATTTGTTGTACACTCATTTCACTTCTAAATCAATGTTCTGGAAATTCCCCTTAACGACAGGATTAAGTAACAGCTTTCAATGGGGCCATTCTGAGCTCTGGAGAGAGGAAAGAGAAGGTAATGTGGGACAGGTTGTCAGGAAGATCTTTGAAATGCCCAGTGGAAGGAAGGATACAATGTGGATGTAGAGGGAAGGGGGTGCCAAGTAATCAGAGAATGGAAAGAAGACCTCCTTGGTGACCTCACATGTTTACAGAAGGGAGAAGTGGGGTGCAGCTAAGCTCAGTGGAAGCAGAAGACTTTGGTCCAACTCCTCCAAGTAATGAATGTAGTTTGCGAAGGTATGAAGCAGGACAAATACCTGCTTATTTTCCAAATAATAGTGTGATGCTGTCATACAGGGTGGGAGGAGGAGACAGGGAGAGTGGAAGCGGGAGGTTAGTACTGTTAGGGTCCTTGATCAAAGGAACGAGACCGACACAAAGCGAAAATCAAGCAAAGCTTTATTTCGGGCCAAGCATCCAAAATCACACCGACTGGTCCGGCCGTCTCTTACAAAGAGATGAGGACCACCAGGACACTAACTCTGACAGCTCCCCGACAGGATGGCTCCCCTACCCAGCAAAGGCCGCTCCCTGGCAGCACCGCTCCCAGACGTGGCGGCTTCCCAACGATGCTGCTCCCCACGGCCCCACGGCCCCACGGCCCCACGGCCCCACGGCCCCACGGCCCCACGGCCCCATGGCCCCACGGCCCCACGGCCCCACGGCCCCACGGCCCCACGGCCCCACGGCCCCGACGTTACAATGACTACTCTACCCCACGGTGCTGCTCCCGACAACTACCGCCCCTGCCTCACAGACTAACCTTTACAGAGGCGGTTGAGCCCAGCCCACACACAGGTGGCCAATGAGACTGCAACACACAGGGAAAACTGCACAGTCACGCTCGGTCAGCAATACGGGAGGCCAATTGAATTCCAATTCACCATAGCAGATATACGCGTGCCCCACTGATTGGATGTCTCCATCCAGCTGGCCCGCCCCTATATCTAGGGTTTGCAAGTAAATTCCTCTGGGAGGGGCAAGGTCAATCCAAGCTTACAAGGAAATGGCTCCCTCTGGCCAGCCAAGCCCCTACAAGCACCATGGTCTTTGTGGAGGTAACTAGCACTGTGTCTGGTGGTGTTTGTGGGAATAGGGGCCTGTTCTCTCCTGGCCTCCTCATCAAAGTCTCCCAAAGTACTAGCTCATCCTAGCTCTGCTTTATTAACTCTTCATGCCTGAAACTGCCATGCAATGTCATGCCCTGAAAACACTTCTTAGGAAGGCCACCATAGCTCCTTTCAACCAGATCTCATCATACTTCCAATCTTTGCCTTCTTTGGTCTTTTTCAGAGATATCTTTTTGTGGCACCTGAAACCAGTTCTCAGAGTGGCCTCCTCCTTTGCACTCCATGACAGCACTGTTTTCTGGCTCTCTTTCTAGTTTTGTGTCCATCCTATATTTGCTTGAGTCCCTTTGTCTCCCACTCTTAAACACAGGATTCTGTCATTGGCCTTTTCCCTTGTACATAGCCTCACTAGGTCACAGTATTCACTTTTTTGGTTTTAACAACCAGTTACACTACAATATTCCTCAAATCCTTATTATTAATCCAGCTGTCTCCTTGGTAGTTCCATTTCACTAATAATTCCCACAGCATCTCAAGTATTTCCTGTTCAAAGCAGAAGACATCGTGTAACTTCTCCTATTCAAACATACTCTTCTTGGATATCCTTTCCTATTTTGTGGCACCAACATCCATGCAATTGCCCAAGTCAGAGCCTTGGGGTCATCATCCCACACCTGCAGCCTCCAAGCCCTTTCTGTCATTCTGTCGTAAGTTCCTCAGCTGTCCTTGCTTCTCTAGTCCCCCTGCCACTGATTTAATTCCACTTCTTACCATCACACACCTGGGTCATTTTCTCCCGTTTCAACTTTCTCAGACCCATACATTAGGCCCCTCAAGAGACAGCTTTCAAAAATTCATATCTGATTATGTCACTAATCTGATCAATCTGTCCAAAAGCTCCAAATCTTGAGAATAAACACCCAAGTTTTCTGCTTATTCCAGAAATTCTGCCACTTCATGCCCTCCTCATCATTTCCTTCCTCAAACTTTACTAAGCAGAAAACCTAAAGAATTGGTAATTCCCCAAACAGCCTGCTCTTCTGTGCCTCTGTGTCTTTCATATGCTATTCCCTTGTCCAGGGGTGTCTTGTCCTTCTCTGCTCTTTGCCAGAGAATGTACTTACCTTAAACTTTGCTAAAACATTACCTCAATCTCCCAGGCATAATTAATTTTTCATTTATATTTATGATTTATTTTTAATGTAATTTTGTTTGTGATTAAACACAGTTTATCTACTTACCTGTCTGTATCCTATAGTGGTCTGTAAATTTCTCATGAACAATATCAGTATTAGACACACTTACAGAAAAATTGTACACTGAGTTTCTCAAAGTTGTAGATTATGTCTAGCACCAATAAGTGTCTTCCTGTGGATTAATTAAAGTGATTGTCTTTATAATTTTTACATTCCTCTGCACAGAAAAATATACTTTGGGGAATTTTAAACCATTGCAGAAATTGTATGTTTAACACCATATTCAATCAGATGAGAAAAAAATTAATTAAAGGCATCAGAACAGGAAAGGAAGGAGTGAAGTTATCTCTATGACATAATTTTATATGGGGAAAATCCTAAAGACTCAACCCAAAAGCTGTTATATCTAATCAGTGAATTCAGTGAAGTCAGAGATTACAAAATTAATATACAAAAATCAATAGCATTTCTATACATTAACAATGAAATTTTTGAAAAAACAATAAAGAAATTGGTCTTTACAACAGCATCAAAAACAATAGGATGCTTAGGAATAAATTTAATTAAGGATGTAAAAGATCTCCATTCTAAAAACTATAAGAGCTTGATGAAAATCAAGGAACACAAATAAATGGAAAGTCTACTGAGATCATGAATTGGAAGAATTAATATTGTTAAAATGTCAATACTGCTGAAAGTCATCTACAGATTGAGAGTAATTCCTGTCAAGATACCAATGACGATTTTTGTAGATGTAGAAAAAACACTCTTAAAATTCATATGGAGTTGCAAAGGAGCCTAAATAGCCAAAGATTTCTTGGAGCCTAAGAGTCAACTAAGATTGCTGTACAAATGCCATATCCTCAGTGACTTAAACAACAAAAATTTATTTCTCATAGATCTGTCTAGGTGTTGGCCGATTCAATTCCTGGGGAGAGCTCTCATCCTGGCTTGTCCATGGTCTTCTTCTCACTGTCCTCACATGGCAGAGACCAGAGACAGAAAACAAGCTCTCTCCTGTTTCTTCCTTCTAAGACATCCCATAATAATGGCTCTACCCTCATGATCGAATTACTTCCCAAAGATCCCACTACCCAGTGCTGTTACTTGGGGATTATAGTTTCAACATTTGAATTTGGGAGACAGGGGACTCTGACATTTGAACCATAGCAAAGATCCTGGTAAGAACCAGTGAATCCCATGGTTGGGAGCCCATGTTACACTTTCTTTGTTATGTGCATCCCTTGGTCAGAAATAATGTACCATGACAATGAATAAGGATTCCTTTTAATGTGAGAATAGTGTTTCTAACAGGAGACCTATGGTAGGGAAGTCAATTCCATAACTGAAGTGTGTGTCCATCCACAAAAGGGTGGGTTCTATATCCCCAGTGGTCACCATATGGCCACTGGGGTATGGGTGGTTCCTCTGAGGAATGGTGCGGGAAGGGATTTCAGTGTTGTCTGTGCTGTTGGCTTGCTGGTCATCCTTCTCCCTGCTGTTGTTTCCTGCTGCTGCTCCCCATTGTCCAACCCTCACCAGAGATGAGTGTTAAGACATCAGACTTCCTTATTTTTAGATGAGGAATTCCCACAGGGCACAGTAGCACGGTCCAGTTCCTTTCCTCTCTATCCATCACTCCCCCTGAGCCCCAGCATCAGATCTTTTCCTTATTTCTATTTGATATCTTTTTTTCATAGACACAACAAAGTGTTATTGTGAACTTCACAATCACATGGGTGAGAATAAATGATTACTTTCATTTTACAACATTTAATTTCTCTTGTATTTGATTACTGAGGTACTGTCTCTTGACAGTTGTATGCTTTTTATGCATTTCTACCTGCCACATCCCACCTGCCTACCTCTTGTTGTCACAAAAGGTTAGAAATTTCCATCATCAACTCCAGAAAGGTTAATTATGGCTAAAAACCTAAACCCCTCCAATACTCCACATATAAACACCAGCCAGTAATAAAATGTATTTTCTCATTACGTGTGTCTAGTTCTCTCTATTATCAGGAGTAAAGCCAGCATGTAAATCACAGAGAGCTAGAATTCTGCTGGCAATCCATTACATAAGGTCTCCCATTGGAAATCAGGCCTCAGGCATAGTAATAAAACAGAGCTAACAGTAGCAATGAAAGAGCCCAGAATGTACAGGCTATCACGAAGAAAAGGAGCGACTGTTTCATTATTGTTGCTTGGTTATATTTTACTATTTTATTTGTATGGAAACTATTTACTTGATAAAGAACACTCAAGATACAGCAACTTCCCTTTTGTTGCTTCAACAGGAGATAAGATAAAATTCAAATGCACACATTAGATCATTACCTTCTTGATAGCGTTTCATCACTGGAGAAATAAGTATCAAGATTTTTAATGATTTGTAAGAATGCAAAAAAACAAAAGTCAACATTATTGTCTTGAATTGAAATAAGCCTGTGATTAACACTTCAAGACCTAGAGCCTACAGCTCCAGATAGAAATTATACTTCTCACCCAGCAGGGTGTTTTCCATTAAATTAAAATGTTCAATATTTCTGCACGCATTAGCTTTACTAATTGAGACTAATCTAATGCTCTCAAAAGGCTGAAAAGCAAATATGCAGAAGCACAGATATTACAGGATTTTCTGACTGATTAGCACTGTTTCTATAAACAGGTGGCACAGTGGTTGGCCTGTTTGGTGGCACACTATTAGACCTTGATGAAAAATGTTAATTTTCATTTGTGTTAATGGCCTTTGACATCAGTGCTTCACACACTGCTCGCTGGCCTTCTCAGTGGGTACGGATGCCAGCCTCTCTCAGGATGGCTTGCCATTTGCGTTAAGTATTCATCCCAGAGATAAACAGTCATGGCCTGACACAATACAAATGGTGGATTTGGAGACATCTGAGCAAGCCCTTAGGGATGGAGAAAAAAAAGAATGTGAGGGGTTTGCTTTCTTGAAAGTCAATGGAGTCTTTGCAAAGCTGCTGGTGATCATTGTATACAGATGGCACAAATGCATATAGGCCACATCTGTTTACATCAAGTTGTAAAACTCCCCACGCCTATCTGTGTGGCCATTCAGTATCTATTCATTTATTCCACAAATACTCTTTCAGTGGATGTATTTACTAGGTACAGTTCCAGAAACTGCTCTCGTGTAGCCTGTAAGTCTAGTGGTAAGAATCAGATAAAAACACATAACGCTGTGCTAGCATAACCTCACGGAGAAAAATCCCCTGCCTTCATGGAAAGATGATTTCTTTAACAGGTGCATACTAATTGTAAAGCGGAGCACCCTCCTCTACGGCTGAACTCCGCGTGGGTGTTTCTGGAGGGGGGTAGCAAGAGTTGGGGTACTCCAAAACAGACCTGAATTTAAAAGGAAAGGAAAATAGAATAAAGAAGAAGTGAAATTAAAACAAAGAAGGAGAGAATGAAAATGAGACGGAAAAAACAAGAAGAATAAAATGAGAAGAAAGTCAAGGGGGAAGCAATCTCCGGTAAATGAGCAGTGACAGAGTCCCTGGGAGTGGTGCCAGAGATGACTCCATCCATCCTAGAGCTCCCTGAGGTGCATGGCGTGAGTCTCATTCATTCCTCACACACACACAAACAGAATGATGAATAGAAGGTGCACATTTCATACCATAGAATGAAAATACTTCCAACATGTGCCTAAGAGCCTTACTGTACAAACACACCTTGCATGGAAAAGACAAGTATGACGTGGGTATTGATGCCTGTTAGCTTCCTGAAGAAGTGTGGCAACAGAACTTCTTATGTATAAAAGGGGAGAGTATTTCTCACTGGCTTCTTTTAGAATCTCTCCAGAGATAGATAATAATCTTAAGCTATGCTTTCTTATTGGGTCTACTGCAAATGATAACCTTAACGCTGATAACAGACGGAGTCAGTAAGGGTGGAAGAAAAGCCATTTTGGCAAAACTCAAGTAAGTAAACCTGTCTACACAGGTTCCTGCCAGCCTTTAGAAGAAAGAGATCATTCATTCAACATGTAACCAAATACTCATTATGCGCCTCTAATGTGTCAGGATCTGGGTTTGGCTCTTGTGATAGAACAGTTGAACAAGATTGGCCAAGTCTCTGCCCCATACAACTCCAATCTTCCATATTTGTCTCCCTGCCCTCCCTGTCTTCCTACCTCTCTGTAGGAATCCACCCACAGGAAGGAGGGAGAGTGACCCGTTAGGGTGAGTTTTAAATCTCAGTGTTCTAGGGTTTAACCTTGAAAGTTCTCTTCTATTTCTCTTTCTACTTCTTATGCTTTTTGTTCTGCCAGGATGGGTGAAGCTCTTCCCTTGGGGCCATTCCAAACACGGGAGGAAAATAAGATCCATCCTACTGTCTCTCATGTCAGGAAATGCTGCAGATGATCCTGCTCCCCTCATCCCTCATCTGTAGCAAATTTTACAATTGAGATAGCAATCAGAAGCAGTCTGGTGATGACGTTTTGTTGAAAAGAACTAGGAATGCCTAAATCCTAGTGTGATCTGACTGCACCCTCCTTTCCATGAGCTTTCTGAGAGCCATTATGCACCAAGGAAAGCAACAACAGCAAAGAAACATTTTATGTTCAGTCGTGATATTGGTCCCTAGATTCATTGCAAAACTCCTGCAACTTATAGAGGGACACATGCTGGCTCCATTTTCTAGGTTAAGGACACTGAAGGATGCAGACCACATCTGTTCATCTCCCCATAGGTTGGGTGGAGGTTCAGAGGACTTCTTTCTCTTGAAGGCATCACTATCAACCACTCTGCCTAAAGCCCTCCTTAGTTAATTTTCCTAAGGTGGAGTGAGCATTGTAAACATACTTGGATGCAAGTTGGGAAGTAACTGACTATATTTAAGCTGCATCTGTCTACATCCTGTACACTTCTCAGTAGTCTTCCAAGGCTTAATTCTGATCTTTGATCTGAGACCTTAATATTGCAGTAATGAGTAGTATAGGTTCCCATATTATACCTTAGGGGGTCTTTTCTGATGCACTTCCCACCTGTAACCACTTGGATCTGTGATATCACTTGATTGTCATTTCTGTGATACTATAGTCTTGTATCCACCCCTCATAGTGTTTGGAGCCTAGTCCTTAAGAGGCTACTTGACGACAAATACCATTGATCTCCAAAAATGGATTTCCTGGATCATGATCTGAAGCCCACAGATAATTTCACATATCTTCATGCCTCTCTACTTCTGCATTAAATGTTACAGCCACATTGGAGCTCCAGAGTCAACCACTGCTTCAAACATTCACATTTGGGCAATCAAGCTTTCCCTGCTTTCCTGCATGCCTGCCTTCACATCCATCTACCATTTCTCACTTTCCTGTTATGCTGGGTGGTGTTCACCTAAAAAATGGAAGAGTGATTTATTTTACCAGAAAATATGTATCTATTTGAGAATTGTAATTAAAGATAAGCAAGCTATTGAAAAACCATAAACAAGTCCAATTTTATAGAGAAGTAGGAAGTTGGGAGGGATTCTTTTGAATGAAAGTCCATTGAAAAAAGCAAGATTTCAAGGTGATGACAATTTCTCATGGACTGACTTATAGGAATAGTCAATTTCTTATAAGAGATACAATGTACACCTGTCCCTGCTGGGGCTTGTAACTGATGATTCTTTCCCATTGAGGATTTTTCTATTGGGTCTGTAGCTGACAATTGTGCCTATAATTGGTATTGAGAGGCAGGGTTACCTGTTCTGGTCTCCCCTTCCAGGATCAGGATTCCACTTTAGTTAGTTCCCCTTTATTAATTTCCTCAGTGGTAACATCTTACAGACAAGCTCCTGCCTCCTCCCTTCCATTCTATGTTAACACAGAGCAATCAAACCTCCTATGCAATGACTTTCCTCCCTTCCTATAACTTTCCTCCCTGGTGCTCTCTTCATGTTTCAGATTCCCTGTACTTCATACCTTGTCAATTTCTCCCGGGATCAAGATGTTTCTTCAAAAAGAGAAGACAAGAGATGTGTTACTTCCAAATGGCATTAAGCCAATCTGGTTCATTTTAAACCAGAATTCTCCGTAGCGAAAGGCAAGCTCTCTTCGTTATAGGAACATAGAGCATTGAGGATCAGGTGCGAGAGATGTTTGTGAACATAAAGACCTCCAGTAAGACAGAACTAGGGTTACTGCCCTATACCCTGAGATTCCTCTTCCCTGAAGATTCCTTCCAGCGTTCTGTCCTCAACCTGCTTTCTCTGTTATGCAGAAGCAGCCAGATCCACCTTGGAGCCTCAGGAAGCTCTCTGCCTACACGTGCCTGTGCAGATGCAGAGAGAAAAACCAAGGTGGCAAACATCACAGTTTCCAATCTTTGCAGAGACTCAGGAGTCCTCCTTTCTTTCAACATTTTTTCAGATTCACACATGCTTATAGCCATGATATTTTTATTATATGTTGATTAGGGAAAAGTATAATGGTGAAAAATTATGAGATTATTCAATAATTTTTTTGTTAATGTTGAATTAAGCATAACAATCCACACATCTTTAGAAATAACCCTACATATGGCCAAATAAAGTTATGTGTTCAATCCGCTGATCATGCATGGTGCATATTTGGGGGTCCAGATGCCTGGTTTTGATCCCACAGTCCTACAAGTGTTTGCCTCACTGGGTCTATGTGCTTAGACTGTGGACAGATTTCCCATTGGTAATAAGAACTTTTTGGTTTATCCCAAGATGTTTACCATCAGGAAGACAATCTTAGTCCTCTTTCCCCTGCTGGAAACAGGATTTTGGGGAAGTGACAAGAGGTTCATGTGGCCAGTTTGGAATCCATGTCCCAGATGAGAACAGTGGGCAAGGATGAGGTCAATCTCCAGAGAAAAGGAGGAAAGCCACCTTTCTGCTCAGATTAAACCCAAATTGCACTGTGCTTTTCATCTTGCACATTTATTTAGTCTCAATTGTCAAGGAATAACTGATCCTCCCCCATGGAGAGGAAAGCAATTTGGTCATCTTTCAAATGAACAGTGCTTTCCTTTGACCATCCAAACAATGTCATATTCTTATTAAGTAAGGATCAGAATTTTCTTCTCTCTGTGATGAAATGTAAAAATTCCATTTATAAAACAGAAACCATATTTTCACATTTCCCCTTTATCCCTAAGGGGAAAAAAAGGAAGTTCTGATTAAAACCTTATCTATTCCCTTGATGAGGCTGTCACTGGTAATTCCTTACTCCTTGCTAATTTTGGAGAAACTATTGCATACATCAGTTTACTCTCTTAGTAAGTCTTCTGTGAGTCATCAGAATTATGACTTGTCAAAGACAAATCTTCTAAAGCAATATATTTTAAAGATAGGAAAAGCTTCCAAAGATTTGTACATCCACCTTTAAGGAAGAGATACAAATTAAATCTTCAATTTCTTTTCTGAAGTTCATGAATAAAATTCACTTCATGAGTAAATTCTATCACTGAGACTTGCACAGAGTCTAAATATACATTTCATTTTCTTACAAAGGAAACACTTTTTCCAAAGGGGCAATGAATCTAATTAATGCCAGGAATGACCCTATCCTAAGTTCAAGTAATCATGGAGTTGACTAAGGGACACTTCAATTCTCACCTTACTTGAGAGAAATATGTCTTTTCAGTATTTATTATTGAGCATCAACTGTGCATCAGATTTTGGTAGCAGTGAAAACAAGAAGGTGAATAAGACAAATTCCTATAAGCTTGGGAGAGCAGCACAGGGAGCAAAGGAAGCACACAGGAGGTAACTAGTTGAATCCTGGGGAGATCAAAGAAAGCTTTCCAAGGAAGGAACATCTCAATTGAGACCTAAAGAAAGAATAGGTGTTATAGGGAAGTTATGCTAGTGATCCTCAAAATAGGGATTACCCATTGGTGCCATCACTGTGTGTTGTCAAGGCAAGATAAGTGCAAACTTGAAAGTAGGCACTGAGAAACTTCTATAGCAATTTACATTACTGTGACATCCAAGCATGTGATCAGCAGGCTTATGTTTTATCTTTTTTATTTGTTATTTTCTAATAATTTTTATTGTATTTTATTTTTAAAAAAGTATTATTTTGCCATGAATTGGAAGTTTGGTCCTTTCCCCACCATTGATTTGAGAAGCAGTGATCTAGTAAATGATGTGTGAATGAGGGAGATTCAGGTAGAGGGTACAAGACAGCAGATTCTGAAGATACAGAGAGGGTAGGCAATTCTGGGAGCTGTGGTTCCCTCAGAAGATTCCACCGTCCCCAAGTACATCTGCATTATGTATAATCCAGAAGCACTCCTTTCTGTAATTTTCAAGATTTATAACATTGTGCATGCTTTTTCTGTGCCTGACACTATGTTAAACACTTTTCTGTGTTACCTATTCTTTACAACCCTCTGATATTCTTTATTCGTGTTTTGTAAATGAGAAAAATAAGACTTACCGGAAGTTAAGCAACTTGGTTGGGGTCAGATCCCAGGCTCCAGCCCAGAAATCTCTGACTTCACTCATTCTTCTAGTCCAGCTTAGAATTGGTTATGCTCCAGCCTCATAGAGTCTCCACATTCAGGGCATCCCATTGTCTCCTAAGAAGTTGCTGAGACATTTCCATTTCTCTCCCCTCCACCGTTACCCTCAGAATTGTCTCTCCTTCAAACAATTTTGCTTGCTCAACCCTACTTCAAAAAGAAATAAGTTTATAGGGGCATCTGGGTGGTTCAGTGGGTTAAGCCTCTGCCTTTGGCTCAGGTCATGATCTCAGGGTCTTGGGATGGAGGTCTGCATCCAGTTCTCTGCTCAGCAGAGAGCCTACTCCCCGCCCCCAACCTGCCTCTCTGCCTAATTGTGATCTCTCTCCCTCTGTCAAATAAATAAACAAAATCTTAAAAAAAGAAAAATAGGTCTATAACCCTAGAGTTGTTTCCTTTCCCTGCACAAGAACAAAGCTTTCAACTTGTTTACCTTAGATCTGCAGTGAAAGATAATCATGGTTTACGTTATCAAGAAACACACATATCATTTTGATTTCTGACCCATTTGCCTCCAAGAACACTTGCTAGTGTAATTCTCAACCACCAGATTTTTTAAAACTTTTATGAGGATTCTTTTTTTTCCCCCTTCCTTTCCGATCTTTCTGAACCAAATCAGGGATGATGATAACTGCAATAAAGTCTGCTGTGATGGCTGGTTCTCCCTGAAATGAGGCTTTCTCTGACAGCAGGGTGCTGCTAGCTCATTACACAGCTGCTTTGCTTTGTACTTTGTACCACCTCCTGCAACTGTTCTCCAGGTTGCAAGGAGCTTGCCAGCTGACAGAGTAAACAAATGGCCATGCACTCTGATTGCAAAACTTTCTAAAATGCAAACATCTCTTGCAAGTACCAAGACAGGAAGCTTTTTTTGCTTTGTTTTGTTTTGTTTGAGCATATTCCAGTCATCAGAGAGGCAAACTCCCCATGAGTGCCTGTGGCGATAAAAGGCTTTGAGTCTATTGCATGAGGGGTGACCATATGGACAGTTTCTCTGAAGGCAACCATGAATAGAATTTTATTTCAGAGAATTTCAAGGGGAGAAAAAGGTATTGGAGATTATCTAAAATAATCTGAGCTATTTTATAAATTTAATTTAAAAGTCTTTCCTTATACTCCCTTCTTAAACACACTACGATAGCATATTCAGCCTAAGAGCCATAGCTTTACCCTCATTTCTTTATCCAGAGAGAATATGTAAAGAGAATAAAGGAGGAAAGGGGAAAGGAGGGGGTGTGAGGAGAATAATTAGCACTAGGAGAGGGAACGTTTTGACTTACTGCTGAATCAGATGGGAGCCCAAACTCCATTTAATAAGATGATTTTCTTCAATTCTATTTTGACCTTTACCTCGCTTCATTTCACCCTTTGAAGGCATATATCATGCTCACTACTTTAGTCAGCTTATGGGGTCTCTTTTTTGCTCTTGAATATCTCATTTCAATGATATTTAAATCTAGGACCTTACTATCTATATAACTAAAGTAAAAAGTGAGCTAATTCTAATAAGTTAGCATTATTTGCCCTTATTTTCCAGATTTCTGCTTAAATAGTTTGCTTTTTCGTTGGCCTCAACTATCTAGTATTCTTGGGTTGTTTAGTTGATTCGATAATTAGTTGATTAAAAAAATTTTCTTTCCATGTCTGAAAGACAACAAAAATTGTTAATATTAAAAGCTGCCTCCTTAAGATCCCTTACTCAATATCCTCATTTTAATTTGAATCTTGAACTTGAATCTGGAATATTCACCAAGCTCAACAAGTGTTGGCTGACAGGCTTCGACAGGAACAGTGTTCTTGCACTTCTTCATTTTCTCCTTCACAGATTCAATAATGCTGCCTTCCTAAGTGCTTGATTCCTTTAAAAACAAAAAAAATAGTTAGCAATGGGAGGATTGATACAACTCAGTGAATGGCGGGGCACTTATTTTTATTGTTATTTTCACTAATATTTTGTGATTTTTAAAATTAATATTTACTGTATCTTATATTTGTCTTCAGAGTTTCTTGTAGTTTACAATGCCCATTCAGGTACATCATTTATCCTCAGAATAACCATATGAAAGTCTTTAGTAATCCATATGTGTGTCCCGGTTAATTTTGTCTAAAACATGAACATTGAATTTTCACTTCATAATGGAGATTCTGAGTACAAGTGTCTTTCATGTGATCTGCTTTCCACAATTGTTACAAAAAGGAGTGGCTCCACCTTTGTCCTCTCTCACCTGTTATATAAATTGCTCTAGGGCAGTTTTGGATTACTAACTGGATACCAGGTATGTATCAGGTGATAAGGAGGTATCAGATGATATCAGGTGTATCAGATGATAAGGACATCCTTATCACAGGCCCATTTTCAAATTTCCCAAAAAAAAAAAAAAAATGCTTTTATTTTGAAATTCTCACCAACTAATAATGTTCAATAATACTATTCTTCCAGAAGTAGTAGAGTGTAGGGCAGTACATCTCAACCACATGCTCATTAGACCCACTAGGATTGATACAACTCAGTGAATGGTGGGGCACTTATTTTTATTGTTATTTTCACTAATATAATAGGACATGAGGCATTGTGTTAAAATGTGCCCATTTCCAAGCCAAGTGCCAGTGTCTCCTACTTTGAAGCCAAATAAATCCAAATTGTTGAGGGTGGAGCCAGGCACTGGTCATTTTTTTGGTAAAGACTCCCCAGTTATTTGTAATACACAACAATATTTTTGTATTTCTCAAACCATGTTTGAGAACCATTATGCAGTAGAAAGTTCTCCAGCTTTTAATTCAAAAACATCTGGCTACTTACCTGTGGTATAAATTAGGGTAGCTTACTAATTTCTCTGAACCACAATTTTCTTATCCATAAAAATTCAAAATTGTTCTTGTCTCACAAGGTTAATGAAAGAATTACATGAGAGTATGTGAATGAGACCAGCACACTAATGGTCAAATAATAACTTTTCAATAAATAATAGGTTTCCTCCCCTGTCCTACCTAACATTTGAACCCGCATTTTTCTGAGAATCACAATATTAGGAACATGATGCCTATGTCACATAATCAAAGATAATCACATCTGTTTATGTTTTCCTAGCAACAAGACTTGGAGTTTTCTAGAAATGAAGAAAAGAAACTTTTGCACATACTATGTTCACATATGATGGACTACTAGAAATGCCCCCCAAGCAACTTAGAGTATGATTTTCCCAGTAGACAACAGTAGGTCCAGTGCTTAAGCACTAAGACTTATGAGCTTTTGAAACTACTTTTATTGATAGCATATTTAAATTCAAGGCTAAGTATCATTTTGGAAAAGTTCCAGAAATATACAGTAAGTCCTCATCCTACAAGAACCTGTCACAAAGTACATAAGGCTTAAAATAACCAGACTGAAGCCAAATGGAACTTCAAGACCAAAGTCAAATTTTGAATTATTCCCTGGCCAATTCCTGGCCAACTACTAACAAGCACTTATATGTCTAACTTGAGAAGCCACAAAACATCTGATCAACCACTATCTGGTTTTTATTTTGTTACTTGATATTTATAATCTACAGCATAAAGGCAAGATAAATGTCCCAGAAGAGGAAATAAACTCAGAAATTAGAAATACAAGAAACCAATAGAATATAATTTTTCTTACTTCATAGTTTGGGAGTAAGTAATAATTACATCTAGGAATGACCAGAGATAATAAACAGATCAGTAATGTAATTGAGGGGGAGTGACAAATGTTTCACTTATTTAAGAAGGAAGGTGATTTGGAAGCTATTGCTAAGCACACTGACATGCTTCAAACCACCCCATGTATTTTGTGGATTGTTGTAACATTTGTTATTGTATTTTGAACTGCATACCTCAAAATTTCTATAACTTAGGGGCGCCTGGGTGGCTCAGTGGGTTAAAGCCTCTGCCTTCGGCTCAGGTCATGATCTCAGGGTCCTGGGATCAAGCCCAGCACCGGGCTCTCTGCTCAGCAGGGAGTCTGCTCCTCCCTCTCTCTCTGCCTGCTGCTCTACTTGTGATCTGTGTCTGTCAAATAAATAAATAAATAATCTTTTAAAAAAAATTTCTATAACTTGGACTTTACATTAACTTAGGGAAGCCCTTTACCCCTCCTAGTCCAAATGCACAATCCTTTGGTATTGTTAATAATTCAGGTCACTCTGCCATGGAACAAATGATTATGCCCCACTCCCCATCCTTATGTTGTAGCCCTAATTTCTAGTGTGATGATACTGGATATGGGGCCTTTGGAAGGTAATTAAGCAATGGTGGCAACTGGTGATGGGATTTGCGTCTTCAGAAGAGACACCATAGAGTCCAATCTCTCTCTCTCTCTCTGCCATGTAAGCCCATAGTAAGAGAGTAGCACCTATAAGTCAAGAAGAGGATTTAGAATGAAACCTGCTTTGCCACACTTTGTCTGGGACTTCCCAGACTCCGGAACTATGAGAAATAAATGTCTGTTGCCTAAGCCACCCACTCCTTAATATTTTGTTATAGTTGCCAAGCAGACTAATACAAATGAGTAAATAGTGACATAGGGAAACAAAGAGGCTGGAGGGAATCCAAGAGTGTTCTTTGTAGTTGGAATCCTCTACCCCAGCTGACACTACTCAGTGGAATTGATAGAAATAATTACTTCTGGTTGGATGCACTACTACCCATCCTGAATTATAGTCCCATCTTTCATTAATATTGGCCATATATTATTTGTGATTACCTGTATCTGGAAGAGACTTTCCTAAATGTAGGTTAGTGAAGACGGGGCAGGTTCTTGCTAATAGCATTACATGTTTCAGAATGAATTAACAATTAATCATCCATCCTTATCATTTTCTAAAGGGCAAGCCATCTATTTAATATGAAATAATAATTACATACCTTAATTATAAGAACCTAATAATGAATACATAACTTCTGAAGAGAGGAACCCAAGAAGCTTCCATGTCTGTTTTTAAACCACTTGCTAGCCAACCTCAATTTCCTCTTATCTCATATGCTGAGCTTACTCCCTAAAACAGTGGTTCTTAAAGTGTCGTCCCCTAGCCAGCAGTATCAGCACCTCTGGGGAATCTATTAGTTATGTCCTACCCCAGAAACTGAACCAGAAACCCTGGGAGTTGGGCTAGAAATGTGAATCTTAATATCTCTAGGTAATTGTACATACACTAAACTTAAAGACCACTGTCCTAGAGCAAGGTGATACCTAAAAACATGCATTAACCACATCAGACACTGTAGATGATCACAGGAAGCTATTTATAGACACTGTTATGGCAGATTCCCTCCAAGATTATCCTATGTCCCACTCTGAAGGAAGATGACCTATAATTCAAAAGCCATTTTTAAGCACCCATTTATTATTATATATAAAAGAAATAAGGACTATTCTAACAAATCCTTGCACTTAGAAAAATTACATGAGACATCACTGTAGAGAACAATAAACCCATTAGTCACTACCCAAATCTGTTTAAATAAATAAACAATTTAGAGCCAGTAAACAAAGAAACCCTTAGAAGAAACCAAAGTATCCACTTGTGGTAGTTGCACACAAAATTCAAGGAGTTATGTGAGATATGGGGATTCATCTTCATCTTTATTCATTTAGGCACATAGAATGCATGCTGGGTAGCTACAGAGAAGCCTCGTTTAGTAATTAGTTTCTGTATCCAGGGGGAAGATGATCTGGGTTTGTGAATCAGTCCACTGAAGGGCTGTCATGGCTGACCTGTATGCCCAAGCTCACCTCATCTCTTGGCCACTCTTGACCATCACAGGAAGTATTATCAGGCTCAGCTTCAGTCCAATGTCTGAGACTGGAAACAGGTTCTCCTGGTCCCTCTGATGTCCTTAAACTATTTTCTGCTATAGGGAAGCACTGGTGTCTCCATCATGTGATATGGTTGGGTCTTTTTTACCCCGAAATACGCTTCTCCCCACCACCACTACATCATATATGATCTGAAGTAGACTTGAGCCTGAACCACACTTTATCTATGTAGTTGCAGGCCTATTCAGGTCCTCAGGCCCTGGCCTATCTCAGCTTGGTTTGCTCTCCTTCTCAGGCTGCCCAAACTTGGGCATTTCCAAGTTTCTTGTGCCCAAGACTATCTTTGTCCAAATATATCTTCCTTGCAAGCCTTCTCTGGTCATCTGAAATTTCCATATTACTAACTTTATTTAGAGTTACTGAAATTTCCTGTTCTCCTGAAAATGTTATCAAGGACTACAACCCATCAATTTTTCAACCTCTAAAATCTTTTTCTTTGTTTTAGTTTTCATTGTATTTTATTTGAGAGTAAATAGAGACACCATTCGTTTTTTGAAATATTATCCCTGAATCAACAGAGATATTTCTACCATTTCTACCATTCCTGAATCAACAGATATTTCTAGAACAAACCATTTAAATTTGCCCTAGGTAAAAATTTTAAAAGCATTATTAAAAATACAATTTTTAAAAAATTGTATTTCTTCCTCTAAGAATATGGTTATTAGATCATATAAATCCTCCTCTCATCACTTATATATGTTAACATAATATACATAATACATGTTATATATAATTTATATATATATAACATATATAAAACATACATAAAAACACATAACAAAACATGTTATATATTATATCTTAACTATATTATGTATGTGTGTGCAACTTCGTTAGCTCTCAATCTCTATGAATTCCTCTATGAATTCTCTGCTATTGTGTATTATTGTATTTTTGAAAAGTAGACACTAAAATCTCAACTCAAATGAAATTATTAGGTAACAGTCCAGTTACTACCTGGAGAGAATGGAACTTTAGACAATATTTTCTCTGGAAGCAGTCCCCAGCCTAGAATTTAAAATTCAGGGTGGTACAAAGTATAAAGGCTGCTAGAGAGAATCTTCAGGTGAATAGTACTCCATAGCCACTAAGAGAGAAAGTTCCTGAGAGTCATATGTATTATTTTTTTCAAGATTTAACTCTTTATTTTTTTATTTAGTTTTTTTTTTCAACATTCCAAGATTCACTGTTTATGTACCACATCCAGTGCTCCATGCAATATGTGCCCTCCTTAATACCCACCACTAGGCTCACCCAACCTCCCACCCCTGTCCCTCCAAAACCCTCAGTTTGTTTCTCGGGTCCACAGTCTCTTATGGTGTGTCTCTCCCTCTGATTTCCCACAAGTCACTTCTCTCCAACTCCCAATGTCCTCCATATTATCCCTTACACTCCACAAGGAAGTGAAACCATGTGATAATTAACTCTCTGCTTGACTGATTTCACTCAGCATAATCTCCTCCAGTCCCATCCATGTTGATACAAAAGTTGGGTATTCATCCTTTCTGATGGAGGCATAATAATCCATTGTCCATATGGACCATATCTTCTTTATCCATTCGTCCATTGAAGTGCATCTTGACTCTTTCCAGTTTGGTGACTGTGGCCATTGCTGCTCTGAACATTGGGGTATGGATGGCCCTTCTTTTCACTACATCTGTATCTTTGGGGTAAATACCCAGTAGTGCAACTGCAGGGTCATAGAGAAGCTCTATTTTTAATTTCTTAAGGAATCTCCACACTCTTTTCCAAAGTGGCTACACCAACTTGCATTCCCACCAATAGTGTAAGAGGATTCCCCTTCCTCCACATCCTCCCCAATACTTGTTGTTTACTGTCTTGTTAATTTTGGCCATTCCAACTGGTGTAAAGTATCTCAATGTGGTTTTGATCTGAATCTCTCTGATGGCTAGTGAGGATGAACATTTTTCATGTGTCTGTTAGCCATTTGTATGTCTTCTTTGGAGAAGTGTCTGTTCATGTCTTCTGCCCATTTTTTGATGTGATTATCTGTTTTGTTTGTGATGAGTTTGAGGAGTTCTTTATAGATATCAGCCTTTTGTCTGTAGTGTCATTTGAGAATATCTTCTCCCATTCCGTGGGTTCTTCTTTGTTTTGTTGACTGCTTCCTTTGCTGTGCAGAAGCTTTTGATCTTGGTGAAGCCCCAAAAGTTCATTTTCACATTTGTTTCCTTTTCCTTTGGAGACATGTCTTGAAAGAAATTGCTGTGACTGATGTCAAAGAGGTTACTGCCTATGTTCTCCTCTAGGACTTTGATAGATTCCTACATATGTATTATTTTAAGAGCCATGTGGGAAAAATACTGACCTTAGCATCAGATAAACTTTGCAGTATGATCTTTGATTTTTTTAAGCTTTGGTTACCTTATCTGTAGAAGTATATATCATAATATCTACTTCACAATGTTTGTGTCTAAATTAAAAAAAAAATGTTGAACTGTGGCTAGAACAAGATAAGAAAAAAAAAATAATTTCTTTCAATTAACAAATCTGTTAGCTATGAATTTTTCTACCTTCTGTAGCTAGGTCCCTATGACTGGTAATGAAATGAGTTAATTGGAGAATCAGGACAAATAAGGGAAAGACAAAGAGGCCAACTATTGAGAATTCTGCACAAACAAAGCAGAACCATGAAAATAACTCATGGATCATTTTAAGAATCACAAAGCTTCCCATTGAACAGGACCTGAGTTCATCTCATATTAATTTAGAAACTCCGGTGAGATTTTTCTCCCCGAATTCTCTGTCAAAAAAGGCTACACAGGGGCTGTCAATGGCTTTCCTGCCAAAATAGATGTTTTGGCAGAGTTAACTTCAAAATAATGCAGGCAAAGAGGAAACACACATTACAAGCACCTGAGATAGATTTGATCTATATACATCTCTCCCTCCAATGCCGTATTTTTATGCCTTGGCAGTAACATCGGTATTCATTCCTTCGCTCTTCGATACACCCAATTAATGTTTTCTGCAGATGATCTGTCACCCTGTGAAGCTGCTAAATGAATCAAGCTCATTAAGTGCTCCTCTTTTATTAAAAGCACAAGTCACATGTCTGCAATGTAGAAAAGCTATTAGTGAGGCCTCTTTCTGCCTCTTGTTTGAACATACCTTATACATAAATAAGTCAGCATGGAAAAGAATATGAATCAAGATAACTGGAGCTTGTCACGCAAGCTGGGAAAAAAATGACTCCATGCCTCCTCTGAGGAACAGCCTATGCACTGTCGGTGGGCTCCTGGCAAAACAGGTATCAAAGGGGCAAAGTTTCTCAAATGGGTCAGGGTCAGGTTTCTCAAACCATTTCTCATCCAGAAAAACCATTATTTAAAAACCTCTTTCTAACAAAAGAAAGCATGGAATCCTAGATTCTGAATAAAGACCCCCCAAAATGATCTAGCCCAGTTGTTCTCAACACCTTTCGTAAATAAGAATCATCTGGAATCTTTTAAAAAATAGCAATGTCTATTTTTAAACAAAGTGCCAATAAATCTCAAAGGACTAAAATGGTACAGAGTCTGTTCTGTGACCACAACTGAATTACATTAAAAAGAGAGATCTCAAAAGTCCCAAACAGAAATGAAATAAAAGATTTTTAAATAATCCACAGGTCAAAGAACAAATTATATATAAATTAGAAAGTATTTTGAACTGAATGAAAACAGAAATGCAATATATTAATATTTGTGGGATATAGCAAAAGAAGTGTTTAAATATAAATTTATAGCTTTAAATTAATATAATAAAAAAGAAGAAAAATTTTAAATCAGTCTGTGAGTCTACCTTAATAAATTAGGGAAAGAAGAGAAATTAAGCGCCAAACAAGCAAAAGACAAGCAATACTTAAAGTGAGTAAAAATCAATCCAATAGAATGTGGATTAGGGAATATAAATGAATAGGGAAAATAAATATTTGTTGTTTTGGCGCTTCAAAAAGTTCAGTAAAGTTGGTAAACCTCTAGAAAAAGTGATCAAGAAAAAGAGAAAAGGAGACACAAATAATTACTATCATAATTAAGAGAGAGAGACATCACAGAGATCCCAAAGATATTAAAAAGAAAATAAGGGGATATTATGAACACTTATGACAATAAATTTGAAAACTTAGATAAGATTTATAAATTCCTTGAAAGACAAAATGAACCAAAATTGACAGAAAAAGAAATAGACACCCTTAACAGCACTATCTGTCAAAGAAATCTACTGATCAGCTAACCAACAGTAGTCCAGTGGAGAAGCCTCCAGGCTGAGATGGTGTCACTGCTAGATTTTATCAAGCATTGAAGGGAAAAATACTACCAGTCTTACACAAAGACTTTCAGATCATGGAGGAAGAGGTGTCATTACTCAGCAAATATTCTAAAGCCACAACCTAATACCAAAACAACACAATGTCATTACAAAAGAGAAAATTATGATCAACCCCCCCTCATAAATACAAACACAAAAATATTCAACAAAGTATTGGAAAATCAAAAAATAATCAATGTATGTGGTGCCTGGTGGCTCAGTCAGTTAAGCTTCTGACTTCAGCTCAGGTTATGGTCTGGAGGTTCTGGGATCGAGCCTTTCATTGGGCTCTGCACTTGCAGTGGGGAGGGGGAATCTGCTTGTCCCTCTCCCTTTGCTCTTCCCCCAGCTTATGCACCCTCTCTCTCTCTCTCTCAAATAAAAAAAAAAAAAAAGAAAGAAAAATCTTTGAAAAAAAATTAATGTAATGTAGTGACCAAGTTTATCAGGTAAAGAGAACAGAAGAAGATCATATGACCTTTTTCAGATCATATAGATGCAGCAAAAGCATTTGACAACATTCAAAGGGAACTTTAAAAAACTACATCATACTTATTGGTGAAAATTAAATGTTTTTCTACTAAATTTGGAATTTCAAGTAGAATTGAATTAAATAGGTGGGAAATGACTTCTCTCTGAAGCTTCAAGCACTATTTAAAATATCTCAGGCCCACACAGAGAGTAGACAAGCCACCTGTAACCAAAATAGTCACCCAGAGCTGGTAGAGGGGATACCATTCAGTTACAGGGCTTATAAAATGGAGACTCGGTGACATAAAGTGTTTTTAGGACTCTTCACATGGGCAAGAAAACCAGCGGAGTGACCAGACTGCCCCAATATACATATACATCAAAAAATCTCAGAATCCAGGGCAGCAGTCGATTGTAGGTGAAAGCCCATGAAGGGACTGGCTGTGGGTTAAATATATGAGAGTGATTGCAGAAGAAAACTCCTGAGAAGGAAACCCAGAGTTAGGCCCCAAGTCCAACCACATGATAGTCTAAAGGGCTTGGTACCTGGCACCAGGAGCAAAGGCCAGGTTTTTAGATCTAAAGGGATCAGAGCAGAGAGCAAGAGAAGCCCAGACCTAAGGAGTAGTCACTGTCTATGAATCTTCCCTAAGCCGACCAATCAGCTTATCTATACTCCAGGGAAGTACTTAGCCTCTTCTCCTTTGACTACTCTAAATATACCAGGTCATGGGATGCGAGGCACCCAGGAGAGATGTTTGCCTGTCTCTTGGTGTCTTCTTGTCCTTCGGGACATGGCAAGTGACAGGTATTCATAACGCGTTTCCCAGTAGGCCCTGGGATGGTACAGAAGTCTCAGAAGGTAGAAGGAGAAACCAGGGGATCACCTAGACATTGCCTCTGGAGAGAACGGCATGGGTAGGCAGTTGGAAGAAAGGTTCAGCTCTGGATTTGTACTGGCCAGAATTTTCTATGTCATTTTAAGGCATCAAAATATCTTTTTTCTAGGCTACCAGATAAGGAAAACCCCAGTAAGGCTTTACCAATCATACTTTAGCAGACCTATGGTGCACTTAATCTCTAACTAGTCTTACCCCATAACTTTGTGAAAGGCCTCCAAATCTCTGAGGCTCCAGGACCTGGGAATGGCTGTAGACATGTAGCAGACCCTCAGCCAAACTTTTTGACTTGAACCACTAGGTCTTAAATCCTTGTGGCAATTTGTGTAGCCTTTAACAGGGTTGATAAGCATCCAAAAGGCCAAATTCTTCAGGCCTGAGCATGAATACAGATACTCCCTCCCCCACCATCCCTGCAGAAAACTTTGTGCTTAGGACATGACAACAGTATGGGTAGAAGCTCTGGGGTGAGGATCACTGGGGTGGGTGTGAGGGTAAGGTACTTCTATTTGATACTTCACTGTGCCCTAGGACAGGGCTACTCCATCCAAACCCTCACCTGGAATTCTAACCCAGATGATGTACAAGCACAAGTGGGAGAAAGAGAGAGAAGAGCAGGAATGTTGGAGAAATAGGGCCAAGTGAGAGAGGCTGGAAAGGGGAAAATAGATTCAGCTTTTTGACATATTTTCAAATGTAAAACTACCAAGAAAGAAGCCACAATCAACTACAACAGATGCATTAAAAGATCAAAGGAAATTTAGAAACATATACGTGGAGGAAAGTCATGCTTTGCAAGCTGGACATAATCAAAAGTTGACACGTTCTCATAGGAGGTGAGAAAATCTTTGGAGGCTAATGACTGCAGGGTAGGGTCTGGCTGAGTTACCCCAAACTGTATACACCGTGTGGTGGCTGTTGCTGATGTTTACTTTCTATCTTAATGCATTTTTGTGATCGTGTAAAAAAAAAAAAAAAGTCTGTCAAAAATCAAATTGAACTACAACTTAGCAGTAAACAAATTTTCCAGAAAATGCCATGTGCTTTTCACAGTTCACTTTTGTTTTTGTTTTTTTGTTTTTAATATTTTATTTATTTATTTGACAGGGAGAGAGGGAACTCAAGCAGGGGGATCGTGAGAGGGAGAAGCAGGCTTCTCGCTGAGCAGGGAGCCGGATATGAGGCTCAATGGGGGCTCGATCCCAGGACCCTGGGATCATTACCCTAGCGAAAGGGAGACTCTTAATGGCTGAGCCACCCAGGCACCCCATGTATTCAAGGTTCTATCTTGTCTTCTCTGCCTTCCTCTTTTTAACCTTTGGGATGTGAGAAAAATGTGTGTGTCCTTTCCTCCCTTCCAAGCTCACTTAGTAATCCCAGTGTCAGTGCCTTCCCCTGGGAATCTGAAGATCACCTAACTGAGGTCAGTTCGTGAAAAGAGTTATTTCATGCTGACTCTGAGGATGCCTGACCGAAGAGAAAGAGATTGCAAAATGTTCTTATTATTTTATTCCTTTTACATTCAGTTATCTTGTAAGTCTATCCTCTCTTCTCTACAATGTTAGGGACCTACCCTCACAGGTTGCTTTTGTTCCTCTCTGTATGCTTTGGGTGTCTAGAGCCAAAGCTTCAGGGGGAACCACATCCCTGACAATAAGCTATTGACACCAGGGAAATTAACTAAGGCTGCCAGGGAGCCAGGATGGCACCTGAGTGCTTGCTGCTGGATCAGATAGGGCACCTGCCGCTCTGCAGAGCACCATGCCAAAGCATTCAGAGGCCATCCATTGTGAGTGTTGTGTTAGTTATCAAGGATTTTGCAGGCCAAAATTTTGGGGAGGTGGAGGGCGATTCGTTTCCCTTCAGGACTTGCTTGGAAATATTAGAAGCTACTCAATGAGATCTATGAACCTGAAGTGTATCAAGAACAGAATAGGCAGAGTTCCAAAGAGAGCATCTGTATTGGGTGAACATATAACCCCAAGATCAAGAGTTGCATGTTCTACCAACTGAGCCAGCCAGGGGTCCCAAGAAGTATTTAATATAATGAAATAATTACTCTAGCCTTATCGATAACATTTATTAAGTTTCAGCTACCATGTTTTCCTTCTGACTATATAGGATACACACTCAGCTATTGAAAATCAGAGTAAAATAGTTTTGTTCCCTGATGATAATTATTTGTATATTTTGTTTTAATTTTTTTAATTGCTTAAAATGAATAGAAAAAAATCTTCCCTAGTGAGAAATAAAATTAAAATTATTTGTGCACATGATAAACCCAGTGAAAGTACTAAATTATAGGTTCATATCTTCCTTGAAATACTGGTATTTGAAACCAAAGAGGTGAGTTTGAAATTCTGTGGCTGATGTCCACATCCTGTGACCCAGTAATTCCATTTCTGAGAAAACATTTTAAGAGAATAAGGTGGAAAACTTAGACACAAAAAGGTCTTTCTACCAGTATTTAAAAGGTTTATCTGCATAATAAATATAGATTGGATAATTAATGCCGTTGGAAAATTAATATTTATCAAGGCTGTTCAAAATTGACTACTTTTTATATTATAATATTCAGCAAAATGGCAGAACACAATTTTTATGTACAGTGTGATCAAACACTAAAACACTAAAATGTTAATAAAACACTAAAATGTTAATGAAAGCTTTTGGGTACTGGGTGACTTTCGTCTTTTTACATTTTCTGTAATTTCTGTATTTTATACAGTGAATATACATTCTCTTCAAAATGAGGAGGGAAAGATTAAAATGAATATCTCATGCAAATATTTTCAATGTCTTGGGCTTCTCTTATTCCTAAGTCATTTTTACACTCCCTGTGGCTTAGCTTCTACTTTGTCCAGGCACACAGGTCCTCTGCATACAGACCAACCCTGCCCGGTTGCATGGAAAAGAAGAGATAACTGTCCTTAAATAATTTCTAATGAATGGTAATTCATAGATACGAGAAAAATTTATCCTTGAAGCCTTCCTGGTTGGAGTAGGACTGACATCACTGTTGAGGGATGAGGATAGTGACCCTGGGGATTGGTTGCTATTCACAGACCCGGCTCCTGCTGGCAAGAACCAGAACTGCAAGTGGGTCAATCTCACTTCAGAGCCCTGTGCCTTCCTCTGCACAGTTATGAGGCCAAGCAAGATGCTGTGCATAAGATGCTTTGAGAATTATAAATACTGTCAAAATAAAAGGACAGGAATGTCCCTGTGCTATTGCCAGATCAAAAAAGGAAACACAGCTCTCAAAAACAGGTGTACCAAAATTTAATTAAATCATTTATACTTAAAGAGATACTTTTATTCAGAAATTTCAAGGTGTATTTTCCAGGTCTCCTTAGAATGTCTACATTAACATTAACAGCACATTAAAGTATATTACTACACTAGTGGCAAGGCCTAAATACAAAAACTAAAATAGAAAATCTGAAAATTTCTATTTTGCGAGGACAGGACCTTTTAAATCTTTTGACAATAGCAGTACAATGAGCAATATACCACCATTAAGAGTAATGTATCAACTCTAAGAAGTAAAATCTTCAAACCTAGATGGGATGCTTTGGAATAGTCCCTCCACACTTAGCACAAAGAAAACTCAATGCACAAATGGAATGAGATAAAGAGGATAAAGTTGTTTTAAAGTACCTTATACAAAGACTGAGTAATAAACAATATTAATATATTATTAATATATTAATATTAATATAATATTAATATATTATTAATATAGGTATATGCATCTTCTTTTTATCCATTCATCTACTGATAGATGTTTCCATATCTTGGCTATTGTAAATAATACTGCAATAAGCAGAGGGGTGCACATAAGTTTTAGAATTAGTGTTTTCATTTCTTGGGATAAATACCCAAGTAGAATTATTGGGGCATATGATAGTTCCATTTTTAATGTTTTAAGGAACCTCATATCGCTTTCCATAGGGGCTGCACCAGTTTGATTTCTACCAACAGAGAACAAGAGTTTCTTTTTCTCCACATCCTCTCCAGCGCTTGTTGTTCCCTGTCTTTTTGACACTAGCCAGTCTAATGGGTGTGAGGTGATCACTGTGGTTTTGATTTGCATTTCCCTGATGATGAGTGATGTTGAGCATATTTTCATGCGTTTGTCGGTCATCTGTATGTGTTCTTTGGGTAAAGGTCTCTTCAGAGGGTGGAGGGATGGGCAAAATAGGTGAAGAAGATTAAGAAATACAAACTTCCAATTATAAAACTAGTAAGTCCTAAGAATGAAAAGTACAGCATAGGGAATATGGTCAATAATATTGTAATAATGTATGGTGACAGATGGTATCTATATTCACCGTGGTGAGCACTAGGTAATGCATAGAACTGTCAAATCATATATTTTACATCTGAAACTGATCTAACATTATATGTCAACTATTCTTCAATTAAAAATAAAAACATAAAAAATGGGGAAAATACTTTTTTTGAAAAATTAAGAATTAAGGCAGATTAAAAGAATGTTAAAAATAAAGCCTGTCTCCCTTTGCTGCTGCCCTGGAATTGTAACACGTAAATCCAGTGGTCTCCAAACTTGATCACATGCCTCTATCATTAAGTAATTGGAAACACACATTCTCAAAATTATGAGCTTATAAATTGTAAATCTACACAGTTATCATTAATCAAAATATCAAGACCTAAAACACACTTGAGGTGAGAGTCTTTGATAATAATGTTGGATGTAAATATACATATCAAACAGGTTTTTCTGTTATTTAAAATTCCTTTTGATCCAATTCTTGCAGAAATTGCTACATTGTTACAGTTTTTATCCATAATGAGGCTGATGAAGTGTCCTACTAGGAGTGGGGGAGGGGTGGTGCTTCCACTTCCTTTTTGTTTTTGTGGCTTTACTGGGTGTTCTGGTACTATCCCCAGTCTGCAGCTTTCTTGGAGGAATCTACCATGTTGTGAAGGTTGATTTAGGTAAAAGGAAACATAATGCATAAAAGTGCTTTATTTGACACATACATATCACAAGGCATACATACTACAATACATTGATACATAGTACAGAGGCTGTGTGATATATCACATAATATGCAACAGCTGGACATAGGAACCAAATGAAAAAGTAGTGTCAAGTGTATTCTGAATGTTTTACATAATTTATTTAAATTACTTTAATTTTCTAGTTTTACATTAATATATTGCACATTCTTTAAAAATCCTCACTTTGGAGACCAACCTGACCTACATGTCCATGTGATGTCTCTCCTTCCTGCATTGCAAGGTCATGGAGAACAGTTTATTCATTTTTGCATCCACTGTGTCTCATGCACGGACTTAATACATTTTTTTGGATGAGTGAATGGGAAGCATTGACATTTTATTTCATTGAAAATATCTACTTAAAACTATCAATATTTAATCAGACAAGAATTTATTGAAAATAATGTATTTCAGGACTAACTACTGGGGTTACAGTATTGATTTTTCTCAATTTTTATTTGTCATTCCCTCATGGAGATCATGTTAAAGGGCTTGACTACAGCCCTCATCATCCCCCTGCCTAAGCCACTTTATGTCAGATCCCATGAGCATTTCTTTAGAGATTTCCTCTCTAGATTTTTTTCTGTACTGACTCACTGAGCAGAAATATTATAATTTTCTTCCTCACTATATAAAGATAAGTATATTCTTACCTTAAATAATACTAAGTGTTCTTGTGGCACCTGGGTGGCTCAGTCGTTAAGTGTCTGCCTTCAGATCAGGTCATGATCCCAGGGTCCTGGGATCAAGTCCCACAGTGGGGAATCTGCTTCTCACTCTACCCCTCTCCCTGCTTGTTTACTCTCTTTCTCTCTCTCTCTCTTTCTCTCTCTCTCTCTCGTGCGCGCAAAAATAAATAAATAAAATCTTTTTTTAAAAAAAGACTAAGTGTTTGAAGTACCTTCTAGAAATATTTCAGTGTATGTAAAACGAAAAATTTAACAGTACCATGTGATTTTTCAGGCACTTTGTCAGCTTACCAAACACCTGTTTAGACATAGACCAGTTTTTAGTGTCCCACAGCCTCAGAAAATTTTGGTAACAATAGTAACAGCTGATATTCAGTGACTATTATCTGAGGTCATATTAAATGCCTTACAAGCTTAGTATAGGTCCTGTTATTATTTACACTTTTCATGCACAGAAACTGAATCCCAGAAAGGTTAAGTCACTTGCCAAAGTCCACACAATTACCATATGGTAGAAGAAACTTTCACACTCAGGATATTTGCTTCTAGAATCTGTGCTCTTGGATGTTGTGTTCTCCTATCTCCTTTCAAAGACCCTTGTAAACTGGTACCCCCAATAAACACCAATGAGTACTTGATGTACTCATCAAAATCTGTGAGCAGTTTTACTGAGAACAAGGTTCTTTTAGGACAGATAGAGTCTTCTGATGGTCCAAAGATGACCAAGACATAAAGATACTGAGTAAATGCGCCTGGGTGGCTCAGTGGGTTAAGCCTCTGCGTTTGGCTCAAGTCATGGTCTTAGAGTCCTGGGATTGAGCCCCGCATCGGGCTTTCTACTCAGCAGAGAGCCTGCTTCCTCCTTTCACTCTGCCTGCCTCTCTGCCTGATCTCTCTCTCTCTGTCAAATAAATAAATAAAATATTAAAAAGAAAAAAAAATACTGAGTAAAACCAGCCCTCTACCCAGGGTGCTCACTAGCAAGACCAGGAATTCAAGCAATTGTTCCAACTGACAGTGGAAAAGTAACAAAATTTTAAATAACAAATTCACCAGAATAAAGCCGCAATTTTGATTAGTGGCATTTTATTGATTCTACCGCTTCATTCTCCCATGGGATGCCACACCCCCGCAGATGCAGATATAGTTTTTAATTCTTTTTTGTGGCACTCATTTCCCAACACAACACAAAGCACAGTATTGGGCACACTCTCAAATGTTTAGAGATGGATTATCCATTTTTACTTTGTCTTCTTTTATTTCCTTTGCAATCATATTAAGAGAAGCTAGTATGTTCATGGAGAGTTCCTGACAATGAATGAATGAATGATAACCAAATGAATGACTTTTCCAAAATCAGCTTTAAAACCCAGTTTCCATAAGCTTGGTGAACCAAGTTAAAACTTTATTATTCATATATGAGTGGACAAAAGGAAATCAACCCCTTCTTCAGCCATGTCAAATAAAAATAGACAGCCAGATGCAGTCTCTTCAGATCTCGGCTAACAACGACTGTGAGGAAAACTGGCTTCAGTGGAAGATGTGAAAAAAATTACAAGCCAGGGTCGGGAGGTCAGCTGCCTGCACAATTTTATATTTCTCCAGACGGTGGGTATTAGATATATTTATGGCCTTTCAGAGCAGAGTAGTCTGTAATGCAATTTTAGCTCATGTAATTGAGAAAGAAAAATGGGAAATGTTTTCCAGACATGTCTGCGTAAGCCTTCCCTGAATCCATGGCATTTGTATCAATACAGGAAGTCATGGGGATAAATTAAATTTATAGACTTGTGAAGAATAAATCAATTTCCCATGGAAAAACCCTAGTACCAGAGCTTATACGTAAGCTTCCTCCTTGGCTATTTTTATTTGTACTTGCTTAGAGTATGGTACAAAAACAAAGAACTGTAACAGGTCTAAATGAGTCATTTTGGGCAATGGAACCACTTGAGAGATTTTGCTCTAATAATGGAACTTTCCTATTTCTACATTTGCCTTGATTACACAGCAAGCTGTGGAATTCCAATAACACTTATTTTTTTTTTAAATCACTCTTAAGATAGTGAAATAGGACAAAGGAGAGCATTTTTAGTTATTTGTCTTTGTAACATAAGTTCAAATTCCTTCTTATATTTTTCTCTTTAAAGTAAAAGATGCATCTAAAAATATTGAAAAATTTTGATGGTATAGAGAGACTCATATAGATCCAAGTGACTAAAACAAACAATGCTCACATCTTAAATAAGTTAGACATTTTTCCATGTTGTACCAGGAAATGTTGTAGCAGGAAATAGATGGTCATTCACATGAGTAAATACAATAAGTTCAATGGCAGGACTAATCCCAACAGTGTGAGAAGCCCAAGAGGGTGGTGAAAGTCACCAGAATTAACATCATTCTAGGTTCTTAGGGGCAAGAGGAAGGGCTGAGATGCCAGGTAGAAGAAGGAGGGCCGTGGCCAGACTCAAGATGCCCCAGGGGGATGGGAAAATATGCCCCCTCCTTTCGGTCTGTCCCCTTTGTAGCCTCTCACTGCTACAAACACAACCAGAAATTAACAAGAGGTAAAGTTAATTTGTCCAAGAGTGATCCCTGCAGACTTCTATCCAAGCAAAATAATAGGTTTCCTTCTAACTTCCATGGAAAGCTGCTATAGCCCATGTTTCAGGCCACATATCCTGGACAACGTCACAAATTTGACCCCCAAAGCTGGTGCTCTTCTCACACACTTAGCTGAAAGGAAAACACTAGAGTCAAAGTTTATGCCACATTGTGCAGTCCCTAATCACAGTGAAGAGATCTGTGCTTCCCTAATCATGCAGCTAAAAACGCCACAACCTAAGGTTGTATAACAACATCTAACCATATTAGACTTCTGTATATTGCTTGAGAATGAACAGGAAATGAGGCACCACACTGGTCCTATCATCGATGTCATTTCCCTGAGTTTTCCCCAATGAATGTCTGATGTGGGTGCTATCATTCACTTGTTTGAAATGAGTAAGGAAGCCAAGTTGATGCTACCCAAAGAGGTCAGCCTCCATGCACACACAACATGGAAAGTGTGCAGATTTCATTTGGAGGGGGAGGCTGTGCAGGACACACACTGGATTTTAGGATCTCTCTTTCTCTCTCTGGTGTGTTCCATCTGTAATTGATATCACCTTTGTGGCAGCACAGAGCAGGACTGAGGGAGAACACTGCTGATGAATTGATTTCTGCCCATCTCTGTTAAGGAGGGTGCATTTCCTACTCTCCATCAGTTTTATGTCCAGCAAAATTTCAGGGAATTTTAGGCAGGTGCTCCCTCTTCTGCTGAACACAAGCCAGGAAAGGCAATATTAGCAATTGCACTATTAGCTACCAAGGCTACCACTTATAAATTTTCTGTATGTGCACACTGTTTTCCACATTTCTCACTTAATTCTCTCAATAAGCTTCATTTGGCATTTTAAGTATGAAAAAAATGGAAGCTTTAGGGCAGAGAAGTAATTTCCTCTATTCACACAGCTAGTAAGTGACAGAGCATTCTTCAAGCCTAGGTTCAAACTTTATACTAAACTATATTCCAGCACACTAATTGTAGAATTTTGAAATGGCACTGACCTTGAAGCCAAAGACCTTGCTCCTAGCCCTGGAGACAAACAGGTGACACCCTGGTGTCTGGGGCCATGTGCAAAGGAAGAAAAGTATTAGAAGGCATAAGATGTTGAAACTGAAGAAATCCGTAGAGGTGTGAGTTGTTTGTTTGGAATATCCATCTTCATTTCCTGATATCATACCAGGGAACCTAGAACCCTGACAGCCCAGGTTCTGGAGCCTAGTTAAGACAGATGCTTCTAGAATATCCAGGAGACCTGTTGCCCAGCATCACTAGTGAGACTACAGTCTGCAGAGACTCTTGTCTCTGAGGAAGGAAGTATGAAGCAGTATAGACTCTTTTTCTCAGCTTCTGCCAATAACCAAACCATTTTACCTGATAATTGTTCACCCAATTAATACAAAGTAAGACCCCTACCACTTCCCTTTTGACTTGTGGTGTGATGGTAATACGGAGAGATCAGGACCCCTGTAAGTATGCAGCCTTGAACCTCAGCATAGATGCCCATTCTCTCTGCATCTACATCTTCATTTGTAACATGGTGATGACAACACATTTTCTGTTTCACCTCAGGACTATTATGTAGATGGAATAGGAGAAGGTAGGAAAAGTCTACAGCACACTAAGTTGTAGATCTCTGATCAGACAGTTCATATGTATTATGGTCTTGCTCTGTGTCCAGCAGAGTGTTAAGAGAGACAACAGTAAGGATTGGTGCTCTTAAAGACCCTCAAAGTCTTTGAAGAAAGGAATGTGTTGCTTCTTAAAATGGGTGCTTAATATAAACTGTCTTCCCGTGTGAATGAATTTACTGTGTTTCTCAGTACCCCCAGGCTTCTATAGGGCTGTCCCCATTTGGAACGGTTTCAGCAAAGCAGCTGCCTAAAAGACGAGAGCTCTGTGATGTCACGTCTCCTGGGGTCAATATGTTCCCTTACACTTTTAAAAGGAGGTCAACATATTTCAAATTTGACTTTAGTAGTCTAACTTGTGATCAAACATATGGCTATCCACAATTACTTGAGGAATATCTAGGAATACAAGGGCCACTGAAACAGGCTGTGTTTGGAAACTATGAAATCCAGTGAGCTTCAATACTGGCTAGTTCTCAAGAGAGAAATTGCCCATCCAACTCCACTGATTAAATCCTGCTGTTTATTTAAAGATGGACATAAAAACCTTTGGGAAAGAAATAAATGATTAAAAATCACTTTAAGTTTCCAAGCCATTAACAGGAGAGTGATGACTACAACTGTTTCCACTGTCTCTTTTTAATCAACTCTTTATTTTAAAATTCACTTAGCTCTGATTTTCGTTTTTAAAAATGGACACCATTGATCGTGTTGCTTTTCTAGACTATAAATCCATATATGTTAGGGGAAATTCCTTATTGAGTAGTGTTGAAGATTGGATTTCAATTAGCTAGCAACCAGAAGGACTGTTTTCATTATCTGCAAGGAACCAAGTGACTCCCCCTTCAGCAAGTGGTCTAAACCCCTCTAAACTTGGACTTGATTCTTTTACAAGTGACGGAGAGGAGCAAGATGATTTGCCAGTTCCCTGCCAACCCTGATGTTGTTGGGCTTTAGGATTCTTCCAAGACTGGTTGTTTTTAGTCAACAGAGAAAGCAACAAAGATAACCAGAGTAGGAACTGTAGCATTGTGATATCAGTCGGCTCATGACAATGTGTTTTCTCATGCACAGGGCTTTTCTGAAAGGTGCTGTAACTGACTTGTGCTCTGTTTATATTTTCGCAGTTCTTGCATGTTTGATGGCTCCTCTGCCTTTCTTTGCCCCATTAGCTTAGTTGGGCCCTGAGAACCTTCAGCCAGTTTTCTCCAGCTGCAGCCTCTGAGGCACAACTGATGATAAAATGTCTCCATTCGTCCACAGAACCACCTCTCTGTCTGGCCGATTTCACAGTGGTACAGCTGGGTTCCATCAAGCAGCATGCGGTAAAGGACTCTTTGCTCATGAGGGAAGAGCCCCCTTGGCAGAGAAATTGCTACTAGCATCTTACTGACCAAAACTCGAGCACAATTTCCCTTGGGTTTTTTTTTTCAATTCTGATTAGAATAAGAACCAAAGTCTTCCACCTGCCTTTCCTCGATAGATACTTATTGCCTTTTCTAATGATATGATTACTGTCTTAAGACTCCTTGTGGGCTTATGGGTATATGGGTATAAAAATATAGTTTCCCAAAAAGGAGGTGTGGGAAGGAAATGAAATGAGACATCCCAAGGCTGTGCTTAAGGCACAAGAGACTGACTTACAGGCCCAGATTGGGGTTTTTGCTTTGTTGTGAGAGGTATACAGACTATGGGCAGGCCCCAAATTATCCTGAAGCAACACGATTTTAGAGGCCACACTGATGGGTGAAAGGAGTGGGAAAAATGACATCAAGAGAGGGACACTAGGGGTGCCTGGATGGCTCAGTGGGTTTAGCCTCTGCTTTCAGCTCAGGTCATGATCTCAGGTTCCTG